>NC_079154.1:27687109-28363988 GCF_947563725.1 Argiope bruennichi
AATTGTAACCTTTAAATATTTTACATAAATGTTACAGTAGCTTATTATATTGTTCACATCAAATAGATTTTTAGCGTAATAAGCTGTTGAAGAATTTTAAAAGTCACCTTCATGTTACTAATTAGAACTCAGACGACTTATTAATTATTTAAGCTGAAAATTTATATAAATTTTAATAACTAAATAAAATATTCTTGATATCAAAACCAGAGGTTTTAAATAATAAGGGTTAAAATCATTCCTTTAAAGAGTAGAGTGTTTCATCAAATGATAAAAGTCTGCACAAAGTATTTGTCAAACAGAGAAATATTTACCTGCTAAATAATAAAGCAACTTTTTACCAACGCTTTACTTTTTTTCCTAATTTATTTTTTTAAATTTATATTTCCATACATAATGAGATGGAAAATTCTTTCAAAATATTTCTTATGAATGATGATACTAGGTTAAAAAAAATTTCTAGAAATCGTGTTCAAAACAAAGACGACATAAAATGAATTCTGTGGACTTATGTTGCAATAAAGAATCAAAAAATTTCTTTTATTTATTTGAAAAGTTCGTCATAAAGAAATCATTAACGAATACATGTTAAGCGAAATATATATTCATGCAAGCTTCTCTCTTAACAGCGATGCTACAAACAATTACATCTTGGAGAAAACTACCAGACTGCCAAGAGACTGAAAACCATTAAATGGCAATGCCAGAAAAAAATAGCGGAAGTTAAAACAAAACGGGAGATCTATAACGAAGTGAAATATTTCAGCATTAATAAATGAATGCCAAGGATCATAAAATAAATTTATTTTACAATCATACTCGAGGGACGACGATTCAGATCTCTTTCGAAACTATTTTAAATTTATGGCTTGATAGCTTGAGGTTTGGTTTGTTTCCTATAAAAGGGAAAACAACAGTGAAATAAATAATTGCGTCTGGGACAGAGAATAATTAAGAATAAACTAAGACACACATTAATCTTTCAAAAAGTTTTTAACATTTTAGTCTATTTATAGAGATTATAAATTTGGTCTTCTTTCCTTTGACAAAGAATTTCGTCTAGAATTATGAGCTTTTTTTCAGGACTAATATACTAGAGCTTTTGATAGAAAACTATTAAGAATAAAATAAGACACACTTTAATATTTCAAAAAGTTTTTAACGTTTCGCTCTATTTAAAGAGATTATAAATCTGGTCCTTCTTTTGAAAAGGAATTTCGTATAGAATTGGGGGGGGGGAGTTCCAGGGCTTCCTTCTTTGAAAAAAAATTTCATATAGAATTTTGGGATCTTTTTTTCAGTTCTAATATACAAGAGCTTTTGATAGAGGACTATTAAGAATAGACTTAGAGATACATTAATCTTTTAGAAAATTTTTCACATGTTGGTGTTTCTTCCTTTTAAAAAGAATTTTGTATAGAAATTTGGTTTTTTTCAGACTGCCTTCTTTGGGAAAATTTCCTATAGAATTATGGGTTTTTTTCCCAGGACTAATATACAAGAGATTTTGATAAAGAACTGTTAAGAATAAACTAAGATACACATTAATCTTTCAGAAATTTTTTGGGCATTTTGGTTCATTTATAGAGATTGTATATTTGGTCTTCCTTCCTTTGAAAAAGAATGCTGTATCGAATCATGCGTTTTTTTAGGATGCCTTTGGAAAAAATTTCGTATAGAATTATGGGTTTTTTTCCCAGGACTAATATACAAGAGATTTTGATAAAGAACTGTTAAGAATAAACTAAGATACACATTAATCTTGCAGAAATTTTTTGGGCATTTTGGTTTATTTATAGAGATTGTATATTTGGTCTTCCTTCCTTTAAAAAAGAATGTTGTATCGAATCATGTGTTTTTTTAGGCTGCCTTTGGAAAAAATTTCGTATAGAATTATGGGTTTTTTTCCCCAGGACTAATATACAAGAGATTTTGATGAAGAACTGTTAAGAATAAACTAAGATACACATTAATCTCTTAGAAATTTTTTGGGCATTTTGGTTTATTTATAGAGATTGTTTATTTGGTCTTCCTCCTTTTGAAAAAGAATTCAGTATAGATTTTTTTTCAGGATTAATTTACTAGTCTTTAGATATTTTTTTCCCTTTGAGTGTTTTGCCTTTATAGCATTGTCTAGATTTCGTCAAAAGTTAGACCAAACGTCAAAATTCAATTCATCTTCTATCCTTCTTTTTATTTTCTCGTATATGTAGTATAGAGAAAGTATACTAAACGTCAAAAAATTTGAACCCGAGGTTTTGAAGAATCTCCACATTTTGACCTCTCCGAGTTTGAAAAGTACATTTTTGGAAAATCTTCTGTCTGTGACAAAACTAACTCAAGGCCATTTGATATAGATGGGTAAAATTTAATATAAGGTCTTTATACCGAATGTGTAGATTTCCTTTAAATTTTGGGCAAAATCAGCTCAGAGGAAGTATGTCTATCCGGATGTGAGTATAATTTAACCAATAATTACAAAAAGAACAAAGTTTGTATATATGATTCGGTAAGCAGATTTGACTTCTATAGTTTCGACACGTTTAAAATTTTGAGCCAAATTCAATAAAGGATGGTCCGTCTGTCGGTTTGTACGTTCAGAAGGATGTTACAAAGACGCAATGACTTAACTATATTAAATTTGATATGAGATTTGGTGATTGCATTTGTAGTTTTGTGTCAAATTTTTGTTTCATTCGATTGAGAAACACGCGTTTAAAACATACATTCGATTTTGGGATGCTATTAACCGCATGCCAAGAGTCACCCCCCCCCCAAAAAAAAAACCTCGGCAAGAATGACACTACAGTTGGTCTGTACTTTCAAAAACAGGCAAACATGATAACTCAAAAAATACATCAAATTTGGTATGGGATTTTGTGACTACAAATGTAGATTTGTATCAATTTTTTTTTGTTTCAATCTGTGGGAAAAACTAATCTAAAACACAAATACGATTTTCAGATGCTATTAAGTTTAGACCAGGGATTAGTTGTCTAAAAACTCGCCAAGATATCACACGATACATGCAATAAAAAGGCTAAATTCACGCCAAAGGTTAATACTTCGTAACTATAGTATGCCAATGCCGTTCAAGGCGTTCTCAAGGATAACATATAGATAGAAAGTTTTGTGGCGATCACTTTCGCAAGGTTTGGTGACTATATGATTCGAGTTCAAATTTGAAGCATACAGTTGATACAAAGCATTTGGATAACTGATTAGTATAAAAATGTATAAATATAATTGGGTTGTGTGAGACATTATGCTCATAAGTTTGAAACTAATTGGACGATGAGAGCAATACTAGAACCAGACCCTCCTCTTAAATATTATAAATTGCTCATAAAAGGAAATTTGTCTTCTTCTGATATAACATGTACAAATTAGAGTTTAATCTTCTGTTAAATCCGTTTTGTAGTTCACATCCGTTTTGTTAGAAACAAATAAATAAAAAAAAGATTTTTAACATCCCTCAAGGTATTGATTAGTTGAGTTGTGAGTATCCATAATTTTTCAATAACAATTATGTTTTTCCTTCAGATTCAAAAGTTCTTAACGAGGTTTTCATTTCTATCTTACGTAGATAATATTTCTTGCAGTGGTTCTTTTTTGCGGTTTATTCCAAAAATCGAACAACAACAATAAAACAAGACGGCAAAATTCATTCTTAACTTCTTCTTCTTCATGCAAACTAGTCGCAGTATTCACACGTAAGATGACGATTTAACTCAGGATTTCTGCACATCATCCTTCAATGTTGTCTGCTTTGACCTATTAAAATTATTCATCCCTTAATTTATATGATGAATGTATTGAACTTGATTTCTTTTGCTTATTGAAATGTTTTGCATAAAATCCGGTATTTCCAAGAACCAATTTGTATCTGGCATAAAAAATGCCCAGCCATGGAGATAAATGTGGGAAAAAAAATGCCTTATCTTTAATTTGATACTTTTTTAAATGTAAAATTATAATATAATTCTTGTATTTTATACTCCAGTGGTTAAAGGCAAATGGAGAGGTAACTCACGATTTTTTGCAAATCATCCTTCAATGCTACTACTTTGATCCATTGTAAATTTTTCAATAATGTACATTCAAGTAATGAATGTATTGAACTTGATTTCTTTTGCTTATTGAACGGTTTTGTATAAAATCCGATATTTCCAAGAACCAATTTGTACCTGCCATAAGAAATGCCCAGCCATGGAGATAAATTTGGGAAAAAATGCCTTATCTTTAATTTGATACTTTTTTAAACGTAAAATTATAATATAGTTCTTGTATTTTGTACTCCAGTGGTTAAAGACAAATGGAGAGGTAACTCACGATTTTTTGCAAATCATCCTTCAATGCTACTACTTTGATCCATTGTAAATTTTTCAATAATGTACATTCAAGTAATGAATGTATTGAACTTGATTTCTTTTGCTTATTGAACGGTTTTGTATAAAATTCGGTATTTCCAAGAACCAATTTGTACCTGCCATAAGAAATGCCCAGCCATGGAGATAAATTTGGGAAAAAATGCCTTATCTTTAATTTGATACTTTTTTAAACGTAAAATTATAATATAGTTCTTGTATTTTGTACTCCAGTGGTTAAAGACAAATGGAGAGGTAACTCACGATTTTTTGCAAATCATCCTTCAATGCTACTACTTTGATCCATTGTAAATTTTTCAATAATGTACATTCAAGTAATGAATGTATTGAACTTGATTTCTTTTGCTTATTGAACGGTTTTGTATAAAATCCGATATTTCCAAGAACCAATTTGTACCTGCCATAAGAAATGCCCAGCCATGGAGATAAATTTGGGAAAAAATGCCTTATCTTTAATTTGATACTTTTTTAAACGTAAAATTATAATATAGTTCTTGTATTTTGTACTCCAGTGGTTAAAGACAAATGGAGAGGTAACTCACGATTTTTTGCAAATCATCCTTCAATGCTACTACTTTGATCCATTGTAAATTTTTCAATAATGTACATTCAAGTAATGAATGTATTGAACTTGATTTCTTTTGCTTATTGAACGGTTTTGTATAAAATTCGGTATTTCCAAGAACCAATTTGTACCTGCCATAAGAAATGCCCAGCCATGGAGATAAATTTGGGAAAAAATGCCTTATCTTTAATTTGATACTTTTTTAAACGTAAAATTATAATACAGTTCTTGTATTTTGTACTCCAGTGGTTAAAGACAAATGGAGAGGTAACTCATGTATTTTGCACATCATCCTTAAATGCTACTACTTTGATCCATTGTAAAATATTTAATAATGCACATTCAAGTAATGAATGTATTGAACTTGATTTCTTTTGCATGGTTAATTGTTTTGTATATAATTCGTTATTTCCATAGTTTCTATCCTTGGGATAAGAAATACCCATTCATAAATATAAATTGAAGAAAACACCATATTTTTAATATCATAATTTTGCACATGAAATGGTATTGCATTATTTTCTTGCCCAAACATATCTTATATACAGGGTGTTTATAAAGTCCCGGACTCATTTTGATGTTTAATAACTCATAAAATAATAAAGATATAAACACACTTATGACATTTATTGATGGAATAACTCATATATTTTCCTTTTCAGGTTTGAATATTTTTACTTTTGTAAATATCGTCTGCGCGTGTGGTTAATTTCAGATAATTTCATTTTCCAGTCTAAATATCTGTACTTTTCTAAATATTGTCTGCTTATTAATTGCATTTTTCTCTCTTTTGTTTTTGTCAAATATTGCAATGTTATGTTTACTTTTGATGTGTTTGTTCTATGTAGTACTTTTGTATGTGATGTTTTATTCGAGCGGATATTAAGGAGAATGCATACACCACAAGAGAAAGCACAGATTTTATGGTAGTTCATAGAAATGAAATCGATAGTGCAAGCGCAGAGAAATTTCAGAAGAATTTACCAAAATCTTCTGATCCTCCATCCAAAAACAGAAAAAGAATTTTCTAGAAATTGGAAGTATCGAAGATAAGAAACGTTCCAGACGTCCTTGCACAAGTGATTTTGATGTTGAGCGTGTCAGAGAGACATTTTTACACAATCCTAGATTATCTGTGAGATCAGCGGCAACAGAATTGGATATGCCAATTTCGACGGTGTACAAGGTTATTAAGAAAAAATTAGGACTGCATGCATACAAAGTTCAAATTGTTCAAGTTTTGGAACCGAACGATAGACCTAGGAGGATGGCCTTTGCAACAGATATGCTAAGGAGGATAGAAGATGCTGCTGATTTTCTGAAGAGCATAATGTTCTCCGATGAAGCATCCTTTCATGTTTCTGGCATTGTTAATCGCCATAATGTGCGCAAATGGCTCTGTGGATGCCGACATGCTTGTCGCTACCTGGCGTGAAATTGACTATCGACTTGATATTCTCCGTGCGACGAAGGGGGCACACGTGGAAGTTCATTGACAAGGGTCACGAAACTTTTTGAGTCTATTTAACCATTTATGTTATTAATTTAAATCTATCTTTATTATTTTATGAGTTATTAAACATCAAAATGGGTCCGGGACTTTATAAACACTCTGTATTTTTCTTATTTATTAGAGACTTTTTGAGACATTTTCAGAATACTCAAACAAATGGTGAAAATTCAAGTTGTGATAATTTTATTCTTTTTATGTGATCTGTAATTTACTAATGTTATATATATTAGTTAAAAAACAAATAACTGCACAATTTAAAAAAAACTTTAAAAATACAATGTTTTATATAAAATGATAATCAATATTTCAGAGATTGTTCATTGAAAATTGTTGTTGCTTGAATGATCATTGATTTATAACTTTTTCAGTCCTGGTCTCAGAAAAATCAGGGATATATTTTAATTAAAAAATTAGTATGTCAATAATATTTTAAATTATTAGTAAGGCCTTTAGATTATATAAAAATCTGGATTTCGTCATTTTTTCAACCAAAACATTTATTGACTGTGAAACATAATACATAATTCTTTAAGTCATTTAAAGTATTTTTCATATGCTCTATATATTAGTTATCAGGCCATGATTAGAATGAATACCCTATATATAGTGAAATTGATATATTAAAGAAAAGCAGTACTTCATCCCTCTGTTTAAACATAGCTTCAATGGGTGATAGCAGTTTCTATTAAAATAAGTAATTACTTTAAATGTTGAATTTTATTTGTTTTCTTAACTATTGTGAATCAGCTCAATCAAAATTATTGCATATTAAGTTTAGAAATAATAATAATAATAATACACACACACACAATCATGCACACACAGATAAAAATTCATACATGCACACAATGTTTTTCTTTATTTATTTTTGGCCTAGAAACTAGGATAACAAAATCTGATAAGATCTGCTGTCTGGCTTAAATCCAGATCTTCCAAAGTCTATATTATTCCTTCTGAAGAGAGATTATTAGAAAATATTTATCAATTTGCAGTTTTCAGGCATAATAAATCATATGAAGTAAAATTTTTAAACCCTATCATTCTATTATGCATGTTTTTATTCTGTTCTATGGAGTTATAAAATCATATTTATAAAGGGGTATTGTCAAAAATTTGAATTAATTTTAATAAAAAATAATTAAAAGAATTAATTTCAGGGTATAGCCTGCTTGCTAATAAAGCATGTGGATAAATTATTTTGACTATTATCACAGTTCATATAAATGTCAGTAAATGGTATTAAAATGACATAAAACGTATTTTCAAATAAAATGAAATAATAAACGCATTTAATACTATTATAATTTTTTCCTTTATATCATTAATATCTTCCTCAACTATTATTCAACCCACACTCCACATGATATATATTACTAACTATTTGGATTCTGCTAACTATAATTTCAGGTAAAAATTAAAGGTTTGAAAGCAATACTCCATTGTCTAAGACATTAAGTCATTTAATTGTCTGAACAAAATTTGCATAAAATATTTATAATACAATGTACTATTCAAAGATGTATTTGCATTATTATTTTTTCTTTTTTTCTTTGGAAAATATATAAATTCGTTCTTCCGCATATAATAAGACAGAACATTCTTATAAAATACTTCATATTAACTCCCTGTTGCGTTGATTTCTGAAAAATTGCACTCGGAACAAAGACTCTAACAAATTTCGGTTATTTAGGGCTGAAAAGGGTTAAAAAATGAAACTATTCTATGTTACTGTATAAATATTTTCAATTAGGAAATTATAAAACGAATCTCTATTCATATAATCGTTTTCTTTATATGATCAATTAAACAAATACTTACTGGCAAGTCTAGACTGTCAAGAGGCATGAATTGGTTAAATGATGATGCCAAAATTGTATCAAGTTTAAAACAAAATCAGACATCATGTACAATAATTTTGTACGTTCAAACTTCTTCTCTTCTTTTAATTCAGCTAATAATGTATTCTTTTTCTGAGCTTTTGAAATTTAATATTCAGTGGAATGTATATACAAAATAATAAAGGTTTTAGGTTTCCCAGACTAGCACTTTTCGACGAATGTACCTCACTAAAGGATGATATGCATAATGATTTGCGCCCAATTCCTTGAATAATCTGAATTAGCGCTACTGCTAAATCTAAACATCTCTTTTTATCATTTTTTTCACTCACGCATTTTAAAAAGGAAATACTGACGCATGCGCTTTGGGTTACCGAATCCAAAAATAAACAATATTTATAGTTTGAAATTCCTTTTTGTGTACAATTTTTGAAGCCCAAATTTATCATTTTTCAAATTTATAATAATTATCTTATTTTATTACAAAATTTTTTTTTTTTTTTTAGATTGAGTGACTCTTAAAAAGGCTATATAAAGTTGTTAATGCATAAATATAGCATTTAAGAAGCATAATTCATCTCTCTAAAGCTTTTTTGTATGAGATTAATTGATAGTCTTCATAAAGGCAATGCAGGTGTCGCCCTCGTCATCTGACCGCAGTTCAAAATTACGAGGTTCGTCCCAAAATCGCCCTAGTGTTGCTTAAAACGGGACGTTAATATAACTAAACTAAAACTAAAGCTAAACTTATAAAGGCAATGGCAATGAGAACAACTGTCTTCTGTTAATTTGAAGGAAAGTGTTTTATCGGATGGGACGAAGTTAAATCATAGCATGACAATAGTTTTTCCGAAATCAATTAAGATCGGCGACTAAGTTTAAAAGTCATTTTTTTTTGTGAATTTATGATCTTTTTAAAAATTTAATATTTAGAATGTTTGAACATATTTATAAATCATTGAAACTTTGCTTCTGTGTCTGTTTTTTGGGGAAGTTACGTTGATTTTTATATTTGCATTTGCATACGTTTTAATGCTATTTTAAATCTTTAGATGCGGTTTTCTCAAATTTTAATCTTTGAATTTCTTACGAAAAATCTTATAAATTAAAATCCAATTCCTATTTTTCGTTCAAATTTTGTGTAATAATTTCTCAATATGTTCTGCAGTTTCTGAATTGTAGAATAAATAATCTATTCATTTTGAAATATTTTTTAATTGTTTTGGTACTTCATAAAGTGAAAAAGATTGAAACTTTCATGTTATTTATTAATTGAGCCTTAATATTGAAAGACTGAATAAAAACCCAGCTTATTTTTTAATTCAGGAACTAGATAACACACTTTTTAAACTATCTGCAAAATTTTAAGCAAATCATTTGATAACTTCTAAAGAACAAAGATATTGCTTTATACTTCTTTTTAGCCAAAAAAGCCCTTTGGCTTCAATTAAAAACTTTTGCCTTTTTATTGATATATTTCGGTTTCATAGATATTTTTTCAATTTTTCAAAAATATTCAATTCAATTTTCAATTAAAAAAAATATAACTATTTTCGAACTTTTTTTCAAAAATTTCATCCCAAAAGTAGTCACATAGTTTTTTCCAAATTCGTTTCGTAACTGGCCTTGGACATATATATAACTTGATACTAATCTTTTGGGGGTGCTCTTTTATCTCTCATTCCTTTAGAAACAACTCGGCATGACTTCGAATATTAAAAAACAGAAATTATTGATAAGAAACTCTACCGTTTTATGTACAATGAATAAAGTCAAACAAGCTGATTAATCATTAATGGGAAAAGAATCAATAATACGTTACCCAATACCCAATAATTGATCATTACCCAATAATAAATACCCAATACCTAATAATTGATCATTAATGGGAAAAGACGATTTATCTCAAAAATTATTCCAGAAACATGGAGCACGGATAAAAAAATAAACAAAAAATAAACATGAACACAAAAAACAGCATTTGTTAGCAGTAATAACACTAGTAAGAAACAAATATCTAATTAAATAACAGCAATAAAGCTCAGAGACCGCAATTTTCTTCTGCAAACTCAACTCCAGAGAGTAAGAAATTTATTTTTCGTGTTTGCATCTCATGATATGTAATCTCCCAGTATTACGTGGTATCACATAGAAAAATCTCTAATATCGCTTTCAAATACAGATACAGCAATAATTACTGTATTTTCTAGAACCTTAAATGTTGTCATTGATTTCGATATGCAGTACGAATCCCTGAAATCTCTCTAACTATAAGATTACCATGAGAAGGATACATATTACATATTTGGGTCCAAAAGTGCTTAACACATTTGACAGTCAATTGATATACCAGGAATAATAAGTTTAGATAACTGAAATTAACTTATATTTTATACATAGGATAATGAAATTAAAGTTTTTTTCGGCGATGGATTGTATATAATATTTTTCCTTAAGGACTTTTTTTGTGGTACAAAGCCAGAATATGCGAAATTAAAGACATCTTACTATTTGATTCTTTCCAATTAACTTGGAATTTATCTAGTTGCACATTATCTAGTTACTTTTTATAAGACAGCAACAATCCTATTGAAATCTTCCGTCAGATAATGTCTGTTTGTATTCTCTTGATTCGCCGAAACCTATTCGCCTCTGCTTATTTCCACAGTTGCAGCTAGCATTTGCGCAATTCCGATACTTTTCGTCAACACTTGTTTCACCATTATATAACTGTTATATATAATGGAATTTCTATGTAAAGTCCTCAGAGATACTCAACAAAATAACCAGATTGAAAGCTAAACGAATTTTTAAAATTTTCAATTTAAATTCCCAACATCATGAAATTAGATTAATAGAAATTATTACTATGTATTTTATAATAATGTTATATAAACTTAAACTTATTAAGAACAATTTAAAGCTATCTTCCTTTTAATAAAATTGAATAATTTACTGGATATTAGTGTTGATTATATCTGCATATCAGTAAGGAATACGAATAAAATATATTCAATTGAAACGTTGGTCTTAAAGATATTCATTTAAATACCAGTGAATTAAATCAGTGAATTAAATTTAACTGATTAAACTGACTGATTTCCAGACTAAAATACGACTGTTAAAGACTGACTAAAGAATGTTAAATATGACTTTAAATGAATTTAAAATTTTTAATGCAGTTTAAAAAAGTTCTATATAGAAATAAATTTTAAAAAATTCTAAGATAACTTCCTTACGTATTGGCCAGGCATACAGAAGCAAATTTTTTACAATAGACCTATGTACATGGAGTAACTTAGATTCTGCACTACAAGACGCTATCAACAGTGAGTTGAAGAATTGTATATTTAAAAAAATTAGACATATATAAAAAACTTACTTTTTGAATTTTAAATTAGTGTAAAAGTAACTTTTGACAATGATACGTGTCGAAGTTATTGTAGAAAAAATGTTAAAAAAAAGTGATTAACATTTAATTAGTAATATAATTAAAATGTTACTCAAATTTCAATAAAAAGGAGCAAAATTTTTCGATTCGAATTAAAGGCAAATTGTAAACAAGTATTCATTTTTTCCTGTATTGACTCCAAAGATACATATCTTTTGGAATATTTTATGAATAATTTATTATTATTTCTGTCTAGGATAATTTTATGATTTACCTTATATAAGCAAAAGTTTTAAAGCCTTTTAATAAAGATGCTGTTTAAATCTTTCTACGTGTATTTAAATGCGATCACATTTCATTGGAATTTCTAATAATAATATTTTAATACTCTTTCTTAATGTCTAGTTCTATTCATTTAAATTTCCAAAGATACTGTATAAAGATAAACGAATATGAAAATATAATGTTCTACATTTTCTTTGAACTTCATACGACTCAACTCTTTTCATATAAGAGAGCCCATTGCTTTTATAAAAGTATTTCTCAAATATAAATATTCTGAAATATTGTAAATAGTTCATTGTGGGTTTTCCCATGAGAATATTTTATGCACTTTGCAGGAAAAGGTTAAGTTTTTTCACGATGTTAATAGGAATTCAAGTATAATATACTTTAACTATAGTTATTATTATTTTTAGTTCATTCAAATGCCATTGAAGTGTATTAGAATGATTATATCAAATACATTTCCAGAAAAAGGAATTGTAAGAATTTTAAATATTACTTATAAATTAATATCATGGAATTAATTATTATTCAAATGTATACTCATAAATAATCTAAGAAACAAATGTAAAATATTCTTTAAAATCTTAATCACGATAATAAAAGTTTTCTTAAAAATATAAAAATATTATTTTTATAAAATAAAAATATAAAATATTCTTTATATAATCGGAGGGATCAAATAATAGAAAGTTAACAATATGTTTTTTTTTTACAGCTTTTTCACGAGAGTGTAAATTATTTACTTAACAAAGAAATTTCACCTGCTCAATAATGACATAGCGTTTTTTCCTTAGCACCTGCTCTTGTTTATTCATCTTTTTCTGCTAGTTAAATTTTTCTTCTATATTGAAGTAAAAATGCTTGAAAATTCTTCAATAATTTCTAAATTAAATCCTGTTTAGCTTTAACAGTTTAGACATGGTGATTAAAGTAAAGACTCAAACAAACATCGTCGTTCGTATATTGAAATCTGCAGAAAAAAAATCGTTTGCATATTTTTAAAGATTCCATAAAGAAATTATTTATGTAGAGAATATTTATGTTCAGATAAATATTCTCTTTTCATTAAAAGAAATATTAGAGATATTCGGACCTCTTGTCCAAAACATCACTGCATGAGACTTTTTCAGGCTTGATTCTTGTATTTTTTAAAAATTGCTCTTTGTATATTCGTAATTTAATTAGATATCATTTTCCATTTCAATAATCTTCAATCTTTCGGATTCAATTAAGAGTCCTTAAAATATTTGAGGCGGTTGTGGATAATGTGCGATTTTTGTTTCGAATTGTAGCGCTTTTTTCCAGTCCAGATAAGTTTTAGAAGCGATAATCCTATGCCCATGGAGCTCACGATCATGACATTCAACAGGTTAATCATACAATAGCAATAATAATTGCCAGTTAAAAATATTTAATTATTTCGCAATGAATATGTATAAAAACCTGGCAACTAAAGCATTGAAATATTTTTGTAAAAATCAAAGGTCTTAAAATATTTAAAACTTGCATATGTTAGAAAATTTTATAATTTTAAAATTTTTGCACGGAAATAAAATTCATATATAATTTTAAATACATGTTAAAATGGTGTTTAAACATCAATATTTTCTGAAATTATTTTTAAAAAAACATTAATATTTCCATTAATTTTTAATAAAAATCTGAAAAAAAAACTTGTTTGTTTAGTGAGTATGTACAAATCAAATACTCTAAATGAGTATGTACAAATCAAATAAATTTGATAGCTCTAAATCCAACGAATAAGCTACTGAATGTTTTGACCGTCCTTTTCATTTTAATATCATCACTTTAATGTGTCGCAAGTCATAAACAGTATGTAGCCCACAAAAAAAACCCACTTTAATATTAATAATACTAAAGAAAAATTATAAAAGATTTTCTAAAAACATAATTATATTGACAGCAGAAATGACATTGGAGGTTAAATTAAAAAAGCAAAATATGAAATCTTTCTTGGAGTCAGAATGTTTTAGAGGAGGAAATTAAGGCTAAAGAGATATAAATAAGCATTTTTAAATCGTTTTCTCAGGCGTTTTTTCTTTAACTATTCTTTCTACATTAAGTGCGGCACTTAATCAGTTTTTCTATTTTCAAAGAAAAAGGCATTTAAATAGAAATGGGATTGTACAAATTTGTTAGGAAGTGACTGACATTTTAATGTTATTTTTAAAAATTTCTTTTTATGATGGAACCGATATTGTACACGCACGCACACACACGCACACACAGTAACTAAAACAATAAAAACTATTGTTGTGAAGTATGCTTAGAGTTTAAAAAAATTGAGATTTCAGAAAAATTTACACAAATAAGATGGGCATCATTTTAATTTTAAATCATGCAAAATGAGTTTAGTAAGATAAAATTCTACGAAGTTATTGAAAAGAAACTATAAAATTCTGAATAAATATAATGTATATATTTCAAACAAAGACTAATTAACGGTTACTGCCTAAAAAATAACTATTTGACAAATTTGAAAATTTTAGATATATTTATCTGCTTGATAAAGCGTTTAAATTTTTTTTTCTTCACATAAGTTCACAATTTGCATATCAGCCTATAATCATATTTAGAAGATTGGGTTAAGAAAGCCAATTTCTAGTTGTTATTTTGCAAGATTTCTGAGACGGGAAACGTTTATTTGCTAAGTAAGTGACTACGTTCGGGATGAATTTTTTGAAACACGTTCGGAAATTGTTATATATTGGAATATTTGCATAAAAAAGACAGAAAAAACATCTATGAAAGCAAAATATACCAGTTAATTGCCAAAAGTATTATAAAAATTAAAAAAAAGTTCATTTTTTGGCGAAAAAGAGATATAAAAAAAATCTTTTGGTTTAGAGGTTTATCCAATAATTTGCTTAATATTTTTGCAGGTAGCTTAAAGAATTTGGGTGGATTCTAGTACAGCAAACCTCTTGGCGTCTTTTTGAATTCTCGCCAAACGAGTGGCGATAACGTCGCCAATGTGGCAACCTAAACGGATTTTGTAAATTTATTTTTATTTTATTATATTTTTTATTATATTTATTTTATTTTTATTTATTATTATTTCTGGCCTTCAAGTATCGTTTTTTAATTGAAAAATAATAATAATAACAAATATTTAATTCTATTATTTTGTATTTATTTTTTATTTATTATTTTATTTATTATTTTATTATTTTATTTATTTATTTATTTTATTTATTTATTATATTTATTTTTTATTATATTTATTTTACTTTATTTATTATTATTTCTGGCCTTCAAGTATCGTTTTTTAAATGAAAAATAATAATAATAACAAATATTCAATTAGTAGTCAACTTGGCGAGATTTCAAATGAGTCACCAAGAGGTATGCCCATCTAGGATTTTACCAAGAATTTATTATGTATTTTTGCAGGTAGCTTAAAGAATATATTATGTAGGTCTTGAACTAACAAGTAAGCTGTATTTCCATCCATTTAAATATTGGGATTCGACTAATGAATAACATGAAATGTTCGATTTTTTTCATATTGTGAAGCACTGCAACTACCATAAAATATTTCTAAGCGAATAGAATACTTATTCTCTTATTCAGGAACTGCACAATATATTGATAAATTGTTATAGCAAACTTGAACAAAAAATATGCATTAGATTTTAATTTATGAAGTTCTTAGTAAGAAATTCTATCAAAAATTAGAATATTTGAAATTAGCATCTAAAGATGTAAAATAGCAGTCAAATGTAAATAAATGTAAGTATAAAAAAACTCAGTGCAACTTTCCAAAAAATAGACATGGAAACAAAATTTTTACTGTTTTATAAAGAAAACCAGTCGAAACATTAAGAATATTAAATTTAAAAAAATCTTTTTGGCAAAAAAATTGACTTTTTAAGGTCATCACCTACTTTAAGCATTTTATGTACTGTAATAACATTTTGTCTGTAACATTTCAAAGGCTTAAATATAATTCATTTTAGTGATATCATCTACATAAAGTTAAACAATCTACAGAAACGAACAAAAACAAAAAACGTTATTTAACTTGTGGTTTAAGCCTGTGTATGAAAATAGAAATTTTTTTCAAAATATTAATTATAGATTTAATAGTACAAATGTATTAAGATAAATGTTCTAAAATATAATGAACTGACAGTTTCTATTCTATGGATAAATTTCCATAGAAGTTAAATGATTATTATAAATGAAAATTCCCCCATTAAATGAAGAGTATATTTTGTTTGAAAATAATTATGGAATGCTGATAAAATTCCTTTAACTGCAACCGTAATATTTTAAGATACATTTATATTTATTGGGGCATGTTAGAAACAATAATTAAATACCTGAATTTTAAGTGAAGCAAATTATTAACTCATTTTATATATCAAATGTAAATTATCTTAATATAATCCAGTCATCTCATAAACCGTTTAAAAACATCAAAAACCTATAGACTATTTAAATTATTTATTTTAATGGAAAGAGAAAGTTTAATTAAAAGAAATCTAGCAATACCTCATTTTTTATTTAACACAAGGTAAGATTTTGCATAAATTATTTACTAAAGAAAGCTTTTATTTGCTCATGCAGTGTATTTCATTGAAATACAGCCAAAATAAAACATTTATTTCCCTCCAACAGTTACTGCTTTCACAAATTTTTTTCGAATAATTTATTATTTAAAGCATGTACTTTCATAAATAATGAGACTGCTTTCACAATATCCCGTATTAATTTCCGATTTGCATTAATTTTTGTTCAAAACAAAACAAGCAACACCGTTTCAAGCTCGAGAAAAGCAGAACGTAAAATTCTTATATAGTGTTCAATTAAAAACTCCCAATGAAGAAATTGAGGAAAAATCTTTAAATCTTATTTACATTCTTTTAACCTTTTTCCGTACGGTGATGCTTTAAACAAATACATTTTAGGTAAACTACAAAACTGTTAAGAAACTGAAATCCATTAAATAAAGACGCCAGAAAAAAAATCATATTTGTTCTTAAACTAAACCAAAATGAGCGACTTGTATCGAAGTGAAGATATTTCGGTAATAAGAAATGGATGCCAAAGCCCAGAAGAGAAATTTATTTTGAAAATAACCTCAAAAGACCAAGATCCACATTCTTCTCATTATTCTTTTAAGTTTATGGCTTAATTTGCGATTTGCACTGTTTCCGATAAAAAGGAAAACAACGCTGAAGTGAATAATTATCGGTAAAATAGAAGAAAAATTAAAACATATATTAATATTTGACAGCTTCCAATATATTTTCAGATTCATTTTGGCTTCTTTATTAAAAATGCATTTCATGTAGAATTGAATTTTTTTTATTTTCCCTGACGGACATGCAAGAGTTTTTGATCGTATTATTATTTCATTTTTGATATTGTAACTCAATGATATTCATTTGGTTTGAAAAAAGCAAATTAAAAAATTAAAGTCCGATTTCATATAATAGTATCAAAAATTTGCAATGCCATTTCTCTGATTTGAGATTGAAACGAAAGTATAACGGAGATTCTCAATGGATTCTAAGGCAATGTAGAGGCGACTTTCTTGTAGGATATTTGGTCATAAATTTAGGAGCTTTAACGATAAATTTTACAACACTGATGACAAAAATGAGGTTCCAAATAATACAAAATTTATTGCCCTGTCTCTGTTAGAAACCAAAATTAGAAGATTCTGCTGAAAAATTCAATATACTCTCATACTCTCTGAGAAAACTATATAAACTTGAGATGTCCAAACCAGCTCTTCGAAGCCTTGTTTATAGAGCATGCTAATACAATGCAAAATAATGAGCGATATTGATAGTGCAGCTACTTTTATTTAATTAGAAATCTACTGTCTTCTTTTGATCTTAATTTCTAAAACTGATAAATTTTTATATTTTAGCTATATTTTTGATATATTTTCTGGCATATTTGTGGAATTAAGTTCCGTTTTTCAATTCCTGGTTTGCCGTAACAGCCATCGAATGATTTTCGAAACAATGTAATATTCACCCTGTACACATAAGATCACGCGTTCGAATTTGAGATAAATGACTAAAAATTATAAGAGTTTGTTGATTGGTTAGAGAAGCTTCGAAATTAAAAAATACAGTAAATTATAATATATTGAAAATGAATCTAACAATTTTGCATCAATGCATAAGTTATCGTTCGTCTACCCCTCCAGAAATTTCCTCGGCTCGATTTGAGGGGGAAAATTCAATTGTTACCGATTCAATGCAACGTGGTCTCGGTCTTTGTTGGCAACAAAACATCGATAGCATTCAACCTCAGACCTGTGAATCATCGATTTTGAAGCAAGGACACTATCACCATTTTCCCCCTGCCCTACTTATTGGATAATAAGAAATCAATAATAAGGCTTTTGTGGGAATACTAGTATTTAATTCTTCCTTCAGGGTATCATGGGATAGAAATGAATATCCATTAGGTTTCCCTTCTCAAATTAGGAACAAGAAGGGTAATTGGGAACAAGGAGTAATTGGTAATAGCTACAATATATATTTGTGAAACCTTAGCTAACCGGGGAAGCATATTCTTTAAGGTTCTCTAGAAGAAGATGTACAACATCTTTTATCTTTTTAAAGTGCTTTTTCTGGCGTTTGTTTAGTTTAATTGCAATCGTGTTGAAAAACATGAAACCAAAACTTTCCTATTTGTCAGTATCAACTCCTTATATCAATTATTTGCAACGTAAATTGTAAATTTACGTATTTGTTAGATTTATAATACGGATAAGATCTAATTTTCATTTTTGAAGTTTCTCTTGAGAAACAGCGCAATGTCCTCAATTATACTTGGTAACCTTCATCGTGGGGGAATTGGGAGCAAGCTTTTATAGTTATAAAAACCTGCATTATATATATATATATATATATATATATATATATATATATATATATATATATATATATAGGGTGTTCATTAATTATTGTCGGGGTTTCCGTACCTCATAACTTTCGAATAAAAAATATTACGCAAAAACCGATTACGTATTCGTAAATTACACATCAAAGAATTTTATTAATGATATTAAAGTGTAAAGCTTGCACAATTTGCACTTTGTAGGCATTCAGCTGAAGGTGATTATGTATTCGTAAATTCGCTGAACAAATTTTGACTTTTGATAATCGTGCGGGTTCTCCGAGCCCCATATTCTACAGTTATGTTTATTCACTTTTTCTGACACATGAAAAGTGGATTCGTCACTGAAGAACCATTTCCGAAGGTAATTTTCATCATCCTCCATTCGAGTCAAAATTTGTTCAGCGAATTTACGAATACATAATCGCCTTCAGCTGAATGCCTACAAAGTGCAAATTGTGCAAGCTTTACACTTTAATATCATTAATAAAATTCTTTGAGGTGTAATTTACGAATACGTAATCGGTTTTTGCGTAATATTTTTTATTCGAAAGTTATGAGGTACGGAAACCCCGACAATAATTAATGAACACCCTATATATATATATATATATATATATATATATATATCTTATACGAATGAAAGTGGTTAATAATAATGCTGTTTGTAGTAATGTGGGAGAAATAAAAAAGCTGATGCTAATTTGTTGCTCAGAGAAAGGAAACTAATGATAATGTTGAAATGAATATAAATTCAAGATATGTAATTGGAGGAAAGCACATATATTAAATCGTCACAGGCTTATTTTTCAACAAATTTGTATTTTTTGATTGATTAAGTTGAAGATTCCAGAATGAAGGCACATTATTCGTGAATTTGCTGGATTTATGGATTTGTCAGTGACCAACTGGATTTGAAATATTCGAAAAATACCATCTTGACTATATTAAATTTTGCTTTGGTGGTTAATGAGCTTGTCAGAGAAAAGTCATTATATCTATGACTATCTTTATGTGGATATCTTTGTAGTATGTGTATCTTATGTAGATATCTTTATGTAATTCTATCTTTATGTAAGTCTATCGTTTATGTAGATTTTTACAGTTAGTATAAATGGCAGAGGAAAATTATATAATAGGAAATTTAATGTTATATGTGAAGAAAGAGCTGTACTTTCTACTAAAAATAATGTACTACTAATTTTTACTCATTTTAAAGTGTCTTTATAAGACTTCGATATTTTCTATTAATATCTTATAAAATCCAGTATTTTTGCGAAAAAAAAATTATTTAATTTTTCAGACTGAATTGGAGACATTAATGATTATAAATTACTTCAAATGGAAGGTATTAAATAGTTATGATAGTCTATATACGATATTAAATAATATATTTTTATTGAAAAAGCTATTAAAAAGTATTATTTTTTGTTAATTCTAAGTCCAATTCAAATCGAAAAAAAAAAATCTTAAATGAGTCTGCAAAAATCTTTCCCAATTACCCTAACTAACTCCATTTATTTTACTTTTAGACTTAAATATCTTTTTAAACTGTATAATTCTTTATTATGATTCTTAGTAACTGCATTGATCCGAAGTAGACAACTATCTAGAGACTCCAGTGTCTCCAGACTTTGCACAATAGTTTCGGAGTAATTTGATTTAGTACTGTTATTAAATTTACAGAGGCACTGCACTCGAGCTTATTCGAATTAAAGTCAAATAAGATTTAAATTAAAGTAATCGAATTAAATTCAAATTTTTTGGAACATTATTCTAACAACTTTACAAAATTTCCAATTAATAATCTTTTGTAAATTATATATTTACTTAAATTTGATATACTGAAATCCAATCTCTGGAAAATGATGCGCAATTTATAAATTTTACAAAATTCTATTCAATTTTGTAAAAATTTTCTATTTGAAACTGCTTATGAAATTAAATTAAAATCAATAAAATATACCTGAATTTGAAAACTGGAAAAGAGAAAAACCTGCCTAGACATTTTTACTCCCTAAGGCTCGCTAAAAGGTTTAATATGCATTACAAAGTTAGTTTATAAAAAAAAACAATAACTTCTCCATCGTGTTACTTTAAAAGGAAAATCAATGACTATTCTCATATTTCGAAGATTCTTAAGCTGTTTATTTCCTAACACTTTCATTATGGCATTTTGAATTATATTTTTATGTCCGGTCATAAAATTAAATCCTCCATAAAATGGAACAAAATATCTAATTGTTTTGTTCATTATTTTCTTTACCTTTTTTATATTTAGGTTCTTTATAGTACAATCATATAAACCATAATTTTCTGTAATATCATTCGAAAAATTTATAACTCAAAAATTTTTTATAATGAGTGCAAGATAAATATTAGTTTTATCTGAGTTAATGTGTAACGATATAAAGCGTAAATAATTAATATAAAAGTAATTCACAAACGCTGTAATAATTATAAACATGTTTTGCTAATTTTTGAAAAAGTTTTCCTTTTTTATGGTTGGCAATAGCTATTTGATTTGTATTTGACATATTTAAAAAAAAAAGGAATTATTACTAGATGTTGAAAAATATTTTCTTTTTGTGGCTGATTTTGAAAATTTATTATTATTATTATAAAACATCATTAAATTTAGTAAGTTTTTATTTATTTCTGTTATGGATCTTATTTGCGTGATGAACGCTCGGTTACCTCAATTGAATAAACGCTATTAAAAATTACATTTTTTTAATACAAACTTGTATATGAGCGTGCACCTTAAATTCATCGTTGTAGACCAAATCTCTTCATGCACCAATCAAAGGCCCTGCAATATTTTCTTCTTATATATTTTTTATGCTAGTATTGAAAAATCAAATCGTGATTATTCAGTCTCACACTACATACCATCCCTTTTGCAGAACCCCTTTGTAAAAAAGGGCCTTTCCCAGCTGTTTTATACACAGAACTAATAAAGACAGCAGATTTTACTAAAAATGTAAAATCAATAAATATTTATTTAACACCTTTTAAGTGCTGTAGAGAATTTTTAATAGTGCAGTTGATACTTTTAGGTGATTAGGATATATGTATTGTAATGACTTGATCCTGTACGATCAAATAAAGGATAGCATTTACAGACAATTTTCTTTATTTACAGCCTTATTTACATAAAAAACTTTTTCTCATCTAGGTTAAATGAATGATGCTATTTACAACACGAAAATTAAAGTTCCTCAAACTATTTCGGAGAAAACAACTTCACAAGAACCGCTAATAGGCCGTTGGCGTGTCAGGCTGCTACAGAGGTAGCTCTCGGAGTCCACCGAATTTCCTTCGGGTGGAATTTTACTCAGAAGTCCAATTCCCAAGAAGCTTCTCTGACTTTTCCTCCTCTCTTCTCTTTTTCTTCCGAAAAATCTCGCATTTTTTTTTCTCTCAAACTCTATCTCTCATGTCCACATTGGTACATTTGGGCTCCCTGATACCCAATCACCGTTCAGAACAAACTTGAATGGTCTCCGGTCGACCATGGGAATGTCCGTTGATGATCTACCCTCTGGAGGGTTTGACACTCTCCAGTTTCGAAGGCGTGTGGTTCCTTATCTGGACTCATACTAATTGGCCAGATGACCGTACTTAAAAGGAGGTTCCCCTTCTGGCCATCTGTAGGCACTGAACACTATGGGAATTTTACACCTTCATGATACAGCTGGTCAGGAATGCTTATTATCGAGTGTGGGAAAAAGGGATGTCTCAGTGGTCACCAGGGTTTCAGGGTGATTCAGCTGAGTCTTTACAGTATATTCGATTCTATCGAGTGACGTGGAATTGTATAAAAGTTCAAATAGACTGATATTCAATTTTATATAGACATACACTAAAATTTAAAAAAAATATTTACATGGTTAAGGATTTCGTCTTTCAACAAATTATTCTTTAACTATATGCTAACTATCTCGAAATTTCTTCCGCATAGACCTCCTATTATTATTAAGCCATAAATTCCAAATTGTAATGTATTGATTTATTGGCCATACATTGCAAATAGCTAATTAAATCTGAATAATTTTCGAAATAACACTTTAATGTTTTCTAACACCCTGGAACGGATTAAAAACGATTTTTTTTTAAGCATTCATAATCATAGTCTAGCCACGTGCCTTAATATTGATCTAAATTTCATTAAACAGGTTAGAAAGGCAATGACATTTCGATGAAAATACTTTTAGAAAGTCAATGTTTAGCTGCTATGTTTCGAAACCTTCCGAAACTTGAAAGCTTACTACTTGTGTACAGTAATAACTTTTAAAATAAAATATTTCAAATACTTCCTATAAGTTCGTCTGCCCTTTTATATATGGAATTCCTTAGAAACTTAATGATAGACAAATATTTTTAAAAAATCCTTTTACGCTTGTATGTGATTTATGTGCGGAACTAGCTTAATAGAAGTTGATTGAAGATCTAATAAGCTACATTTTTTTCGACGCGACAGTGGATTTATAACTACTTTTTATCAGAGAATCTTAGATTTCGAGGAGAATTAAATTATGAAATTATTTAACTAAAAAAATAAAAAATTAAGGTAGGTTTTGGCTCCCTATTTATTAGGGATATTGGTGAAATATCTATATTTCTAATCTTAGGGTCAGATTTGAGGTAGGTTACTACGTTGAAAAGCTAATTTTTTGCGATTTTTTTAAAATTTAATATTTTTAATGTTTAAAGAAATTTCTTTATAAAACCATTATAATTTTTTTTTTTTCAAAATCCATTTTTTGGGAAGCTACATTGATTTTTATATTTGCATTCGCATACTTTTTAATGCTATTTTAAATTTTTAAATGCTATTTTATTAAATTCTGATCTTTGATAGAATTTTCTTAGGGAAAAAATCTCATCAATTCAAATGTAATTGTAGCACGAGAACTGTAATGCATCACCGGATGGGATGACAGATCTCTGCCTTAAGCGAACATTCTGACAACCCCTGACACCGGAAACAGAGTATTCCCGGAGTTTTTCTTCAGTCTGTGTGCGGTTCCCTTGCTTGCATGTGAGGAACCCATGTTTACTTAAAGAATGCAATTTTTATAGAATTGATTAATTAAAATTTCTTTTAAATTATTACTTGACTAATACCTATATAATGTATAATTACTTGCTCAAATTTGTTTTAATAGTTTTTCATTATGTTCTGCAGTTTATGGACTAGAGAATAAGAAATCTATTCATTTAGAAATATTTTATAATTGTTTTAGTGCTTCACAGTGTGAAAAAAAAATTCTTGTTATTTATCAGTCAAACCCAAATATTTAAGGAATCGACAGAAATACAGCTTATTTTTTAGTTCAGGAACTAGATAATATCATTCTTAAGCTATCTGTAAAATTTGATGCAAATCATTTTATGAATTTTTAAGAGGACACTTTTTGGAATGAGTCAGTTACGGTTATGAAATTTTTCATGCATATGTATTAAAATATAAGTACGTCAAACATCTTTAAAAAAAAAAAGAAGAAGAAAAGAAATATATTATTTTTAGAAAATTTCAAAATATTCCAGGCCATTCAATTTTTTTTTTATTTTTTCTATCATTTCTTTTATTATTATCGAATGTAAATTTATTTGAAAGAAAACTATATATGATTTTGTAATTATAATTAAATGCTAATTTCTTAGAAATATTTTTATACATATTTACTAAATTTTCATAGGAATTTTATGTTTTTTTTTTATTTTCTTCTAATGTTTAATTGACTTTTAACCAGCTAAAAAAACTCGAAACATAAAATTCGTACTCCATTATATTTAATGTTTGGCCGAAATCTTCATTATCAATTTCATTTAATTTCTTCAAAAATTAAGACACCTGGAACATTTCGAAGATATTTAAATCTAATTACAATATCATTTTGAGAAAAGTCATAAAGATGTACTTTTTTTTCTTCATAACCCTTCAAATATTTATTTTATCAAACAATGCATTTTATAACACTATTTTAGTTGAATACAAACATTTATTTTGGTGACCAAACGATAAAAATTAAATTGCACGTTTTCGTCTGATTTTGCTTATTTCAAAGTCCACTGTCCACTTAAATTAGAAGATTTTTGTTTTATACTTCTTTTTAGTCAAAAAAGAAAAAAAATTTTTCCCACCCCCATTTTTTTTAAAAAATTCCACTTAACTGATACAATTTGGTTTTATAGATGGGTTTTTTTTTTCAATCTTCTTATGTAAAAATTCAAAAAAAAAAAAAATCTATTTTTGAATGTTTTTCAAAAAATTCATCCCAAACGTAGTCGCATATCTTAATTTGTGCATTTAGTTTGTTATAACATATATGACAGAAGCAACTGAATTCAAGGATGAAATAAAGAGCTAATTTCTGTATTAATTGAAACAAATCATCCTGGTAGTTTATAAATCAGTATTTTGAAGAAGGACCAATATATCGAAACGCACACAATGTGTGCTATCATTCAGATATTCAATGGTAAAGTAAACATAGAAGGAAAATAACTACTTAAATCACTGGTGTCAAGACTGGAATTTATAAGTATGGTTAAAAGGCAATATATAAAATTTTATTATTATTTATCTAGCTTCTCCTTAGAAAATAGTTTTGGGATATAGTATTTGCTTCTCCTAACTGTTGATTTAATTGTAAACTAGAGCTCCCGTAACTATTGAAAATCTCTATAGATTTCGTTAACTATTTAAAATATTCACCGGAATAGAAGCGGAAATTTTAAATAATAGGATTCTAACAATAGCACATTTCCTCAGGGTTTAATACATTTATAACATAAAGCGAAATTTTGTATAAAATATTTACCAAAGAATGTACTGTTAACTTGTTCAACAATGACATTTTTTTTTCTGGTCCGGTTTCTTTTATATGCTTTTCTTTTCTTGATAGTTCATTATTTGAAATTTTTATTTTCACATATAATGAAATCGAAATTCTTTTATTATATAGATTCTGCATGTGTTCCCAGTCGGCGTAAATGTTTCAGAGGCAGTATGCGAAACAAAGACTTGGGTAAACATTTTCGCGCCTTGCGCTTAAGTTAAGTTATAGAATACAAATATTTTTTTTAGTGTTCAAAAGTTTAGCTTGAAGAAATAACGAATTTTATATAAAATATTAATATTCATGTAACCATTTTCCAGGTGATGATGCTTTAAACAAATATGTTTTAGAGAAAAACACCAGACTGTCAAGAGACATAATAAGCCTTAGAGTTTAAGAGAATAACAGATTAACTAACAGTTAACAGTTTTATTCTCTAATAGAGAATAAAACTGTTACTCTCCTTAGAGAATAACATCAAGAGCCAATAAAAAAATATATTGGAGTTTAAGATATTAATGCTTAGTGTCCCCTTTTACAGGCGATTTAAAAATACTTGCCAATTTTATACAAATAAGCATTTCAACTTTAAAATTGTGCTAACTAATTCCTATACTTTTCTAATAATTAGTTATTAACAGATGACAGCCCATAAATAATATAAAGTGAGCTATAATACAACTTTGATTGAAATTTGAACGCATCCAAATCTCAATCTTTCGCTTCTATTGCATGTATCTCTAGTCAGCAATCCTTCGTCTATAGAATTCATTCCATCAATTCAATATTTACAGCGGAAGCCTTGGCACTTTGTCAAGCTCTAGATAACTTTCAGTAGCAGGAAAAATATCTACTTTTGTTGACAAACAGCTATTCATCCCTTGAAGCTTTAAAATGGCTTACAGTCAAATCGCCAAAAGTCATTCACAGATGACAATTTCAAGCCAAGGAAAATTAAATCTGAAAATATGCTTGGTGTGGTCTCCAGGACATTAACAGATACATTGGAATGAAAAAGCGGACGTGCTCTCAAAGATGGTCATAGAGTCTCACCATTGCTGGAGTGGATTGCTTCAGAGGATTTAATTTCTCATTATCAGGAAATCTCACTACAAAAAACGAATCACATTTTTAAAAATAGCAAATATTAAGAATCTACTGTTCCCACCATGTTTTCCCTTAATCCATGGCTCAAATATAGAGGAAAAGATATCATAACTGCACGTCTTTTAACCCCGATGATAATAGCACCAGCTCTGTTGTATAGATTTGGTCTACACAATTTTCCTCACTGCCAAGTTTGTAATCATGAAAATAAAATTGAACATATTATCTTGTTTTGCTCCAAATACGCAACTCATAGGTCAAACTTTTTTGCACAACTTAATATCGATCTTCATTCTTCTTCTTCATTCAAAGCATTTATTCAAAGAGCTGTTTCTAATAAGCAGTATTTTCGGATCTTCCTCCAATCTCTGAAGTTTTTAAATATCTTTCCTTCCTCAGTGGCGCGACAACTCAGGGTGGGCCCTGATCTTCTCAAGCATTTTCTTCCAAGCCTTTCTTTTCTTGGCCATGGTCTTCCAGTTAATCATTCTTAAAGTGGCGAAGTCCCCTTCCAGGCCATCAACCCATCTGAGGTTGGGTTAGCCTCTAGTTCCTGTTCCATTGGACTCGGCCAGGAATATTTTCTGCGTTGTACGCTTCCTGTTCATTCTAGTAACGTGGTCAGTCCATATAATCCTTTGGATTTTTATGCATTTTAAATATATTTAAAAATATATAATACTTTTATATATAATATAGAAAAAAATAGTGAACTTTTTAACAAATTTGATTTTATAATTGATAATGATCTTCATTTTAGTTTTTCAACCTGTGTACCACATTTTAGCCATGCAGTTTACTGCGTTTTATCTGTATTCCCCTATATCGTACAGATAGACTTATTATGAATGGATTTGAATCAACATTTGAAAGAAATCTGCAAATTTTATGTAAAGACCACATACCAAATATCATCAATGTAACTTAAGGCGCTTTAGAATTATCGTTGTTTCTGGAAAAAAAAGTTCTTAATTATAATTTTAAAATGTGTTTATCGTAATTAAAAAGGCCCGATGCAGAGAGATTCGACGAAATCTATTTTTTAAAAATAAATATAATGCTTTCTCTTTGTATATTTAATATACAAAGTAAAAAAATGTAAGATCCAATAGATAAAATAATGACAGAACCAGATATTCTTCAACAGTCGGATTGTGAATTATTCCCCTACAGCAAATGCAAAGAAAACCCATCTTAATATATTTAATTCTTATAAAAAATGAAATAATCCTTTTTTCTGAAGAATAAATAATTATGACAAAATTTATTATTTATTCCCAATGTGTTGCCTGTAATGACTGAAACCTCTAAAACGATTAAAATAAATAAGAAATTGTTTGCTTTTCCGCTAAATTTCCGAAATAATTTGATGACTTTTTTAATAATTAGGGACTGGCTTATTTAAGAAAAAGTGTTGCTTCAATTTATGCATTAAATCGCGATATTTAATTATTTTTCTGGAAATGATTACTTTTTGCTTTAATTGGAGGCGATTGAATATTAAATTAATTGGAAATAACTGTCAATTTGAAAAAAAATAAGTTGATTTTTAATACGCCTTAGAGATTAATTATATTGCATTTTTATTTAATAAATATTAAAATTCATTCCTTTTGATCTATTTAATTGCTTTAAGAGTAATTAGAATTAATCGCTACTTTGCTTTATTTAATTTCAATTTAGTAAATATTTTGAATGACTTTCAACTAAATTATGTGTACATCTATTTATTTAAAAACCGTTATTAATTATAATGCCAGTCTATCTTCAGGACAAGTATAATAAAATTAATCTGGAAAATATGAATGAATGTTTATATTCAGTCATCTGTTTTCTTTTATGCGTCAAATTAATGATTTAGCCTTTTAGCGTCGTACCGACATCGAATGAATCGAATTTCGCTTCTGAAATTTGTAAGGAGATATTAGATCACTTAAAAGTACTCTGATACAACATAACCTTTTATTTTTGACATCGAATGTTTCTCAAAACTAGCACCAGATGGCGCCAAAGTGGGAAATTATAATTTAGTTTTAAAAAATAATTTCTTAGTAATTCAGTTCAGAAATTATTCAAATTATGTATTCACATCAAGAAAAGCACAAGGTTTACAGGATTTTGTTCTTCTAGCATATCAGAAAAGGATTGTAAAATCGTTTGAAAATATTTCATCTTTAGAAACTCGCGAAGTTAAATAAAAATGTTTAATAAATGAGTCAATTTTCTTAACACTTGAAAATGAAACAAAACCGGGACTCTAAAGATTTTAAATCAGTTATTTTGCGTCATTACATTAAAAAAAATATTTATTTTTAATGCTTCTGTTATTCCTTAACACATAATATAGAGAATAATTATATATAAAATCACAAGATTTCTCTGATTAGCAGCTATTGTTTGATAGTTTACTATATCCCTTCATATTTTCCAATTTTACCCTAACTATATCTAAAAGGTCCTGTATTAAAGTTAAGAAAATATTTATTTAACGATAACACATTTATTGAAATACTTTAAAGAATATTTTTTTTATTTCAGAATTTTGAATAATAGGATTTAACTTTTCAAATACGTCCTAGAAAAGGTAATTATCTATTTTAATTAAGATTTTTTTAAATTTCAATTTGCTATTTTATTTTAAAAATATTTAAATTGTTACAATTTTTATACGTAGTTTAGAGAACGTACAGTAATCGGAAAAAAGATTTGAACTCGAGTTTTGGATGAATCTTCACATTTTAGACCTCCTTTAGTTCGGAAAACGCATTTCTAGAAAATTGCCGTCTGTCTGTCTGCCTGTCGGTGGTAAAAATAACTTAAAAACGATTTTAGCTAGACGTGTGAAATTTGGCTCTTATACCAAATTTGTAGATTTTATTAAAGTTTCCACAAAATCCGCTCAAAGGAAGTCTGTCTGTCCGGCAGTTCAAGTATAAGTTAATACAAATACAAAACGAAAAGAGCTAGATGGATAAAATGTGGTAAATATATTCAACATCTATAATGTAGACACTTATCAAAATATGAACCGAATCCAACAAGGGTTTGACCGTCTGTTGGTCTGTACTTTCAAAATCATGTAAACATGATGACTCAAAAAATGCATCAACTTAAATATATCAAATTTGGTATGGGATTTTGTGACTACAAGTATTTGTTTCAATCTGTGGGAAAAACTAATCTAAAACACAAATTCGATTTTCGGATACTATTAAGCTTAGGCCAGGAATTAATTATCAAAAACTCGCCAAGAGATCACACGCTACATGCAGTAAAAATGCTAAATTCACGCCAGAAGTTACTATTTCGTTACTATTGTACGCTCCATGGAAGGCATTTTCTAGGATAATACCTTTATTATGGAGTAGGCTGGAATGTTTTTAGGTGACTACACCCATTGTCTTTTTACATTTGAAATCTAGTTCATCAAAGGTGTATTTTTTCATTGTCCTTTATGCAAACATGCAGGCTATCTATTAGCTCATGTCATCGGTTTCAGTCGTACCAGAGCTCTACTAAACTCAAAAAAAGTTCTTTTGTCCCTTTGATGCGATTGGAAAGGCTTAATTACTTCACCTTTCACAAGGTGAAGCAATAAATTCTACGGAATAATGTCATCAACTGGATCAATTAAAAGCTGCCATAGCAAAAACAAAACAAAACAAACAAACAAAAAAAAACAGCCAGAATTAATGAACAGACTAGGCACTGTTTTTCATCATGACAACAAGAGACTACATATTGCACCAATCGTAAGAGGGAAGCTCTTAAAATTTGATTGGAATGTTTTACCACATCCTGCATATTCTCCAGATCTCCCTTCATCTGATTATTATTTCTTTCTGCTCTTAAAAAATTCTCTTCGTGATAAGCACTTTAAATCCATCAGCGAAATAACAGGGCACCACTAGGATTGTTTCTTGTCCAAAACACAACAAATATTTTGGAAAGAAGGCATTAGGAGTCTTCCTGAGAGATGGAAGAAGGTAATAGAGCAAAAAGGTTCTTATATAACAAAATAAATTATATCTTAAACAGTAAATATTGTGTGTTCATTTTATATTAGAAATGGGAAAGAAACTTGAATTAGAAATGGGAAAGAAACATGATAGTATTAGGTACTCCCTAATACTATCATGTCCTTAAATGCAGAAGTAATAAGATATATTAATGTAATATTAAAATAAGTAAATACAGTACTTCTTTTAAATAGGGATTAGAAGTGAAAAAAACCCCTATTTTATTTTTATTTCGCCAGTCTATCCAGTCCGTGAGACAAGAAACCCTGAAAAGGAACTATGTAAACATGCACAAAAAAATACACGTAAGAACATATATGTCACGAAGTCAATATCTTCAGGATGTTTGCACTAACATTCTCCCGGTTATGCCAAACCCTTTCAAAACACAGACCTATACTTACGAAGACATTACTACCTCACAAACAAAAGATACCTCGTCTTTAAATCAAAGCAATTTAACAAGTAGATATATTTATGACTTGTGGAAACTCATGGTTGGGGGGGGGATGCTGTTCGAATGCAGCTCTTCTAAAGAAGAAGGGTGCATTATAACAGAGCATGCCATACAGACAGTATGTGGATGAAAAAAATAGGCGTTGTTTTGGTATTGACGCAGGTTATAGGTCAGTTTGGCGGCGATTTTCTTCTTCTTTTTTTTCTTTTTTTCTTTTTCTTTCTTGAGCGGCATATCGAAACAGTGAAAGATTTATAGCGTGTATGATAACCAAGAGAGTAGCGAATTGTTTCTAAATACATTCTTGCTCAGCAGGGTGTTCTTTAAAGGTCTTTTGAACAAAGAGAAAGAAAATCAACCTACGTGCGTAGAATTTTGTGAAAGGTTATGAGATTCCATCTAGACACAAATGAATACTTGTCAGTATACGCTTGTGAATGGTATTTTCTCAGCTGTCTGGATTGTTTCTTTGTAGACAGCACGCGTGTTATTAACACCTGCCTCATTTAGAAAAAAAATCATAAAATTTAAACAAATATGCTCATAAAAATGAGATATTACGTCATCCAATAATTTATGCAAACCCCCGATTTTCTTAAAATTTCTTTTTGCGTTTGCATATTTGTTAAAATTTCTTCTTAGAATTTCTCTTTCATAACTGTTATCTTTGTTTTTTGGCGATCCGCCGGTTCACTGGTAATTTTGGTTTGTTAAACTGAAGTCAAATCTATTATGCATAATTCAATGTTCATGGTCAACTCAACATAGGTGGAGTTTGTGTTGTGAAGACGTGTTCTATTATTTATTAGGCACATTTAATATTTCATACCCCAGTAATATATGTCATATGACGCAATGACTTAATACATTAATTTTACTTTTAGTAATTAATTTTACTTTTTTTTATCAATTGCCATTGAAATAAAATTAACGATGATGATTCAAATTTTCTCTCTCGGCTTTCAGCACTGATAGAAATTTAAGATATTATATATTTGTTGAAACTATGGAAATGGTTTTGACGCTTTCTTTAGTAATTTTTATATATTATAATACATAATTAATTATATATACATATTTATTATATATTTTACTTTTAATTTTATGTATAATTATATATTTAATAATTTGTTTAATATATATATATATATATTTCTATTATACTGTACATATATATACAATGTAATTTTAAAACAATGTAAAGAATCTTGTTTATGGAAGAATATTTTTTGAAATTACTGCTGAAAAATGCTAAAGTTTTTGTCTAGTTTTTTAATGTATATTTATCGATCAAATTTCAAAAGATATAAAACCTCGTTTCGTATACTAAAGTGACACAAATATATTTTAGAGATGAACATTTCCATTTTCTATTGTATTCTTCTGTCAAAAGTGATAATTCATGATCTTACTGTCTTTTCTGCATTCACTTGCTCTTTATGTAATTTATTAATTGATATATCCAGCTTGTCTCGGAATTTAAATGCTTTCGTTTATAATATTTTAATACAAAAATTTGCTATTTGAAGATCATTACAATACATATAATTATCCATTTCATGGAATATCCTGAGGTATCGAATTCTTATAATCGCTTGAATATTAAGACTTGTCATCACGTAGTTCTTTTGACAACTTTTTGAAACCAATAATAATAAAAAAAAAATTCAGTAGAGAAGAATCAAAATTTTCCAAAAATAATGTTAGATTAAGTAGATCAGAGTATAAATGTGTGTTAACTGTATTTCAAAATCGTTTGCGTTATATTTTAAAGAATTAATAAAAATTCAAGAAACAAATTGCAGGGAAAATCATTGTAAACATAAAAATTTAAATTTCAAGAAGGTATTATAATATTTTTTGTAAGATAGTTTGGCTCAAATTTAGTGCAGAAAAACGGTAAAATGTAAGTTAATTTTTTGCCTGTTAACTGAATATCTAATTAGATTTTACACTTTGTAAAATTGAAAGCATACTTTCTCATGTCTTCAAAAAAGAACTAGTGTGCAAAATTTGATTGAAATCAACCCATTCATTTAAGAAAAGACGTCAGCCATTATCACATTTAATAATATTGAGATCATTAAATGCAAACGATTTTATAAAATTCTGTAATATTTTATTATTATTATCCTGTTTGAGCTATTTCCAATTTTTTTTCAGAATACCTACAAAAATACTATTTAGTTGTTAAAAAAATGTTTAGAACGAAAACGTACATGGAATAAAATTCAGAAGACGACTAATTTTCTTTTGAATTATGTTTTATTATTAGGAGAAACTGATGAGTGTTTTAGAATTTTAACCATTTTTTTTACATGTTACCATGGAACTTTCTCCACTCTATGATTTTCGTAGCACAGCGGAGCATAGTTCTTCAGCTAGTAAACCAAGTCAATCTAAATAGGTTCTGATGATTTCATGTAAATATTGGATTCATTTCTCTGTTTCCAAGCATAAAGCATATTGCTTTAATATGTATGGAAACCATATTATTTCTGACAGGTTATGAAACTGTATTGTTACTGGTATCAAATTTTGATCTTTTGTTTAAGTCTGTAATTGAAATTATTTTTCATCATCGTGTTCTGCTTGTTGGATTTAACAATTTCAGTAATATTGCAGAATTTCTTGTATTTAATATTAGTTTAAACTCCATGAGTAAAAAAAAAATTAGGATTCAATTTTACTTTCTCGTGTACGAAATATGCAAAAAAGTATTGTCATCATTAAAAAAAAATATTCGATATCATTGATGAATCTTCACATTTCAGACTTCATAGAGTCCTAAAAACACATTTTTGGAATTAAATTTGCATGTTTCTAAACAGGATAAGTCAAAAACTCATTGGTCTGGACAATTGCGATTCTGTATATGGTTTTTACACCATGTTTGTAATTTTTTTAAATCAAATTTTAAAAGAAAACCATTTAGAGGAAGTCTGTTTGTTCAACTGTCCGAATACAAGTAAAAACTTAAACTACGAAAAGTGTATAATTATTGATAAAATTTGTTATATAATATTTTGTAATTGATATGAGATATGTATCACATTTCGATATAAATCTGTCAAGGAGTTCACTGTCTGTCAATCTATAATTCCATAAACTAAAAGCGCAAAAACACAATGTTTTGAATACCGAAATTTCGTATGCGATGTTTTGACAACAATTGTTACCTTACGTCAAATTCTAGTTTCATTTGGGTGATAAAAAAAATCTAGAATAAACAGTTCCATTTTCTGGTACTTGTGTATTAACTACATTCTAGAGATTAATCACACGAAAGAACAGCGAAAAATCGCACGTTATTTTTATAAAACTTTTTTTTCTGTAATTTTGATTGAATGGCTTGGAATTAATAATGCATAGACACATTTATTACAGAGTATGGAAAAGGAGTTTCTAGGAGACCACATCTGTTCGTTTTAAAATATCTTATTCAATTGATTAAGGCGTTTAGTTTTATCTAAAATTGAAGTTTCATACTCGCATCTCTTTTGAAAAAATGTCGCTAGAGAATTTTCTTCATCTCATGAAATTTTCATCTTTTCAGAATTTTTTTGTTTGTTTTTTCTTTAGTTCTTTAAATCTGCTGTTTTACAAAAGGAAAATTCAATCAGGGACTTTATTGGAAGGGTTGGAGTCTTTCTTCAATTCTCTTTATGGATTTAGCAATTTATCATTTTCTGACTATTTTTTAAGTCTTAAAAAAGACTACTTTGAAGATGAAAAGTTTGAATGACATTTACTCATTTTTTTTGCATCCCAAAATTGCTCGAAAAGCAATTCCTTTTTCACTGAACTGTAAAAACAAATTTAGAGAGTTCGATCAATTTGAGATTAAAATTCAACTGATTCTTAAGCTCTTTTTTTATTCATCACATTGTATTTGAATTTTCAAATAATGATTGTTGCAGATAAATATTCTGTTCAATATCATCTCAGAAAATGTGTAAAATTTGATACAATATATATATATTGTATCAAATTTTACAAACTTTTATAGAAAGTGTTTCATTTGAAATTACGTGGTGCGGCAGAAAAACCCGGACAAACTATTTTTAATATAACTTGATTGAAAATAAATAAATAAATAAAATATAACAAATAATAATAAGAATAGACTTTTACTAATAAATAAATTTAATTTGTTTCAAAGTGGCCACCTTTTGCAGCGATGCAGAGGCGCAAACGCTTATTAAAATCTTCAGCAATGGGCCGCAAGTCTTTTACCTTTAATCTATCCCATTCCAGCAGAAGTCATTGCTTTAGAGAGTCCAAACTTTTATGTCGTTTAGTGCCAGCCTTAGACTCCAAAATGTATCATACACTGTAATCATGAGATTGAGATTCGGCGAGTATTGTGTCATTATCCAGATGATACCACGTCAGAAAAATGCACTTTGCATCTCTTTTCTGCCTTTTCAGCCTTATGAGCTGGTACGAAGTCTTGTTGAAACTCCAACTGTACATTGCCAAAATGCGTTTTGGCCCACGGAAATACAACAGCTTCTAGAATGTCCCGTTGGTACACTTTTTGATTTACTTTAAAGCCCTCCTCCACAAACACCAGATTGTTTCCATCCAGACCATCCGAAAAGCTGATCAGACCAATCCTTTCCCGCTTGCTCACATTCCGCCCTAGACCATGACTGACTTTGGATTTGTGCGATGTTCAACAATTGCTCAAATGCGTGAAGCGCCTACAGACTAGGTCCTGTAGTTTTAGGACTTACGAGCTTTTGGACGATAAAGAGTTTCTAATTATTGAAAAGGAATCTCTCTCAGCGCTGACTTGCGGCCCGTCTCAAAAATTTTCGGCGTCTTTGGAGCAGCACAAGTTTGTTCTCTTCAGTAAAAAGCTAAACTTTTTGGAATTTGTAAGGCTTTAGTTCAAGCTCTGTTTTTGCCATTCTTTGCATTGATCGGTCCCTTATTCTCAGTTCACGAGCGATCTTTCTCATAGAAACCCTCGAATTTCATTGAATTCACTTTTTGATAACCTTAGGGCTTTAGAAAGTGCTCACCATACTTTCTTGTTCTCTTCCTGGACTATGACCAACAATCATTGCCAAGCTCTTTGAAAACGATAGATTGCATCAGACACTGTTTGCCTAGGCATATTAAGCAAATGAACGACTTCATAGTGTCGTTTTCCTTGCTTAAACAATTCTAAGATATCATATCTTTTGCTTGGTATTGTAAAAAGGCCAAAAAACAATACGCGAACTAAAAGATACATTATAAAATATGTTGTAATTAAAGTGGTAGACAAAAAGAAGCGAACAAAAATTCAAAAGAAATTAATTAACTTGTATTCTATGATGCAATAATTTTGTCCGAGTTTTTTTTTGCCGTACCCTGTATTTAGTATTAAAAATTTTGTGCTCTTTTATTTTAGATATAGATTTCTCGATATATCTTTTTTCAAGCAAATGATGCAACATATTTTGAGCATCTTTGATTTTGGAATTATATCTCTCTATTTTTAAATATGAAGACTCGAATACAAAATTAGATTGACAATCAAATTCAGTGAATCAGTATCGTATTTCCGACCAAACTCCTCATCCATTTTGTCTTCATTTTTTGACCAAATTTTATCTGTAGATTTATTGCCCGTCTGACTGTCTATTTATGCCCATTTACGCCCATTAATTTTAAAAATGATCGAAAAATGAATGTTTTTAAATTGCAACAAACGAACACAAAATTTTATATTTTTATTGTGTATAGATATAGCTAGAAAAATTCTACATTAGCAGACAATAAAAATTAGAATTTTTAAACTATACATACAATTCAAAAATAATTTAACTAGAAATTAAGAACTCGTTAATTTTTAATTCATGAATTGTTTTTATGTTAAAATGAAACAAAGAAAGTAATACAGTTATTACCTATTTGCTAATCAATTATTGTTTTTCGAATCTTGCATTTGGGGAAAATAAATTTTAAAGTAACTTTAACAAATTTTGAAAATAAATTAGGTTCCAGATGGCTTTAGTTTTCTCTTAAATTTAATTAGTCTTTTACAAATTTAATTTTTTTACAATTTCATTAATATAATCATCTGAAAATCTCAAGGAATACATAGTGTTTTTAATAGCATACAAATATATTGATTACAAAAATCCGTATCTCCCTGTATTGAAGTAACTGGGAAAGCATTAAACACACTCTTTGTTAAGATTATTTTTAGCGTGCGACTATTTTTAATGGGCAGTCAATGGTTTTAATGGGTTTGCTATGTAAATAGATTTGAACGAATTCTTCCGTCATTCATGTAGCATGACATTTTAAATAATCTGGCAATAGTATCGTTTATAAACAAGATCATATCCAAACAATCATATGCTATTGTTAAACTCTATCACTTAATCAGAACTCGAGAAATTAAATTAAATAATTTCAAAATCAAAGCAAATTTTTAAATCCTCCAATAGCTCATATATCTACTAGTCACATTTGTGTACCAGCTGGTATAGCGGGGATATTGGTTGTATTGAATTTCAATAAAACCGCCAATAAATACATCCGTGTCTATCAAACTAACAGACATTAAACCTGTATAATCTTATGTCTATTCTATTTAATGTGCATAAGAACTATTTTAATAGAATCAATCCTTACGACTTCATATTGCTATCAAAAACTTAAATGTCCTGTAAATCTGTTTTCTAACTTTGGAATACTGTGATTTCACTTTCGTATACCTCATATAAATAATACCGATATCCAATAGAATGCTTCTACCCTAGCTTTCAACTATAGAAGAAATTCACACTACAAAATATTTAAGAAAATTATGAAAATAATTTGAATTTCATTCATAAAAATGGAAACATTATAAAATATAATGAAACCAGCTGGAATGGTCACTCCAAAACTTTCTCGCATACTCTTTAATAAACTTTTCATGCCAGAGAACATGGCATTGGCGTACAATAGTTATCCATCATGTCATCCTTGGCGAATCTTTTGGCGATTAATCCTTGGCATGCGGTTAATAACATCCAAAAATCGAATTTGTGTTTTAGACACATTTTTCTCAAGCGATTGAAACAAAAATTTTTACACAAAATTGCAGTTGTAGTTACAAAATTACATACTGAATTTGATTCAGTCATTTGTTTTTCAATTATTGAGCTTACATGTTTCTGAAAATACAGATCAAGAGCGGACAATTTCTTGGATTTGACAGGCGTCTACATAACAGATGTTAAATCTGTGTACCGAATTTTAGCTATATATCTCTGTTCATTTTGTAATTATCGTACAGAAGTATATTCAAGCAGGCGGACAGACTAACTTCTTCGGAATAGATTTTACTCAAACTTTGATAGAAATTTGTTGTAAAGACCGTACCAATTCAACACTTTCATTAACTCAAAGTATTCTGGAGTTATCTTTGATATAGAATACACAAATAGACATTGTTTTTCAAACGTAGGGTGATCTAAAAAGTGGAGATTCGTCAAAATCTCGAGTTTGAATTTTTTTTATTACTGTACTTTCTCTATACTACGCATACGAGAAAGTAAAAATGTTTTACATTTAATTAAAGCTAGCTCCAAAATTTTATGTCAACCAAATAAATGCCATTGAAAAAATAATTTAAGTGAAGAAAAGATAATTTTGATTTAAAAAATAATGTATTATTGGTGTAATTTTATATGAATTATTGTTATATGTTATTGGTTTAATTATTTTTTTTATAATTTATTATTAGTGGTGTAAAAAAATGTGTACCGGGATTTTTTCAGAAGCATTAAAACATTAAAATATCGCTCAATTTTTAATTAGTTGAAATATCAAAAAAATCGCTGCAGATTGCATATTTTCCTCTCTCTAAAGTATCTATGGGCCAAATTCGGTTACTTTAAGTTCAGACGATCCATTTTATACAACACCAACATACTGATACACACATCTTCCTTTATTATTAGTAGAGATTTCTGTCGGAAAAGTTTCAAACAGGAAGTTCCCCAAACTATTTACTGAACGGTTTTAATCCCCGACTGTGTATTTAGGAATTCCTGAAAGTTCTCACAAACTATTCCAGAGATACAGAATCCATTCCTGCATTTTACAAACATCCCTTACAAGTCTATGCATAGAGCGAATTTTCGAATACGGTGTATATGATTTTAGGTCTCTTTTAACCTTGTGTACAAAATACCATGTTATATTCTTACTTTACAAAATTTTTCAATGACTTAGAATAAAATCTATTTTATGCATATCCCTTTGCGCATTGAAATGAATAGGCTGTGATACAAAACATGTAAATAAAGTGTTCCAAGATTTTAGGTATATGGTATTCATAATAAATTAAAGCAATAAAAATAAAAACAAATATTATTTTTTTTACTTTTAATTTCTTTTGTTATAATGCTAATTGCAGAACATAAGAATCGAAACGAATAAACTAAATTGAATACATGTTAAGAATAATAAAGCTAAAAAATTTGCTGCAAACGATTCGATTAAAATTTGAATTGAGCAAAAGGAATTTTCATAATTCTGTAAATATTATTAATCTTTATTTGTCTTCTTGCCAATTCAAGATTAGAAAGATATTTGATATATTCAGCCAATAGCAGCCCAGTGAAGTTCAAACTATTCTGTTTTCAGTTAGGGAGAAATATTCTATTTTAATATTACCTCAATAAATTTAAGAATGGTGACGGAAATAGAGTGTTGGATGAACGAATTTTAGATTTAATTCTTTAATGATTTTTGTGAAAACTTTTTTGTATATCTTGAAAAGTTCACTAATTTCAAAAAGAATTTCATTACAAACAAAACTTTTGTTCGAAAAAGGGATTACAAAATTATTATTATTATTATTTGCTTACGAGTATCAGAAATGAGACTACACTCAAACAAATACGAAGAATCACCCAAATTAACACAAAATAAAATAAATATATGTAGTTAAAATTTTAAAATGTGTGCTTTGAAGAACGCGCAGCCAGCCACTTTTTGATTACCGGTGTGCGAAATTTTGAGGGTGCAAATCGGATAAATTTGTATTGACACCACATACATTAGGCATAGGTAATATTCTTTGTCTGACATCTTTAATGTGAGAATTCTTTTAAAAAATATATTCGACACCTTACAAAGTTGAACACAAAATATTATCTCCTTAAATTAAATCTCCAAAATATATCTCCTTAAATCACATCTCCAGAATATATTTCCTTAAAAATAAATTAAATCTCCTTAAAATATCCTTCATTTCATCATAATTCCAATATTTTTAGATAATTTTAAAGACACATTGCATTCTTACTACATGTCTTTTTATTCAATATATTTCTTTTCACAAATAATTTCTAATGAATTTTTTTAAATAAAATTTTGCTTCGAAATAACAATTTTCAGTGATAACATATCTAATGACATTTTAATTTTTCATTTAAAAAACTACATGCATGGTTAATCGAATATTTCAATTGCAAATTCAAATTCCTGCCAACGTGCATTTTTACTATATTCATCATTTCTAACTAAACGAATTACTTTCATTATCCAGGAATAAGTGGAAAAGATTAATATAGTTAAAGTACTTACATTTGTATTTATAATAAGTTTTAAAAAAGTATTATCTTAATTTCCTTGTATTATGTGTGTAATTTCATATGGATTCCTGCAAACATTTGAAGATAAATGATGCCTTCTTGTACTCACACATAATAAAATTATTAGATTTCCAACTTCCCACCGCAGTAAAAAAAAACACCCATTTATAATTTTTAAAAAAAACATAATAAGTGTATGGAATTTTTATTATATAAAAGTTTCAACATTAACTTACATCCGTTATTGCATGAGTGGTTTTTATTTGATTTCATGCCGAAGCTTAAACATTATTTATCTCTGGTTTATCAACCTTCTGATAATCAAGAAATGAATAATTAAAAAAGCATGAATAAAACAAAGGCAGGAAGAAAGAAAATATGATTTCAAGAAATTGATTATTATTTTCAGCATTGAAGTTGCTTTTATCTCCAATTATAAGGAAAAACATAATAAATAATATCAACATAATATGTCAAACAGAAATTGAAAACGATTTTGTAAAAAATAATCAATCATTATCTAAACATATAACATTCTGAATAACAATATTCGCAAACGATAAACCATTCGAGAAAAACATGCAATTTAACTTGTAATTGCTTTTTAACATCGTCTGTTAATGGATTATTCCTTGGTTTGAACATTATAAAATACCTACAGTTTTTAGATAGGGTTAAATAATAATAAAAAAATACAACAAAAAAATAGAAGAAGGGTTTGGGAGCCCTGTTATTGACAGGCGGACTTTCCCTCTAAATTATTACTTTGATGGATGAACATGGATGAAAAAATATTCCTCTACAAGAAGATGAATTCCTTAATGGACCATCCACTCCCACCTCTGAGCCATTTTTTCTGACATAAAAAAAAAGAAAATGGCGAAGAAGACCTCGTCAAAAATTTTCGATCGACGAATTCCTCCAGGAGAAAATATGAAGGTCTTCCTTTTATAAAAAAAAAGGGGGAGCCACCAAACTTATGAATGATGAAGCATTCGGCCTGCCTACCCACCGGATCTTTGATTAGGTTGCAGAAGTTCGTGATTTTATAATAACCTGGGAAAGTAGAGGTTCCAAGAAATTTAATTTAATCCCAAAATGCGACTGATCGATTCGTATAATGGATGGTTTGAAAAGTTTCGGACAGTTTTTTTGTTTTTTAGCCCTATGAGATAAATATCAGATAAGTCAGTGTAATGTTCTTAGATCAAAGAACGGTAAGACCAAATGTACAAAGACGTACTGATGAAATAAATCTACATCAACTGATTTCTTTTATTTCAATTATAAATATTTTTCCACCGGCATTATGTCTGAAAGTATTCAAGATATTAACCTTTTCTAGTCATGGAAAATATGCTAGGGGCCATTAGTTTTTGTATGAAAGATAGAACGACATCAATTCTCACAAATTTTTCTATCAGACAGAAACTTAGATGCTTCATTTTCTTATCTTACACAAAATGGTGTATATTGGTTTTGTTACTTAGTTACTAATTTACCAAATTAATTAGTTAATTAAATTAAATTTATCTAATAAGCTAAACGAATCACGTTTTTAAAAACAATCTCAATCCTAAAAGTATTTTAAAATATGATGACCAGAAAAAAATAGCTTTTCAAAGGGTTAAAAATATTTATATATTTCTGTGCTGTATATACCTTTTGAATTTTCTTTTACTAAAAATTGCATGACCTAACACATATATATGTGTCGAATCATAGATTAAATCATAGTTTGTTTAAGAATTCGTTGGCGGTCTACAAGCTAAACCCTTTGACCTAGTACTACTAAATTTGACACGAGTGATTTTGTGTAAGCTGCATTCACTTTTCCAATAGAAGTATGTCCGATAGTGTTTCAGAAATTAAAAATATTTATATATTTTTATTCTGTAATAATTTCTGAGATTTCTTTATTTAAAAAATCCATGACTTAACGAATCTAATGAGTATGCATAATTAAGAAGGTATGTTTGTCTAAGAAATGCATTGGCGATCTATAAATTAGAACTACTAAATTTGACCTAAACAAAGAGAATTCCGTAGTGAGTGCTCTATAATTATAATATAAATTTTTATTGTTTTAGGCTAGACTATTTTTTCATTAATTAAAAATGTACTTAATTAAAAATGAAGCTAAGCTAGGGTTTTCTGGCAATAGCTTCTGATAAACATTATTGAATAAAAATGATTCTTATGTCATTGTAAAATTACAAAAATCTCTCCTACTAATAATATCCTTTTAAATGTCTTACAATTTATCCTCAATTCTGGCATATTTTTTTAAAAAAAAGTATTTGTTAAATATTTGTTTCAAAAATAATCTCATTATTGCAGTGAAATGGAAACTATCTACAGCTTTTCATTAAATTTTTAATCGTCTGAGTGCCTTCTATTGTCTAAAAGGAAGGAAGAAACTTTCGATTTAGGAGAAGGGATAAGAAAGTGAAAGGGCAGTTTAGGAAAGACAATGTGCAATTAGAAAATCGATTACACAGAGAGACAACTTTCTCATATGAATTAACTCCTCTATAATGTCACAGGATTTTTTTTTCTCCATTCGGAAGATTCATCTACGCAATATTTAGAAACAATGAAAGATTATAAAACATAGTACGGTTTTAACGTCTGCCACAATTTGATGATAAAAAATATTATTACATCCATGAAGATTGTGCGCACAAAAGAAGTATTTAATAACGTCTCAAAAAACTTACACCTGTACCCAAATACTAAAACAAAAAGCTTTATTAAAAAATATTATAAATTTTAATAAATTTCAGAAAGGAGAAAATTCTGAGATAAAATTAATATCACTGAAATGATAATTTTTAAAGTAATAAATAAATGGTATTTTTGCGAGATAATACACTCCGGGGTTATACTGAGGAAAAATATTAAAATATCCATTTTCAATAGAAAATATAATTAAAATTTTTAAAATTCTTTCTAATTCAGTACATTCTACCCATGTATTAACTACATGCCCAATTCTGTAGTTTTAGATCTAACAGCCTGCCCCAGAATAATTTGGAAGATTTTTTAATATTGCGTGTCCCTGTTTGCAGATGTTATGTAACCTTATAAATATCATTGTGTTGAAATTATTATCCGCATTAATTTCATGAATACAAGCATGTTTTTAAAACTTCTTTTTCCTTACAATGCATTGAATAGGAAGTCTTACCATCGCTGAAATCCATTATCCAGAAATTATAAAGAGAGTATTTATTATCCAAAAATTATAAAGCAAGTATTTATTATCCAAAAATTATAAAGAAAGTATTTATTATCCATCCAGTTCATCAACCTTGCAGAGCTTTCATGTTAATGATACATTTTAGGTATTTCGTTTTCGTCGTAAGATCGGCACGTCTTTCAAAACACTGCTTTATCCTTTCGTGATAATTCGTCGAATCCCAGAAATAGATGACTGTATTTCAGGAAGAATATTAGAACAAAATAGGAATTTAGAGATTTTTTTCCCAAACAGCGTGAATAAAAGACGTGAGGGGTTTCCCAAGAACTTTCCCGTATGTTCTCTATTACAAAATTTGCCCCCTTCCCCGCAAAAAAAAAAAAAAAAAAAAAAAAAAAAAAAAAAAAAAAAACGTAAACTTTGGGTAATCCAGAGAACGCCTTGCATGGCACTGGTATACAATAATTACGAAATATTAACTTTCGGCAGAAATTTAGCATTTTTTCTAAGTCTCTCGTGTCATTCTTGGGGAGTCTTTTGGCAATGAATACCTGGCATGTGGTTAATAATATACAAAAATCGAATTTGTGTTTTAGACACACTTTTTTGCGATCGACTGGAAGCAAAATTTGATACAAAACTATATTTGTAGTCATAAAATATCATATGAAATTTGATATACTTAAGTATCTTCTTTGTTGAGTTACATTTATTGAGTTTACATGTTTCTGAAAATACAGACCGACTTCGTTGAATTTAGCTCAAAACTTAATAAGTGCCTGCACTATAGATGCTAAATCTATAATGTACCGAATTTTATCGATTTAGCTCTCTTGATTTTATAGTTATCTTGCCAAATTATATTCGAATAGTCGGACAGCAAATTCTCTCTGAATAGAGTTTGAACAAAATCAGATAGAAAAATGCAAATTTGATATAAGAATTATATGCTAAATTTCATCTGCTTAGTTCAAAACGTTTATGAATTGTTTTTGTCACAGACATACAGACATTTTCTGAAATGTGTTTTCAAGTTCAAAAAGGTTTAATACCTGGAGATGCATTAAAATCTCGAGTTCACACTTATTGACGATTACGATATTTTTTTTCTATATTTTGTATACTAGAAAGTAAAAAGGAAGAAAGTGGAACCTAAATCTCTAAAACGACTTGATTAAATTATTTTGCTTATTTTTCATTTCAAGCGAAACAATGGAAAATATTTCTTAAATTAATTTTCTGGTAAAACTGCAAATAAATTTGGAACCCTTTCAGTGTAACATTTAGAAGATACTACACATAAAATTTGGTAATTCTATATTCAAATATTTGGCCGTAAGTGTTTTGAATATTTTCTTTAACACCCGTATCGCCATTTGTAGGAAGTGTGCCAGTCTATAAATATCATCACATTAAAAATATTTCCCCAAGCATTCTAAGTGAAAATTATAGCCTCTATATTCTAGAATAAATAAATATAAGCAAACAGCACCTTTTAAAACGATGTTCTATATAGATAAAACTTTAATCCACATCATGTATAAAATGAAACATAAAATTTCATTCTAGACAGATCGAAATTTTATTTTAAATAAATCGCAGCATAATTTCGTTTTTAAACAAAATCTACTGAAATCTAAACACTGGATTCCGGATGGAAAACGATTTAGCTCAAAACGTCTAGACGTTGAAATTAAATACCGTGTCTTATTCTAATTTTTTTATAGCGTGTAAAATATTCCCTAGCAGTGTGTGAAATAAATGTTTTGGAAGATTCATTCTTTTGAATATTTTATTCCGTTTGCCTTAACTTTATTTGAAATAAATGTCAAGAAGTATTTTTTTTCAGAATAAAACTTTGGCTTTTTCATTCGTTTTCTTAAAAGGTTACCGAATACTTTTGATGTTCTTTTTAAGTGATTTTATATAGAATCGACGTATTAAAATAAGATTTTTCAAAGTTTCATATTATCTGAAGTAAAATGTGATATTCGATGGACAAATTTTGTTGGTATTTTAATATCCTTATTTCTTGCGGCATTAAATTCCGATGCTACAAGAATTTAAATATTAAAATCTTTAATTTTGTTTATATATTTGCAAATATTTTAACGCGTTCAACTTGTTATATACTCTCACTATACTTTAAAATACACTGAAAAATTAATTTATGCATTTAATTTTAGCAAACATGTAATAATTTTTAATATTGAATATTGTTTAAAATTCACTTATGGTACCTAATTTAAGAAATTTGATAGTTTATATAACAAATTTGAGCAAATTCGGTACAAGAACAAAAAGTAATTTAAAGGAATCGAAATTTAAATTATGTAAACCATATGAAAATTACATGACAAGTTACCGAATAAGTAAAATAAAAACTACATAATGTTCATAATTGATGAAACTTTTGATAAGAATTGTTTAAATTTACAAAAACAAACAACTTGTGAAACTGTTTTATTTTAAATTATTTTAATTAATAATGTAATTAATGGATTTTAAATAAATATTAGGTCAATTAATTTCTATCTATTTTTATTTTAGCTAACGCATTTTTTGTTAAGATAGAAATTTTCTTCTAAATTTTTGAGAATTTTTGTAAAATTTCGTGAGAGGTGTAATGAAAAAGCTTTAGGAAACGCGATATACTTTGCAAGGTAAATATATGGAATACAAATTTGATAGCATATATTGTGCAGCTTTTATAAGTGTAATTGGTAAATGCCACCAATTACACTTACAAAATTTTACCATTGTGAAGGAAAATAATAAAATCGATGTTGAAAATGCTAGTTGAAAAATAACGATTGCACATCAAACACATTCTTTCACCATATGTCGATTAGCATTTGTGTGTGTGTGTTTGAACATGCGTGTGTGTGTATGTGTATGAATATGTGTGTATGTGTATGAATATGTATGTGTGTATGTGTATGAATATGTATGTGTGTATGTGTATGAATATGTGTGTATGTGTATGAATATGTATGTGTGTATGTGTATGAATATGTAAGTGTGTATGTGTATGAATATGTGTGTGTATGTGTATGAATATCTGTGTATGTGTGTATGAATATGTGTGTATGTGTGTATGAATATGTGTATGTGTGTATGAATATGTGTATGTGTATATGAATATGTGTATGTGTATATGAATATGTGTATGTTTGTTTGTATGTATAATGTATGTGTATGTATCCCTGTGTGTGTGTGTCTGTGTATGTATCCCTGTGTGTGTGTGTCTGTGTATGTATCCCTGTGTGTGTGTGTCTGTGTATATGCATGTGTGTGTGTCTGTGTCCCTGCGTTTGCATGTATGCGTGTCTGTGTGTATGTGAGTGTGAGTGAATGATCTTTCTTGTAATTCTAGTACAGCATGATTCTGAATCAAAATGAAACTGAATCATTTACAGTTTGCATAATTAAAATGGTAAATTTGCACAATGAAAGAAACATGGAAATATTTGAGAAATTTGTGTAATGGAAGGATCACCTTGTAGCTGTTTCAGGGCTCGAAATACTCTCATTCTTAGAGAGGGAGAAAGAGGTGAGTGGCTTAGTATGAATTTGATGTGAGAAAGTGTGTAATTGGTTTTTTCTTACGGCTTTTCTAGATAAATCTTCAAAAAATGAAATCTATCGCCAGTTTGGTAATTGGTAATTCGGCATTAACGATTTAGGAATAATCTGAAAAATCATCAAGTTAAATCGGGAATGCAACCATCTAAGCATCTTATGTATAATAGAACTTGGCAATCATAGCGTAATCTGAAAACCATTCTTGATTTTGCCTTTCTTGGCTTAATAGTCTGAAAATTGCCAAGTAAACTTAGGATCTTGGCAAAACATTGGCATCTTATGTGTAAAGGTGTTTAGAGATCTTAGTATATTTTGAAAATCGCCAAATAAATCCATTACATCAACCAGAGCGGTCTCTTTTCTGCATCAGAGAGTAGAGTTGCTTTAATTATAAACAATTTAAAATATTTATTTATTACTAATGCATTGCTAGACAAAAAATTATTTTTGATTTTCATCGTTATATGAATCCAAAGTTACGGGACAATTAAAAAGCGGATATAATATTAAGCTTGACTTGTTAACAAAAATTCAGATTTTTTTTTAATAGAATTGTCTTATTGTGGGTTGGCACCAAAGTTTCTTTTCTGGGTAGAAATATAACAATTTGGTTCATCGATTTCGCCGGAAGTATGCGATGAACACGAGTCTGGTGCAAACTGCATAGCATTCAGCCACCAATAGATTTGGAGTTGAAGTTGTAAAAACCAGAGATGTTGTATCAATGATTGTTCTCTTCATTTTACTACGGTTCAAAATTATTTGAATTACAAATACTCTAAATGTAACTTCAAACAGTCACAGTTTGATAAATTAGTCTATTAAGTGTTGGAGCAGAATAACATAAAGATAATCAATATTTGAACATCGAAAACATCTGATACTTCTTATGGCTCAAAAAAAATCAATTGTTGTCACATAAAATATTCAAAGTTATATACAAATATAAACATGCAGACAATTATTAGAACTCTTACACAAGTGCTTCTAAAATGTCTTCATTACTTAATTAGGCGGGAAGTGAACATTTTCTTGAAGAATGCATGATGAAATATCCCTCCACTTTTCTTCATTAGTTTTATGAAATCCATACTTCCATGGCTGTATGCAAATTGAAATCTGAGGAGTCTTTTGTTTCGACTACTGAGTCTTTAAAATCCACCATGTTGAGTGGTTTATTGTAAGATGAAATATTTTATGTGGAAATTTTATGGCACTTAATGTTTATATAGTTGTACCTAACATTGGACATATATTTAATACAACATCCTTCGTGCGCATTGCATCATATATAACAGAATTAACTTCCTTTATAATATTTATCTTGTGATTTGGATAAACATGTATTATATGTTTCTACTTTATAAATAACTAGCCGCCTTTGGCGACCAGCCGGTTCGCCAATCTTAATGTTCGTTAAAATTTTAATAATTAAATATTTTATGCAATTTCTACTTTAATAGCTTCTTCATCAAAATATTTTAAAACTTCAAATTTTGATTATCATATAATTCATTCATAATATTATAAAGGCCTTCAGTCATAACATAATATGTATCTCTCTCATTTTCTGTTAGCACCCGTAGAATTTATGCTTTAAATTAAAGTGGAAAGAATTTATCTTCAATTAATATAATAATATTTTTTACTGAAACAAAGCATTTTTTTATAATCTGATTACTGAAAATAGAGTCAATCAGCGTTTAAACTTTATGGGCACTAAAGAATATCTTTTTAAATTTATGTAATATCTCAAGAGTTGGTCAACAAAATTTTCTTAGATTCATTATGAGCAGATCGATTCATTAAAAATGTTTAAATTTAAATGCATCAAACACTAAGAAAATAAAACGAATCGTTTAAAATAAACGGTTGAAAACAGGTTTTAAAAAAACTACTTAAAAAACGATGTACTTAAAACTATAAGCATATACAAAAAAATATATAACTAACATAAATACAATTTACTTACAAAAGCATGCAACTAACCCAAAAATAATTTAAATCATCCATTGATAACGTTGTCATGGCAACAATCAGAACAGAATGCGCATGCGTGAATTTTCTTCGCCGGTTACGTATCGCAAATACGTGATTTTTTCTACGCCAGTTGGGGTAACGCTATGCGGATTAGAAATTTTTAATTTCCTTTATTCTGTTTTATTTTAATTCAAAAGTACTTCAGAATGAATCTGAAAGATTGATTCATTAACAATGTTTAATTTTAAATGCATCAAACATTAAGAAAATAAACAGAACCGATTGAAATAATCCGCTGAAAAATTTTAACCCTAGCCTCATTACTGTTGGGAGAAAAAAAAACTGAAGCCTTTCTCGTTTGGCGCTGGGGATAATGGAAGATTTTTTTGGCGGAAAAGTTGGCGGTGGGGAAAATGGAAGATTTTTTTGGCGGGAAAGTTAGTTTTTAATTAATAATTAAAATTATAATTAAAAATTCGAAAAAAGAAACCCCAGGTGCACATTCCCAACCTCCAAGGTATACATGCACCAAATTTGGTAGCTGTATGTCAAACGGTCTGGCCTGTAGAGCGCCAACACACACACACACACACACACACACACATTGAGCTTTATTATAAGTATAGATATAGATAAGTAATCATCTTGTAAATACACAGTTTTTCAAAATCAGAAATTGTAGATTGCTATATGATTTATTAATTTCATATTATATAGACCTAATAATGTAATTGGGATTAAATTTTCAATTTTTAGATTTCTGTTACATATTTAATTAGTTGGCAATTTGTAACATGAAATAACATTCATTGGAAATTAGATTACTTATAATGTAATAAATAACAATTTTTAATCTTTTTATTATTCTGGGGGAAAAATAGATTATTTAAAAATTGTTATGCCATTCTTTTTGAAAAAATAACTGCATAATACTTTTTCAGATACATGCGTATTTCGAAAAATAATTACATAACTGTATTTAGATTGCATAAGTCATTCCACAAGAAAAACCTTTTTCATAAAATTTATAACAATTAAAATAATACAAAATAACACGTATTAAAAATTTTCGCTTCTGTAATTTAGAAGAATACATATTTTTGGTTGTTTTTATTATTAATTTTAAGAGTTGATAAGAAATTGTTTATCTTTAATTTTCTAATAAAATATTATTCCTGACATAAAATTCTCACATATCGGAAGTTTGTCAAAGAAAAGAAAAGATTGAAAGATACTTCATATAATTCCAAAATCTTAGCAAAAGTATTAAAAATATTTTTAAACTTATAAACTTAATTTATAAACTTTTTATAAATTAACTTAGAACAAATAACTCACATAGCAGTTTTAATTAAATCCGAACTTGCAATCACAAGCATGATTTAATCTTCATATAATTTTAAATCTTGCTGCCGAAAACAGACGATTAACTTCTTGGATAAGTATTTGTTTGGAATATTATGTATAACAGTAAAATGCGATGAAGACTTACGTATAAAGTTAATTAATATTCACTGTTTATTCATTTTTAATTATTTTATTCGATTCGGAGATAGCTAAACTTCAAACTTATAGGAATAGATTTCAGAAAGAAAAAAAAATACACCTCGATAATTTGATGAAGAACAAAGATTATGTACTCTTTTACGGATTAAAATATCTAAAACTTTTTAACATTTTAATCTTTTCACGAAATCTAGCAGCTATCCAACATCTAAACTTCAAGCGAATTCTAATTTACTGGGGAAAAATCATTGGGGAAAAAATTATGATTCTTTTTGAAACGCCGAAACGTATGATATGGATCAGATCACGCCGTACTTAATAAAATAACTCACGAGGAAGTTATTTTTCAAGTCCCTAATTGGTTGTTTATACTAATAATTAATAAGTTAATTAGAATTTAAAGTTTGATTAAGATCTGACATATAAATCAGAAGATTATTACTTGGAAATAGTAATAATAAATAAATTTAAAGTGAAGAGTCCGTTAATTAAGAGTTAGAATGAAAGAGCAGATCTTTCTGGAAAAGAATTTTCTGTAAATATTTACATCATCACTTTTTTTTTTAATGAATTTTCTAGAATTTGATAATAGATCGGGTTTCTATCAAAGAGATAGGAACTAAAAATTAGATAACAATCTTTTCATACAAAAACGAAAAAGGAAAAGCAAAAAAGAAAATCTTTCCGCTCCACTTTATAAAAATTGAATTCTTTATTAAATGTTTAAAAAATAATCCCATGTCTCGTTTTTCCTTCATGTAATAAATTTGCTGTAAAATAAATTAAGTTAAATAACAGAATTTTACAAAGAAGTAAATATTTTTTTTTAAATACTTATCTAAATTTTTATTTCATAATTCTTAGCAAATTCTAATAATTCTAATGACTGATTTTTAAATGCATAACTTATACAACTTATATTAACATTTATAAGCGAATAATCCGTTTTAAATATCCGTTAATAATCCGTTATTAATTTTCAAAATATAAAAAATAATTTGCAATAAAATTCATCTCATTCAAATAAATAAAGAAAATTATTTGCAATAAAATTCACCTCATTCAAATAAATAGAAATCGTTTGTAATAAAATTCACCTCATTCAAATAAATAAAAAAAATCGTTTGCAATAAAATTCACCTCATTCATATAAATGAAAATCGTTTGCAATAAAATTCACCTCATTCAAATAAATAAAAATTGTTTGCAATAAAATTCATATCATTCAGATAAAAAAAAATCGTTCATGAAAACATATTGTCACATTTAAAACGGAATATATAAATGGTATAAAATGACGCCGTTTATAAATTATTAAAATGTATTTTTACCTTAAGCACAAAATCATATTGTATTTTTGTATTATCGCCTTTGGCAATCACTTTTATCACGAGAATATAGGCATTCCAGGATGTTATGTCATTAATATGTAATGCATTTATTTAAAATTTTGGAAAATATGAATTCAATTGAATCAGTCAACTACAATTTACTATATGTGCAAATGAAAAAGTGTATATATTACGAGAAACTTTGAATATAATTTAAAAAAGAAATAATACTTTATTTTAATTTTAATCTTGTCAAAATAACGTAATTATATGGTTTGATGGAAATATGAAAATGCATTTGAATTTCGTTATAACAATTAAAACATCGTATCATGTTGAGTATCAAATTAAATATTAAAAAAATTTATTAAAATCGGGAAATACACGGCACAGAATTGAAACTGGTATCACTTAAAATTTAATGTTTTGGTGTTAAGGTGTTTCAAAAATATTTTTGATAATATTTTCATAAAATGCGTCTGAAGAATATCAAAAACTTACTTAATGATGTTTTAGCTAACTTTTGGACTTCGAAAGTTGAAATGGTCATATTATCATGTTAATTACAACCTGAGATTAATCATAAAGCAAACAACATAACGTGTCATTCTAATCTATATACTATGTTCGTCAGAGATATGCGATTAATACACAAATATCGAAGTATTTATTCGATTATTTAGAATTAAAATCGATTTGTGAATTTTGCTGAGCACCAATGTGTAGATAGAAAAAATAAATAAATAAATTTGCGGAATTTTGAAGTTTTAACATGTTAGCTTAAATAACGTTTTAATACTTTTCCCTCGTTTATTTTTCCCATTACTAAAACTTAAAGTGAAATTAGCTCCTATTTAGAAGCTAAGCAAAAACATATTTTTTGGCAAACTAAATGATTTATTTAAACGAACGAAGCTAAAATTAGCAAACCTGTTTTGAAGCAAGGTAAAAAGCATTTTGTGGCAATCTGAATCATTTAGCTAAATTCGTTTCTAAAGTGAATTTTATAAAAGTACATTTTAAACATCTTTTCGTTTGGATTACATTGAATGAACTCTCTATAAAATACATTTTCAGTTGTTATGAAAATAAATTTTTAAAAATTCCATTTAATTCATTTATGTCAAAGAATTATAATGTAAGAATTAAGGAAATAAGATTCAGTCAATATTTTCTATTGAATTTAAATAAAAGAAAATTACTTCGTAGTAAAAATTTTCAGAGCTTTAATTTTAATTCTGAATACATTTAACAAATATATTTTTTTATTTAATTACGGAATCAATATGATGAATTTAAAAGTGAGAAAAGTTTTAAGATAATTACAAAAAATAATTCATTTCATAATGCTTCAACAAAAAAAAAAAAAAAAAAAAACCAAGAAAGAAAACCTAAAATTCGAAACAAAGTATAAAAAATTTGATTTAAAATTTGCTAACGTCAGAATTTTCCTAATAATAAATTTTTATGAAGAGTAAAAATAAGGAAATTACATTTTCGACGACTGAATTTGCCTTAAAAAATTTAATGAATATTAAAGATTTCTTTTCCAGTAAATAATTATCCAAAAAAATATTTTCTGATTCGACAAATAAAATCAAACTTCATAATATGAAAAGGCATGAATTAAAAATTATTTTTAAACATTTCTAATTCATTTTCAGGCGACATTGTTATTTTTGAAGAATAATAAACATTCGAATATACATCAAAATAATTTTGCTATAATATGTGAAAAACAAGTTCATAAAAAAAGTCTTTAAAATTGTAGGACAACTGTTATATCCTTTTCAAAGGATTAACTATCATCAGAGTAATTTTGTGATATTAATAATTAATAATGGTATGAATAATTTTATTTTGCTGAGAAAAGAATGAAAAATTTTAGAAAATCGAAGAGGCTTAGAGATTTATATAGTTTTATAATGATTGTTCAAAGATCCCTTTACTTCTCGAAAAGTCCATTTTATAAAGTTGTTTTGAGATTTAGAGCCACCACAATTTGACGGCAAAAGAATTATGATATCTTCATGTATGCCATACAAATAGGTCAAAACAGTCATCATATCGTTTTATCATGTGAGAACCTGATGTTATTTTGGTTTGGCATATTTGAAACACAATTGGCGACTTATCTCCAGCAAAAAAAGTTACAGATTGGCATGAATGTCCACCATGTACCAGATTCTTCTACCTGATCAATAAAGGGCAGGATCGTAAAAAGTTATAGCCGGAAGAAACACACCCACACACACACACACATATATATATATATATATATATATATATATATATAATCTTTTTTTTTAAATTTTCGATTTTTCTAGCTGGAAAAAAAAAGTTTTGGAGCATGAAGGGTTTTGAGATGGGGGAAAAAACCCATCGCTTTTCTAAATGCTGGCGATTACAAAATATGAACCATGTGAGAACGTGATGTTTTTCTGTCGGATTGATACCACGTGACTTAAAAAAATAAGGTTCTCACATGATAACTTGAAATTTGCGATAGCAGATTACAATTTTTTTTTTCGGTTCTGTAACTTACTGAAATTATAAACAAATTAATTCAAAAGTTCAGAGATAAAGCGAAGTTCTGAATTTCACATAATTCCAACAGTTCAGATATAAACTTAACAGGAGAAACTAGCAAACTGAAAGTTCTACAAACTATTCCACGAAGCGTTTTAATTCCTGCTTCGTATTTGCCTATTCCCAAAAGTTCTCACAATATTTCAGAGAATTTATTCCTGCATCCGTTTGCACAACGAATTCTAGTCTAGAACTCGGTTTTACCCTTGTTTTCAAATGCTACATTATAATCCTTACTTATGGAAACCTTCAATGGTTTGTGAATGGAATTGTATGTGGGGATTAAGCTTTTGTGTTTTGAATTGAAATAGCTACGATACGGAATATGAAAATAAAGTGTTGCAATGTTTTTAGGTACAAAATTCAAAATATATTTTGAATTTATTGTTTACTATCAAAGTTGGAAATTTCAAATAGATTATCTGTTGGTATGTTACAGTAAACAAATTCAAGATTCAGTGCATTGATGTTTACAAACAAAAACCTATTTTCGTTATTCATAAATATTAGATTCTAGGTTTTTCTTTGATATTAAAAAAAGAAAATTGATGCAAATACAAATATTTTTACGTTAAATAAGAAATACCATATCGAGAATTTCATTACTTTTCATAAGACATAAGCATGACGCTTTGACAAATAACTTTAGATTTCTTTAAAATAAAACAAAGAAAACAAGCACAAAATAAGTAGAGCAGCTATAAATGAATCTTATTTTATCATGTGAGAACATAATTTTGTTTTGGGTTGAGGTTTTTGAAGTCACAAAATGCGCGGGAAGAAAATTGACAAATTAAGGTTTTTGAAGCATCAATTTTTCGCTTTTAGGGTTTTTAGAAAATGATAAGGAAGTTTATCACATTTGGCGGCTTATCACCAACAAAAAAATACAACTTGGTGAGAATGTCTGCCATATACCCAATTCTCCTGTCTGGTTAATAAAGAGCAGGGTCGTAAGAAGTAATCAACCGAAGAAGCAGCACAGAGAAGAAAATGGGAATGAACGTGAAACAGTAAGGTGGGTATCGATATATAATATAAATTTTAAATTATTCCAGAGAAATTTAGAAACATTTTGGAGCTCGAACGATTTTAAGAAGGGGAGAAAACCTATGGTTTCTAAATGTCGGTGCATGCTTAATCTAATAGTCACGTAATTGTTTGAAGCCGGTTTAAACTAGTTTTTTCACGAAAAAAATTCTGACCTCGAGAAAAAAAAAAATTTTGAACTCGATTGATTTTGAGATGGTCTTAACAATCGCTTCTCTAAATGTTGGTGATTACGAAATATGAACATGTGAGAACATGATATATTTTTTTTTCGGATTGATACCACATGCCTTAAAAAATAATGTTTTCACGTGACAACTTGAAATTTGCAATAGCAGGTTTCATTTTTTTAAATCTTATGTTGAATAAAACTAGCAATAATTGTGCGGTTTATACCAAAAAATTCTTTTTTTTTATAAACTATTCTTTCTATCCAGAATAATAAAAAATATTACTATAATTTATGCACGATATTCTTTTCTCTGTGTATAAAAACATTTACCAAGGCTCGAGTTTTTACGAGTTACTACTATACCGGCTCATTTTTTAACCTCTGTTACTTGAAAAATGTACAAAAATACACATGCCAAATTAAAATAATCAGTTTTTTGTTGATGTTTCATTCTACTTTCAAGGCTTTGCCATTTGAATTCTTCTCACAGAATACTAATTTATATATTCATTAGGACTAATTATTTAAGTTATGGAAGAAAAATTATGAAATCTGATAATAATATATGATAGGTTTCATGTCCGTGAAATACATTGCTACTGCATATTTCTATTTAATGATGGAATATAACAGCAACCGTTGGAGGGTTCATCCAATGCAAAAACAGGGTATTATCTACTACATACTGCTATTTAATGATGGAATATAACAGTAATTGATAAAGAATTAATCCTATGCATAAACAGGGTATTACATACTACATACTGGTACATATAATATAATACATACTGCTATTTAATGACTGAATATAACAGCAAATGATGGATGGTTAATCCTATGCATAAACAGGGTATTACATACTACATACTGATACATATAATATAATGCATAGAGCTATTTAATAATGGAATATAACAGTAATTGATGAAGAATTAATCCTATGCTTAAACAGGGTATTACATACTACATACTGATACATATAATATAATGCATAGAGCTATTTAATAATGGAATATAACAGTAATTGATGAAGAATTAATCCTATGCTTAAACAGGGTATTACATACTACATACTGGTACATATAATATAATACATACTGCTATTTAATGATGGAATATAACAGCAAATGATGGATGGTTAATCCTATGCATAAACAGGGTATTACATACTACATACTGATACATATAATATAATGCATAGAGCTATTTAATAATGGAATATAACAGTAATTGATGAAGAATTAATCCTATGCTTAAACAGGGTATTACATACTACATACTGATACATATAATATAATGCATAGAGCTATTTAATAATGGAATATAACAGTAATTGATGAAGAATTAATCCTATGCTTAAACAGGGTATTACATACTACATACTGGTACATATAATATAATACATACTGCTATTTAATGATGGAATATAACAGCAAATGATGGATGGTTAATCCTATGCATAAACAGGGTATTACATACTACATACTGATACATATAATATAATGCATAGAGCTATTTAATAATGGAATATAACAGTAATTGATGAAGAATTAATCCTATGCTTAAACAGGGTATTACATACTACATACTGATACATATAATATAATGCATAGAGCTATTTAATAATGGAATATAACAGTAATTGATGAAGAATTAATCCTATGCTTAAACAGGGTATTACATACTACATACTGGTACATATAATATAATACATACTGCTATTTAATGATGGAATATAACAGCAAATGATGGATGGTTAATACTATGCATAAACAGGGTGTCCGCTCTAATCATCGCTAATAACCATACCCTTAATCATAAACTCACAATTGGAAAAATGCTTTAAGTGATGTAAAGAGTTATATTTCCTGTTTTTTGAGAAAATAAATTGCTAAATTCCTTGTTGGCTATATTTTGCAAAACATTTTTGAGACATTAACTTTTTAAATAAAAAAATCGTCTGTAATTTAAGTTAACGTAGTTATGAAATAAAGAAAAAGGCTGATGAAACGTTTCAAGATTTCTTTAAACCTTTTTGAGATTTTAATAGTTCCATTTGGTAGTATATTTTAACTAAAATATGGGATGTTGTAACCCAAAAGATCAAAACTTTCTCAACTGTTTAAAGAAACATTTCTGTGATTATAACCTGAAAATCTCTATAAAAATCTGTGAATTAACTATTAGGAAACTGACTAAAAAGGAAACTAACTGAAAGGAAACCTAAAAAATATTGAAAAGAAATTTACTAAGGTGTAAATACACACTTGAAACTTCGAAAATCGTTCAAAATATCGTTTTTTTTTGTTGTTGTTGCTTCAAAATATTTTCTGATCCTTTAGCTTTCAATCGATACAAAGATATTGTAAATATTTGGAATATTTCTCGAGTTATAATTATTTTTCTTGAGGTACTTTCACTAAAAACTCTAGTTACGATTTTTTTTAAACTCATTTTATGAAGAATGATATTTTTCCACTATGTTGCTTCCTTCAAACAATCATAACTCAACAAGAAATGGACCAAATACAATTATTTATATATCAAAATAATCTGCATGAAACAGTGGATGTTTTGAGCCTCAATCAAAGTTATATTACAGAAATAAATTTTTAATAGCTATTTAAAAGTTAAAGTTGTTAAAAAAACTACATATTTTTATAACTTTATTGAGGCAAATAACATGAAGACTAATATTAGGCATCATTTCCAACTAAAACTGTGTATCTGTACAAATTAGAATTTAAGATATCATGTTTAAAAAAATGTGCTTTATAGCTCATTAAATATTATTTAATTAATTAATGATTAGTGTAATATGGCTTTTTCACACTGAAATGAGTTTAAACATATATTAATGACCTACTGTGAAAAAACTGGATTTTTAAAGTTAAAATTTTATAAAAATCTTCTGGTGTGTACGTACTGCTTAACGTCTTTATATTATACAGACACTTAATTGGTCATAAACTACTTTGTCTGAAATATATATTGTGAGAGCAGTTTGAAAAACGATTTCGCCATTTTGGAAAGTTAAACACACACACAAAAAATCATTTATAGCATCCATCTCTTAAAGCATTTTTAAAATAATTCTAATGCTATCTTGAAAACGAATTGTATTTTCCTTTTAAAATTGCATTTCTCTTTCCTTCCAAAATGGTTTTTATTTCCATTTCTATTTCTTTATAACGAATTCAGATCCATATATTTGCCTGTTATTAAATTCTATTATTAAAGTCAAAATTGTAAGAAAGGGCAATTTTCAAAAATGAACTCTCCAAATAAAGATGCTTTATTTTTTCCATTATAAACAGAATAATATGTTGCGTGAGCTATTAAGTTTATATTTCGAAATACATAAATATTTTTCTTACTACTGTTCGTATTTAAACTACATTTTTTATTACCATTTCCATAATATATCTTCAATAATTGGACGCAAGTAGAAAAAAAAATATGAATCCAATTCAAATGCAATTTCATTTGGGAGTCAGGATACAAAAGTAGGTTTTAATATATCGTTTTCTTGTATTTTTTATAATGTTTTTTGAAGTAAAAATAATTTATTCGTTTCCATTTATTATAAATAATGCAATATATTATTTTTCAACTTTTTGTATTAAAGTACGACTATAGCCGGATATTTGCAAACTCAGCAGTAATGTTCAGAGATTATAATTATTCACATATCAAAAGATCTTATATCAAAAATAATAATAATAAATAATATGATTGAAAGCCATTAGTCGATACATACTTAAAAACATCGCATGTCAAGTGGCCAATGCGCGTCTTGTACTTTTGCATTGGCTACTTCGCATCCAGTGGCGATATGAAAGAACTTTATATAATGAGTTTTAATGAAATATAATTTTAATATGCATTGTGAATGGTTATATTAATTAAATGATCAAATAATTAAAGAAAATTCGTTCCTTTTCTTTTCTTTTCTTTCTTTCTTTTTTTTTTTTTTTGAATGAGATTTTTTTTTATATCCTGCTGGAAAAATTAAAGAATTAATGATTTTTTTCAATTAAAATTGCAAGCCTTATAATAATACAAAAAAATTGATAAAAAATCTAAGTAAAAATATCATTCCAGGAAATGAGTGAATGATGTATTATGTGTTTTTAGTTTTGATAAAGTATCACTTTATCTTATTATTGGAAACATTTATTCCAATAGAGTTTTGCAATAAATATTCTAACAAAAAAAACCATGCATTTTTTTCAGATTTTTTTTTTTCGTTACTAGGAATAATTTTTTTTATTTGTGTTCGATATCTTCACCAGCACTGTCCAACGTTGCTTTTAATTTTTCTATATTAGAATTATCTTGAAATTTTTTATAAAGCTTCTATACATAGCTTTCTACATAAAGCTTTTTTTATATAGCGTCTTTTCAATATTGCGGTTTTGGCAAAACATTTTGTTTTGTACACGAGCTGTTTCAATCTGATTTTAATAATTATGTTTAATTTGAGTATTCTGAATGTTAAAGAACCGTGAAGTTCTTTCATTTATTGAATTTTTCATTCATTTACATTTGTTCATTCCATTTACAATTTTTTTATCTTGGATTGTAGCAAAGATTAATGACCTGAAGTGTGTTGAATTTTTAATATTCTCGTTTAAATGTTGCAAATTATTGCTAACATTTTTATTCAGCTTTATTTTTATTTTACAACTGGCATTGAATTTGTTCGAAAACGCGGTATATCGGCATTTTTGAAATTGAATTTTATCATTTTTGTGATCGAATAATTTATTTTATGTAAAGGGTGTCTCAAAATTAACGCAAGATTCGAATTTGCCATCATTCGTACAGTAAAGTGTTGGCAACACTGTTAAACAAACCATTCGACAGCTGATAGATTAGGGTTATGCCGGGTTTATACTCGACCAGTTATAAGACTGCTAGTAGGGAGCGAATACGTGGAAAGGGATTAATTTATGTTGGCCAAAATTTCATAAGATAGATTCAAACATCCCATGCTTGGCTATAAATTGCCGTTTTGGCGTCCCAGAATTTTTCTTTTTCACTGCGTATCGTATTAAAATGATGAACATTCACACATTGAAACATGGTAAAATAAAATAAAGATCAACATGCCTAAATTTGGACATTTATAGAAAAAAAATGGCAAATAAAATGAAAATAAAATACAACCTCGCATCAGAAAAAACAAAGATCAACATTTTCCGAAATTAATTATGATGAGTGATCAATTTTTTTCTCGCCAAAAAAATTGCCAAATTCTACAAATGCCTGCGCAGTAAGAAAAAAATACAATACATCGACATGTTGTTGTCCCGTCGGGACAATTGCATGCCATCGACTGAACAGCATTTTTCAACCTTTCTACGCCTGCGCTGCCTACTGGCCGCTTTATAACTAGCCAAGTGTAAAACCAGCATTAGTAAAAGTGCAGCGTTATTTTTTATTTACTATGGGAAGTCTAAGACGTGGAGATTTGTCATACGACATTTTCTCTCTTCTATATGGTAAAGTAAAAATGGAAGACATTTTTGTGGTGTGTCGTTATAGATATCTTCATACTTCATTCAAAAATAGGGATTCAAATTCCACCTTTAACAGAGAAAATAATAATTTCGATTTATAAGAAGGAATTCAACCGCCAAATTGAAACAAATTTCAGAGAACAGAGGTTCTCAGTCTGGAAAATTTCCTTTTCCGAATGTTCCTTGCAGTTTTGAGGCAACTTGATTCTAAGTTAAATGAAACTAAACCAGGCATAATTTACCTAGCCAGTGAAGCGAACGCGGAAAGGTCTGTTAAATTAGTTTAAAGGAAGGACCCCTCTCGTAGGTGTAGTTCTGTTTGGAATACTTTTACCCTCAGATGGAACGGGAGAAAAGTCGTTTAGCAAGGGTTCGATGTGAGAAAGTGTTCTAATTCAAAGGAACTGAAGGATGTTCTGGACAAGAGAAGATGACATCTACGGTGGTTGGTGAAATTAGGGTTCTACGTTAGCTGGAAATTAGGATTCCGACAGAGGAGATTAATTTCAAATAGCACTTAAAATTATTCCGTGGTAATGGGATTGTTCAGCACATTTGGACATAGAACACAGGACATTGCCGCTTTTGAATAAGAACTAATATATGGCAGTTTGTAACGTAATGGAAACGTGATTCGTAACAACTTTTTTTTTGCTTTTTTTTGTCAGATCTAATATATAATTAAATCGCATATGTACATTTACTATCGCATGTGCATTTTTTTTGTTGTGGTTAAAAACCACATATCTGTTTAAATTAGGCTTTATGAACTCAGAGGGCGTTAAAAGATGTTTAACTATTTAAAGTTAAGAACTAATATATGGCAGTTTGTAACGTAATGGAAACGTGATTCGTAACAATTTTTTTTTGTCAGATCTAATATATAATTAAATCGCAAATGTACATTTCCTATCGCATGTGCATCTTTTTGTTGTGGTTAAAAATCACATATCTGTTTAAATTAGGCTTTACGAACTCAGAGGGCGTTAAAAGATGTTTAACTATTTAAAGTTTAATAAAAATGAAAGTTTTTGTGATTATGTTTTTATGTTTTATTATGTTTATGTGTTTATATAATGTTTTTGTATAATGTGTTTGATTATGTTTTTGTGATTATTATTTATAAAATGAATACTGTAATGTCTATAAATAGGAAATGGCTGTGGGTGAGTGACTCTGCCAAAATTTTACCCAAACAGAGTGTTCAGTAAAGTGCCATCTTTAATATTTATGGTGCAAACTAAGCATAGACAGGAGGAGCTATTACTGATGACATATATAAGGGAAATGAGATCTCATATAAAATGATGCCTTCTTTAATATTTATGATGGAAACTAAGAATAGACAGGAGGAGCTATTACTGATGAAATATATAAGGGAAATGAGATCTCATATAAAATGATGCCTTCTTTAATATTTATGGTGGAAACTAAGAATAGACAGGAGGAGCTATTACTGATGACATATATAAGGGAAATGAGATCTCATATAAAATGATGCCTTCTTTAATATTTATGGTGGAAACTAAGAATAGACAGGAGGAGCTATTACTGATGACATATATAAGGGAAATGAGATCTCATATAAAATGATGCCTTCTTTAATATTTATGGTGGAAACTAAGAATAGACAAGAGGAGCGATTACTGATGGCATATATAAAGGAAATGAAGTATCATATAAAATGAAATTGGCTAAATCGGATCTGTAGTTGAGGATGGGTGACTTATTATTCTATTATCTAATTATTAAAAATATAAAAATTGTGTAAGTTTGTTTGCGTAGTTATTATAATTTGCTGAACATTGTGAAACAAATATTTTATATGATACTTTGAAGCGAATAAAAATATCTGCGGAATTTTATTCTTTTATTTAATTTATTACTTCACGTAACGTATATATCATTAAAAGGAAAAAAAAGAGTATTATGTCTAAAATTTTTGAAGAAAACTAGAAACCCTAATGTGAGAGAAAAGAGAAGTTTCTTTTGTTGTTCATACGGATAGATTGTTGTCTAATTTCAATTTTCTATCTCTTTTACTGTTTAGAAAATTCATTAAAAAGAACATAAAACGACGGTATGAGCATTTACTGAAAACTCTTTTCCAAAAAAGAATCCTTCCTCCATTTTGCAATTAAAGGTATCTCTTAATTAACGTGCTTTGCATTTTAAATTTATTTATTATGATTATTTTCAAAGTAATGCTTCTGCCTTTTAGATGCCAAAGCTTGCTTGAAGTTTAAAATCTAATTAACTTATTAATTATTCGTATAAACAACTAATTAGAGTTCCGAAAAACAACTTTCCAATGAGTTATTTTATCAAATTCGGCGGGATCTGACTTCTATCATGCGTTTCGGCGTTTCAAAGAAAGTTGGAAGCCTTGACTGGAGAGTGTTTTTCCTCCATAAATTAGAATTTGTTTAAAGTTGAGATGTAACAAGGTAGCTAGGCTTCATGAAAAGATTACAAAACTATGATGCTTCAGACATTTTAATCTTTAAAAGTATTCATAATCTCCATTCTTAATCAAATCTTCGAAGCAGATTTTTCTTCGAATTTATTCCACTGAGATTAAAGATTAATTTATTGGAGCATCGAATAAAATAATTAATTTTGAAAGAACAAAGTATATTAGTACATTCAAATTCTTTCATTTTAAATAAAAATTTATAAAAAAATGTAATCTCTGTTTTCGGACAAAAATATGTGATGTTAGAAGATTGTAAGATCTAATAATGTTTGTTTTAATTTAGATGGTTGTTTATGCAATTAGTGTTAAACTAATTAATGAAATATATATTTCGTATTATGTTTTTTACATTTCTTTGTTAAAATTTGTAAACCTTTAAACGATGCTTGAATAAACGTCTGACGGGAATTAGTCATTTTATAATAAAGCAAAAGACAATTAAGGGATTGATTATGAAATGAATAATGAACGTATTATAATTTATATTATATTAATCTACAATTTTTTTTTTTTGCTATAATTATTTACATTCTTTTTAATATTTATTTTTTAGTATATTTTTAAGATTATATTTATTATTACATTATCTCATTGTTTGTATTTTAATAGTTTGTATATAATAGATTGAATTGTTCTAGAAGATCTTAGAAAAGAATATTGTAAATAATTCCAAAATCATTTTTCAAATACAGTTTTATTTTCATAAAACATCTTAGAAAACTTTCTCATAATACATTTTTTCACTTTCTTGTATATGAAAACGTTTTGTGCAGAGAAACAATAAAAAGAAAAAAAAATCGAAAAAAGTATTTTTTAAAAATTCGAAATCGAGATTTTGACGAATCTCCAAGTTTCAAACTTTCTAGAATTAGAGAAACACGTTTTTGACATTATACGCATATGAAAACGATAATTAAAAAAATCATTTGATACAGACGGAGGAAATTTGGTATTTCTAAATTTCTATCAAATGTTGAACGAAATCAATTAAGACAAAGTCTGTCTCACTGGTTGCTCAAATACAAAGTAAACACAACAGCTTCATTGTATAAAGAGCTTTATAAATAATATTTGGTAAGCAAGTTTCGCATCTGAAATGCGGATTGTTATCATATTTTGAATAAATTTGTCGGAAGGTTGTATTTGTCAGAACTTTGTATTTGTCAGAAGGTTGTATTTGTCAGAACTTTGTATTTGTCAGAAGGTTGTATTTGTCAGAACTTTGTATTTGTCAGAAGGTTGTATTTGTCAGAACTTTGTATTTGTCAGAAGGTTGTATTTTCTGTATTTGTAAGAAGGTTATATTTTCTGTATTTGTAAGAAGGTTGTATTTGTCAGAACTTTGTATTAGTCAGAAGGTTGTATTTTCTGTATTTGTCAGAAGATTGCAAGCATGTTAATGTAATAACTCATAAAAGCTTTGACTTTTAATCAATGAAATTGGGCATAAAATTTTGTGTCAAATTTGATTTCATTTAGTCTGAAAAAAAGAATTCAAAATACAAATTCGCATGATATATACAGTAACTAGCGGTGGTCTCTCAAAACTTTCTCGCCAACTCTCCAATATAGATCTTAACTAGAAAACGCTTTTTATGAAATTGGCGATTAATCCCTAATATGCGGTTTATAGTATTCGAAAATCGAATTTGTGTTTTAGATAATCTAGTTCTGATCACGTATTTATATATTAACGTATGTTTATTTTTCTTAAATTATAATTACCATGTTGAAGCTTAGTGTACTTCAAAACATTTTAATGGGCCCTCTTTGTAGCTCGAAGATTGTTACGATGATATTAAATCTCTGATCATGTATTTATTTATGTCAACGTATGTTTATTTTTCATGAAATATAATTACCATGTTGAAGGTCAGTGTGCATTCGCACATTTTAATGAGCCTCCTTTGTAGCTCGAAGAAATAGTTAAGCTCTGGCCAAATATTTACATGTGAAAACATGTTTATTTTTCATGAACTATAATTACCATAATCAAGTTCAGCGTTCATTAGAAAATTTTAATGGGCACTCATTTGTAGCTCGAAGACTGTTAAAACTGTATTCTATCTCTGGCCACCTAAATACTCATTCTAGAACATCAAACAAGATAATGATTTAATATCGTTACCAACACTATTGTAATAGCGTATTACCTTTTAAGGTGCTTATACGTCTTACTTCTAGGATATAGTTTTAAGTGCTGCTCAGAATTAATATATAAAGTTCAATTTCCAATTTCTAGCTGGCTTTCCAATTTCTAGTTGGTAGAATTGGCAATGTCCAATTCTACCAACAAACTTAGATGTCATCTTTCTCCTTCCGAAATACCCCTTAGCAATTTCTATTTAGAACATTTCTCGCATCAGTTTCTTTTAAATCAAGTTTCAGGTTTCCATCATGTCCTTTCTGAGAGTAAAAGTATTCAAAACAGTACAACGAGGGGGGAGCGTCCATCCTCTAAACTGATTTAACATGTATCTCTGTGTTCCTTTCCTCTTTCGTTATGCAAATTATGGCTGGTTAAGTTTCATTTAACTCAGAATTCGAGCTGTCCGTCCGTCTCTTCCAGAATAACTAACACAAGGAAATTCTCAGGAGGAAATTTCACCTCGACTGGGAATCGGTTATCTGAGCATTGTTTCAGTTTGTCAGGCGAATTGACGCTTCTAGTGCGTAGCTTTTATTTTTCAATTAAGGAGTGAATGTATATCTTAAAGTTTTAATTAATACAAATATCCAGATGATAGATACAATAAATGGATTGAATAATTTTTTTTTTCGGTTTTGTTTTTATTGGGGTGTTGAAGATTGGCTTCGTGTCTACTAGCACACATCAAAAATATGTTTTTTGTTTGGCGACAAATCTAGAACAAATTTTGTTGAATTTCATGTAAGAAGCTACAGGCAATCGTCCGGTCAACAAAAAATTCGTTGTTATAAAAAGCAACAGTATTACAATATTCCATTGTTTAAAGTTGAATCCTGACGGCATTTTTAACAATCAAAATGAAATAAATAAGTAAATAAAACGTCAAAATGATGCACCTTCTTGAATGGTGAGTAAGAGGCACCATCCGAGCGCAAAGAGTTAATTTTCAATCTCTATTTACTACTATAATCTCTTATTTAATTATAATGTTTAATAATAGAATTTAAAATAAGTTGGTGGGTACAAATTATACTTAAATTTTAAACAATTCACACAAGAAATTTCTCTTTGATTATTAAGTTAAATCAGATAATCTGTTATGTAATATTCTCTCGGGAAAGTGATTCCATATATAATTATTTGCATAATGCAAAGACTTGTTTATTGCGCAGAAAAATAAATATCATTGTTTTAAGTTGATTCCTCCCATTTGATTAATTTGCTTCTACGAATTACTCTGCAGGTATTTTTAACTATCAAAATTAAATAAATACATAAATAAAACGTCAAAATGATGCACCGTCTTGAATAGTGAGTAAGAAGCACCATCTGTGCGCAAAGGGTTAATTTTCAATGTCTATTTACAACTATAATTTCCTATTTAATTATAATGCTTGATAAAAGAATTTAAAATAAGTTAGTGGGCACAGATTATACTTAAATTTTAAACAATTCACACACAAAATTTACTTTGATTATTAAGTTAAATCAGATTTTTTTGTTATAAAAATAAATTCTAAGTTATTTTTCAATTTTTAAATCTCTGCCTTAAATAATTCCACTATTTTATTCTATTTATAGTTCTTTATTTTTACACTGAGTTTTGCTTAAATATTTTTTTTAAATTACAGAATAAAATTCGAAAAAGTAAATTTTAAGTAATATTAGACATAAAATATTAATACATTTTGTCAAAATTGTATACGATAAATAACACTTGAACTCTTGTTCAAATATTTTGTTTTCGTAGAATTATGTTCAATGCAAGAAATGTAAAATTTTAAATTGATATCTTATTTAAAATTAATGCCGCAGCATTTAGAGAAATTGAAATTCTTAAAGGAATAATAGAAATGTTCCGGTCTGTGTAATTAATTGGATATTTTTAATATTAATCAAATTTTTAAATCAGTTACTGTTAATAATACCATATCTAGTACTAACCGATTAATTATATCGATAATAACATATATGTATATACATGTTAACTGCTGTTGATAAAAAAAAACCCTGTTCCCCATTTTTATTCCTCCAGCCAGGGAGAACGCGCGCTGGCTAGTCAATATCCGAGAGTTTTAAAAATATATCAGAAAGATTCGATTTCCAAAAGAAAAATTCCAGATTCATAGCAATTTTATTCTTAAAGTCAGTTGGAAAACCAATCACATACATTTCTGGAATTTTACTCATTTTCTCATTTAGAGCTAGCTCGCTTTACAGCATTTCTTTTGCTTAGAAAAATATTTCAAACAAGATTTATTTCGAATTCAGTAATATTATAAAGTTTTTACTATTAATAAATAATAATTCCAATTTAGCGCTACAGTTTTTTTACAGTTTTTAAAACGCAATGCTTTTAAAAGAAATTTGTCAATGCTTTATGCTCCAAATATTTTTTTTTAATGTGGAATATTAAATGTAATATTTATGGGAAATATTTCCTTTTACATTTCATATATTTTAGTTTCCCCAACTAATGTTTTCCACAGATTAAAGAAAATTTTTTTTTATGTTTTGTCTTTAAAACAGCTCTCCGGTGTGTCCTTGTGTAAGTACAAGGAAAGGGAATCTTCAGATGTAAAATTTTTACATATGCCAATTCAAATATAAATCACCAAGGAAAATTCAAAGCTACAACCTTTCAATAAATTAAAAAAAAAAGATCGAATACCTCATTCGAAAATAATACTTGTTGGAATTCATTTGAAATAAAATTTCATGCAACGTTATGAAATATTCTATAGTACAAAATGTTCCAGAATATTTGTTCCCTGTATTCCTAAGGAATATTATCCATTCACCAAAAAAATAATTGAATAAAAATGAAAGAATTAGGGAGGTATATCTTTTAATCTAAATGTCTAGACGCTTTGTGTCCAATGGGTCCATTCGGATTTCAGTATTTAGATGCTGGCATGTTTTGGTTTTTGAGCGGAGAATCATCCTTATGGTAAAGGAATATTTTGATCCGTCTGGAAGAGATTTTGCTTCATTGTAGAAGACATATGGATTAAAATTTTATCCGTCATTTACAATGAGTCTTATTTCATAAGAGTATTATAGCATATATTTACGTAACTGGAGCATGAATTGTATTAAACTCGATTAATATGTTTGAGGTAAATATTTAATATTAATAACAATATTTTAGCTGTCATTTAGGAACACAAAATAGTCGTCTGTAAAGTGAAAATGTATTAATTTATAGCGACTATTTAATTAGATGGCATAAATGAAAAACAGAATGATTAAATGCAATAGACACCATAGATAAGGATCTAGTGTAAAATATTGAGAAAATGTGTATGTCTTATTTACTTCTATAAACAATTGCATTGTTTTGAGTATAAGTTAATTGGAAACAAAGCAAAAAAAATTCACATTGTTATATATGAATATAATACCTGTAAATGTGCATTTTTTTCTGTCTGAAAATAAGTAACTTAAGATGAACGAATTTTAGTTTTTTATTTAGCTTCTTTTAAATTGGCTTCTGAATTTTTTTTCTTTTTTACTTGAATTTCGATAGAGTAGAACACTATAGTAACATTATATTTCAGTGAATAATCTCAGATTCAAAAAGTAATTCTTTTAAATTTCATTACGGTATGTGACTACGTTCGTTCTAATGTTTTGAAAAACGTCCAAAAATAGTTATACTTTTAAATACCTGCATTAAAAAGATTGAATAAAGGATCTATGAAAAAAATATGTTAATTAAAAGGCAAAAGTTTTTAAAAATTGGAAGAAAAGGACTTATTTTTAACTAAAAAGAGATATAGAGCAAAAATCGTCTGGTTTGGAGGTTTATCAAATGATTTGCTTAACAGTTTTCAAGTAGATTAAGGAATATATTATCTAGTTCCTGAACTAAAACGTAAGCTGTGCTTCTATTCATTCTTTAAATATTGGGTTTAAAATAGTAAATAATACAAAATTTTCAATTTTTTTTCACATTTTGAAACACTAAAACTACTATGAAATATTTCTAAATGAATAGATTACTTATCCCCTAGTTCAGAAACTATAGAACATATTGAAAAACTTTTATATCAAATTTGACCAAAAAATATGAATTACATTTTAATTTAATAGGTTTTTTGTTAGAAAATTCTATCAAAAATTAGAAATTGAGAAATAGCGTCTAAACATGTAAAATAGGTTTAAAACATATGCAAATCCAAATCCAAAAATCTATGCAACTTCCCAAAAATAGATTTAAGAGAAAAATTCTAATGGCTTATAAAGAAACCTGTTTAAACGTTAAGAAATTTAAATTAAAAAAATTCATAATTTCGCAAAAAATCGACTTTTTAATGTAATCACCTACTTTAAAATCTGTGTTTAGCCTGAGCAATTATGCTAATGGTAGTGTGACCAGTTATCCTAAATTAACCGATCCAATCCTAAGTTTTGATTTTATTATCACTTCTTGATATCCTTTTTTTTTCAATAGAAATGAATAGCATAATAATAACAAGTATTGTTTTTAACCATTTTTATTGTTTCTTTCAAAATCGAGTGCTTGTTAGATTTTTCTGAATATTCAATACTACAAATGTTTATTTCTTTTTATAATTGATAATTGGCATGATAAGAAGACGGTACAGAAATTGTGTTTATTGGTATTATTTTCATGTCCTCAGCACCTTAATCTTTCAAGGGTCTTTTTCTAATAATTGTATATTATAAAAATTAGGGAGTTTAGATTTCATTTAAGGAAAGAAATTTATTAGATTATCAAATCAAATTGGCTTATTAATTTCACCAATTAATAGTTAATTCACAAATCAATGCAATTCACTTTAGTTCTAGATAAGAAATGGAAACGCTTATTTCTGCTTCATCGAAAAAATTCGACGCGAAATTACATCAAACTTTTTTTAGCTCAAATTTTGGTACATTTTGGTTCATAATAATAAAAATAAATAAATTATTAAAAGTATATGAGATCAAAGTCTTTATAAATATTTCTTGAGGTTTCTGAAAATATTAAGAAAACATCAACTCTATTTGGAATGGCAAAATAATTTATTAGAACTTATTGATATTATAAAAAATTGTTTAATTTAATGATAAATATACTTCGAAAGCTTTATGGTGAAAGTAATTAAGTGAAAATCTTTGGAAGTGCTATAAAATACATAGACAGTCTTGGTTGAAGAAATATAATGGCATGTGAATATGCAAGATTGCCTACAGGAATCTTTTGAGATTACATTTTTAGTGGTGGTTGAAGAGATATAGTGGCATGTTATCATGCAAGATTGCATACAAGAATCTTTTGAGATAACATATATTATAGAAGTGATTGAAAAGATATAACGGCATATGAAGATGCAAGATTGCATACAAGGATCTTTTGAGATTACATATGTAGTGGTGGTTGAAAGGATATGATGATAAATGAACATGCAAGTTTGCATACATCGCCCTTTTGATATTATGTATATAGTGGTTGTTGAAGCGATATAATGGCTCATGAACATGCTAGATTGCATACAAGGATCTTTTGAGAGAGAGCCAAAATAAATATTATATCAGTGGAATGCCAATTATCTGAAGTAAAATTTAACATCTTCCAGATAATCTGTTCATTCCAGCTTAAGAACTTTGAGGATAATATTGACGAAGAATGTAAGGTTCCATTCAACAAAACCTATACTTCATGAAAGTGAAACGATTAGATTTTTAAAGGGTATGAAGTCATGATAATAAACAAGAAGAACTCAGAAATTTTTTTTGAGTTTCAAATGAGATTTCTCCAAATGTTTGTAGGCTTTCATAACTGTTTTAAATTACAGAAAGTAATTAGCAAATATATTTTATATTATAATTGCTTAATACCAGGAAACTTTTGAAAGAAAATTCAGAAAAGGTAATGGGAAAGATATATGTACAGACATATCTTTTTTCAAGAGCATTTCCCATAACGAGCAATTAGCATAACGAAAAGGCAAAATATAAAATTTGTCTGTCTTAATGAACGATATTTCGCAGAACTGGTGACAAAGAGACTTCATGACGCCTCTATCTAATTATTCTAGCATCTGTCTAGTTATATTAGGCTAGGTTAAACAATTGCTTGAAGAGAATCCTTATTTCTGGATGGATGAAGTTATAGTCGGACAGCGTTGTCGAAAGCAATTTCGAAAGGTTTGAGCCTGTGAAACCTGAATCGTGATGGAAGTAGATAGCAACGACATGAGCTTGAACGACCGAAGAAATTATGGAGTTGCATTTTGATAGATGTTATAGACAACAGATTTCTAAAGTAGTGGCTACGGTTTGGTCAAAAGAGAAGTAAATAGCCTCAGAAGAACAACAATCTTCTATTGAAATAAGGTTGACGGTAAAAGTATCTTTTTCATAAGGTAGTAGCTATGCGATCTATAAATTCATTAAACAATAATGCCGTTTCTTATTTTAGCCAAATTTGAAATATAACCTAAAACAATGGCTTTAAAAAAGGCATGCATTTTAAATTGTAAATTAACATTATCGCAAACTTGACCGATCACTTTTTTTGGAAAGGAACGTACTTCTTTTTTACATTGTATTTCATGGATGAAAAATGATTACGAGTGACGAGTATTTAGTATTCCGAATAAGATTCGTTAACAAATTATGCTCGTTTAGGTTCTATATTTTAAATATATAATTGAAATTCGTATAGATTTTGTTGCATACTGTCTCATGTTGTTGTTGTTGTTGTCGTGTCTATGTATACAGTGCTAGTGCAAGATATTAGAGTCCTCCAAAAGCCTTGGTGACAAGATCTGCAAGTTCTGGAGCCCGATGGCTAAGGAGGATTTCGATTGGGGGTGAAACAGGGAACCGATAATGGCCTGGCAGTCAAACACATGATCTGGAGTTAGTTGCGAATGGGGACAGTACTTGCAGATGAGATAGGATTTTATATTGGTTCGTGAGATCTTCATGCCTTTGAAATGTCCAGCAAGTAGCCTAGCTATTGTAGAGGAAAGGTTTCTTGGGCAATACTGTCTCATAATTGGTTTATTGAATACATTAGGCTTTACAAAGCGTAGATTTAGCCTAATAAATCAAAAATTATTGTGTTTTTTTAGTTATAACTTATGTTCCGTTAATCCAATTATTTTTATTCATCTAAATATTAATTTATTTGCTTGTTGTGTCTTATTAATACCATATATGAATAACAGAAAAAAAGAACTAAATATAGCTTTATTTCTGTTAAATTTAAATTTTTTCCTTTGAATGCCAAACCTCCGTTGACAATTACAATTGTATGCAGTAAGTAATTATAATGGATGTCTCACCCAAATTTAATGTCTCAACAATTATGGAAATTGCAATTCTCGCAAAATTAGTCTATTTAATACCATCCACAGCTTCTATTGAAAAAAAAATTTCTGTTAAAATGGTTAGAAATGCCACTTCAAATTCAAAATAACCTATAAATGTTTCAAATATCTATAATCCCGAAGCAAAACAATAGAATAGTAACCCTATTTTGAAAGAATATCTTTTGACATTTATTTGAAATAAAGTTAAAGGCGACGGAATAAAATATTCAAAAGAACAAAATCTCCCAAAACATTTATTTCTCACATTGCCAAGAGTTTTTCCTCTAGCAGGAAAAAAAATCGGATAAGAATACACGAAATGGGAAGACACGCCATTTAATCTAAACGTCTAGACACAATGTGCTCTAGAGTTGTTTATAGATTCCAATGTTTAGTTTTTAACATGCTTCGTCTATTATCCGGAAATATATAGAATGTTTTGATATGTCTGGAAAGGGGCTCTATGTTTTATTGTAGACGACGATGTGGATTAAAGACTTATTTATCTCTTAAATAGACCTCACAAGAAGAAGAATTAGAAGAATATTATGTTCGTATATTTGTATAGCTAAAACGGAATTGTTTGAACTTCGCTTAGAAAATTTGATGTAAACAAACAGCAATTAACAGCTGTAGGGATTTCAATGGTTTTTAATTTCTAATAATGTTGTTTAATTTCTATTTTTTTAACAGATTAGAATAAATAGAAGAGATATTATATAGAATATTTTAACTACAAAATTTCATTCCATTCCACGCTACAAGGAATTTTGTGTTATTTTTCGATTGAATTTCTGATTGAAGAATATATATATATATTTTCTTTTCAGAATTCTGAATAGTGAGATTTAACTTTTCAAGTCTGTCATGGAAAGGGTTATTACATATAAATTAATTTATAACATTGTTATATTTATATAACAATATATATTTATATATATTACAACAATTATAATATATATTTATATATATTATAACAATTATAATATATATTTATATATAGTATAACAATTTATATTTAAATTTGTTATCACTTTATACATATAAATTAATATATAATTTTTAAATTTCAATTTGTTGTTTTGCAATAAAAATATTTACATTGTTACTTCTCCATATACGTAATAAAGAAAATAAAGCAATCGTTCAAAAATTCGAATGTTAGATTTTGACAAATCTTCACTTTCAGGCCTTCCTTAGTTTGAAAGAACATCTTTAGAAAATGTCTGCCTGTCTGTCTGTGATAAACACAACTCGAAAACGCTTTGAGCTAGACAATTGAAATTTGGTATACGGCATTTACATCAAATTTTCAGATTTCTATCAAATTTTGAGAAAAATCTCATCAAAGGAAGTCCGTCTGTTCGGCAGCTCGAATGTAATTTAACACAATAATTATAAAATGAAGAGAGCTAGATCGATAAAATTCGGTACGCAGAATTAACATCTATAGTGTAGACACCTATAGAATTTTGAGCCAAATCCGACCAGAAATTAACATCTATAGTGTAGACACCTATAGAATTCTGAGCCAAATCCGACCAGAAATTAACATCTATAGTGTAGACACCTGTAGAATTTTGAGCCAAAACCGACCAGAAATTAACATCTATAGTGTAGACACCTGTAGAATTTTGAGCCAAAACCGACCAGAAATTAACATCTATAGTGTAGACACCTGTAGAATTTTGAGACAAAACCGACCAGAAATTAACATCTATAGTGTAGACACCTGTAGAATTTTGAGACAAAACCGACCAGAAATTAACATCTATAGTGTAGACACCTATAGAATTTTGAGCCAAATCCGACCAGAAATTAACATCTATAGTGTAGACACCTGTAGAATTTTGAGACAAAACCGACCAGAAATTAACATCTATAGTGTAGACACCTGTAGAATTTTGAGACAAAACCGACCAGAAATTAACATCTATAGTGTAGACACCTATAGAATTTTGAGCCAAATCCGACCAGAAATTAACATCTATAGTGTAGATACCTATAGAATTTTGAGCCAAATCCGAACAGAAATAAACATCTATAGTGTAGACACCTATAGAATTTTGAGCCAAAACCGACCAGAAATTAACATCTATAGTGTAGACACCTATAGAATTTTGAGCCAAAACCGACCAGAAATTAACATCTATAGTGTAGACACCTATAGAATTTTGAGCCAAAACCGACCAGAAATTAACATCTATAGTGTAGACACCTATAGAATTTTGAGCCAAAACCGACCAGAAATTAACATCTATAGTGTAGACACCTATGGAATTTTGAGCCAAAACCGACCAGAAATTAACATCTATAGTGTAGACACCTATAGAATTTTGAGCCAAAACCGACCAGAAATTAACATCTATAGTGTAGACACCTATAGAATTTTGAGCCAAAACCGACCAGAAATTAACATCTATAGTGTAGACACCTATAGAATTTTGAGCCAAAACCGACCAGAAATTAACATCTATAGTGTAGACACCTATAGAATTTTGAGCTAAAACCGACCAGAAATTAACATCTATAATGTAGACACCTATAGAATTTTGAGCCAAATCCGACCAGAAATTAACGTCTATAGTGTAGACACCTATAGAATTTTGAACCAAAACCAACCAGAAATCTATAGTGTAGACATCTATAGAATTTTGAGCCAAAACTGACCAGAAATTGACCGTCTGTTGGTCTATACTTTCAGAAACATGCAAACGCAATAACACAAATATATTAAATTTGGTACAGGATTTTCGGACTGAAAGAGCAGGTTTGTATCAAATTTTCGTTTCAATCGGTTGAGAGAGAAAAACGTGTTGAGGACCGCCACTATAGATGAGTAAAAATATCACTTTTGCACAAATAATCCACATTCTTTGAGACGAAACATTTATTCACGCGCATAAAATAAACAAAAATAACACTTAGAATGAAAGGCATCTTACATTTCAGTTTATAATCGAACCCCGAGACCATGTGTTGGTGTTTTTAGTAGGAGGTCTCGGTATCCACTGACTGGAATACAGCGGCGCTGCTGTCGGATTCCAAAGTCCAAGATGAGAGGAGTTTGTGACAGATACTATTAGCCACATGCCTGGGATTAATCGCTAAAAAACTCGCCAAGGATGACATGATAGATTCAGTAAAAATACTGTTACAAACCTGTAATTTTGCTTTTCAGCACGACTAGTGTCATCGTAAGAAAGACCGTTGTACGATCTGTCCTGTGAATGCTGAGCGGGTACCGCGTCAATGACCTCTGAGCTTGGCGACAAACTTGGCGATCATTTGGCGGTTTGGCGATGAATTTGGCTACTTTGGCGACAAAATGGATCATACTTGAAAATTCGAGAAGTTTCACGACCATCCAGTAGGAACCGAGATACACCCAGAGACGTCCAGATTGGTCTAAAGATTCTAGCCCCGCCTCCCGGAACTATAAAAGACGGGCACTCTGAAGCTGCGTGGAAAAAGAGGTCGTGGGTATCGTCAGAAGTGGTGTGTGAGAGTAGTCGGAGTCGCTGACAAGTAGAGATTTGGAGAGGATTAGACAGCAAGCAAGCAAGCTGATGAACTAGCGATTGATTAGCGGTATTTGTAGAAGAAAAATTTTGTAACAATACTAAATTCATGACAAAAGTTAATATTTCGTATAAATACTGTGCACCATTGCCATATAAGGGTTCTCAGAGCTGACATCTTTATGAGAGAGTATGCGAGAACGTTTTGAGGTGACCATTCTCGCTTGTTACATCGGTATATGATTACACTTTGATATTTATTTTAACTATAATCAAGGGGTCTTGTTATTTTTCAACGGAAAAAACACAATTTGGATCGCCAAATTATCGATACTAGAAACCGTTTTCTACAATTTTAACTTGGTTACAAAATATCGGAAATGACACAAAATAATTCAGTACAATAATAATGCATACAATACAAAATTCTATAATGTGACTCTAAATCATTTATTTATTGATGTCTGATTATTTATTGATTAATATTAATATTTTTGATTAAATTAAAATAAATGTTTGTGAATTATATAAAATAATTTTTTCCTGCCTTTATTAGCTTATGTAATTTCAATATAATGTGATTTTTATATAATTTCATACTACATAAGCAAACACACTATTAAAAAACTCATGCTTCTTTCCATATTCTTGAAAGAGATAATTTAACTCTTTAAAGGGCCATTTTTTTCTAGTCATATTACGTTAAAATATATTTAGGCTTGAAATTAGAATAATAAAAGGGATTCATTTAGCTTATTATATAAATTTAATTTGATTCATTAATTAATTTGGTTAATTAATAATTAAGTAACAAATCAAGACACATCATTTTGTGTGAGATAAAGAGCTGAAGCATCTAAGTTTCTGACTTACTAAAAAAATGTGTCAGAACTTAGGCCAACCTACATAATTTCATACAAAGATTGATAAATTTGGTGGGAAGCATACTTCCCACGGCCCTAGAAACGGTTAAATAAAATTCTCCCCTTTCATTTAAATAGTGAATTCACGGAACTAATTATACGTATTTCAGGACACAAATGCACTGGAATGCATTATTTGTATATTATGCGCTATATCCTTTTCAACTCAAACAACCAAGTCTAAAACACTATTTCATTTCTAACTATTGAATATTTCTATAAGTGCGAATTACAATACAACATTTGTAAACACACAGGGAGGAACTGCATTCTAAATTTCGATTTATGCGTGATTTTGAATGAGAAGTTTATAAATACTGGAATGAATCAGGTTTCTATGGAATATTTCGCGAAAACTTTCAGGAATTGTTAAATGGATAGCAAGTAATTAAAATGATTCACAGAATAGTTAATGAAACTTCCATTTTGAAACTTATTTCTGAAGTTTAGATTAGTTAGATTGGAAATCTTGTTTTGGTTGAGGGCTTTATGATTTATTTTCTCTTCTTAAAGCAGTTAAATTTAGGAACTACTTCAAGATTTCTAGCCGCCTTTGAAGACCACCTTGCTCGCAAGGATTGTTGAATTTTTAGATTATTAAACGATAATATTAAAAGCATTTTTTAAAAAAATTTGAACTTATTTTAAATGACTTAAAAAATAGAACTTTAATTGAATCATTCTGAAACAAATTATTGTGGGCACGAATTAAAAGCATATATACTATAAAATATAAACGAAAGTTACTATTTATAGTATATATTATTTCGGAATTAATGATAAAGAAATAAATTTTTTAATCTTTATTTTAACATTAGAAAAAGCACACGATGGAATATCTTGATGAATTCAGTTTGAATTTCATAACATTGAAAAAGCAACTGAAGTGAGCATTAACTTAAAAAGCTTTTTCAAACAAAACTAAACCAAACCTAACATAAGCATCCTAACTATGTAAATGAAACTTGCAGAATTTATTTAATGTAAAGAAAATAAGCTGTATAGAAATGGAATCGATATTATTAAAGAGATAAATTTTTGCATCTTTAAGATAATGTAAAAATGTTTTGGGGAAATTAACAGTTTTTCATCTCATTCCAGTAGTAGGTAAGTTATAGCGAGAATCCAGTGATGAATACTCACTATGGTTAAGCCTATTTTCACTCTCTATTATAAAACTTTCCGATTAAAGTTTATTTCTTAATTTCTTTTGCGTCTTCTGACTGAATGAAGAGTTTGAGACGGCGAGTAGCATTTGTAATACAATAATTTTATTTAATTAGCGAAATATTGAATTAAATAAGTTGTAAAAACGCTGAATAAAGCAGTCTGCTGAAACTTTCGAACATCGATATGTTTACATTTCATTGCTGCCATTCCGTAATAGGTAATAAGAGCGGTTTCTGTGTCAAGTACCTTGCCATTTTATTAATATAGATTTTTATAAAAATTAAATTATATATAATATACGAAAATTGTTGTACAATATTTTATATATTATGTAGGTATAAAAATATTGGTATTAAAAGTTACAGACATTGTATGGACCAGTTTATAGAAGCGTCAGCGCGCGTGCGCGTGTGTGCGTGCTTGCGTGCGAATTTCTGCTTCATAAAAAGAAAATAAACTTCTAAGAACAAAATATTTGTTTTTACAAATTACAAAGATCGAGCAAAATTTGTTTGAAAATAATTTTTTAAGTATGAACTGAAAAATAAACAGCTGCAAATGCAATAATAAACTGAGAGTCAAATTTATTGGAAAAGAAAGAAAGAAGAAGAATAAAGAATTGAAGAAATTAAAGAAAAGAGAAGAAGAGATAATTAAAAAAATTTAAATTAGAGTTGAGTCTTATTCCCTTGGAAATTGTCAGTCGCATTGAAATTAAAAGCATGCGACATCGTAAACAAGTCATTGATTGAAATTTCCTAATTCATGCTAGGTTTATCACTTAGAAAAAAATTATTTTTATGATTATTTATAGTATTTTTATTAATTTTTAACAACTAATACATAAGCTTTACTTCCTTAAATTATATAATACAGTATGTTTATCTATATAAAGATCGAATAAAAATATTTTTTCTTCCTTCTATTCGAAACCTTATTGAAAACATTTTTTAATTAAAATTTCCATCTGGGAAAACAACAGATTTAATAATTGATTTACACGAATATTTAAGCTTAGTTAAAAATAGAGGCTTTGATTTAAAACAGCACCATTACCTCTATTTTAAAATCGAACTATAAAAAATAACCAAGAAAATTGAGTAAATAATTTTTTAAAGCGTTTGAAACATTTTATTTAAATCACTAAGCCCATTTTTTCAAAGGATTTAAAGCTGAAAAACAAGTATGTTTCTCTAGTACTTTTTATTTAATTTGACAGCTAATTATGATAATTCAAAAACATTTTGACTCTATTCAACCAAAGAAACATATTAAAAATTGGTTAACATAAAGTTTTATTTATTTAAATGTAGATTTCAAACTATTTTTGTTTTGTCTCAAAAAACTATTATATGGAATAAATAGAAATGGAAGAGCTTTAAATTCGGTTTTATAAGCGGTTATTTTGGTATCTTCAAGCTCATGATTAAATTGTATTTTGATTTACACTTTTTATTTATTGTTTTTGTATTAGCATGTAACTAACAGGTGTGATTACGATGATAAAGTATTATATATATATATATATATATATATATATATATATATATATATATATATATATATATATATATATATATATATATATATGTATATAAATTTTAATTAAAATCTAATTAATTTACTAATTTTTATCTTAATTCAGCAGCCCATACTAACTTAATTCTAAAATGTTCTATCAGTTCCTGATCCAATTCCACTTTATTTATTTAATTAATTCAACACAAGTTCTAAAATTGCTGAAGTCGACAAGTTCCCACACTCCGAGTGAAGGGATAAAAAATTGTCAAGCTAAGCGAATTCTTTTTAAAAGATACCTGGATTTCTCTACTCTAAATCGACACATGCACAGAAATCCCTGTCGAAATCTCATTGTATATAATCAATGGCGATAAATATTTCTGCCTTCTTCTACTGTTATATCGCTGGTGAACGGGCATCAGCTCGACCTCAGTTCTTGTACATAAATTATACCTTCCTGGTTGGAATAAAGGCGAAGTTTAAAATTCGAAAGTGTCTCCCTTTCTTCGGTCACTGTTCAAAAATATATATATGTAATGATATTTTAATTCTAATTTCAATTTAATTAATTTCCAAGATTTTATCTTAATTTAGCCCATAGTAACTTCATTCTAAAAATATTATCTTATTTCTTGATCCAATTCCACTTTCGGTTTAATTAATTCCTTTGTAAAAATAATGTCCCATCAGTACTATATATCAAATGAAAGTGATCCCTTTGGTGCCCTTGAAAAGGTGTCAAAGGTCACCACGTGTATTGAATTGGCACATGGCCGAAAATTCCATCTTATATAAGATTAGTGATCATTTGTTTCCCCTTTTTTGCTCTGCTTTTTCTTACTTCTGCTTTTGTTTCGCTGTGTGCTTTCCCGATGGATTAAAATGAACGTAAAAATGTAAATTGTCTTCTATGTCTTCAAACATGCCTTCTGCTTCAAACAAAATAATATTACATATTATTTAGCCGACAGGATAATATATATATATATATATATATATATATATATATATATATATATATATATATATATATATATATATATATATATATAAGTGTAATTAATACGCCACTACTTCATATAGTTGATTAATTTGTATGTCTTTATAGACGATTAATTTTTTTCTACTTATGATCAAATTCATAGATTCAATAACCTTGCAAAAGAATTAAATGATTTTAAACGTTTCGTAGATTCAATAACCTTGCAAAAGAATTAAATGATTTTAAACGTTTCGTAGATTCAATAACCTTGCAAAAGAATTAAATGATTTTAAACGTTTCGTAGATTCAATAACCTTGCAAAAGAATTAAATGATTTTAAACGTTGCATTTAGTTTCTTAGAAAAAGAATACTAATTCAGTTTTTGCTCTGAAGGACAGTTTCTATTACAGAGACGTTTAGTTGATAAAGAAAGCTTATCTGATGAATTACAAAAAGTAAAGATTTTAAAATAGTGAAAGAAAAGATCCATGCCAGAATTCTTTAAAAAGAAGTTCTTTAGTAGAGGAAAATATTGATAAACAATTCATAATATTTATGAGTTTAGGGAAACGGTCGCGATACTATTAGTATTTCATTTCAAGTAAGTTACAAATAAATTTTTAATTTTTTTTTAAATCAGTCAAATTTTAAAATTATAATATTGATAGAAAATTATTAAATGAATGCTCTAAAACGGTACGGCACGATTTTTGAGGGCTTGAAGTGGCAGGATTATGCTCACAGCTCTTATGCTAATTATGAATATGATTTAGCTTTTGGAAAAATATGGACGAAATAACTTTGGTATGATCTAAAAATACTAGGTTAAGATCATTTTGCATGCGTTTTGTTTGACACCTCATAAAGCATTTCTTTTTGTACAAAAACTCTTGAACTGGAGACATTTCTTTATCTCGTAACTGTATTGATTTTCGAATAGGGGAAGCCATAAGTAGTGAATGTTTGAATGCTAAATTTATAAAGTAAGAGCTTGCACTTGACTTGCTCTTTCGAACCATGAATTGACCTGGATAGATACAGCTTGCTTGAGCTTTAATGCTGGTCACTTAAACATGGGCAAGTACTTGTACTGAAGGCTCAAGGCTAGGCGAAATCAAAGTGTTGGATCTTTAAGCAATGTTATTTCCACCTCCACTTCCAGTATTAAAATCAAGAATTTTTTTATTATTAATTTCCATCTAATACCTACATAAGCAATCCTTAAGTAATAAATAATATGAATAAAGCAAGTATTTAATTTCATTTCACCATAAAAAGAATTAGTCTTAGGATCTTGCATGCAAAAGAATTAAAATCCTTTAAACAAAATTTGATAACTTTTTTTGGTAAATATTCGAACACAGAGCTTGTTACAGCTGTTAACTGGTAGATAATCAATCAATTGCAAATAAAATAAACAGTAATAATAGCAGTATTCTGCAAATGAAATTGAAAACATAAAAAACATTTCTGGGAATAATATTCTGAAATTAAAGAGATAATTCATTTTTTCAGTTAAAATTTATTCATTTGTATAGCTTTTGGAAATCAAATGAAAGCAAAAGATAAGATTACGCTAAAATCACGGCAAAAAAACGAAATCTATGTACTATATTTTGATCTTAGCTCCGAAGAATGCGCTGGTCGAATATCTGGATTTGGGTCTGAAGATGACATGTTCTATTTTGCCGTGAAAATCCACATTCATGTGGATTCACTTTGTCATTTCAATCGTCGAGCGCGAGTTAAGACTTTGTATTTCATAAATTATTTCAACACTGCAAACGATTTGTTTTTTATATTATATGAATAGGTTAAATAAATAAATGATAAATTATTTTCAAAGATTTTTAAACTAGTCCTTCACTTACAGGAATTGTTTTTCAAAAAATAAAAAAAATCCCTTAGCTCCAGCAAGAAGAGGGTAAAAAATCATTGTGAAAGTATTTACAATAATTTATAATCCCATGTTGGATGCTATAAATTTCTATTTAATTTATTACTTTTCTCAATGAATATGGCATCATTGATTGATTGATGATTGTTGTGACAAAGCACACCAAATCATATCTTAATCTCTAAATGATGACTAATTTATACTATTATTATAAATGTGAAAGTTTGGATGGATGGATGTTTGTTAGTCAATCGCGCCAGAACGGCTGAACAGAATTGGATGAAATTTAGCTGAGAGATAGATTATATTCTGGAATAGGACATAGACTACTATTTATTCCGTTTAATTGAGTGGCTACTATTTATTCTGTTTAATTGTTTATTAATTAAAAACTAACTTTCCGCCAAAAATCGCCAAATGAGTAAAACTCCAGGGTTGTTTTTTCCCATGCCAATGAGATTAGGCTTAACATGATTTTGACTATTATTTCAAACGATTCTGTTTATTTTCTTAGTATTCGATACATTTAAAATGAAACATCGTTAATTAATCGATCTTTCGGATTCATTCTGAAGTACTTTTGAATTAAAATAAAACAGAGTAAAGGAAATTAAAAATTTATAATCTATGTTGCGTTACCCCAACTGGCGTAGAAAATTCATACATTTGTGTTGCCACAATTGGCGTTGAAAATTCAAGCATGCGTGGGAGTAACAAAAGATAAAGCCATTGATGTTATAAATTCCATTCTATTTCCACGCGTACGAAGTCGCGGGTAAAAGCTAGTAATTTCATAATGTTAAAAAAAGTCTGTCATGTTTGCTTTGTTAATAAGAAGATATCGTTGCGTTATTTATGTTTTCTATTAACCTAGAGTAGCTAAAATTATTATTAAATTCACTTAAATTATATTACAAGAACAAGCAAAGACATTGTGTATGAGAACATGAATTAAGAATTATTTTTTTAAAACATTAAACATTTTAAACTCCAATTTAAGTTTAAAATTATTCTTAATTAACAAGTTCTACATTTTAAATAATTTATTTATTTATTATTATTATTATTCAGAAAAGCACTTTTTGCTCTTTTAGATTCCAATTTCTCAAATTTTGAAAATCTAATTAATTTACTAATTATTCGTATAAACAACTAATTAGATACTTGAAAAACAACCTTCCCATGAGTTATTTTACTAAATTGTGGCGCAATCTGATTGATGCAGTGCGTTTCGGCGTTTCAAAGAGAATTTAAACTTCTGACTTGAGATGGGGGTTTTTTTTCCCACCATAAATTAGAATTTGTTTGAAGTTGAGATGTAATGTTGCTGCTGGCCTTCGCGGAAGGATTGAAATGCTATGATGCTTCTGACATTTTAATCCGTAAAAGAGTACATAATCTCTGTCTTTAATCAAACCCTCAAAATGATTTCTTTTTCCGGAAATCTATTCCATTGAGATTAAAGATGAATTTATTTCGAACAGAATAAAATAATTAAAGTGGAATAAACATAAAACCAGTGATTAAAGCTTATATCATGTCGTTTCTTATTTCAGTTTACTACAATATGTAAAAAAAAGAAATATTCAAGAACTTAATTGCATGTTTTCATCAAAAAGGTCTAAGGTGATTTGAAGGTCACTAGGTCAAATCATGCTTTAAAATCTTATTAAAAGCTAAAAATTAATTATAAACGTCAGGTCTTTGTTTATTCTAAATTCTGATAAAATATATATTTTCTCTTGGGTGAGTTTTGAGAGATTAGAGACATAGAATATGAAATAGATCTTCAATCATACATTGCTACATTTTAGATAAACATGAGTTTAATTCTATGTTACAATCTTTCATTATAAAATAAAATGGAAATGAATTAAGAACACAATTATTATTTTAAATTTAATAGGGGAAACTATCAAAGAATTATAGTTTCTTAGTTATGTTATAATGGAATCCTCTTTTTAATTGGTCAGGCATCACTTAGTATTGTTCATGCTATTAATTTAATTTTAAATATTTCACGAAGAGAGTTATTTTTTTATTAAAGTAATAATAAAATGTCAATAGTTCAATTTCCTTACTGGAATATTTTCATTTTTAAGACAATATAAAGAGACTATTTTCTTTGAAATTATGTAACGAATAACATTTTAAAGAAAATAATTTTTTAATATTTTTAATTTTAAATAATTTTAAAGAAAATAATTTTTTAATATTTTTGATTTTAAATAATTTTAAAGAAAATAATTTTTTAATATTTTTAATTTTAAATAATTTTAAAGAAAATAATTTTTTAATATTTGTAATTTTAAATAATTTTAAAGAAAATAATTTTTTAATATTTTTAATTTTAAATAATTTTAAAGAAAATATTTAAAAAAAAAACTATAATGCTTGGTATGAACAAGAAATTATGTAAGTTTTCAATTTAATCAGCTTCAAATGATAAAATAGGAAAAGAAGGAAGCAATGATTTTGTTTTAAAAAAGATAAATTTCCAGAATCAAAAAGAATGCCAAGCAATATGTAGTGCTTCAAACTTATTTTAAATACAGCAAAGTCTGGTTTATATATCTTTCAAAGGGCTGACATAAAACTACGAAATCTTATAACAATAAGTCTGATTTTCATGAATTTAATAATAAAAATTCATTTACCATAATAATGTTAAAGTTTTTAAAAACAGTACTAGCTTATTACTGTATAATAGTGGAAATAACAATTTAATTTTAAAATTATAATTTTATCATAAAAAAATGTGAAAAATCATACTTTTTTGCATATATTTGATAAAAATCATATTTATTTTTTTTATTTTATACCTTTTCTCTCAATATAGATAAGCACCAAATTAAAAAAAAAAAAAAAACGATCTTTAATTATCGTCTGGCGTACTGAGTCTATAAATAGTAAGTACATTATTACGAATAGATATTCATTGAATGTTTTTTCCCCACTAGAGCTCTGCAAACAAAATAAGGTATTCACAGTTTTTACAATTAAGTAATCTTTAACGGAAGATGGAATTACCTCTTCACAATTTATTTCATAATTGTTTAAATTAGCACCAGGTAATCTGTCTTGTATGAATTCATCAGTTTCACTAATTCTGATACTGATTCACTAATTCTGATATCACAATTTATATAATCCTAGAAACTAGTCTCTGTTATCATGAAATTCCATTTATCTTCAATAGCAAAAACGATACATAATCGAAGCTTTGCATTTTAATATACATATCATCATTACCTTGATTAAGAGCAAATTGGGACTATATGGTGAAATGACGCATAAATGAAAACTCATAAGCACTACTTTACAGTAAATAAAGTATTTATGTTATTGCCTTTTTATGAATGTTTTATAAAATATTAGAGTATTTCATAAAAAAAACATTTTAAAAATTCTTCTGAAAATAAATATTTTCTTTCTCTTTTTATATATTATAATATAAAAGAAAATTCATTTCAAATTGAATTTGAAACTGACAAAAAGACGATGAAAATCTATGAGCTTTTTGTTTGAAATAAAAGGCGATTATATTGTTTCCATTTAAATTTAAGCTTATTTTTTCAGATAAAAAATATTTTCAATATATAGCAAAGAATTTTGTCCTGTCAAAAATTTTCTATACATAAATGAGAAATTTCTATTTTTTAAACAATACACTACGCATTTAACAATTAATCTTTCATCGTATGAAAAAAGTCCATTAGCATTTTCTGAAAATTCAGTGAAATCATGAAAAAAAAATATTAAAGTTTTTCTCAGAATCATTGAATATTGATCTGGAAATAATTTTTAATCCATTCTATCTCATTCTTATATTTATATTTAGAATATGATTTCAAAAAATAGAAAAATAAATTTAGTTCTTTACCGATAGTATTTTATTAAAATTCGTATAATTCTTTCTAATATATGATTTTATTATATAAACAATTCAATATTAAATGGAAGTTTATTTTATAAATTCAAAGGTTTTATAAATTTAAAAGAATTTAATTTTATAAACTCAATGATATGAGATTTTGTTAATTAAAACTTTTTTGTCATCCTTTAAGAATATATTTGATATCTGAAAAATGTAAAAATAAGGCAATTCATCTCCCTAAACTATATAAGTTTAAACCTGATTTCATATTCAGCCGGTAGTATATTGAAATAATTGCAGAACATTTCGAAGAAATAAACGGAAATGATTTGTCATTTATTTCTCATTTATTCCAAACTGCAACAATAAAAATAACTATCCATCATAAAATAATTCCACCATTTTCAAAAGCTTTTCTGGTATTCTTTCATTAATTCGAGACTCAAATTGTTTTAAAGCCATTAATGTTGCCAAACGATTGATACAGAATTCTTCAGGATGAATCATAAAAAGGAAACAGAATAATAATAAAAAAATCGTTCCAAACAAATAAAGGATAAAAAGATTTATGGAGGATTGACTGCTTCTTTTCTTGGACGAAAATGAATATTACATTTTATTTTATTTTTCATATTTCAACTCTGAAATGACAAATGAACAATTACTTTCGAAGTTCTTTCATAATTTTGAACTCATTAGTGTCCGTTTCAAATCGAGAATTCTTTTAAAGAACACGTGTGGGGCACATCAGCAGACGATAAATTGTCTCGTTAGCTTCGCTTTGCTTTGCCATTTTGAAAAGGAACTCATTAAAATACTTGTTCTAAATCTGTAATGAAAAGAGAAGACTTGGGAAAGACAAGACTTTTCGAAACTAGGATAGGGATAAGTTGTTGTGGCTCAAAATAAGCTTTTCGATCAATAGATTAAAAAAAAAGAAAAAAGAAATATGCGTTTGAAAAAAAGTATCGGCACGTTCATTAAAATGGTGACTAAATATTTTGCTCTTAAAAATCATTTTCAACAATAAGAAATTGTTTTTATCTACTTCCCTGAAGAGATATTTACAACACTTGGAATATAAAAAAAAATCCTCTGGGCGAATGTTTTTATTATAATTATTTTAATAAATCGTTTTGGAAAATAAAACATTTCTTTTTAGATCATACTTATATTTCAGTATTTAAAAAGTCATTCAAATTGAAATTGGGACAAATAATAACTTTAATTTTTCTTACATAAAAAATATCATCTTGCTTTTTAAAGTTTTTATTTCTTTATTTAATTTTTTCCGTATAAACTGCATGAAATTTGTAAAAAAATCCACACAAATCCATTACCAAAATTCGATCCACAAAGTGTTTCATATGTGTGTGTTTGTAATGAAATCTCTAAATCAAAATCAAACTCTAATTCATTTCCTAGTTTTTGTCTTAATTTTACCCATATTAACTTAATTCTTGAACGTTCTCTTCTTCCCTGGTCCAATTCTACCTTTTTATTTAATTAACTCAACACGAGCTGTAATACTGCTGAAATTGGCAATTCCCACACTTCGAGGGAAGGAATAAAAATCTGTCAACCTAAACAAATTCTTTTAAAAGATACCTTTTTTCCCCTTACCTAAATTGACACGTGTAAAGAAATCCCTATCGGAATCTCATAGTATAAAATCATCTGGAAAAAACTTCTGCCGTTCTTTTCCTCTTTCGCTTATGTATGTGCTGTAGGTAGACATATCTTGTCGCTTCTTGCTTGTACATATAGGTATGTGTCTGTGTATATATAGGTATGTGTAATTTAGGTACATATAGGTATGTCTAATTTCGATGTAAAATTAAAATTAAGCCTTGGAAAATCCAGATGTGTTCCCCTCTATATAAAGGTAATATTATTCATTTTCAGATGCATTCAGACGGACGGTGAGAATTTTCTTCAATGATTTTCGGTAAAACTTTTAATGAAAACTAGAAATTTATTACAAATATTGCATACTTAATTTCTATATGGCTTATTGTGTTTCAGGATTAAGCTGAAAAATAAACGAAGATACATAATTAAAAAATTGATTTTTTTTTTCATATTTAATAGATTAGAAACTTAGAGCACTAGAAAAATTTTGAAGGTTACAATACATTTATCCCTTTTAGTTTACGCGCAATGAATTCAAACCACTAAATATGACAATATGCCTTTTAAAATTTTAATTTCTGTTCCAAGGTTCCCAATCTCTTAAAGTAATAAATACCTAAGAATTATGAAACGTAACGAAGAAGTGTAATTATTTCTTCCACACCGTAATCCTTTTTCCCCTCAACTCGTTTTTTTTTTTTTTTTTTTTTTTTTTTTTTTTTGGCAAAGCGTAAGAATTTACAATAACGAATAATTTTATAGTCCTAATTTGATTTGCCCTTTTTACCTCTGGTGGCATCTATTTTAGACTTTTTGATTGCCATGGAGGGGCCATGGCAATCAAAGATCTTTTTTTGTTGTTGAAGGTAGATCTTTTTTGTTGTTGTTGTTTGACATAGTTGAAGGCACAGCAAGGGCTAAAAATTCCACTTTTTGAAAGCAAATAAACACTTTTTTTCCTGAGGGCACAATAAAACGATTTGTGAGTCAATAACTGCTGGGAAAAAAACCCAGCAAAGATTTCCAGGTACAGAAGGCACTGAATATAAGAGGAGGTCTGCTTTAATTTCAAGAAGAGAAAGCGAAGTGCTTCCGGCTTTTCTAAAAACTGCGTTGTATTTTGAAATAAATTTTAAATGGGAACTCCTGTTTTGAAATTCGTATCAGACAAGGAAGGCGAACTTTTTCCCTTGCTCTGTAGATGCGTGGATCTTCTCATAAAATCTGTGGCAGGAAATAATAGTTTCTATCTGGAAGAAAGTGTGTTTCCTTACACAAGAAAGTGGAAGCGCGTTTTCCATTTTTCCCTCGCATGTTTTCTTGGAAGTCTATTATTGAAAGTTTTTTCATATGGTTCCAGAGAATTCCGATTTTGGGCCTTCAATATTCAACAACTGAAAATTCTATATTAAGCAGGTTTGTTTTCCACTTTTATTGTTATCATAGTTCTGGAACTTTCAAATATTTGGTGAATAAAATTCTAGGAGGATTTTATATAATTACAAAATTAACGACCATTACACTATTGTACATTCAAAGTAACACGATTTTATACGATTTTGGGATGTCGATTATTGAGATTTTTTCATATTTTTTCTGAGAATTCTGGTTATGGAACTTCAATATTCTACAAATGAAAACTTGAAATTCCAGTACTAAAATAAGGATGAAAACAGAAAAATTGAATGTTTAAAGTGTGTTTTTCTACTTTCATCCTTATTATAGTTCTGGAGTTTTCAAACATTATGTGAATAAAGTTATAAGAGGAATTTATATATTTCATATAATTATAAAATTAATGACCATAAGATAATTGTATACTAAGTAACAACTGTATGCGACTTTATGATTTAAAAATTAGAAGTAATACTTTATTCCATTACTAGCTGTCTTCGGCGATCAGTTTTCCTCCCCAGGAATACAAAGTTTACTGCATTCCAATTGAAGTTGCTCTTATGCATAATTTGTAGTGCCTGGTTTGCATTAACAAAGTAGTTTTTAACTACAAATTGCCCTTTTAACTCGGTAGTGCATGTTCCGTACTGTTGAGTTTGTCTCTGCTTCAAATGAGGAGTATTGAATGTAAAAAGAGCTTTTATCAAGAACATCTTGGGGGGGGGGGGTCTACAATTCATACCTAATGGGGTGATTTACCTTAGTCAGAGGGATAACTTCTAATGATAATGGGAAGAATTATATCTTTAATTTGTATGTGATGTATTGTAAATTATTTTTGAATGCTACTTTTTTATTTATTAAATTGGTCATTAATCTGAATGAAAAAATATTAAAGTGTAAGAACATAGCTCATGATTTTAAATTTTTCAGATATTCATTCATTAAAGAAAATGAATGCATTACAAAATAAATGGAAATAATGTCTTACATAACATAAACAAAATGTCACCGGTGATTTTATTATTAAAATCGTAGATGCGTGTCAAATTTTCAACTAAATCTATCATTGGACTCCCTGTTTATCGGTATGTCTATTAGTGTGAATATGAAATTGCAAAAAGACTATATGTATTAAATTTGCTTTGTGGTTTTGACACCATAATTAAAGATAAATCTCAAATTCTGACTCAAAATTCACACTCCATTCTCTTCTCCCTATGACGAAAATAAATATAGGGAAAATAAGCGAAAGTGGAAGATTAAAATATTTTAATTATAACTAAAAAGAGTAATAATCTCGATGGATATGATAAATATATTTTATTACTTTACTGGGATTTTTTTAAAAGAATGCAATATATGTAATGAAATTATTTTTTAGACAAAATTCCAAAGAACAACTCAAACAGATTTCAGTGATGATACAATTTTTTTTTTTTAAATTTCTTATTTCCTTTATAATGCATATTATTTATTTTTCCATTATCATTTTGTATTATTTTTTCTTTATAATTTAAATTTTTATTTTTCCTTTATAATATATTTAATTTATTTTTTTTATAATTTATATTGTTTTTTTTTTCGTTATAACATATTTTATTTATTTTCATCTTTATAATTTATATTATTTATTTTTCCTTTATAATATATTTAATTTATTTTTTTATAATTTATATTGTTTTTTTTTCTTTATAACATATTTTATTTATTTTCATCTTTATAATTTATATTATTTATTTTTCCTTTATAATATATTTAATTTATTTTTTTATAATTTATATTGTTTTTTTTCTCGTTATAACATATTTTATTTATTTTCATCTTTATAATTTATATTATTTATTTTCATCTTTATAATTTATATTATTTATTTTTCCTTTATAATATATTTAATTTATTTTTTTATAATTTATATTGTTTTTTTTTTCTTTATAACATATTTTATTTATTTTCATCTTTATAATTTATATTATTTATTTTTCCTTTATAATATATTTAATTTATTTTTTCTATAATTTATAATGTTTTTTTTTCTTTATAACATATTTTATTTATTTTCATCTTTATAACTTATATTATTTATTTTTCCTTTATAATATATTTAATTTATTTTTTTATAATTTATATTGTTTTTTTTTCTTTATAACATATTTTATTTATTTTCATCTTTATAATTTATATTATTTATTTTTCCTTTATAATATATTTAATTTATTTTTTTATAATTTATATAGTTTTTTTTCTTTATAACATATTTTATTTATTTTCATCTTTATAATTTATATTATTTATTTTTCCTTTATAATATATTTCATTAATTTCTTTTGTTTCTTTTTCTTTTATAATTTATATTATTTACTTTATAATTTACACTATTTTAATAAATTTTCTTCTTTTTCTTTTTTTTTTTTTTATTTATATATTTTCCTTTAGAGATTCCGTTCTTTTTTTTTTAAATGAGATATGTTTTCCGTAAACGTTTCATTCTATAAATAACAAAGATTGTTCACATATTCAAAGTTCAAAATCTTAAAACATCCGTTTCAAAGCCATACTTTCATGCATTCACTCCATCGATTTAGAAAATTGTATCGCTATCGAACTGGGTTTTTTTCCCTCCCACGAATACAGAAATTGATTTTTTCCCCTTTTTTTTCTTTAGGCCGAATCACTTTTTTCCCTACTTATCCAACGACGTTCAAATTCCTTCTTCTGGAAGCTATGGTATCCCTGAATACGGCTTCTATTAACATCCTCGCAATTACTCCAGAGCATTGGAGTCTGCACAAGTCAATAAAATGAAAGAAACAAAGAAGAAAATCGATTTTAATCAAGTCGCAATAGAGGTTCGGACTTGACTTTTTCCTCCTTTTTTATACTTTTTAGGGAGAGTGGTGGTTTTTTCCCCCCTTCTTTTTCTTCTTTCATTTCCCTTCTGTGCTCTAATATCTTTTACTACATCCCGTCGTCTATTTTTGAATTTACGGAGGGTACAGGTGAACAGTGAAAAATACGACGGATCTTAGTTCGGGAATGATGCCTTAAAATGCATCATTAATGTAGATGTTGTTCAAAGTTAATAAAATGAAAAGATAACATATATTGTATACAATTTCTCAATGGTAGTCCACTGAGGTGGTTGGAATTATTATTCGGCGCGTATTCGAGAATTACCACATGCACATACAAAATAACGATAAGAATAAAAACGAGTTTTGAAAAATATGGCTTTTAATTGTATATTTAAACTTAAGACTTTAAACGAGCAGTTCTTGTATATTTATATATATATATATATATATATATATATATATATATATATATAAATTTATTTCATGTATTTCGGAAACGACTCCAACGATTTGGATCAAATTATATATTTAGATAAGGCTTCGTTTTAAGTTTTATATAGGTATCTTTCCTGAAAAAACGTGATTTTACACACAATAAGAAACATTTTTTATAACTACCTATAAGAATAAGCATATTCAACTTCTGCTTCGAAGTGTGAGTAGCACAGTACAGTGCTCAGAACAACATGAATGACGCGTGTTCGGTAAATATCATAATCTAAATCTGTTAATAGACATTTAGCAGACGATGCAGGCATTTTATAATTGCTACTATTTTTATTTTGTTAAAATATTATTGAAAAGTAAAAGCAAACGATTTTTTCTTTGATAAACATATTTTGTTAATATTATTTCGTTTATTTTTTGTATAATAGCTGATGATCAATTGTAAACCTTCTGGAATCTGGCAGTGTTTGTAAGATACGCTGTTATGTTGAAAAAATAAACAAGCCGATGGAATTCTAAATTGATTGGAGTATTATTTTAGTTTTAAGAATTTAAGATGCTCTGCAAGCTATATTTTGAAGCTTAAGAAAATGGGTAGTTTACTAGAAAGCATGCATGTGTTGCGGGTGCCCGGTTCGAGTCCTGCATTTTGTTTTATTCTATTTTTTTTTACTTATGTATATTTATATTTAATATTTTTGTTTTTAAGTTTATCCATAAAGGTGTTTTCCCTGAAAACATGCGATTTTACACACACACACACACAAAACAGTCCTTTATAACTGACTATTAGAGCCTTTTTCTATCTGTTCTCATGCTAACAATGTCATTTAGCGCCATCTCGAACCCGATTTCACACTGGTGAAACTGTGTGCAAGTTCAAAAATATAAGTAACGAGAGACAAATTGTAAAATGAATAGTGTAATATAGCAGATTGCTTCGAACAACATGTTAAACTAACTGCATTCATGATTTTTTTTATTTAAATGACCAGTTCATATGTAGGTAAGATTTAAAAAAATATTCATATGTAATCAGTATGTGATTCGTGTTTAAATATTTTCTCCGAAAAAATACGATTTTACGAAAAAAAAAAAAAAAAACTGCAGAGAGAAGCTTGTTTTTTCTATATATTATTATATATTTAGCGTGATGTGTTTATAGGCTTGAATACTTACAATTAACATCTTATTCATTTGCTTTTTTTATACTTGTTTATTTAAAATCGTATACTTCAAATGTTCATAGCAGTTTTATGAATGCTTTTAGCCTGGAATAGAAATAACCATTATTGTTTTACCCGTTTTTGTTTTTGACTGCATATAAATTTTTCAGAAGACTATTGATTCAATAAATTTTTGCTGGGTTTTTTTCTTGTCGCAGAAAATAAAAAAATGTAACATTTCCCAAATGCTCTTCGTGGTCATTTGTTATTTTTCGACGAGAATCAGCCTTAATTATTCATTTCTTTAGTACTTGCTTGTTTTAAATAGTAAACTTTAAATATCTATAATGGGTTTATAAAATTTATAACATATAATACATGCAATTAATGTCCTAATTATTTACATCTAAAAATTTAAAATCCTACTCTTAATCAAGAAAAAAGATCAAGCATTATCAGACTTAAGATAACTTCCTAGAGAAACTGGTTAAGAATTTTAATGACTCAACCTGACATTTCAGTTGGGTTTTATATTCATTCGACTGTATAATTGGCAATTGCAAACCGACAACTTATTACAGTTTTATTTAAAATCACAAAACGTTAAGATGTTTTTTTTTTTTCAGTTATCGTCTGCCATTTTAACTTTAACCGATTTAATCGTACGAAAGCAGTTAGAACAATAAACAGAATAATTTCTACAAACTATTAATTACTTGGAAACTTTTGATTCCAAATAAATATAAAAAAAACTGCTACTTTTTAAAATCTTAGATATATTTGTTAGGTTAGAAAAATCAGCTTTACTAGTGAGTGAACATAACATTTTTTCCCTTTGAAATCTTGAAAATATTCCATAAATGAATGCTTAAAAATATATAAATTATCTGATTTTGAATCGAAAAAGGAAATGAAAAATGTCTGTTCCGCAGCTTGTAGGATTAAAAATAAAATATAGATGAATTCAGTCTAAGCTATTATGATTATATGATGTTTCAAACTGGGTATTAGAGTCTTTTTAAATGTTTTTAGCAAATACTTTATTAATTATTTATTCTTCAATGACTAATTTTAAAAAATTGCCTTCAAAAGTTTTTTGACTTTTATTTTTTTCAATAAATTACGAGGAAAATGCTTGTAAAAAATCGTTTGGTTTTAAATGTAATTTACGTCTTAAAAACAGCTTGCAGCCGTTCAAAAACTTTGGAATTGAGGCCGGTAAAAACTGGTTATAAAAATATCTTATTTTTATAGAATAACCTTTAATTCACTATTGCAAAACAAAATATAATATCCTGAATATTTCAATAAATAGAAATAAAACATTAATTATTTTTTTTATTTCTATTAGTAACGCTAAATCTCACAAATTGCTAGTTTTAAAATTCTAATACATATAGTTAATTATTTAATTACGTTTAAAAACTAAGCTAATAATAATTAAATTAAGCTAATAAGCTAATTTATAAAATGGATATTCATTTAAAAGATTTAATTTACCAAAATTGAATTTATAAGTCAAATAATGAAATTTTTGCACCCTAAAACATTTTTCCTCTTTTTTATTAATTATAACTCATCACTACTTTGAATATAATTTCTTACAAAAAATATTAATTAAAAACGGAATAAAAAATAAAAAACTGAATGCATGAAATTAGTAGCAGATATCCCCAATTAATTTCTTTATGTAATTAAAATAAATTATAGTTATTTGGCATTCACAGTTAGCAGCGTTTTCGTTAATCTGAAAAATATTTAATCCACTTAAACATTTCTAATATAAATAATTATTTATTTTATTACTTGTTTAAAAATTAAGCTAATTTATAAAATGGATATTCATTTAAAAAATTTAATTTATCAAAACTGGATTTATAATACAAATAATGAAACGGTTTGTATTCTATTACATTTCTTCTTCTTTCTTTTTAATAGTAACTCAACACTAATTTGAATATAATTTCTTACAAAAAATGTTACTTAAGAATGGAATAAAAAATAAAAAACTGAATGCATGAAATTAGTAGCAGATATCACCAATTAATTTCTTTATGTTATTAAAATAAATTATAATTATATGACATTCATAGTTAGCAGCGTTTCCGCTAATCTGAACGATAATTTTTCCACTTAAAATTTCTTCTTGATCTTTCCACAAACACTTGAATGAAACAAACCAGAATATCCATCAAAAAGCCACACATCCATCCCCCCTCATCCTTTAAAATATTTAAACTGCTGTCAACTACTCGGGATACATAGCTGATTAACTCTGCAAGTTCTTGCCAGAAGTAATTTAAGGTTATGTAAGAGCGGATCACCTGGAGATAAGTGAGCGCTCTCATCTGCGTTTGTGTCCAGGCTTGCCAAAACAAAGATTTCACGTCTGACACTCCAATAACTCAACAAACGAACGAAAATTGATTTCCACCGTCCCATTATAAAGCTTACTTTTCCTCGGGAAATGAATTAGAAAACAAAAACCTGGATAAAATTGGAAAGATTCCCAATCTATCCACTCAGTTCTTTGGAGAAGAGAGAGAGAGAGAAAAAAAAAGAAAGAAAAAAAATGACGGTGTAAATTTTCCCGCCGAGATGAGCATAAATTCGATTATAGTTTAAAAAGATTCCGAAACGCAGGCAGAACTTGGCCGAGATAAACCTGCCTCTCGTCTGCACCATTATTTTTCAATTTAAGACTTCTTCGCCACGGCTCCAAGATAAGGCTGTACCAGAAGAAACTAATGCAGCGCAGTCAGGTAATTGACTAGGGAGATATTTCAACCCAACTCCTGGTGCGAGATTAAAGTTAAAAAAAAATATCGTAAAAATAGAGTAAACCGTAAGATTAGGTCGATAAATTCCGACGTTAGTTTCGACTAAAATACGTCCTTCTCTGGCAGAAAACAAAGAACGGAATTTTTCCCGGGCAACAAACCTGATAGAGCGGGAAAAAGAAGCGGCGGGAAAAAATGGCGAATGCAAGTGATGGAATAAAGAACGAGCGAATGAGGGAGAAAGAAGAGGTCTTAATCCAATTATACGCTTAAGGTCCCGGATAGGCCTATACCCCGGTGGACTCTTTTCTGACCACCTGATTTATTGTGCCCCGAACAGAAGTGACATTCCTTTGCGACCGGAGAACTTTGCCTTAAATGCTGAGTTGTCACCTACCTTGAGCAGAGCATTCTCTACTTTTGTTATTGTTTTATTTTCTTGTTGTAATTTCAGGGAAAGTTTTGTTCGTTTGTTTGGAATAGCTTCGCAGTTGTTAAAGCAAATTTGTTTTCTGCCTCTGAAGCAAATTGTTCGAGTGTGTATTGTCCCCTAAATGTGGTGGCAGGGAACAGACTTTGAAGGTACTTAACTGGCATATGAATGCCAGCCTAATGTGCGAATTGCGTAGTTCTTATATTCAGTAACATCGAACTGTTAAATTAATCAGGAATACAAAAATAATTTTTACTTTATTATATTTTAAGGGCAATTTATGAAGACTGTTATACCAATGCACGTATATTATATTTAAAATTTATTTCCTCTTTATATTCTGAAGGTAAAAACGTGATTGTAAGAATTATATTTGAGATGTATAAGTGAATGAATTATGGAGTTTCGGAAATTCTTTAGCATTCATTAAACTATTAAGTAATTTATTTAGGTTTTTTTATGCAAGTCTCTAAATCTAGTGCTTTAATATACTGTGAATATCGTAATCTTACAATTTATTTTTCACTAGTCGCTTTTGGCTACCAGCTAGTTCACAAGGATGAATAAGTCATATCACTGACTCTCCGACCCGCCCGAAGGCACACAGATAAAGAAAACTGAATGACCGGACCGCCGCAACAGCAACACTTGCGGGAAATATGGTTGAATCTTAAGTGCCATCAACGGCCACGGTACAACCCTTCCTGAAGGAAGTACGTCCCGTCATCGATGGGAGGAGCCAGATCCCCCACCTTTTTGTGTACTCTTCAGGGTGGCGAGATCCAACCACCATACCGGAAGCCTCTCATTTTCTTTTCGAGGTGCCCCTCTGGGGTCTCACCAGGATGAATAATCCTAAATTTTTCAATTAGATATTTTATGTAGTTTGGCCAGAATGTCTTTGTTCATACTTAAAAAAAGTAACATGTCATCAAAACAGTTTTCATATTAGTTGAAGTTTAATCACTTCTGCTTTAAATTAAAGTTCACATTTTTAGAGGAGCTTATAAAAAATTACGAGAAATGCATGGTCAAATAAACGGAATAGCGTAATTCTATAATTAGCATATTAATTATTATTTAGTAATTAAATATATAAATTATTATATAATAATATATTGAAGACTTACTTGATATGAGTTATAAATTATCAGAACTGATGGGTTGCATGATTATCAACATTTGATGCTTAAAAATTTTGATAATTAATGATTTGATAGTTTTGATAAGGATGAAAAAAAAAATGCATCTTTGAAGTGCTATAATGCGCTTTTGTATATATGTACAAAATCATGTTTTTTAAAATTAATTTATGCAATCTTTTAAAGGATTATTTAATAAAAATTTCACTGATTTATCATAAAATATAATTTTAGTTTTATTCTTAAAAGAATTTAAATGACGTAAATAACAATATTTTATTTTATTTCAATCAATGAATGTATTTCTGAAAAAATTATGATGCCTAAATTTTATACAATCTTTTGTTTCTAAAGAATGATATTCGTTGAAATATTCCTGACCGACTTATGAAGTTTCGAACATCAATATTTAAGAACAATTAACAAGTTTATAATTTTTAACTAAACCATTGTGGCGAAACTCCGGGCGCTGATTGGTGTTTCTCCAAATTTTGGGTTTTTATAATATTCAAATTTTTATATCTCACTCAGATTTATTTTAAATAAAGTGGATATTTTTAATTTAAGATGTAAGTTTCTGAAGAATATTTTATTATATATTATTAATTGGACCAAAGGCCTTTATAAAAATATAAAATTCATTATTAATCAGAACATTTATTCAGTCAATTTTCATGAAATAATATTCTTTACTTCATTTAGATCATTTTTCTTATAAGATGTATAAAGCTATTAATAAGGTTTAGAAATTAGTTTTTGGAACTTAATTATTGTAAATATACAGTATATATATAACTCAAACTTTCTTTAAATATAACCGAATTATTAAATCAATAATATAGATATTTTAAAAACACTCCTTTTTTACAGAAATAATTTTACTTTATATTTATTGCATTTCATACAAATAAGTACATTATTAAAATTATAGTTTTCTAAGTTTATTTTGTAAAAAGATTTAACTCAATCTTTTATTTTGAACTTTTGTCAACATGATGGCAACTAGCTAATAAAAGCTAATTTTTTTTCATGCTCATGCAGTTAAATCTTTTTTTATATTTTATGATATATATTGTTGGAAACTACAACTAAAATATATTTTTAAATATTAATTAAAAATAGAAGAAAGTAGACGGAAAAATGGCAGGTATTATTAAACTTATAATTTTTTTATTTTGTAATTATATGAAAATCATTTCATGTAGCAATATTTTCAGACGTTTTAGACAGGAAACGTCAAAATCTCGATCAATTTTTTATTTATTAAAATTTTTACTAATATTAAAAAAAAGAAGATTTTTCTGAGAGGAATATTTTTTACACTCCAAATTAAATGTGTGTTAATTTTTAAACTTCCAGACCAAACGGTCAACTCTAGAAGGCTAAGACAGCATTCATCTTTATTATAAGCAGAGTTTGAATTAGTAAGGTATTTTATAAGTTATAATTTTTCTGAAATTAGGGAATTTAATAAAATCTCCATATAAACGTTAAGATGAAATCATTAAAGTATTAAATCAATTTGAACAAAATTCTTTTATGACTTCTTGCTCTATTACTTTTCAATCAAGGCTTTATTGCCTTTCGAAGACAATTCACAATTATTTATTTATTTTTAGTCTATTTTTTAATATAGAGTTAAGTCTATATCAAGCTAAGTTAGTCTATATCACATGACAGTAGTTAGATACAAACAATATCACATTATAGCAGTATCTCCATACAGTAGACAATCAGGAACAAAGGATTTTGTTTAAAAAACTAAAATTTCATATCTAGATATTCATCAATTTATAATTGAAATTTACTGAAGAATTTCGTTCAAGTAATTTCTTTAGAATACAGGTGGTGAGAATTTCATGTCATTTCCTTAAAATGTCAATTCTGTAGGAAAAAAATGCATAAGAATTTCTTCATGATTTGGAACATTGTAAAAACCTGCTTACATATGGAGAATTTACTTTTGGTCGCATTAGAAGTGCGTGCGCCCTATAAAACCCTTTTGTCATCAGAGTGGGAATGGTGATTCAGGATTTCAAAATACATCTCGTATAACTAAATTAAATATGATGGAAACTAATCACACTGGCAGACAATCTGTTCATTGCCATGGAGCAAAATATTATGGTGAAAGCTTATAAGCCAGTTAACAGCCACGCTACACGAGCAATTGCTTTTGTACTGTGGTCATGTTACTGAACTGCGAACCACAAGGTCCCAGGTTCTATCCTAGCTCAACCAATTCTCTGCAAGGTAATTTGTGCCCAGGGTCGAAATGGTGGTACAGGATTTCAAAATGCCCTTCATGAAGTTCTAAAACTAAATATGATGTAAACATTCTAATGTCAAATCAGTCACACTGTTAAAATATAATTTCATTGTCATGGACCAAACGCTAAGTGATGGTCTAGAGTGGGAATGATAGTACATGATCTCGAAATACCCTAGTATAATTCAAAACTAGATATAATATAAACATTCTAAATCAGACCAATCATACTGATAGACGATATTTTTATTGTCATGTAACAAAATATAAGTTGTATTCTACATTGGGAATGGTGGTCCAGGGTCTTAAAATACCTCATGTAGTTCTGAAACTAAATATGATATAAGCATTTTAAACTAAACCAATCACACTGATAAAAAATATACTTTCATTGTCATGGTGGAAAACGTAAATAATGATCAGCATATATATTTAGAATTCAACAACGGAATATTCTTTTCTCGGGTTTCATATTCTTGAAAAAGCAAGAAAAGAAAATTTCATCACCTTCCAATGCGCTATACTAACACAGCACAAATAAGAAAATGAAGATCGACCTAGATTCAAAGCCTTTAAAGAAATCTTCCTTTCAAGAAAAGGAGCAAAGAATGAAATTTACTTTTCCATTTTTACTCCAAATAACTTAAAGTTTTCACAAAAAAACGAAAATTTTTCGCCCACCATCCCTCTTCTTCTCCTTCTTTACTGTAAAACCCATCCATTTATCCTTTTCCCTTTTTACAGCAGGCGCTTGAAGCAACCGCAGACAATATTCGAAGAGAAGGTGGATGGAAAAAAAGTAAGACAGAGAGAGAGAGAGAATGGAAAGATAAGAAAGAAATAAAACGAGAAGAAGAGGGGAAAAAATGGCGGATTACGATCTTTTACTGAATGATCTTTTACCTAGCAGCAGAAAAGACTGGAACAGACAAACACTCACTGTACGTACTGCAAGGCTTTCGCTGTTGCCACAAATAAAATGAAAGAACTCTTCGAGAATAAGTGGAAGTTGTAGTGGTGGCACATTCATTTATCATCCATTCAGTAGAGAATTTTTCTTCCACCATTTTTTTTTTCCTTTACTTTTTCGTATTGTTCGTATTTTTAGGTTTCCTTTCTGTTTGTGGAATCGTTGACGGATGTTATGGATGGCAGAAGCTACCGACCGAAATCCTTATTTATCAGTATTACCCGATTGTCTTTGCCGTTGAGATATTTTTCATCTCGGAAGCCCCTCGACATGACCGAAACAGTCTTACACTTGCTTCCAAGCCAGCCGGAAAAAACTGCCTAACTCATGTAAAAAAAAAGAAAGAAAAATAGAATTATAGAAGAAGTGACCCAAGAAAAAGATTTCTTATGTTGTGAAAAAGACTTTCTTTCGCTCTCTCCAAAATGGTGGACTACGATTTAACGGTCAAAGTTAACAAGAAGAAAAGATAACTGGTTTGGTTTGAATTCTTATGGCACAGGAACCAATGTAAAGATTATACAGCGCCAGAAAAGTTGATTTCCAGATCAAAGTTTAACAAAAACAGTTTATATTAATATAATACCAAAAGCTTATAGAATGCATTCATTTTATTCCATTTTTGCAGCAGAAGTAACTGCTATTTTAAAAGCTTTATCATTTATTTCAGATTGCTCTACAGACAGCTATATAATATATACTGATTCACTGAGCGTCCATCTCATGGGATCCATCTCATCTTTACATGCACACAGCCATCCTTTGCTTTTCAACATTTTAAACTTGCATAATAAACTTATCTGAAAAGGCTTTCAAATTATTTTATGCTGGGTCCATGCCCATGTGGGAATTCCGGGAAATGAATAGGCTGATATGGCAGCTAAATTGGCTACTACTTTCTTGTCAACACAAATTCCTCTTTCTGATTATAAGAAATGAATATGCCACATTTTGATTTCCAAATGGCAACCTGAATAGAACTCGCAAATTCGTAATAAACTTCATGCAATTAAACCTACAGTAGATTTCTACCCACTTTCCACAGCAGAAAACTGGACACAACTTTAACTATGATGAGGATTGGGCATACTCGATTCACCTAGCGACATCTGTTGATGGGGGACCCAATACCATTTTGCTCAATTTGTAATAGCCCTATGTCTTTTTTACATATTTTTGGAGAAGGTCCACGGTTTTCTTTACAGTGTCTTGCATATTTTCAGAAATCTCATCCTCATTTGAGATAGTTGCTATTCAAAATTCCGCATGTTAACATTTTTAGTGTTCTAAAAAATATTATTAAAATCATATATAAACATTAGCTGCTATTTTTAGTACAATCCAATACCTTACATCATTGCTGCGCTTTTTCATGACTCACAGTTTTACTCTTTTAGTCATTTGGATTATGTAAACATTCCATGTATTGGTTTTATTATAAATTGATAAATATTTTAATCTCGTGAATGGGGCGCAGCTTAGCCAAAGATGGCTTTTGTACCATAAAAATCAAACTCAACTCAACTCATTAATATGATAAAAAAAAAACATTGGTAAAATGATGGTAAATTATAAAAAATCACAACGAAACCATGATATTGAGTTCAAATTAAGGAATAAAATCCTCTAGATTTTAAAAAGACAAAAAGGTTCTCATGTGGGTCTCTGCCAAGTAACAATTGCAAAATCAGTTCTGCTGTTTTGAAGTAAAACAAGCGCTGAGCATTAAAAAATAGGCATCCAATAAGTATATGGAAGACTGTTGCTCTACAGTCACAATGTAGGCACATCGGCCAAACAAGTGGATTTCAAGTTCATAGTTTAACAAAAACAGTTTCTATTAAAATGATTAAAAAAATATTGATAAAACGATGACAAATTATAAAAATTCACAACGAAGCCATTATAGTAAGTTCATATTAAAGAATAAAATCCTACAAATTTTGAAAAGACAAAAAGGTTCTCATGTGGGTCTCTGCCAAGCAATAATTGCAAAGTCACTGCTGTTGTTCTGAAGTAAAATAAGCGCTGAGTATTAAAATATGGACATTCAATAAGGATATGATAAATTGTTGCTCTACAATCACAGTGTAGACAAATCGGCAATTGATCATTTAATAACAGATGTCTATGTGTGAATTCGACCGATTCTCAGTCGAATTAAAACAGTGACATGCATGTTTTCGATTATTTAAAGAAGGCCAATTTTCTTAGATAGGCTTACAAGTATGAAGTTTGTTTAGAGTTTTCAAATTCCGCTGAGTTTGCCGATTGATATAAAGACAGCGTTTTACCTGTTTCTTCAAATCGAATGTTGTTACGGGTGTTTCTAAAACACGAATTGCGGATTTCGTACTCTTATCAGCCTGCTATTTACCACATATTCCCACATGGCATCCAGTAGAATAAAACTGTGAAGCCTCGAGAAATAATTTAAACATAATTGTAGAGAAAGGAGAGAAAGATAACTGTAGAGAAAGGATATAAGATAGGAGAGAGGATAATTGTAGTTAGGATTATAATGCATGCTCTCATACTGAGATGAGTGTGAGAAGATGCTAGCATTTAATAATAGCTGTAATGAAAAAGGATTTCACTGTATGATGTATTTCCTTTTGTTTGTGTACATAATTTTCGTGTTAGGTATTTTCAGAGGTATACTTTATTCCATATTACCCACAGTAAACGAATTTAGCTAACAGAAGAAAATAACTGCAATTGGCATAGAATACCCTTGTATTCTTTTTGAATATCCCGGTATAACGAATTTCAAAAAGCTTCTTTTTGGGAACATGTGTGGCAATACTGCTAAAAAAACATATTTATTTTGAAATTGTTGAAGAGAATATACAAATTTAATGAATTAAAGGTCATTAGTATATTTCAGAGACATATAAAAGAAGAGAAAACTAGTGATCAAGACAAAAGAGATAAGAAAACTGACATTATTGGGACGATAGAAAATGATGCTGAATTTTAGCTTCTTGAGTTACAGATAATTTTTCGATTTTGGTCTTGATTTTCTAACTTACTCTTCTTTCTCTGTAGATCTTCTAAACTTTCTACTTCTGGCACTCTTAAATTTCCAAAATATTAGGACTGGTTTAGCCAATTCGAAGCTAACGTTAGTAAGGCCAGTGTATCTCAATAAAGAATAGGTTTTAATTCATCCTTTTATTCACAATATTATTTGAGTTGCTTATTACTGTGAATTTTCGCCATAAAGACAAAAGATGAAAAATTAAAAATAACAATATTCAGAAAAGTACTTTGGAGAATCCATTCCCTCTACGATTTTTTTTTTACCAAAATCTTTGACTTTATCCTTTTCAAGTCCTTTTAGTTGTATTTTATCTTATTCCGAAACTTGTAAATGATTTTTAACTCTTGAAACATTGGAATGTATATTTAAATATTTTCTTTCTGCTTTCACAAACTGCATGACCTAATATATAAAAGCATATTAAACTTTGAATGTCATTACGGGCAAAAACAGAATATTTTTTTTTTGTGAATTCTAGAATTTAACATCGGTAAGAGTAAACTGCAACATTTCACTCATTTCAGTAAATGATCCATCCGAAATTCACTTCCAGAAACATGTTTAGAGCAGAAATCTCATCTAAATTCTCCACTTAATTTGAAGCACGTACATGAAACTTCTAGAAGCAATTCGCAATCGTGGACTTTCAAAGTTGAAACTCATGAGAATTTGCTTAACTCCATCTTCCCCTTCCCCTCTTAGAAAAAAAAAAAAGTTTAACCAGTGAAGTCCGGTACTAGTCGGAATCCTATCCAATTTTCCAGAAAAGTGGACCGTAGTCCCCTAGGGAATATGTTGCAAGCGTCTCTCTCCGGTGATATCAAATTTGATCGCGCACGTTCAAGCTTTTGCCGCCGATTTAACACCCGCACTCCAGATTATATAGCACTTTTAGTGCCTCTTTTTTAAATGAAACTATTTTCTAAAGTAAAATTCAGAGATAGGCGTGTTACACATATGCTAACGATATTGAATGTATCTTATCTAAAATTTAAATCAGATTTTAGAGATAAAATGTGCAAATCCTTTTTTAGATTATTGATTGGTCTACAAATTTTTTTAAATACTTTAATTAAATGACAGATTATTGCAGCTCATATGTAGACTTCATTTACATTAAAAATTTTTAACATGTTCAAGTGATTAGCAGTTTAAATGCGTTGTTATTTTGATAGTCAATTGTATATGGAACAAGAATCTATCAGATTTTTATATACATTCAGGTGCCTTATACCAACCTCACATTTTTTAAGTTGGTACATGCGCATGTTGGTACCACTACGTGCACATGATGTTTCCACATAGAAGTAAAAGAATATAGAAATTCGACAAGAAAAGTATTCTACGAACTTTTGAAGAAAAGCTGTAGCCAAGGCGCACTACGTTTCTTGCTTAACGTTTCTACAATTGGAGTCTATTCGGAAGTCCTGAATTTCTCTGTTTCTCTATTGTTCAAGTATATCGTATTTCAAATTTGTTTCACCCTATTAACATTTTAATATGATGGAACATCTATGCAATCAAACGTCTTCAGGGGCGGGCAAAGGTTTTGTAGAATTAATTTTTAAAAGCTTTAAGCAAATTCGCTAAATAACTCAACATCTGCGAACATATGTATTAAACAGAACAACAACACATTTAATACAACAAATTTAGCAATAAGTTTAAAATTATTTTTATGTGTGATAATTTTAAAAATAGGCAATAAGATGATAATTACCTAAAATAAAAAATAATTCGACGAAATACGAAGTCAATAACAATATCCACATTTGTTTATATTGGTCAGTCATCACACAAAGAAAGTGGAACGGCCAGTAATCTTCGGTGGTATCATCACAAGCATATTGTGAGAGCGGACACTAACAATTATTCCAGCTGTCATACACGTGTTGTGTGAACAGACGCTAACAATTATCCCAGCTGTCATACACGTGTTGTGTGATCGCCCTTTTAAGTTTTAAGATCTGGAGACTAAAGCGGCATTGATAGCAAAATTCCAAATTCATGTAAATGTTGTCTTAACTACTGCATGGTGTCCTGAAATTTGTAAAGAGGGGTATTTTCTGGATCACATAAATCTAATCCATTATTATGATTGAATGCATGATAGGGTATAACTAGGTGTAATTACTGGAAACAAATACTTCTCATATACAGTTAGATGTTTGTAAAACTGGTGCACTAATAACTAAATATTAAAAATTCAGTTCTTCGCTGCATGAATCAGACATAGTCAGTGACTTCAGAAATAGAAGAAACATTTACTCCAATTAAGTACAAGTGGGATTATGAGACAGGTTTTCAACAACAACTTGCAAGGTGGTTAATGAGCCCTAATATTAATTATAAAGATACAAGTCTAATCTGATGTCTTGAATTTGTCAGCTGGTAGTCCGTTGCACGTCATCGCCAACACATTCTAACATTTCAGTTATAGAAATTAAATTGAAAATACCAAACCGCAGATTAACATTTTGACGGCCTCATGCCTACACAGCTAAATATAACCAGGACCCAGCAATATTTTTGAAGAATTAATTCATCCACACTTGTTCACATTCATCAAACACAGAGAGTGTGATACCAGACAATAATCTTCGGCAGCAACATCACACACATGTTGTGCGAGCGGTCACTAACAGTTTTTACGGTTATTACACATGTTGTGTGAGCAGCCATTAAAGTGGAAATGTTGCCATAACCACAATGGAAATTCCCGACATTTGTGTTGCTTGTTTCTGTTAAAGAAATAAAAATTAAATAAAACTCTGTTCTGAATTTTTCTTTGATTGCCATGCACTATTTACAAATGAATATCAAACTTGAAGTCAGCAGAATTAAGAAGTGCAAATCAAAGTAGAGCTTTCAGCATTCTTTGTAGCTATAGATAATAATAATAATAATAATGTTTTCAAAAAATTGTATTAAATGAAACAATTAAACGTAAATGTCTTTATAAATGAACCAATATTTTCTTTTTTTAGCAGACAACAATTAAAAAGCAATTACTAGAGAAAGAGAAGAAAAATAGTTTTTAACAGGTGGGTTTTTCACAGATGGGCTCATTTTAAAACATAAGCAACTTGATATCATAGATTTTTTTTATGCTGATAGCAAGAGAGAAAAACTTACGATACTTGATAAGATCAGAAAACTTTGAGCTTAAGAGCACATATTATGTTTGTTTTTTTTAACTTCAAATCTTTTTCGAAGCTTTTGGAACGATTTCATTTTTGTTTTATTTATGGCATGTGGAATTATCTAAAAAAACATTTTTATATTATTAAACAGAAATAAAAAACATTTAGAAATAATACAATAAAACAAATAAACATGAAAGCGAACATCATTGTAAATGCGGTTTAAAAAGCGAATGGGAAGATAACATATTGGACCCGACGATTCAACCCTTTTCGAGATTTTTTTTCCCAATGGTTATTTATTTTCAACGAACAAATCGTCTGCTTTTTTTCCAATGTTCTTCTGGATTTCGAAAAAAAGTTTGTGAAACAAAGTGACTAAATAAATTGTGGTTCTACATTTCAAGTTTCAAATAATTTTTATAAACTTGCTAAGTACTATGTCATTCTATCAAGTTTTGATATTCATAAAAAATTTTTAAAAAATGGATTTAATAATCTAAATTACAATAGGAGGAATTTTATTCCTGCACAAATGGTTTACGAGACAGGAAAGAATTAATATAGTTTTCAGTTTTTATTTTTTATCTTGAATTTTTTATTACTGTAATTACATTTGAAATAAATTTATTATTCAACGGAAATAAATAATGTATTTCACAAATTTATTGCGATTAAAAAATCGTGTTATATATAGCTATACACATTCTAATCAATCTGATAACTATACTGTGCATTGTTCCACGTTTTGCTTAATAATATAATAGTTTTTCTTGTCAAAAGTAGATTTTTCCCCTAATTTCATTTACAATGCAGGAAAACGACCCCATGTGAGCAATTTCTAATAATTTCTTAAAAGTAACGATGATTTTAAAAAACTGTATTGCAAAATTATATGTTCTAGAACACTAAAAAAAGTGCAAGATAAAATTCAGCGCATGTTAAATTCAGGTTATCAAGCATTAACATGAATTTCAGTGGACACAACACGTACTTTTATTATGAAGTTATTTACATAATTTTTCATCCATGAAATAGAATTTTTAAAATACAGTAACCTGAGGGTTATCAACTGCAGTTAGTCGTAAAATGTAAAACACCTTAATTCTAAATAAAGATGATATATTTTAGCGCTCATACAAAAAAATGAATGACGGATTTTTTTTTATAAGAATGTAAACCAACAAACTACTAAATAGTGAATATATGTAGACTAAAGAACACACGCATACACACAAAAAGGCAGAGTAAATAACTAATTTTTTTTTGGCAAGAAGGTAAACAAACAATATTATACGTAGAAGAAATTACCATCTTTTGAATCACAATCGTGTGTTTAATTCTGCTTCTTACTGTATATAAATATTATTCGAAAGAATTTTTCTGCCGATTTGTATCCTTATTATGTATTGGATTATTATGTACTGAATTATTATGTACTTGATTATTATGTATTTGATTATTATGTACCTTATTATGTACTTGATTATTATGTACCTTATTATGTACTGGATTGTTATGTACCATATTATGCATTGGATTATTATGTACCTTATTATGTATTGTTTTATTTTTAGTTTTGGTATGCTTATGTTATATCCTTTTTCGATCCTTTCTTCGCAGTTGCCAAGGCATCAGATTACAGATGATTGAGATTTTACTGTATATCACATACTGAATTCCCGGATCTAATGGTGACCTTCAAAATCCTTGAATATCGAAAGTTCCCTGACAATATATATCCATCGGTTTGCTAATGTTTAAACATCTTTATTCTGATTAGAAAACTGAATTTGAGCATACCTACCTGCCTGGCAGAGAAATCAGGGATGATGAGATATATTTTATGTAAGTCTTTTGACGGGTGCACGGTGAATGAAATCCAGCACATTTGATAATAGAAAGGCATGTTTCATTCCATATGAGAACACGAAGCACTAGCAAAAAAATACAACCCAAGCGTTCACAAAAAGCACTTGTTTTAACTCACAACACTACAGATAGGAAACAGCAATAGGCATTCAGAAAGATAGGAAACAGCAATAGGCATTCAGAATGCAGCTAGTGAGCTTGCTTTGCGATCAACACTTTAAAGAGATAATTATTTAAATTCCTCCAGTCCTAGGTGTGGTTGGTTGGCTGTACATAAGAAGAAATCTTCACGTGTGTATATAAATATTCTGATAAGGAATGATATTTTCTAGAAGAATATATGGACGTATTAAAGATGGAGCTAAAATTCTTGTACTTTTTTGAATTTTTCTTCTTGTCACAATAGGCTTTGATTTTACCATTACTGCTGATATCATTGGCTAAGTATTCATTTAGAATATCTGTAAATATTCTTCCCTTACTTATTCTTTTCCTTATATCTCTTAAATGAGGAGTGATTTAAGTTTTTAGATATTAAAATTGGGCTAGGAATCATATTATAGTGAGAACAGCTGCATTAATTAAAAGAAAGATACATTTAATTGGGGCTATACATTTTATATGGATATTCAAATCTAACGTAGATATCTGTAAATTTAAATAAATAAAAAATTATTAATAATATTAATAATAAATGTTAATATCATTAATACTATAAAATATTAATACTACTATTATACACATAGCTATCACTGTGTGTTCCCTAAAGGTATACGTAGTCTGATTAAAAAAAAGATGGGAATAGAAATAAAATTTCCTATAAATATGACACATAAATACACTAAACCTCTAAACGTTTAGTAATTGCAGATATATCAAATTTGTAAATGGCATGACGGAGTATGCGCTTTCATACATTTTATTTTTCACGGAAAACAGTATATTAATGGAATCATAAGGGACACGAATTAATTTTTGTATTAATTTCTTCTGTAATTACGAAAACTTGCAACTGAATTTGATGAGCAGAAAGTGCATAATGAATTTCCACACTTAAATTGTAATTGGCTATCCGCCTCAAGAGAAATAAAAAAGTCCTTACGAATTACTTTAGATATCAAAAAAGCATTAGCATTCGTGTTTAATATAATGTGTAATTGAATTAAAGAATTCCTTAGAGAATGCAGAAATTTTCATTTGACATAAATCCTTAACAATCTACTTAAGCTAGATTAAAAATAAATGCAATGTATAATTATTAATGCATGGAACGAAGAATAAAAATATTTTTCGGATGCACGCTTAGGAAAAAATTCAATATGAAATTCAATATTCAAATCATATGTCAAATAGAATATTTTTTTTAATAAGAAATGAGGAAAATAACTTAATATGAATTATTTGCATATAAAAATAGGAAACTAATTTAACATTATCCTCATAGTTATAATAGTAATAAATGTAAATAACGTAAACATACTGATTAAAATGAAAATATTTCAAACTAGTTACAGTGTTTAATGTGATTACGTTATATCAGTAAATTTTGATTTAATAATCGGTTAACTATGATATGATAAACACTTTTTTATTAAAACTTATATGCAAAATAATTTTTTGCTATTGAAATTTGGAAAGCAAATCATATGCAATAAAGCATATAAAACAGCTTAAATTAAAATAGGCTTATACTGGAAGGTAATTTTCATAAGAATTCATTAAAAAAAAAACTTCTGTATTAAATTGCGAATTAAATTCTAATTGAAGGAATATTAAATTTTTTGTTCACAAAATGTATTCACAAATGTCTTATAGAGATATAATTGCATCTGTGTAATTGAATGGACATAAGGAGATTAGTCTTGTGATGGTTTAATGCATTAATAAATTATTAATTTTGTTAATTTTTAATTGATTTGGTAATTTTTAAATTAGGAAATGCAACTGTAATATAAATGTTTTCTGAAAATTCTACAGAAAAAGTTCTAATGCTGCATTTTCCAAAATTCAATTATTATGAGATAAATAGATTTTTTTTTTAATGTTCCAATGTTATATTCTTGATTATATTCTTTAGAGCTGCAAAGTTTGAGCCATTTCTGAAATACTTCTTTTAAAGTTTGTTCTTCTTTGGTTACTTTTTTTGTACTGAATGTTCAATAAATAACGAGAATGAAAAAAAAAAAAATATTAACAAAGATAGAAAACATGAAATGAATAAATATATAGAAGGTATGCAACTTAGGGTTAGAAAGTAAAAAGCTCTAAAAAGCATCAAAATTCGCTCTCTGCGCAACTCAAAAGGCAGACTCGTAGGCAACCTGCAACTCCCGCTACTCGAAAGGCAGAAAAACTCCTTTCGTCGAGTTTCATGTGGATGGATTGCTCCGGCCAAAATTTATTTAGTGCAAACCAATACTATGATGTTCCTTCCTTTTTTTCCCCCTCTAATGCCACTTCTATTGCTCATTCACGCATTAGGGAAAACCTCAGCGCTTTTGCGCATGCGTCAGGATGCGTTTATTTAGTCAAAATATGGATGAGAGGAAACATGAAAGGAAGAGATGTTTACATTTAATAATAAGGTAGGCGCGGATTATTCGCGGAAAGTGTAAAACCTGACGATGACTCGTAATATTGTGGGGAAAAGATACTAATTTATAATAAATCAATTTAGACTAATTTTTATTTATTGTAAGGGTCCTAAACCTTAAATTATGATGAATAAATGGAAGATGTATGTTCCTAAAATTCTGTAATTACCTATTTTACAAAATAATAACAATACTTTATGTTAATGTACTTCTTTTTTTATTTGCTATTGAACTTTTTCATGGGCTGGGCTAGCCTGGTTGGTAGGACGTTGGATTAACGTCCCTTGGGTTGCAAGTTTGAATCCCGCCGGCCGGAGACTCTCTGTGTCTGTGGTGGGCTGGCACACGTATAAATCTATCGTGGTCACAAATTCCTCCATGTCGAGAGTAATACCACTGGGGGTACTGGATCAGGAGTGATCGTTCTGTGATTCAGATCTAAATTACGATCTATGGATGAGTGAATGAAATTCATGAATGAAGTCCAGCCCGTAAAAAAGGTTGTGACGTGTGTGTAGCTAAGTCATACTCTTGGCCCTAGATGGCGCAACTGAAAGAACAAGAAACGTACCCTTGGCTTAAAACCACAAATGACCCCTTAAAGTCAGTGGGCTTGTCTATGACAAGTGCCATTAGAAACAACTACTTTTTGAACATTTTGAAGTTAACAGTAGATAATTTCGTTCACATTTAATTATATATAAAATACTCTTTGCGCCATTTCTGAAACAGTTTTTGCCACTTGAAATAGCCATACAAGCAATCAATACACAATTTTGAGTTAGAATAACATAATATAAATATTATATAATATCAAATACTAACAAGCCATATATTTAAAATTCTTTTTATTAATTATAAAGGCTAGTATACTTTAATATACTCATCAGATTTATTCGAAAATATTTATATTAAATGAATCAATAAGATTGAGATAAAACAGATTTTATCTTCGTACGTTTCTTGCAAACCTTATAACTCAATATAAATAATATGCAATAATAAACAATATACTTAAAATTCTTTCTATTCTTTATACAGGATACCAAATTAATGCATTATACTAAATGAATCAAAGATTTAAATAAAACGAATCTGATCTTCGTAAATTTCACGCTTTAAAAGCTAAATATTGTTGTGAATACAGTTTAAATAATGAAGTAAATAAATGTTATTACAAAAGTGAAAATGTATTCTTTAGAGACACGTAGAAACGATTGAGTTGAAAAATAATAACAAAAGCAAAAGTTTCACATGGAATAAGATATTGAAACAAACTAATTCCCAAAACGTTTCCTAAATAGAAGTATATTAAATTTGTAAGCGATGTGTCGCAGTTTCCATTTAATATGTCTAAAAATATAAATGTATTTTAGCAGGAAGTAATGTGTACTAGTGTAATTAAATTGAATCGTAAGGGACAGACGATAATTTTTCTTTGAATTTCTTCCACGATGGCAAACAAAATAGATTGAGTTTGATTAGCAAATTGTCGTTTGGTGCATTTTCAGACTAAAAGCATGTTTCTATAGGGAAAAAAATCGCCTGGATTTCCTAAATATTAAAAAATGCTTTAGCATTGATGCCTTGTATTAATTGTATAATTCAATTAAAGAATTCTCTTTGGAATCGAAAAATAATCTACCAATGCGAAAGTCGAAAAAAGGGCAGTGTATATTTATTAATGAAAGGAGAAAAAAACGAATAAAAAAACTGTTCGGATTTTACATAACGAAATATAATTTCGGCTATAAAACAACAAGATAAGAAATCAAAAAGCAAGAGCTAGTTGATAAATTTTTCTAAGTTTTCGTTAATTGATGTAAATGTAAGAAAGTGTATTTCTTCTTCTTTTTTTTCCTTCATAGTGACTACTGTAATAAAATAAGACGTAAATTATCCGGAGATAGATATAAAAAGGTCGAAATTTTCATATTAATGGAATATTTCTGGCGGGTTCGCTAGGGAATTGGTAAAAATATCCTTACTTCTAATAATGACTTTTTTTATTTCTGGAGAAAAAGAATTTTTGCAGTATTAAGTATTTCATAGAATTCAAATGTGATAAAGAATCTAAAACATTTAACTAACAGAAATGTAACTTTAAAACAGAAATAAATAAATAAAAAAAATTTTTAGTTATTAAATTGCTCATTAAATTTTAATTAGGAAAGATATGATATTTTTTAAATTTTCATTATAGTATTTACTTGTAAAATGTAATTTAATCCGTTTAAACAGTGGATAAAAAGTGAGATTTATTAGAATTTTGCTTTTTTTAATCATTTGTGCTGTTATTTATAAGCATTACGTATTTTATATTTAATATATTATATATTCAGAATTAAATATTTCATAAAATTCAAATGTGATAAAGAATCTGAAATATTTGACTCAAGGGTACATGAACCTAAAACAGAAATAGATAAAAAGAAACATTTTTTTTCCTACATTAAAATGTTCATTAAATTTTAATTAAGAAAAATTCGATATATTTAATTTTTTTTTTATTTTAGAACTTATTTGAAAAATGTAATTTAATTCATTTAAACAATAAATAAAAGAAAATTAATATTTAGTGGAATTTTTTTTTAATTAGTGCTGTTATTTATAAGCTTTATATATTTCATATTTAATATATTATATATTCAATGTCAAACATTTCATAGAATTAAAAAGTGATAATTAATCTGGAATATTTGACTCATAGGAAAGCAACCTTAAAACAGAAATAAATAAAATGGAAGGATTTTACTATTTATTAAATTGTTCATTAACTTTTAACTAAGAAATATTCGATATTTCTTTTAATTTTAATTTCAGTATTTCTTGAAAAATGTAATTTAATTCATTTAAACAGTGGATTAAAAAAAATCGATATTTACTAGAATCTTGTTTTCTAATCACTAGTGCTGCTGTTTATAAGCACTAACTGTTTCATATTTAATATATTATATATTTAATATTTCATAAAATTCAAATGTGACAAATAATCTAAAACTTTTAACTCACGGGAATGTAATCTTACAATAGAAATAAACAAAAAGAAAGATTTTTTTCCTTATGAAGTTATTTATTATATTTTAAGTCAGAAAGATTTGTTATTTTTTAAATTTTCTTTTGGTATTTATTTGAAAAATGTAATTTTAATTATCTATTTAAACAGTAAATAAAAAAAATGATATTTATTAGAATTATCTTTTTTATTCACTAGTGCTGTAATTTATAAGTAATTGCCAAACCAACATTTCTTCGCCTATTGCAGAATCAATCTAGTAAAGTCTAAGAATTTTATAAAATATCGCTGGGAAACCGCTTTCTAATTCACTGTATCCACCAGATATTGCCCCTTCAGATAACAATTTGTTTCAAGTCAGACAAATTATTTCAAGTTCTGGGAATGCAATTTTATTGTATGAGGATAGCTGGAATAGGCTAATTAATATTGATCACCATATTATTTCAAACAACTGGAATCTTTCATTTTAGAATTATTTTTTTATTTGATGTTTTGATGACTTTTTGATAACCACTTCCTCAGTTTTGAAATTTTATATAGTTTTTGGTTCCAACAACAATACAATATTTTAATAATTTTAAAATGTTTGATTATCAGTTTAACTAAATGATGATTTCTCACAGATAATACCTTAAATGGCGCACTCAATTTGGGAAATATTTATTTTAAGATTGAGTAATATTTATAAGCATAAATTATGAATTCTATTAATTATAAAGTAAGTAAAAATATTTCAAAGACGATTCATATTTTAATTTTTATTACTGTAGGAAATAATATATATATTTTTCATTTATTATAAAATAATATTATAAAGAAATTTCGACACCATACGCATTTTAAGGGGGAGTTTTCGGGAGATACTTTTAATTAAAATAATAGTATAAAAGTGAACAAACTCCAATTCATTTAGAGAAAATTCGTGAATCCAATTCTTTTCTACCTGGATCTCACGCTTTTATGGTTCTACTTTAACATGCATATATTAATTTTTAAAAAAAACTTTAAGTAAGAATTCAGAATACTATAACAGTGTAAGAAAAATTTATCACGCTGCGATTTTAGTTTATCTACACTTTCTATCTTATTAGTACAAGGTATGGGGAAAAGACATATTATAAAGGTGTAGATCTTCGATTTAGTACGAAAAGACATCTTGAGCGGACTAATACAAAGAACAAAATTTTTGTTTTCTACTTTATTTCTAACTAGCCGCCTTTGGCGACCAGCCGGTTCGCCAATCTTAATGTTCGTTAAAATTTTAATAATTAAATATTTTATGCAATTCCAACTTTAATAGATTCTTCAGCAAAATATTTTAAAACTTCAAATTTTGATAGTCATATAATTCACTCATAATATTATAAAGGCCTTCAGTCATAACGTGATATGTATCTCTCTAATTTTCTGTTACCCCTCGTAGAATTTATGCTTTAAATTAAAGTGTAAAGGTTTAATCTGCAATTAATATAATAATATTTTTTACTGAAACAAAGCATTTTTTTTAATAATATGATTACTGATAATAGAGTCACTGAGCGTTTAAACTTTATGGGCACTAAAAAATATCTTTCTTAATTTATGTAATATCTCAAGAATTTGTCAACAAAATTTTCTCAGATTCGTCATGAACAGATCGATTCATTAACAATGTTTCATTTTAAATGCATCAAACACTAAGAAAATAAAATGAATTGTTTAAAATAATCGGTCGAAAACAGGTTTAAAAAAACTACTTAAAAAACGATGTACTTAAAACTATAAGCATATACAAAAAATATATATAACTAACATAAATACAATTTACTTACAAAAGCATACAACTAACCTAAAAGTAATTTAAATCGTCCGTTGTTAATGGTTGCCATGCCAACAATCGGAACACAGTGCGCATGCGGGAATTTTCTTCGCCTTTTACGGTAACGCAAATGCGTGAATTTTTCTACGCCAGTTGGGGTAACGCTATGCAGATTATACATTTTTAATTTCCTTTATTCTGTGTTATTTTAATTCAAAAGTACTTCAGAATGAATCTGAAATATGGATTAATTAACAATGTTTAATTTTAAATGCATAAAACATTAAGAAAATAAACAGAATCGTTTGAAATAATCCGCCGAAAAATCTTAACCCTAGCCTCATTACTGTTGGGAGAAAAAAAGAACTAAAGCCGAAATCATTTGGAGTTGGGGAAAATGGAAGATTATTTTGGCGGAAAAGTTGGCGGTGGGGAAAATGGAAGATTTTTTTGGCGGGAAAGTTAGTTTTTAATTAATAATTAAAATTCTAATTAAAAATTCGAAAAAAGAAACCCCAGGTGCACATTCCCAACCTCCAAGGTATACATGTACCAAATTTGGTAGCTGTATGTCAAACGGTCTGTCCTGTAGAGCGCCAACACACACACACACACACACATTGAGCTTTATTATAAGTATAGATGATTTCCAAGCGCAAATGTGTTGAAAGTCGCGACCAAAAAAATGTGTGTTTTCCTCGCTTTGTTCTTAATATTATTACACTCAAGGTTACACTAATATTATTGTACTTAATCGAAGATCTACAATTTCATAATTAACCTTTTCCCCGTATATTGTACAATCTTCGAAATCGAAACATTAACTTCTTTCATTACCACCGGATGGCGCTATAATTTATCTCATCGTACTGGTAATCAGACACTACGTTTTTGGCAATAGTTATCGTCACTCTTAAGTTAATATTGGCGAAGAAGAATTTTTTGGGGCACATCGTGTATTTAATATAATATAATAGAATAGAAAATTTTTATTAAAAAAAAGTCAAGTTGAAATTTATATTATTTATGTTTATATTTGTTTTTTTATCAAATGCATATATAATTTAATTATGAATCTTAGGTAATGGCAATAAAAGCATCTTAATGATTGCAAATCATAAATTTATTTAAGCATCTAAAAACTGATAAAACTACAGCGAAATAAATAAAAAATATTTGCCTAAACTCGCAGGAAAACAAACGAGTAAGAAGAAATAACGAAAACATTAATCCCATATGGAAACTAAACACAAAATAGCTAAATCTCGATATATTTTTCACATTTAAATGTTTTGAATTCATAAACGACGAGTTTCGGTGCAAGATTAGTATATCAAAGCATATACAAGCATTTAAAAAGAAATTCGGAAGAACTGGTGTAATTAAACTGGATCGTAAGGGAAACGCATTAATTTTTCTTTCATAATAGAAAATAAATGTGTATAAATTACATCTGCAAACAGCTGCATAATGAATTTTCATTCGTAAATTCTATTTCCATCCGAAAAAATTATTCTCTCAAATCCTTTAGAATCGAAAAATTCTCTTCCATTATCAACATCTTGTAACAATGTGTGATTCAATTAATGAATTCTTATGGGAATGGTAGGAATTTTTATTTCAGTTAAATCCTTAATAATATATTAAAGCAAAATTTGGAGAAAAAAGCAATATATATCTGCTAATGCCAAGAAAAAGGTAAAATAAAAGTATTTTCCAGATTTACACTCGGGAAAGAGATTTCATCTCTAAATCTTCCACAGTGAATGTCAAAAAGTTTATTTTAAATGGAAAGGATAAATAATCTAAATGTGTGTTTAGTTGCTTTAAGGGCGAGAAAAGATTCCTTTTTTTCCAGTTTCAGTGATAAATGTAATAGAATCAGACGTAAAAGTAAAAGATGGACTTAAAAATGAGCAAAATTTCATAAATTGCAGATGTAATTATAACACATTCATATCGCTGGGGAATTAACTATTGTTAAATCCCAGCTTTATTAGAGACTTTTTTAATAATATTAATTTGCGAAATATGTTTTTTGCAATTCTGAATCCGACATGATATTTATACATGATAAACAACATAAAACATTTTGTTTAAAGAAAAGTAATTCTAATTAGAATTAATCGCAAAATTAAATTTTCTTAGTAAATTACATGATTATTTCAGCATTTCTCTTGAGATAAGAATTGGGTATTTTTTTTAATTATTATTCTAAGAATGATTTTATGCATCAATATCTCATTTATTTGGTTAAAATTCATTAAGAAATTTTAGAATTAAAATCTGAAGCGAAATAATTGAACGCATTAATGTAGTAATTCGCATCATAATATTACACACCGTCAAAACAATGCAAGCGTATTGACTAAGACAACTTTTAACAAAACAAATAGCAGCAAATATAAAGCACAACAATTTAAAGCTAGGAAAAATGAGGTGTGATACTATTTGTATCTCAACAATGCTTTTAATCCAGCAATTTTAGGCTGTTAGTCCAGAAATTTATAAACGAGGCTTGATCTTTTTCTAAAAAAAAAAAAGAATTTATCCAAGCAGTTGAGCTACATAATGGTGATAGACACTATAGATACACAAAATTCTTTAAAACCATATTATTGTTACGAAATTTCCGGGGCTCGTTTGGATAGTGGGAGTTATATGGTGTGAAGAACGCTCAATCAGCAGGCGGCAGTAGAAAATAAAACAACGACGTTTATTTACACGAAGACACACAGGACAGCACAAAGACGACAACTATATACAGCACAGAAGACGATTATCTTCATCCGAGACGTTCAGCATACAACAGCAGCATAAACAGCAGTATACAACAGATTCTACTGCAGACAGTAGCACACAGCTTAGTTCAGCACTAGCTTCACTCCGTCGCTGCTCCACTTATCTCTGGAAGGCCAGTTCTTTATCGTCGGTTCCGACTACCACGACTACGACTCCGATCTGGTTCACCACGACGACTACTCTTTCGCTTCCGACTACTTTTCGACTCCACTGGTTCGCAACTCCTCAATTCACGACCACTCCCCGGCAGCTGCAGCTCCTTTTATAGGTCTTAGGAGGCGGGGCTAGAAGCCTCTCAACCAATCAGGAACGTTCGAGGCGTAACTCGGTTCCTACTGGACGGATCGGGAAAATTCTCGATGTTTCGGGTATAATCTATTTTGGCGCCAAAGTCGCCAAATGGTCGCCAAGCTCTGGGACCTCCCACGGAACCAACTATGCTGGAGAGCCGCATCACAGATTCGTAACATTATCTTTGATTTCATATTGTATTCCTCTCTTAAATCCGATTCACATAGTAAAGAATTGTTTACTGGATACAAAAAATTAAAAAAAAAGCAGGACCCTCCCCCACCGTCGAAATTTTCTTCTATACTATCTCATAAGTTTTTAACCCTCCATAAGCCCAATCTTGTGGTGGGTTATCTTTATATTTTAAAAGCAACTGTGTAACAAATTCTCTATCAGATGATTCCACTGGTACCGAGACAAAATTTTATTATAATTTATTGATAATTAAATTCTGAAAATAACAAAATAATATATTGTCATCAAAGAGGTACAAATGTAAATGGTGACCAATTTAGCTCATCGAAGTGTGAGAAAAAAAAATCAATTATAAAACTTCATCTTTATTAATATGAAACAAATATTTAATAACAGTATTTTAGAAAATGTCATTGATTTAGTCTATTATTTGAGTTAAGTTGCATGATTTACTAGAACCGCCTCATCTGACCTTAAGAGATTGATACCATTAACTAAAATTTTGCTAGAATATTTATTTCTATTGTGGCAACGTGCAGATCATATCGATTCTCTTCGACAGATTAGATTTTATGAATATGATTTATGTACACTTCAAGTCTGAGCTGCAGTTGAAATATCTCGATTTTGTGCATTATGTACTACATTCAATAAATTTTTTTCAAAATATTTTGACTTCTGTTAGAAAGTATTTTCTTAAGTTTATTGATAATCTTACAAATAATAAAAACAAAAAATGTGATTTTGTTGTTATAGATTCCAAAAGGATACCCAATTTAGAATTTAGATTTTATGATTTTTTAAGTTCTTTCAAATCATCGAAACTAATGTTATTATCCATAATTATTGATTATAGAATATTTTATATACAAATTTATAGAGCAAATATTTATTTCTCAAACATGAAAAAAAATATGTATTCATCTATACCTAATACACACAGTAATTCAATTTCTTAACTTTATAATCTTTAAATTTGAAATTTTCAAAAATAAACTATACATTATTAAAATAAATATAAACTATAGATATTTTTTATGATCGAATTTTACGCTACAAATTTTATATGTAGCGGTTACATAACTCTACTACCTTTTCTTTTGATACAACAGATGGCGGTACCTTATTAACATCAAGGTATATTTCCCACGATCCTTCTTGGGGAGTCATTATTAGATTGTATTCTAGTGAGTGTCGTGTATTTTGGTGTTCGTGTTTATCTTGTGAAGCTTAGAAAATTATTAAATAACTATTCCTGAAACTCGTCTATTCCTTTCATCTACCTCATAATGAAGTTATAAAGAGTCTTGTCTCACTACAGTATTCAATTCGGTTACAAATTCGATATCTTGCGTTTATATCAATGATATCAACACTTAATTATAATAATAATCCCTAATTAATCCATTTCAACTAAAGGAAATTCTAACCTCAAATAAATCTCAAAATTAGGATCAAATTCTATTTTTAGAGTAAAAAAATCACTATTCTTTCAATTGGAATTTAATAAAAAAATTATTCATAATTATTTTAAGTTAATTTTGTTTAAAATTACTCTTATTTCTGATAAAGTTAAAAATATAAATTTGGATTAAAATTCACATTTTTATTTTTTGCAGTTTTAAAAAATAGGCACGTTTCTGTTTCCAGTGATATCTTTGTTTTGTCTCTATGCCATTTAAGGTATAGTAAACCATTGGCAGGTAAGTAATTCTTATTTATAAACATTTGAAAACTTTAAAGTCACTTTCTGAAAAACGAAATTTTCCATAATTCTACTCTACGAGTATCGTCAAATTTCAAAAAATAATCACGACATCTTAATAAAATTTATAGTTAGTATCGTTATGTTATGCAAAATGTAATGAACTATGGATTTAATGAATGCTCTAGAAGTGGATTTATGATTCTTTAATGTAAATAGTGTTGAACAAATTACAAAATTTCATAGATAATTTCAGATATTGTACACAAAAATTCTATTCTTGAATATACTTCTTGGCTAATAGTTAAATGTTAAGATATGTCTAGTGTTACATCTAGACATATCTTAACTATATGTCTAGTGTTACATGTCTAGTGTTACATCTAGTGTTACAAAGAAAAATGAAAAACTGTAACAACTTTTTTTCTCTATAACAATCTTACTTTTTGTAAATAAATGCTAACATTTAATTCAAAATATGTTTTTTTCTTCAAGAGAAATATATAACATTATTTTGGTTGAAGCAGAAGGCAGGTTAGAAGACATAGAAGACGCATTGGATTTTTTTTTAATTTCGTTTTATTCTCTTCCAGGTGGCAGGCATAATTATTTACAAGAAGAAGCAAAGCGGCACAAAAGCAGAAGTAAAGAAAGCACGAAACAAATGATCACTAGCCTTATATAACATAGGATTTCCGGCCTCGGGTCGATGGAATATATGTGTTGACCTTTGACAAGGGCAACGGAAGTATCACTTTCACTCGATACGTAGATTGATGGCGCAGTACTTTTAACACAGCTTCAGTTGAATTAATTAAACCGAAAGTGGAATTGAATCAAGAAATAAGAGAATGAACTTACTATGGGCTAAATTAAGTTAAAAACCTTCGAAATTAATTAGGTTTAAATTAAAAGTTTAAAATATGATTGCACACACACACACACACATATATATAATTTCAATTTTATTCATCACTTTATTCTTATTTTAACAAAAAATACCATATAATCATTAATTTTTTAAAATCCCCTTACGAGCCTAGTCGGATATCTTAAATATATTTTATAAAAAAATATTTTACATTTTCTTTCTCGCATAAAATCTCGGTTTTTTCACCATTTCATGTAAATATTAATCAAAAAAATTATTTATCAAATATGATATGCAATTATTAATTCCCAAATCAACGGCGAATTATTAACACACTGCAAATATCCAATTAGTGAAGTATTTTCTTAATATGTTTCTTCCTTCTCTAGATCATTTACATTTCACTCAATTAAGTATGTAATTGAGAATGAAATTAAGATACATCTTAACAAGTGGAGCAATTAACAGAAATATAGATAATTTGTTGTTTCGAAGTAAAGTCATGTATAAGACATATGGGGGTATTTATGCAACCAAAATTCTTTTTCAATTTGCAAATTAAGAAAATACTTATATTCGATATCTCCCAAAACAGCAATAAATATACATTACGTTTTTTACGATTCTTGCTTTAGTAGATTATCAAAATTTAGCACAAATGAAAATGTCTTCAAATCCCAAAATAATTCTGTAATTGAATTACATATACCTACAAGATATCACTTTTTGACGTCCAAATGATTCGCAAAGATACATTTTTTAGAAATGGAATTTAAGCTTAGAAATTCTTTTCGAAAATATTTCCTAACCAGATCCAATCGTACGTCTTTGCAATTATGGAAGAAATTTTTTTAAAAAAAATTAACGTGTGCCTCAAGAGATCCAATTTAATAACACGTGTCTTAGCATCTGTTTGGTAAAACCTATTTATATATTTTGTCATATTAGAAATGTAATACCTATCATCATTTAGAAATTTAATATACCGGATTTCATGATGCACTTTGGGATTTTATCTTTTTACGTCTCATATTTTTCGAAATGCTTAGTTTTATTACTTTTTATCATTCAGTCACTTCAGCACTTCTTGAGGGAACGTACTTTTCTTGCTATATTTATATTCATTTATTCAATTATATTCATCGCAATATCTCTTTCCTAAATGACGGTCCAAGATTAAAAACTGTTACATTCCACCATGACAAAATTCCGATCTTGTTTAGGAAAAAACATGCTTCTTTTTTTTATAATAATGCTAGTCACAAAATAAGGGAAATGAATTAAATTTATGGCATTTTTTATTAAAAATTCAAGAATATTTGAAGGAATAAGAAGCTGGTAAATATCGTTTGCATCTTTGTCATTCATTTATTGGTGATATAGCAATAAAAAAAAATGAATGTTCTCCTACTGTAATTGGTTTATCGATAGTCAAATCAGATGTTGTAAGTTGAAAGAAAATGAAATATCTCAAGATTTATTTTCTGCTTTTTATTACAATATTTTAATGTATATTTGCAGATGAAAATGTTAGCTTGTTTGCATTTACCAGGGATTAATAAATGAAAAGGAGAGGAAATATCAAAATCAAAAGATTGAACTCTGAATTCAATTCAACATTTCTTGCCATTTTTAACTTTTTCTTAAATATATGTTCTTATTATTCTTTCTTTTAACTTTTTAGTAGGGTTAGGAAACTTTATTTTAATATACTTACAACTAGTTGATCTATAAACTTAATACATCTACAAAATTTTGCACAAATTGGGAAATTTTAAATGAATTTTAGATTTTATATTAACCATAAATAAATGAGAAGATAACAACTAGGCTGATAGCTAAAATGCTGTTAGCACAAGATACTACATTATGTATGTATGTGTGTGTAATGGTATCTCTTAATCTAATTTAAATACTAATTAATTTCCTAACTTTTATATTATATCCTATATTAATTTCATTCTAAAATGCTTATTTCCATTTCCAATTTCCATTTTTTTATTTAATTAATTTTACGGTATAGAAAACTGGTGACTTCGACATTTTCTCAAGCTCCGAGTGAAGGAATAAAAATCCTTAATGCTTACAGCATTCTTTTAAAAATATCTAAGATTCCCTTTCCTAAGTTGACAAGTGTCAAAGAAATCCTTATCGAAATGACATAGTAAAATCACTGAAGTCACAAATTTCCCTATCTTTTGCTCTTGTGTCGCGATGTAGACTGATACCTCACTTATTATTATTTTTGTATAAAAATTATGTTTCCCGTAGTTAAATAAATTGGAGTTAAAATTCCAAAAGTTTTATTTTTTCTTTTCGGCCCACACATCTACTAAAATACGTTTACATATAATGTCTACAGAAACATTTTTCTCTAAGTGTAATTGGACCTAATTTCTCTCTCTCTCTCTTTATATATATATATATATTTGAAAGAAAAGAAGTCATCTCGACAAACTAATGAATTACGATTGTCTTTTTTTTTTCTATTTCTAAATGTTGCTAATGTAAAATACACGATAAATATAATAAAAATTGCAAAGCTATGAAGATTAATTGAGACATTAGTTCTGTTCAAATATATCGAATTAGAGTCAAAATAATATGACAATAGACTGTCATAGGCACACCTATCCTCAGTGTATCATCATGTCATAATACCAAATGTTGTTTTTTTATGACTTGTCCCCCCCCCCTTCTTTCTCGCTGAAGAAGAATTATTCAAGATTCTAAAACCTCTTTTTACAACGTAAATGCGGCATTTATGAACTCATATTTCATATCAAATAAAAAAGAAATCATTGGGAGTGGTCTGCGCAAAATCTTCCCGAATGCCCTTATTAAATTATGGATCTTCGGAAAGTCCAAGTTCTCAAGTTTTTATTTTAAATCCCATATTTGACAGTTCAGTATTTGTTTGTATATTAAAGAAAACCAATATCTGTATATTAATTGCCATGGAATTGAAATTAATATTAATTTCATAGCATTTATATAAAGAAATTTCAAAAGGGTTTATACTCTAAAATAATTGAGGAAAAAATTAAAACTTTGATCAATTTTTATTTAAAAATCTTTTTACTATCAAGAAGTTTTATACTTGCGAGCTGAAAGCAGAACAATCTGCTTTATATAGTATTAAACACGATTTTTTTTCCGTTCATGCTGTTTCACGCAGTTTACAGATAAATTCAGTCAGAGCATAAACAGTATTATGTTGAAAACCAAATAATTGTGTTTTAGTCAATGCACCATTCTTGGGGTGGGTACCTAAACTTAAATTATGAAAAATAATAAACGAATGCTAATAATCTGAGTGTAACTATTCAATTAAATTCAATTTTATTTACTAGTAACAAGGAAGAAATTTATCAAAATTCCTAATATTTGAAATAAAGACTCAAAATAACTGAACTTCTCAGATTTATATATCATTTGATCAAATTTACACAAACTTTAACATAAGAAGTGGATAGCAAATTTTTATAAAAATTGTTTTACATATTATGCAGATAGTGAATACATGTATTAATTCCAAATTCATAATATTGTAAAATTCAATAAAATTAACATAGTATTGCTTATTAATAATGTTATTTTAATAATAATTTTATATTTATCGCATTAGAATTTAAGCTATCTAGTAAAAGCTGAATCAAACATAAATTAGATTTTTAGTCTTTTACTAAATGCAATTTCAATTACTAAAACCAATTTGTGAATTAATTCAAGCGAATTATTTGAAAAATAAATTATATTTTATGATTGATGACGAATTACTTCAAATTCTGTTTTCGCACATAATTTCCTTAATTTATGTAATGCTAATCCTATTTTTCAGATCTTGTTTGCATTGAGTTGACGTTGATTCAATCTGAAATATTTCGTTAGAAATCTTGAAAGGATTTTTATAATGTAATATGAATGAAACATTGTGCTCTCCGTATAGCTCTTTGCAAATACATAGGATTCTTATATTTATAGTTTGTTGTTGCAGAAAGTCTATTAGACTAAAGTGAATCAATTATTTGATTGTAATAAAACAAATTTAACTTGACAAATTTTTTACTATACATTTAAAGACGGAATTCTTTTGTTTTACTTTAAAAATATTTTAACTAATTTTAAATTAATTTGTATTTTAATTCATTTATAATTTCTTTATTTTACAGTATTTTTAAATAGCAAATTATATTAAGAGTTATTAATATATCTTACCAAATTCAAAGTGCCACATCTTGCTATGGTATTAACAAATTTACAAACAATTTCAAAACAACAATTTATAAAAATCCGTTATTAGTATATTGAAAAGCAGATGACTTTTTAAAAATTGTTTCTACTTTTATGACTTTTATTGATAATCAATTAATATAAATCAATAGCTTCCAAATAATTCTTTAAAACTGTTTTTCTTTCAATCTCACAATCACATGGCGCCACTTTTTGGAATAAATTTTTAATTAACTATATATTTAATTTCAACTCTAAAAATATTATAATAACGCACATTAATCGAGAGAATACAAATTTGAAAACATCAGCACACCATGGTGTGTCTGAAAATTCGACCAGAAGATTCCATTCTCAAATTGTATTGTATTGCCTTAAATTGTATTTTGTCGAATTGTATTTTGATATAAAAAACACAAAGCAGCAACATTTGGGCTTAAACTGTATAGTTTAACTGTGTTAACGGCAGATTTTAACTGAAATTGTAGAATCCAGGTAGAACTATAGAATTGTATAACACGGTTTTAAATTTAAACTTGAATATGCTACTGGATAACAGGGAAGAGGACATTAAAACAGCGGTTTTTCACGTTTTGAAGAAAAGATACTAATTTGAAAGAAAAAATTTTAGTTAGGAACTTGTAGGTATTAAAAAGCTCCATAAAATGACTTGCCAAATGTTATGATAACTTAATTAAATCAGGAGTAAATTAAAAAAAAGCATTGAATTTTTAAAAATATTTTTTTTTTTTATATTTCAACGAAATTTCAAAACTTTATTTAAATGTTTAAAAGCAAATTGTAAGCAAAAATTTCAGGTTGATTCCTTATTTTCATTATCACTTTTTTAAAAAAATTAAGACATTTTTAGGGGGAAAAGGGGCGAGGTATTGTCAAAAAAATACTTAAAAGTACTCTTTTATGGTTCAGAATTTCTGGACCAAAGAATAATCCTACATAAAAGATATTATTTTCCGACTTTAGATTGCATTATAAAGGCCGAAGAAAGAAATATATGAAGAAAAATATGGTGAAAATTGTATTTGAAGTTAATATTTTATCGCAATTATTAACTCTGAACTCAAATTCCTATAATTATTGCGCTAACAAGACTACTCATGGTGGAGCTACTAGTTCAATTCTTCAATGTTGTTCTGAGAACCAGACGCTACAAAATAAGATTTTTTTTTCTTTTTTAGATGTGATAGTTAATTTTAAACCAATAAAAATCATTCAATTTAAAGCAATACAATGGTTGTTATATATTTTTTCAGCACTTATACTTTTCATGACAGTCCATCTAGGATGAAATTGAAGTTAAATGTCGAAAAATAATAATATTTTAACCTTTTTACTTAAATAAAAACAAAGAATATCTTTAGCAAGAAATGTTCCGCATTTAATATTAATAAATTCCTATCCAAAAATATGCGACTAAAAATTTAATTCAAGAATTCGAATACAAAATTTAATTACAATTACTGGAACTGAAGCATCTTGAATTTCATGATATACGGACAAAAAATAAGGTGGAATTCAGAAGAAGTTATTTAGTTCTTCAGTCGCCAATTCTTTTAATAAAAAGACGAAACTAGAGAACTTTTTATTCTGTCTTTCAAATCCACATGGCTATATCTTTCTTTCTTTTGGAAATAATACTGCTTTCAGTTTTTTTGCAATCGTCCGTTGAAAACACTTAAGATTGCGAAATTTGAGTCGTTTTCATTAATTTTTTTAAACGAAATAATTTTCGATTGTGCCAAATAATGGTTTCACTTTATTGTTTGTCTTAACGTCTTATCGCTGTTACGAAATTCTATATCTTTTTACAAAAGACGTACTTTTGGTTTTCGAGAATTACAGGAAATATTGAATTGTGAAAGTTTCGCTATAGCAAGCCTGCTGAAACTCTTTTTATCTATTTTCTTAAAGAAAAGGAAGTCCGTTTAATTTTGTTCAGATATTTTGAATTTATTGGAAAGAAATTTAAGCATATGGTATCAAATAAATGGAAATGCTCTCTTGATATCTTTATGGTATAAATCGATAATATGGCATTATATATTTTCTGTTTAACTTCATCTTATAATGAATTAAATCGGTGGGAAGTTTGGAATTCCGTAAACTCTTGTTGATCGATATGTTTCAAAATTTGAAACATGTCTTCATTATGTGCGAGCGAGCGTACGTGCTTGCGTGCGTGCGTGCGTGCATGTATGTAAAAATTAACACCGCTCGCTTACTTTAATTTGTATAGATCATTATATTTTGAATCCTCCTTATTACTGATAAGAACAGACAAACAGACAGCCGTGTGCTCTTTCGTGGATATAATTCAAAGTTCGACATTGATCTGCAACTTTGATGTAAGGTAATCTGTCAAAATTAATTCATTTGTGTTTTCAAGTGATATTTTTCACATACACATTGAGATATTCTTCACATGAACGAAATGGGTTGAATGTTAACAAAGACACACACACACACATATATATATATATGATGCAAATTATATGTTATAACTGCATACTTTATTTCTTTATCAATCTTTTTTTCATTTTTATTTTCATGTATACAAAGTATGCAAAGTGAAAGTATGGTAATCGTTAAAAAGTTTGAAATTGAGATTTTGATGAACCTCCACGTTTCAAAACTGCTTAAGTCCAAAAAACACATTTTTGTAATTATGTCTGTCTGTGTGTGAACACGATAACTCAAAAACGCTTTGTGCCAGATAAATGAAGACTGGTATATAGTCTTTACACAATATTTATAGATTGCATTCCCTCTAATTTGTAATTCAACGGAGCGCAAGCATTGAGTGGAGCCCAAGCGATTAGCGAATTGAGGTTTGAACCATGCGCCGAGTTTTGGAGTCAAGTATTGAAACATCATGGAGTTGCCTACTGAGTGGCCAGTATCATAGTAGTAAGTCGGCATTTGAGTACAGCTAAAGCGAGGAGACAGTGGTGAATAGCAGACGTTTGGAGAGACCATCGCGAATAGTTGTGTGAAGTCTCTCTTCTTGATGTGTTTTATCTGGCCGCTTTGAGTACCTATTGTTGTGGTTGTTTACAATCGATTAGCTACTTGTGGGCTGCTGTTTGTTGTAAATGCTGCTGTTTATTGCTTGTGTACGTCTTGGCCGTGTTTTGTTGTCTGTTTTATCCGTGGCTTCCGGCTTAATAAACATCCTTGAGGCCTTTTGATTGCGGCGCATCACCATAGACTCACTATACCGAACCCGAATTTACAGAATTTTGTATGGAGAAATTTTCCGTAACAATGTGGTGCATTTTTCATAGCAAGATTATGTATTGATATCTCTTCTTTATACACAATGGTAGCATAAACATGGATAAGTGTGAAATACAATAAAATTTTCCAAAACGTCTCTGACCTTGTTTATTATTCACAGTCATTTAAAGATTTCTCGTTGCGAGAATTACATTCAAATAAAAAAAATGCATTGCAATTTCAAATTTCATTGTAATCGTAATCGTAAGAGTTTAGTTGTAATTTCTCATATGTTTCTTTCACATATCTTTTATTAGAAAATATGTTTCCACAATTTCTATGCGTTTCACATATTGTCAGATAGTAATAATAATTGTTTATAATGCATAGGAATGGGGAAATAAGGTTAGGATTTATATTAATGATTTCTGATTTCTTTTTTTTTCATAGATTTTAATAGAAATCAATCCATTTTTTTATTTTCAAGGAGTTACAAGCATATGCTCATTATTTCTCTTTCACGCCTATGGTGTGTAATAATACTTTTTCGCTTTATTTTAAACTGTGGTATAATAAAGCATATATTAAATTCAGTTATTACAATAACATATATTATGTCAAAAAAGGAAATTCTAAGAAATATGATTAATTAAAAGTTCAACTTTTTTATATGTTACCATTAAAGTTCATAATTCAATTATGTCATAGACTTCCTTATTATTTCATGAAAAACTAATCGTGATTTATCAGTAATTTCATATAATATTTAATTGTATCATTACATCATTTCATTGTATCGTGTTTTAAAAAAAATCAGGGTTTATATTTTAACGATAATATACATAATATATAACTAGAAACTAATAAACTCTTGTTAATAGAGCCAAAAGGCATTTTCTTCTATTAAAAAGATGTCGATAGATTAGTTCATCTTTCATTTGGTTCATCCAAAAATACATCAGAATTGTAAAACACAAATAAACATGAAATACGAAATAACATAACAATAAATACAAAAAATAATAAATAACAAATACAAATAAATAGTGTACTCACTTTTCAAAAGCTTGGAAGAATAACATGTGAGAAATTACATGTATTTTTTGCTATATGTTCAGAAAAATGATGGCAATGACCGTCCTGCATCTTTCAGTAATAAAAGAAGAAACATAATTAGTGCAGTGTACAATATGCATTTATTTATTACTTTTTTTTAATAAAAAAATTATGCGACGTTGTAAATAATATTTAAGGTGACTTTGTGCATTGTTTTTCATTTCTTAAACAAGCCAGAACATACTCCCATCAACAATAAAAGACGCTTATTGCAACTGGTAATTTATACATATTTTTCCAATCATCCAACAGATGTGTTTCTATTAATATTAAATATTCAGTACGAAAGTAAGTTTTCATGAATTAGTGACAATGTTTATTTTGACAAAACTACGGAAGTATGTAAATCATTAGGTCAAAATAAAACTGCCTGCAGCTGTAACCGTATTTTGTTTATAGTAATAATTTCCGAACTGGTAAAGCAAATGCTGATTTCAACTGTCGCGGCAGTTGTAACTGCCATTTGTTGTAGGGACAAAGAGAAAAACATGTTGGCTTCTCATAAACGAATTATGGTTAGATTAGTCATGGTTATTATTTGAAGTGTGGTAATTTTTAGTTTAAAAATGGGATAATAGTTAAAGAAAGTGATAATTTTTATTATCAAACACGAATCTTTCTTAAATTCTCTTGACATCTATAATCAATTAAGCAACGACAGTATTTTCCCCTCAACTTTTTAAATGTTTTCCCCTCAAAATATGTCAAACAATTAACAATCTTTTTTTTATCTCTTTCTATCCTCCTCTGCATTCCCTGAGGTTGTATTGGACTGGTGATAAGATCTTGGGAGTCGGAAATCTCAAGGTTCAAAACCCTATTCTATTAAAGATCGATCATATAAAGAGGCGCTAAATCTCATATCGCAGGCCAAACGGTCTTCCATTGTATAATGCAGATGTTAGTAGAAATTGAAATATATCTCAGGCCTCATTCTCGTCGTCTAACCTGAGCTCAAATTTATGAGGTCTATTCCAAAATAGCCCTAGCATTACTTTCAACACAGAATGTTAATATATCTAAACGCATTCTCTGAATATTGCTGGTGCTAAGTATAAGGAATTGCAAATGCGGTATAAAATTAAATTAACTTGAAATTATTTATGTCTCCTTAACCATTTTTTTACACAAAGTAACGTAATTTCTTGTAGACATTATAACTTAAAAAAATTTTAAACATAGACTCATCAGATATCATTTATAAAAACACATTTACAGCTGCAACGTCGACTAGCATTTACAAAGATCATATCCCACAAATCATATAAACTATTTTTACGCCCCGTACATCCTATCCCCTCGATAAAATTAGGTAAAATTCTGAAAGTATGTTTGTGGCCTGCGGAAAATACGAGCCTCAAAATATGTACCAACCAAAATTTAACACCAATTCCACTAATATCAGCCTTCAACCAACCGCGCATATAGCTTGAAGGCTGCAAACATATTATCATAGCATGTATTCTTCCGCGCGCCGAAGCTGCAGCAGGGGAATATACTATCTCCAGGCGTAGCAAACCGTGCAGTGGTGGAGGGGGCAAAGGGCTTAGTTGCACTAGAAGGAAGGGGGGGGGGACAGACTGGGATTAATCATTTCTCGATTCAGTGAACGCGGATTCGATGACGGTGTTAAATTTTCGGGGGCTTATGAAGTGGTCAAACGTGTTGGAGAATGACCAGGACTGGCGGAGGATTGCAAACGCGTGGTCCGTGACGTAAAATTCAATTTAGCCTGAGGGGGCTTTAAATCAGAGGTGGGGGAGGGGAATGGGGTGGGGGGGAGGGAGTCAGGAAATTTTGATACGATGTTGCGGAGTTCTGACCATGTGTTCTCAGGAACATTTGGCCCGAAAGTATATTATAAGCGGATCGGTGGACCTAAGAAAACGACCGCCGACATCGTGTTAGAGCAGAATTATGAACTGAACTTTGATTGTATTGGGGCATCAGGGGATGAAAGAATTGGTAGTGTTGCCGGGAAAGAGAAAGCGATAAAATAAAAGAGGATTATCCTCTTTGTAGTTTGGGGTGATGTGAGTATAAAATTCGTAAATTTATTACACTGGAAAAATTTCTTTTGTCATAGTTTTCCCAGTTAGAGCTCTTATTTATTAGTTAATGGAGTTTGTAGGTATGGGTGATAAAAATTTCGGTACAATGAATAATTGTTATTTATTTTAGAATAAAAATGCCTCGTGTATAAAGTTATGAATTGATAGTTTTTTTTTTATTTTGTACGTGAATCAAAATATTTTATTGTATATTTTCTGGTTTCTAAATGATATTCTATAACGTAAAATTATCAGAGAAATTTTGTATCATAGAATCGGTGATGATATAAAATACAAAAAGGCAGAAAACTTAAAAGCGAGTATATAAATAAGAGAGTATAAAATTCTTATTTATTGGTTAATGGAGTTTTTAGGGGTGGGTGATAAAAATTTCGGTAAAATAAATTATTGTAATTTATTGTAGCATAACGATTACTCGTGTGCAAATTATAAGTTGATATATATATATTCTGCCTGTGAATCAAAATATTTTATTGTATCTTTTTCTGGTCACTAGGTAATATTACTAGGTAATTACCAGTGAAATTTTGTATCATAGAATCAGTTCTGATATAATATCAAAAGGCGGTAAAGTTATAAGACAGTATACACGAAAGAAAATAATATATTCTAATATAGTTAAAGATGATTGTTAGCTTTTATATCTTTTAACAGTTGTGCATGTTGTTTTTTAAATCTAATCTTGATCATAATTGTCTCAAGTACTTTTCAAGACAGGAATGAAAGACACTGTCAACCCTTAATCCTAGTATGCATAACTTTTTATTTTTTACAAAATAAATGTGTCTTGAACAGCTGCATATAATTTAGGAAAATTAATTAAAAATGTTTAATTATCTCCTTTCGTAAAATTTAAAAAATATTAAAATTTGTCAATTGACTACATTATGAATTAAACAATATCTCAGTGACATAAATTACATTATAACAATTCTGCAATAAAAATAAAATTCCCTTTTTCCAATACATTTTTTACCAATATATTACCAGTGAAAAAAAAAATAGTTTTTAATAATATTTTTCACGATAGAATTATTCATACGTCTTGGTATTTTTCCAAGTCTCTAGTTTAAATCTAATCCTAATACCGTTATTGCCATATATCAGTCTTTTCTATAAATGTTTATGAAAAATCATTTAAGAACACTTACTGTTATCTTTTGAAACAGTCATGTGAAGTTTATAAATGTAAATTAAAATGTGTATCCAAATGGCCGCACGAAGCACTGTAAAGTTAAAATTTTAAAATATAATTTTAAAATAAATTGTATTAAATCTAAGGAGTAATTGGAGTGTTTTTATGCTACGAAAATATTATCTCACAAAAACTATTTTTGCACTAATTTAAAACTTTGAAAAATCGCTTTCCCAATTATACCAATTTCATTCCTTAAAAAGTTTTCTCTCCTTTTATAAATTTTTGAAGTTTAATTCGATGCACAACCTGTTTCAATATTTTTATTCTTATAAAAGAATTCCAAGCCAATTTTATTTTTACATCAAACGCATTCTATCGTTTGCTTTTAAAAAAGGTAAAATTAACATTAAAAAAAATTCTTTCTTTGGCTATTTATTCCGAAGTAAGATTTTCTCTCTCACTTTTATTTAGTATTATATAAACATTTTAATTTGCTCGCGCAATAATTTGTAATAGAGTGAGTCTATTAAATTCAAATTTTTCATTCCAATCAAATAGTAAAACGAAATTTAAATTAATGGATTCCATATTCAGAATTTCATAGTTAAGACAGACAATATTCAAGAGCACACTACAACGGAATGAAAGGCTGTTATTGTAATAAATAAAGTCTGCAACGTTTTTCTTGCACCATCCGTTTAATTTTGATGGATGAATTTGGCAATGTTAAAAAGAACCAGTGGGTGTAGTCTTCCTAAAACTTTCTCAAATACTCGCCAATAAAGATTTATCGCAGTGTACTTTTCAAATGGCTTTGCCGCGCAATAATTACAAAATATTAACCTTTGGCGTGAATTTAGCCTTTTTATTGAATCGGTCTTGTGATTCTTGGCAAGTTATTTGGCGATTGTTTCCTGGCACACAGTCAGAAGTATTCAAAAACCGAATTTGAATTTCAGACGCGTTTTTCCTAACCGAATAAAACCATAATTTGACATAAAATTACACTTAAAGTCGCAAAATTGTACCAAATTTATATATTTAAATTATTTTATTTTTGAACTATCGCGTTTACATTTTGCTGAAAGTACAGAACGACATGCAGTCAACCCGTTGTTGAATTCAGCTCAAAATTTGGTAAGCGTCTATAATTAACATGTTAAATCTGTGTACCAAATTTCATCTATCTATCTTTCTTTTTTAGTTATCACACTAACTTAAATTCGAGCAGCCGGAGAGACAGACAGGCTTCCTCTGAACGGATTTTGCTCAAAACATGCAGGAAATATACAAATTTGGTTTTAAGTCTGTATATTAAATTTCATCCTTTTAGCTTCTAGTTTTTGAGTTATTTTTGTCACAGACGAACATAAGGACATTTCCCAAGAATGTGTTTTTCGAACAAGGGGGATCTAAAACATTTAGATTTGTCAAAATCTAGAGGTTGATTTTCTTTTTTTTTTATTACTATACATATTCTATACTTCGTTCCGAGAAAGTAAAAAAGAGCTTAAAATGGACCAGGTCACGGTTTCTTTAATAAGGCAACAGTTAGAAACTTAAAATATTTACTCCGTGCTTTCAAATTTTTTTATATAACATAACAAACATTGGATCAATCGATTAAAAATTCAAAAAATAAATAAATAAACAATGCCCATTGTGTACATAATCTGTATCAATAATATTATTAAAAAATTGAATAAGGACTCATCATGGTATTTTTGAATGGCTAAATAACCTTTGTTTTATATTTAATTGTTACCAATTAAAGTAAAAACAATACCTTGCTTTAAATATCATAGAATATCACCCTAATTAACACATAGTGTTTCTTTTATGTTAGTTTTTTTGCAGATTTCGAACTCGAATGTTGTTTTTTTTGGTGTCATAAATTTTGGAATTTTGTCATGGAAATATCTTTCCGGCTTTAAATAAATCGATTAGCAATAAGTTTAATTATTGTGTATTAAATATCGATTTCCTAAAGACATGATATCAATTAACTCCAGTTAATCTGAAATTGTTGTTATAATGACATACCCTTATGATTGATTCTTTCACTTTCATATCTAGAATCGCTTATTTTTATCGAATCAAAGTTCAGCTCTGGACAATTGATGCTTAACGCTAGTTTCCAAACATCAACTTCAGAAAATAAATATATGCTTGGGAATAAAAAATAATATTTACTAATCTCAATAAGAGCAGCTGATTGTTTCGAATAGGCTTTTTTTTCATCTGCCTGGTGGCAAAGATAGCAATACAATTGGCTTCTAGTTTTTGAAACTACCACTAGGTTGTGGTTGCCAGGTGGTAAAATCTCGGTTTCGGAACTGTGTGATTACAAATTTAATAACGTAGATTACAAGTGAATGCAAAATGATTACAATTGGTTGTAGGTTTTTTTGTAAGTGTTGCTCTTGTGAGCTGATTATTGATCTCACACAGAGTGAAACATAAATTTTTGGTCAATAGGATTCAGTTTATAGATTCTAAAATTTTAGCAGAGTCAGAGGCATTAAATTTTTAAAGTAATTAAGTCTTAAACACAAAACTATTTCAAGCATGGACGTAGACAAATTTTATTTGTCTCTTTAGGTGATTTAATAAAAAAAATAAGATAAACGAATAATGATTAGAATACCATTAACAATGGTAAATAATTATTCAAAAATTACAGTTCAGAATATGAGGCTATCTACTATCAGTTTTCGAAGAAGAATGCAACAGAAAACTTGGGTGATTTAGGAAAAAAAAAAAATGAAAAATACTCAATCAGTTTCTGAAATTCAACTGATATGGAGAATTTCTCTATCTCTAATCTCTAATAATTAACTTTTGTTCGAATTAATTTGATTGCTTTCCTATATTGTAGTTGACTTCCCAACGCACTTGTGCTTGCATATGTTTGTTATATTAAATATATGTACACTATTTTGAGTCTTGAATGTGTTTGTTATGTTATATAAATTATACACTAGTTTGAGTCTTGCATATGTTTGTTATGTTAGATATATTGTACACTAGTTTGAGTCTTGCATGTGTTTGTTATGTTAGATATATTGTACATTAGTTTGAGTCTTGCATGTGTTTGTTATGTTAGATATATTGTACACTAGTTTGAGTCTTGCATGTGTTTGTTATGTTAGATATATGTACACTCGTTTGAGTCTTGCATGTGTTTGTTGTGTTAGATATATGTACACTTGTTTGAGTCTTGCATGTGTTTGTTATGTTAGATATATGTACACTTGTTTGAGTCTTGCATGTGTTTGTTGTGTTAGATATATGTAAACTTGTTTGAGTCTTGCATGTGTTTGTTGTGTTAGATATATGTACACTCGTTTGAGTGTTGCATGTGTTTGTTATGTTAGATATATGTACACTAGCTTGAATCTTGCATGTGTTTGTTATGTTAGATATATGTAAACTAGTTTGAGTTTCTGTTAAAAAAAACCCAAAGAGAGTGGTCACCACAAAAACAACTTCTCATATTCTCTAATACAAATGTCATTTACCAACCTTCAGCAAACAAAATTGTTGACCTTAGGTAGGACAGAAAACGCCTTGAAAGGTATTGATGTGCAAAACTTACGAAATATTCACTAATTAAGTGTTAGGTATGTTACAACATGAAAAATTGATATCCATGCGAAAAGATGAATAAGGCTAAAAAAGATAATCTGAATAAAATACTATATATAGCAGATCGTTAGTTTTTAACTAACTAAAGTGGGAACATAGTTACTTCTTGGGTTGCAAGTGCTCACTAAAAAGTTTTTTTTTTTCTTTTCGAAATTTGAATTAGGTTTTTAATTAAATTAAAGCAATTTTTAAAATTTTTTCTTAATAATTCCAGAGCATATGATTGAGCAAAACCCATTTTTATGCTATTTTTAAATTGAAATAATTATCTTTTTAACAATGAATGTAAACATTTATTTCTCTAACTTTAATAAATTAATAAAAAATTATTTCAGTTATATTTTACAAGTTTTTTTTCTTAGTACATGGGTTTTTTTTCACATACACGTTCATTCAAATGATATTAAAAACAATTTTTTTGTACAATGTCATTTTTATAATTAAGTGTAAAATTATATATATATATATATATATATATATATATATATATATATATATATAAAAGGGAAAAGAATCAAATTTAAAATATTAATCATGTTACAATAAATTTGAATAAATGGTCGAATCTATTTCAGTTATTTATTTATTATTAGCTTTTTTCAATAATTACTTTATCCAAATACAATAAAAAGATACGAAATGGAAATAATGATGTTATATATTTAGAAAAACATTATCGTGTTACAATATCTCTGAATTATATTATTTTTTGCACTGATTGCTTTATCCAATTACAACTTCAAAATTATACGAAATAAAAATAATAATGTCACATCTTTATAAAAACATTACGTGTATTCTTTAACACTGAAATTATAGAATGCACTAATTTTAGAATACCATTTTCGAACTTGCCGAGGTCTGAAATTTGATTCTTTATATTTAGCAAATGACAACGTATCGAAGTCTGTTTCTACAAAAGGAAATGAAATGGGCATAAAAACAACCGTCTTAATAAATGTCATACCAGTCCAACATCAAAAATAGTCCTTTTTCTAAAATAATTATAGTTTATCTCGCTTTTTTTGTGTGTCACCAGACCTATGAAATATTAAACGCACAGTAAGGGGTAGTAATCTGAAATCCTTTGGTCAAAAAGAAAGAAAAATAAAGGACAGGAAACTAATGATGGAGTATGAAGAAAAGAAATGTAATTATAACCCCCCAAGTCTACACAAATAGACTTGTCCCAAGCTGGAAAGTAAGCAGTATACATGTCAATTCCTTCTTATTTAATTCCCAAGATTACATGTCAAAAGCAATTTCATGTAAATCCGGAACGTAACGTTGCTCCTCTATGCTGTCCGACGTAACTTAATATTCAACTGATTAAGCCTAAAAGGTATTTCGGAGCCATTACGTCCACGATTTTCGCGGAACGTCTTTCGAGCCGTTGCCACACGACCGAAACTAAAAGTAAAAAAAAGAAAACAAAACACAACATCTCAATTAAAGCCGTTCGCGTGCTACCACGGCGACTTGTGTATAATTGACTGGAAAAAACTTTTCTACTACACACAGTTTCTTGTGTGTGTGTATATATACACGCATTTGCAGAAAACCATGTATTGGCCTAGAAAAATCAAAAAGGAAATATGATTAACAAAAAAAGAATCGCCAAGTAAAATAAAATGGCGACGAAAAATAACAAATAAACCGAACAGAAAAGGAAATGGAAAGGGATACAGCACCAACGGTTTTCTTTTAGGTAAAATAAAATGGTAACAAAACAAAACAAAAATGGCAGAAAGAGCTGTTCGAATTATTAATATTGCACCAGAGGCCACGCGCACGCAAAGTTCGAAACCCGTCGTGAATTCGCACGTTTGACGTTGCCCACGACACGTCGGAAACCCTGGTTCCCGCCCCTGAGATGTCACGCAAGCCTATGAGAGCTGTAATTTCCGTGCGTTTTCTCTCTGGCGTTTTTCGCGGAGGTTTTTCCTTTTTAAAAACCTATCTCTTAGATTTCTGGTTTGTTCTTTAATCACGTAAAGTGTTTTGTCGAGTCTGGTGTGACGAGTAACACCTCTAAGTCTTTTTTCGGGCTATTTCTTTTTTGAATAAAAGAAAATCGAAAGCTGCCATGTTAATCTTCGAACTTCATTTAAGATTGGCGTCTTGTGTGATGTGAAACTATGCATCTTAATGGGAATATGTAAAATTCAGGCAGTCTATAAATTGCCCACTTAATTTATTTCTACAAAATATTGCTCGATATATTTACGATGTTATTCGATATTCTGAATAATGGACAATATTGTGAAGATATCGTAACAGCGTTATTAGGCATTTTGTGTTGTTAAAACAATATCATATGCCAACAGGTTAGTTTGGGTTAATAAAGAGTGTCCTAAAATTAAAGCAAGATTTAAATTTGCCACCATTCAAATTGGAAACTCTATTAAAAAAAGCATTTGACAGTTTATAGTTTAGGGTAAGAGAAAATGGAGAATTACACGATAGAACAACGTGTTATCGCAAGATTTGAATTACATAAAAAAGCATAGTTTTTTCCTTTAAATTGCTATATTTTTATTGAATCGTAAAGTGCACAGGATAGGGTTATGTATGGAATAACACATAGGACAAATGGTCTCCATGGTGTAAAGTCTCGATCCAATAACTGGTAGCGTTATGATCAAATTCTTTATTTACAGCTTTATTACATAAAAACAACTTTTTCTCATCTAGGTTAAATGAATGGTGCTATTTATAGCACGAAATTTAAACAAGAATATTTCCTCGAACAAATTTGGAGAAAACGCCTTCACAAGAACAGCTAACAGGCGGTTGGCGTCTAAGGCTACTGCCGGGTTAGCTCTAGGAATCCACCGAATTTCCTTCGGGTTGAATTTTTCTCAGAAGTCCACTTCATACCAAGCTCCTCTCTCCCCCTTCTTCCGAAAAATCTCACCTTTTATCTTTCTCTCAGACTCCACCTTTCCTGTCCACTCCCTGTTACCCAATCACCGTTCAGAACAACCTGAATCGTCTCTGGTCGCTCGTGGGAAATGTCCATTGATGATCCACCCTCCATAATGGGAAAATTGAAGGACATCTGGACATCTGGAGTGTTTGACACTCTCGCCTTTCGAAGACACGATTTATTTCCCTGGGAAACGCACGTGTGGTTCCTTATCTGGATTAGCACTAATTGGCCAGACGACCGTACTTAAAAGGAGGGTCTTCCATTTGGCAATCTGGAGGCACTTAACACTGTGGGAGTTTCGTTGATGAAGAACGGCCCGGAATGTAAATTATCGAGTATGGGAAATAGGAATGTCACAGTGGTCACCCAGGGAAGAAGCTGAATCATTACAATGGCCTTGCTGGCACCTACGCAATCTTTTGTCGAATCATTTTGTATATATGTGGTCGAATTTCATTTATGCAGTTTTGAATCCCCCCCCCCCTTCAATGCACGCGTGCTTTTTGACTTGTTGGGCTTCCTTTGACTTCAAATAGCAGTATAAAAAGAAATCCAATGGAGTTAAATCACACGATCTAGGGAGCCAATTTTCAAATTTTCGAATTGTGACCGCCAGTCTTTCAATATTTTGAAATATTGTTCAACGATGAAAACACATTGTTCCATCGTGTAGCGCTCCATCTTTATTAACTATAAACTATCAACTGTCAAATGATTTTTTAAAGGGTTGTTAACAATTTACTACACGAATGGGGACAAATTCAAATATTGCGTTAATTTGGGACACCCTTTTATTTCCTTGGTGTCTAAAGAAGTTAACATTGCGTCATTATGACTTCCAGGCTTGAAAAGGGAAGAAGAGAATAGAAACTTGCTTTCATTTAGATTTATATTCGCGAAAATCAGTTATTTTGGTACCTTTTTGACATCCTTGTTTACATAGAAGGTATAAAGTGAGCATTTTAATTACGAAAAAATTCGAATGGAAGGATGTATCAAGTCCTAATAACATTAATAAAAGATATAATATAATATATAAAGATACAAATAATATTGTGATATTTAGATGCGAATTTAAACTAAAATGTCAACAGATATCTAACACCATTATGTAAAGTTATGCCCATTATAATCTTGGCCTTGTAACTAGTTTGTTCCTTAAGCGTTAGAAACAGGCATTTATAATTCCAACTGTAAAAATGTTTTAAAAAATGCAAATAATCGTGGTTTATATTATATATGTCAAATATCTGAAAAACAAGACTTCGCTCGGCAGGGTTTTTTTTTTTTTTTTTTTTTTTTTTTTTTTGTAAAATCGTGTTTTTCGGGGGGGAAAATATTTAGATACGAATGAATACATATGAATATTTTTCAATATTATCTACGTATGAACTGGTCATTTAAATAAAAGTAATCACAAATACACTTAGTTTAACATGTTATTCGAAACAATCTGCTATTTTACAATATTCATTTTGCATTTTATCTATCATTACTTATATTTTTGAACTTGCATTCAGTTTTAACATAATGAAATCGGGTCTGATATGGCGCTATATGACATTGTCAGCATATCATATAGCGCCATCTAGGAGATAGAAAAAGGCTGTAATAGTTTTTAAAAATGTTCTTTTTTTATGTAAAATTGAGTTTTTTCAGGAAAGACACCTATATAGATAAACTTAAAATGCAAAAAGTTTAAGTAAAAGCGCATAAATAAAAAACTAGGAAAAGTGCGACTCCAACAGAGAATCCTCAATCCAAATTGTTCTGACCACTATACTGTAATACCACTATACTATAATATTTTTGTTTTTGCCGTTTCTGAGATACAATATTGTTACAAATCTGTAATTTTGCTACCCGGCACGAATAGTGTCATCGTGGGAAAAACCGTAGTAAGATCTGTCCTGTGCGGGCTGAGTGGATGCCGCGTCAATGACCTCAGAGCTTGACGACCATTTGGCGACGAATTTGGCGAGTTTGGCGAATAAATGGATAATACTGGAAAGTTCGAGAACTTTCACGATCCATCCACTAAGAACCGAGATACACCCAGGTAAAGCCTGATTGGTCTGAAGATTCTAGCCCCACCTCCCGGAACTATAAAAGACAGGCACTCTGAAGCTGTAGAGAAGTCGTGTGCGAGAGTAGTCGGAGTCGCCGACAAGTAACAGATATTAGAGGATTAGACAGCAAGCAAGCTTTTGAACTTGCGATTAAATGCGCTGCGTTATAACGATTGATTGGTGGTATTTGTAGAAATGTTTTGTAACAATATATATATATATGATAGAATAGTCATAAAATATTATTGACGCTTTAATCTTTAAAGAAAATTCCATTCTTCTAAACCAAAATAGCTTAATTTATGAAGTTTTGTACATAAATTATTGTTTTAAACGATTTAAGGCTATTTTTAATGCAGATTTCCAGAAAGAATAATCTAACAATGAATTCCATTTTCACCATTTCAGCAGCTTATTCGTGGGAAGCAATGGCATTCAAAAATTAAAAAGTCGATCAGCTTTAGAAGTTCCAAAAGGGTGGAATTTTTCAATACAAAATGATAAAGTTCCAAAAATATTTTATTAAATATGATTAATAAACCTACATGCTTAATGATTTAGAGATTAGCTATTATATAGCCAATATAGATTTATATACAAATAGACGTTATTAAGCTATTGAAATTGCTTAGAGATTTGCCACTTTTGTTCATAAGTTCGTTTTCTGAAATTAATATGTTTGTTAAAAAAATTAATTCAATATTTTGTGTAATTTGGTCGTCATATTTCCACGATAAAATAAACTCGTATACCACATTTTGATAGACATATAACTCATACTATTTTACAAGTATTGCATTTTGCTACTTATTCTTTTATGAATTTCCTTATTTTCCGGTCTACATCTTTACATATCCAGGAATATCAAAGGAAAGAACAGAAATGTTTAAAAATATGCATACTTCAAAAAATTTTCACGATTGTTCAATTTTTATATTAAGCCTTAATTTTAAATACAATAAAATAACACATATTTTATTAAAAGCATGCATGAAATGTATAACAATCAACATAAAACAGTCACATCTTTAAAATTTGATAATCAATAATGGAAAAAAAAAGTCAACTTGTCAGTAAGAAAATGGAAACGATTCAAGTTACACTTCAAGAATGAAATACAAAATTCTAAAATAAGTTACAAAATTTCTTTTAAAATTAACTTAAAATAAAAAATTGGTATAATTCGAAAGATAATTATTGTTTAAGATTATGTAAAAATCATTTTAGTGATGTAATATTTTCAGATGTTATATTTTTTAATAATAATAAATTTCAATAGAATTTCAATTAAGATCATCTTAAATTTACATTCACACTTTCCAAACTATATAATAGCCAAATTTGATAGCTTTAGACCCAAAGGTCTGGCATGCGGAGTACCTATACATACAAATACATACATTCTTCTTAATTATTAGTAGATATATACAAATTTAAAAAAAATTTCTATGAAACCGTTTTATGTTGAATTTTAGTTGTACGAAAAGAGTATTTTCAGCTTATTTCATTACTTTCTCATACTTGCAAATACCCTGATTTTTTTTCATTTGTTCCCGTAATTCATTTATTACAAAATGACGTATTATTGAAGAAAAATAGATAGAAAATTCATCAGTGCGGAAATAACTGAAAATACTAATCACAAGTTGGAGGCTGGGATGTGTGAAAGAGAAGTAAGTGATTCTAGTTAGAAATGAACAAATGCGCTTTGAAGGAAGGACTGAAAGGAAATCAACAACTTAATAAACATATTTTCCTTTTATTCTTTCTATGCAAAAATGTCGTGCAAACATCAGTTTTTATCATCAGTACTGGTTCATTTTTCTACAACTTCAAAACAAAAGTATTTTCTTTTTAAATCAGGAAGCACGATTTCGACTTCATTAAGAAATTTCAATCATGCACTGATTTATGATTGAGAACTAGAGCAGACTCAGAATTGCACAGATTTGGGTTCCATATTCTTATAATTTAACAAAAAAAAAATGTATTCAAAATTACATTTGATTACGTTGAAGTGAATGGATAGATTTTACAAAGAAAAGTAAATGACTGCCCAAATCATTTTATACTTGTAATAACCCAGAGAATTTCAATATGGTTAAAGCAATAGGATTGAATAAGATTCAAGTACCACGGCCTTTTGCTAATTAAGGAAATTAAATAAGTTTTATATACTTCAAATTATAATAATATTTCATATACATATAATATAATTCAAAAACGTTTCCTGTTTAAATAAAATAATATCTCGAAAAAAAAAACTGTTTGCACAATTTCTAGCTCCGAAAGAAGTAAAACTATAATAGAAGTGTATTAAAGCAATTTTTGCAACGCCCTTGTTAATTTTTTTTAAAAAAAAAAGAAAAATATGTTTAAAACACAGATTTGATTTTCGCATGCCAGGGATTAGTCGCCAAAAGATTCGCCAAAGATGACACGATGGATTCAATAAAAATGCGAAAATGTTTTGTGGGGACCATTCCAGCTGCTTTATATTGATAATCAACAAACATGATCGAACTCAGAGAAGACAATGGTTTCGCTAAAGAGGATGCCATTTTATTTCCCTAAGATACGGACATTGTTATAGGAAAACTTGGATTTAGTGTGAATTGTACAATGAGCGATAGAGATAATATGAGGATTGAAGGGTCTATGGTGACGCTTTATAAGCCAGATAACAGCTACGAGACATGAGTAATTACTTTTGTCTTGTGGTCATGTTACTCGGCTACGAACCCAAAGGTTGCGAGTTCTGTCCTCGCCTATCGCCAAAAGCAACATTGGTGACCCGATGATGAAAAATACACAACCTTCCTACAACTGTTGTTGCACCCTCTATCAGAAATAAATAAATAAATAAGCTGATAAAAAAATGAAGCTAATAAATAAATGAAATTGATAAATAATCAGCCAATAAAAAAAGGATAAGGCGCAACAGCCAATATCACCACTAATAACAGCAAAAAAAAAAAAAAAAAAAAAAGGACAAAATATCGTTCGTCTCATCTCTGATTCACTGGAAGGGAAGTAATATGGTGACGCTTTATAAGCCAGATAACAGCTACGAGACATGAGTAATTACTTTTGTCTTGTGGTCATGTGACTCGGCTACGAACCATAAGGTTACGAGTCCGATCGTCACCTATCTCCAACAGCAACAGATCTAAAAAGGCATTGGGACTTCTATAAACGCCTATTGTTAGGTTAGAAACGGTGCATATTCTTATCCTTCAGAAAGCCAAAAGTACTTTTTTTTTTGCCTAAATGAAGAAGGAAAAATTCCTGTAGCTTAAATTTATTGATTAATTGAAAATAAATATCAGTAGGTGAAATTTTAAGATCTATTTTTTACATAGTTTATCTTCTACAAAGAAAATAACAATTAGATACTATTTTCCTCATTTCCTTGAAAAAAAACAGTATGAATTGGAATAATACATAAGCAATATTTCCAAACTGGGGAAATAGTTTCCCCAAAACTTTCTCGTCCTCCTTGACGAATTATTTGCCTATTAATCCCTGGCATTTGCTTAATAGTATCTAAAAATCGAATTTGTGATTTAGACTCTTTTTTCTGAAACGATTGAAACAAAACTGCACTTGTAATTAGAAAATTCCATACCAATTTTGATATATTTAGTCATTGAGTTTTTGAATTCTGGCGTCAAAATTTCGTTAAAATTTCGAATTAGAATTTTTTGACGATTGCTATACTTTCTCTATATTACGTATGCGAGAAAATAAAAAAAAACTTATTAAAAATACTAGTCATCATAAAAACATGAAAATTCACTTTTTTTGCCATAAAAATATTCAAAATTGCTTTGTGGACAAAAATATTTAGAAATAATTTACTAATCGAAGCCAATGTAAAATATTAATATTTTCGAAAAACTAAACAACAATAAAATGACGAACTTATAGTTGTGTTTTTCGACAATATTCCCTGCGATTTTAAATATTAAAAGACAAAAAAAAATATCAATTTGTAGAAGTATTTTTAAAAAAAGCTTTTAGTATTTAATTTTCCGAAACAACTAAAAAACGGTGATTTGTAATTTGAAACTTTTTAGAAAAGTTGTAAAATTAAGCTAAATCTCCAGGCAATACAACATTAAAAGTTTCTATCGTTATAACATGTTTGTTTTTGAGCAGTTTATTAAAAAAAAGATTTCATTCATTATATACGAACTATATATTCAAGAATGTTCATTTTATTTCCTGGAAGATTCCTTTTTTTCATTATGTCATTTATTGTCATCTAACCATTTAAATCAAAATTAAGCATTACTTTCAGTATAATGTTCTGAAAATAAATATAAAAGAAAATATTGACAAATTATGTATATGTTTTAATAGAAATAATTTACTCAGTTTAGAAATATTTGAAACCAAGATTCAGGAAATAACAACGGAAGAAATTGTTTTCTAATGGAATATCTTCTGTTATTTCTCATCAATTTCCTTTTCGTAGAACAAAATAATGAACTAAAATATATTTTTCATTGAAATAAAAAGGCATTGACCCGGAAGATGTTTCAAAGAAAAGAAAATAACGCATTTTCTTTTCTTTTAATGAATCTTTGTTATTCAAAAATCATTAAAAAACTGTTTAGAACATTTTACAAAAGTTAACGAAATGGCTTTCGCTATTATTTGATAATGGTTTTAAACTATAGCAGATGTTAGTAATAATTGAAATACTTAACAAATGCAAACTTATTCTAGAAGAATTTTTAGTTGTTGAGAAAAAACGATTTTTGAGTTTATTGTATTTTATTGACAAAAATATTTCTATCTGGAAGTAGAAAAAATAGTTATATTCTGCTTCGGCATATATTAAATATGAATATTGCAATGGAATTTTCTTCATTTTATCGTAGAAATAAACAGAATTGAAGGATGATCATTGTTTGGCTTATTCGAACAGTTTCCTGTGGTGAAATTTTAAAGTAGCTTTTAGAAAAATGCGGAATCAAAACAAATGAAATTCACTTTAATAAACGGAAGAGTAGTGCAAAACGAACGATAGTTCTTTTTTTTTAAATAACGTAATAAGTAAAGCATTTATTTGGAAGAAGTAATGGAAGACAGTTAACGAATGCTTATTTCATTATGCATTTAAAGGAGCAAAGTGTAATAAATAAATTGTATTTTATTAAGAAAAATATTTTTTTGTTTCAAAATTGGATAAAATAAGTGAATATTTTATCAAAACATTTAAATGCCAAAGATTTTTTTTTTTTTTTACTTCGTAAAAATTCTTAAAACTCTTTCTATCTTTCTAAACTTATAAAACTTATTTTTAAAGTAAGTGAATAAAACGAATAAAAGCTAAATTATTGAATTTCAACATGCAATATAAGATTCTAATTTTAAAAGGAAAGAATACTTCGAATATCAACTGATATATTATTGTTTAAATTAGATTTTAATAATCTTAATTAACAACAACAAGAACTTTAGAGAAAATACAGCTCTTGGTTTTGAAGAGATTTTTTTTTTAAATTTTCTGAAAAGAAATATTTCCTGTATAGATTCAAAGACAGAAAGCATTTCGTTTATATTAATGAAAAAAATATAAATAAAAGATTTTCTATTCTTTTTAGTCTAGAGTATGATACATGATATAATAATTCGTGATGAAAAGCATGTTTATAAAAGAATAAGAAAAAAGAAAAGGAAAAATTTGGATTTTATTCCAAATTTTTTAACGTTTTGGTGATAATTTTTAATGTTTTTCGGCAAATTCGAAGCCTAATGCAGGTTAAATTTGCCCCCAAACATAAGAAAACTAAATCTATAAACTTCGCTAAAATTTTCATATTCTCTACAACATATCTCTTCTCAACTTAAATCCAATAAAAATTATTCTAGCTATCATGTTCACGAGATAACAGAACAACGTATAATATTATATGCTAGTCGTCTTTAACGACCAGCTTGTTGATAAAAATTAGATTTTTCAGGGTGTCAAATATCAATATGGAATGTATATATTTTTTTAAAAAATTCCACCTTGTTATTTGATGGGACCAGTTGATTTGATCAAAATATAAATTTAAATAAATAAATAAATTATAACCCTTGCTAAAAACGCTCGAAATAAATTATAACATATGCAAATCAAAAAAGCGTGTAAACTACGAAATATAAACAGAAGTGAAAATATTACTTCGGAATTGATGTTGAATGCATTTATTTACTCTTAATTTTAAAATTGGGAAAGGTACACGATTAAACATTTTGATAGTTAAGTTCGAATTTTATCATAATATAAAAAATTGTTACAAATTACGTATTATATTTTAAAAAATTATTAAAATTAATAAAACATAGTACAGAATTAAAATTGGTATCATTAAGAAAATAATTTTTTTGAGTTTTAAGATGATGCAAAATCCTTTTTTGTGAGATAATTCTTTTGGAAGATATGGTTATTAATTTCCGTAGATAAATCATAGTATTTACCTATATGGCTACGATTAAGCCTATTTTCGTGTTCGATTATATTTTGTTTGATGCTTATTTCTTAAATTCTTTTATATCTTCTTTCCTCTTAATGAATGGAATTCTTGATGAGCTCTGAATAATATTTTGCAGATTCATTAACGAGACATTGAATTAAGGGCAGCTGTAAAAGCGTTTAATGAAGCAGCCTGAAAAGTTCGTGTAATGGTTTGTTTACATTTTACTGCTGCCATTCGACAACATGCAATAAGAACGATTTCTATGCCATGTACATTAGTATTTTATATTATATACTAGCTGGTACCCGACGCGTTGCTGCCGCAGAAGAAATAATTTTGGAAATATCGTTTCGAATTTGAAACAGCTATGTTATTTAATTAGGAATGACAGAAAGAATGATATTTATTTTCTTGTCGACAATGAATACATTCATTGAAATTGAATGATATATAAGGGAGAAGTATAGATAATATTTATTCTGCTTTAGGATAGACAATATTTGTTGCTTTTCCGTCTTCTGCAAAAAACAAATAAGTTGCATGACTGTCCTGACTCGTGAACATCCAACATGCAACAGGCCATGTGAAAAACATGATTTTATAGGTGTAGTCGCACTCGAAGCACCTTGCACCTTGTTGATGGTCATTGAGGATGCAAGGCGAATGGGGAACTGCAGTCGTTTGAAATTAAAAGGCATGTCGGTGGGGATAATGGGAATGCGTGGAATGAGCATATCTTCACCATTCGACTTTCCGTTAAGAATAGTAGCCTCGATTCTTGCCGAGTGTTGACTTTAATTCTAATGCGCGTGATAGGGAGCACATAAACGTTGTCTTTCTATTCTTGCCGCATGTTGATCTTGAGATTCTGAAGCACATGAATTTGCCATTCGTATACAATGTGCTTCATTGCTCCCTGTCATTCCTAGGTTTTTTTTTTTTTTTTTTTTGAGGAACTCGAATTTACTTTTTGTCGATTGTGAGTTGTTAATTTTAAAACAATGTTGAATCATACAAGCGTATGAAACGATTTGTTTGTAAATTTTATTTTTTTTAAAAAATAAATGCCAAATAAATGCCGCTTATAATCTTCGCACAAGTTGGCAAATTTTTATCGCAATCAGATGAACGATACGGCAGCGCATAAAATATGAACAAACGAAAATTCATTTTTATGTATTAGATTTTATTCATTTAAGAATCCCGCGTTTATCAATTGTGTCTTATTTGACTAAGCGAAAGGAGTGATTTGCAAAAAGAGTACTTTTCAGGAGTTCTTTATTTGAACTAATTTTTCTCTTTCCTACTCTTTTCTTTTGTTGAAGATTCTGTTTATTGCTTTGTCAAAAGTAAACATCCACTCAACCATTTGTGATCTCTCTTCTACAATATACCAAATTTCATCTGTCTAACTCAAGGGGTTTTGAGTCATTTTTGTCACAGACAGACAGACATTTTTCAAAAATGTTTTTATTGAGCTCAGGGAGTTCTAAAACCAGGAGATTTGTAGAATCTCGAGTTCTAATTTTTTGACAATTACTATGCTTTCTCTATACTACACATACGATAAAGTAAAAAGTTTCATCCACTATATTTTATTCTTGTGTGGTTGGAATTTTTATCAAGTTCAATAACCGTGCCTACTTCAAATCTTCGCTGCATTTGATATGCAGTTGCTTGGTTATTCGGGACTCATAAAAAGCGCAGAAATTCCTCGCCAAAAGATAAGAGCACCCATGAAATGTGTAGCTGTCACCTCATAAAACAGCCCATTACGATACGATATAAACGCCTCTAAGAATTTTAGATGTATCTCCGCGTTCTACTACATACTGGAAGTGTACAACAAGTCGCCCATTCTCTTGATATTCCGTTGCAGTAGTGCATAATGCACGCATGGCTCTCTCTCACGCGATTGGGTAAAATTGAATCCAGCTGCCGTCTGACGTGTCACGGAAACGCGGGAATTTTCGTCCAATTGGAGACTGTTTATGAGCCGTGTGTCCATTTTCATTGATTTTCAGGAAAAGACTTTTTGATTTATTGGCCAGAATATAAGTAAGATCTCTTGTACAGTGTCATGAAATAGAAAATTGTTTTGCAAATAAAAAAAGGGAAAGGAATTTGTTTTCTGTGTTGTTTTTCGATCATCTTTCATCAAGTTGTTTTTCGCGATGTTTATCGACATGTTTTCGTCCAGATTGCCCTCGACATTTTCTGGATAATTAATTCTAGCAAAGTAAATTTATTTTGTGATGGGCAGCTGTTTTATCAATTTATTTGGGATAGAGTAATAATATATATACATATATATACTAAGACCGTTAAAAAAGGAATTGTTTCTCTTGAAAATCTTCAAAAACACAATGCCAAAAAAATTACTTCCTTGTTTTACAAAATTTATTTTCGTTCTTCTAACCAAAGGGTTTTGTCAATAAGAGACTAATACATTAAAAGAATATAAAAATTAATCATATTATATTGGCAAAAATATTTCTTAGAAGACAATTATTCCGATGAGGACGTTACATAAAATTTTCTATAAGAGAAAAATGTATAAGGAAAATTCTTCTTGTAATTGGAACTCCGTTTCAAAAATAGAGTTTAGATAAAGAAAATTTGGAATTGTTTAATATATTTTATTAACATAAAACTCAGAAAAAATATAAAAATCGTTTTGAAATTGCATGTGAAGTATATAAGAGACAGAAATTTTTACATTAAGTTTGCTAAGGATTTAATCGTGTATAGAATTCTAAACCCATTTCAGAAGGGGTGAATTAAAAGCTCTTCTATTTAATACACTCTAAAGTTAAACGAAAAGTGCACTCTTAGAGACGAGTTTGTTTGTAATGGGAGCTGCAAGTGAAATGCATCCACCTAATTTTTCCTAAATTCTTACGAGCAGTCGCTAAACATTATAAAAGCAATTTTTAAATCTGCTTTTATAAAAGAGCTAAAACCTTGAAAGCGATTTAATTTAATTTATTTTTTGTCTTTAATTTATGAGTCATTATAACAAACATAAAATCCCGACACCAATTTTTTTAAAAAAAATTCTCAACCAGATGGCGCCAGGTGTAAGAAGCTGAAATTTATTTAAATTAATCAATTAATTGATAGTTGACTTCTTAAAATATTAAAATAACATAGTTTCATCCAGGATGTAAAAGTGTGTAAATGTCAGACTTGTACTGGATAAGGACATGAGTAGGAAATCTTTTTCAGTACTTTGTTGTAACAAGTCTGAAACAACTAAATTAAATAAGTATTTTTATAGTACATAATCATCATAATTGAATTTATCTTAATGAATAATTTTTTCCATTATTTGATTTTTCCTATTATTACTTGCTGTTAATAAAGTATTTGATTGAAGGGTGAAGTATCTGACAAATGGTGCCGTATTCCAAATAAGTTTATGTTGCCTACTATGTAACTCTTTCAATGCAGAAAGACCGTAAGCGCCCGTTCAATGTAGCTACAGAATTCTCCCGAATCCCCTGGATATATCTGGTAAATTCTTCACCCTTTCATAATGTGGGATTGATTGAATACCTATGGTGAGGGCTTTGTTCGTTAGAAACATTCGCCCAGGTGGATTTAGGGAACAGAGAAGTTTCCTAAGAATGCTCAAAGGATGTTCGAGCATGCATTTGTTAAATAGTATTAGCTGAGTGGAGACTTTTTTCGTATAACAACTCTCAAGAGCACGGACTGACCCTCCCCCTGGTGTTTTTGAGGAAGATGAAGAATTGTTCTTATCTTTGAAAAACTCAAGCTTTCCAGTATTCTAAGGTATATGAGTTAAAATGGTCTTACAAATGAGAGGGTAAACTTGTTTTTTTTTTTATAAAAAAGCTCCAGATTTTCATAAAAACATATTCTTATATGTTTATTTCAAAAACGCAGTATAAACATGGAAGTGTTTCTTCCTCCACATTCTCCAATACGCAAATAATACAGCATTTCATTTTCAGGTTTTCCGTGTAATGGCCTGCATCCAATGAACATATTATTACATTAGGGTAAACCTCAAAAGTCTGTCCTGTTCCCAAGCATGAGTGACCCTCCCCCTCATTTTCCTGTGTATTGACACAGTGTGATACATTTTGTGCATCGAATAAAAGTAATTAAATATTCATTTGGGGTGCCTTCTTTTCCAAAGATTGGATCTTAAATTTGTCATAAGTCTAACATTATGACTACAAGACCACATACTGAATATCGTTTATATATCATTGCTTTTTTGAGATATCGCGATTGTTTGCATGTCAAAAAGTGGTACAACACCCTTTTGACAGATTTGGTACAAAATTTAATATACATATGCAATTCTGGTGATAAATCTGTATACGAAATTTCATTCCCATAGCATTTTGTATGGAATAATGGATAGATAAATTTGATTTCAACGTATTTGGTTTTCAAATTTTAATACAATCTACGAATTTGCAATTGAAAATATATCCCAAATTTCAGTGCTTTAATTCATTTCGGTTTAAGTTATTTTGTTCACAAACGGACAGACAGAACAATAGACAATTTCAAAAAAGTCATCTTGGCAAGGTGGAAAACAAAGGAAGATGTCTTTACATCTAAGTTACTATCTGGCAACATAAATTATTGATGTTAGAAACAGTTAAAATTAGGGCGTGAAAATCACTTTTCAGCCCCTAACTTCCAAGATATTGCAATAATCGAAAAACTTTAAACAGATAAGTTATTCGTCTTAATGAAGCACTAATTTGGCTAATTGGATTTATTTTTCCATCTTTAATGTTAAGACAGTTATAGCGAAATGAAAATTTTCACTGCTCCCTTTGGGCTAGATGGGTCATTTTTTATATTACTAACTAGGGATTGCAATACCGGTATACCAGAATACCGAATACCGGTATTTTGAGCCATTTGTACAATTTTGTAATACCGGTATTCACAAGTTTAAATACCATTTTTTCGGTATTTACTAGAAATTTTTAAAATTGTCTCCGCTATATGTCCAGGGATCGGCAACATAGCAAAATAGTATGCGTTTTTGTTTTTATGTCTCCCTAAACGGCGAAATTAATTAGACTGTGAATACAAAGTTGCATCGTACAATCAAGAGAAGTGATAAAATACTGTTTCACAACCTAATTGTAAAATCCTTCGCGCTTTTGCGCATGCGCTAGGATGGATTTAATTCGACAAAATAGGAAAGAGAGGAAAGAGGAAACGAGGAGATGTTTGAGATGAAAGGAGGAAAGGAAAGATGAAAGGAGAAGATGTCGAGAGATTCTAATTTATTAACAGCTAATGCAACAATAAATTTCATGTTGCAGTCACTGAAAGAGCAGCGCACATCACTATCTGAAGAATTATATATTACATTGAAAAATCGCACAGAAGAAAGGCATACCGAAATAGAAAATGCCTTACGGTATTTACATAATTATAATTATTTTAAAATGAAAGTGAAAAAGAAGAAAAGAGACTAACCAATTCAAATATGATCAAATTTATAGTAAATTTTCTTAAAATTTTTTGCCCACAAACCTATCCACAATCAGAAGAATTCGGTACAGTTATCGAAGATTATCATGACACTACTGTCGATAGTGAAAAGGAATTGTCTCTTGAACAAAAATTAGAATTAGCGGTAAATAAAAAAGTTTCAACAAACCAAAATACAAAACAGAAATCAGCTATATCCAAAACCATTTGACGAAAAATCGATTTATATTTGAAGATGAGGGATTTAGAGGTAAATAATAGGAAAAAATATATCGCGCATTGCTAACAGTACCATCAACTAGCGTAAATACTGAAAGAGCGTTTTCGATAGCTGGTCATTTTTGCACAAATTTACGTTCCAGGCTGAACAACAGAACAATTGATGCTTTACGTTTTTTTTAAGATCACATTTCAAAAATTTGTAATAGTACCCCAGACTGAATAGTGAGATTTACACTTTTTTGTGATTTAAATAAATAAGATGTTCCTTTACTTTTTTGTGATTCTTTATATACTGTCATAATTCATAGGTTACAAATTATTTTTTGTCATATTTACACTCTCTGATAAAACTGTCAAATAAAAAAAAAGAAACACCTGTGTTTCCTTTCTTTTTCTAAAATTTCTACTACCGGTATTAAAACCGGTATCAAGATCTAAAAAATACCGAATACCGGTATTGAACTTTTGGTCCGATACTGCAATCCCTATTTCTAACATTTCAAGCTAATTAAAATCCAAACAAAAATACTCTAGTTAGTGTATTCTTAAAATAACATGGACAAAGCGTTATACGTATATTATATATAAATTCTGAACGAAGAGTGGTTTTGGGTTTTAGCAACCATGATCGGGAAGAACTGAAGAAATTTTTCCGAAGTCATGTTATGAGAATCATTGCAATAGGCAGTTTTCCTATAGGAATCTACCTAAATGTGCTTTCGGTATCAGAGATATCTAATATCTATCTGGTGATAAGCTAAAATCTCGAGATGAAATTGTTTGACGATTACAGTATCTTTTCTTTGTAAAATGAGAATTCAGAAACGTTTTGAAACTTAACAAAAATTATGCGACTGCAATTAATAATTATATTACAGAGAAAAGAACAAATTATTTCTATGTTAGAGTAAGTATTAGTTAATTCACCATCATTATCATGCGAATTTAAATTATACTTTAATCAATTTAATTAGCACATTAATCCTTTCATATGTATGCTCATTACACACCTCACTTTCCTCAAAGCACACCTCAATACCTCACTTTCCATCAAAGCACAATTCAATGACGTGAAAAATTGATGTGGAAAATTTTATTTAAATTGCATAAATTCAGCCAAAAATAAATTATCTAGATTTTCTCATTAAACCAGCGGGGTACCCCCAGAAATTTCTTGCTAATTCTCTAATAAGCTTCTCATGCCAGAGAATGCCTTAAATGGGACTGGCGTACAGTAATTATGAAATATTAACTTTTGGCGTAATTTTTACTGAATCTACGGTGTCATCCTTGGCGAGTTATTTGGCGATTAATCCCTGGCATGCGTTAATAGTATCCAAAAATCGAATTTGTGTTTTAGACACGTTTTTCTCAACCGATTGAAGCAAAAAATTGACACAAAACTACACTTGTAGTCACAAAATCCCATGCGAAATTTGACCTATTTAAGTCACTGCGTTTTTGAATTATCGCGTTTACATGTTTCTGTGAATACTGACCGACAGAAAATTAATCCTTAGATGGATTTGTCTCAAAATTTGACTGGACGACTGGAAAATTTGACTGGATTTAATATAGATATTAAATCTGTGTATCGTTTCGTATCTGTCTAGTTGTCTTCGTTTTGTAATTATCGTGTTAATTTATATTCGATCAGCCAGACAGACGGATTTCCTCCGAAATATTTTACTCAAAAAATTATTGTAAAGACCTTATACCAAATTTCAAACGTCTAGCTCAAAGCTATTTTGAGTTATCTTTATCGCAAGCAGGCAGACAGACGGACAATTTCCAAAAATGTGTTTTTCGTACTCAAGCAGGTTTGAAACGCGGAGATTCGAATTTTTTGTTGATTACTATACTTTATACTACATATATGAGAAAGTAAAAACATTTTTTAATTCGAAATCGCATATCTATAGGGCACTGAAATCCCTTAGGTGATTCGAGTATTCGCGCATCAGATATTGATGACGCGCGCCTATTACAATATGATGACTTGCGTGCTTGGTTCAAATGACAATTACTGAGTTACTAGGTAGCCTCCTGTCACTGGTTAGAGACGCGTTAAGCTATTGGGACATTTATAGGTTTAGTTAATGGCAGTTGCTCTGGGGCCGTTCCATTAACCATTGAGTGCCGGGTTAAGCCTAGTAATTATATTAAAAATACGAGAAAATATGAATGTTTTGTAGGGCAATAAATAACAAAATTCACAAGCTTGCTTATTATAAATATATATAAGTTGTAATACTATTATCACGAATAATTTATTGGAATACCTATAGTTAACAAATTAGTTGGTTTTAAAATATGTAAGTGGTATGTGTTTTGTGAAAATTGCTCATCAGCATATTTATAGATACATTAAATTACTCAGAAGAGAAAGTTTTGAGTTATTTGACCATTTAACTTAATGGATGATTCGACAGAAAAATATTAAATAATCAAAGTGCAATTTTTATGCCATGTGTAGATAATTAGGATTTATCTAGACCAAATAAAAGGTAATGATTTAAGTTCGATTTTTAGAACGCATTGTATTAACCCTTTCTAAGGCCGTGGGAAGTATGCTTCCCACCAAAATTATCAATCTTTGTATGAAATTATGTAGGTTGGCATAAGTTCTGACAAATTTTTTTTAGTAAGTCAGAATCTTAGATGCTTCAGTTCTTTATCTCAGACAAAATGATATGTCTTGATTTGTTATTTCATTATTAATGAACCAAATTAATTAATGAATCACATTAAATTTACCTAATAAGCTAAATGAATCCCTTTTCTTATTCTAATTTCAAGCCTAAAAATATTTTAACATAATATGACTAGAAAAAATGGCCCTTTAAAGGGTTAAAAGAGAAAGTATTGCAAGTATAAAAAAAGATATCTTGATATATTTTAATATTTCAGACCTCCTTCAGATCTAAAAACATTTTATGTCTGCCTCTGAACATGATAAACCCAAAAACGCAATGTCTAGATGCATGAAAGTGGTTATGCAGTTTTGACATATCCTATCACATTTGGATAAAATCTGTGCGTCTACTTTTTCATGTGCATGTAAACATGTTAACTCAAAAAGCTAAACGAGATATATTTAAACTACTCATATGCTTTTACTATGACAACTGTGTCAAATCTTGAACCATATACATGAACGGAATGATTGTCTGTTGATTTGCATTGATTATACAATATGTGAATGTAATATTTAACACATTAATAGCACATACATAAAATCAGAGCTCAATTTTCTTAGTTCCGTATTCTTATATAAACCCAACAATCTATGTATACAGCAGAATCATTATATTCCAATATGTATGTTACAGAGTGTATGTGTCTATACCTGATTGCGTGCGTGTATGGGTTAACAAGTGCCTTATGAATAAGATAAATTTTTTAATGTTATCTCATCACAATAAGTAAATATAAGAAATTAATATTTCAGTCCAACTGCCTCAGAAGTAAGATACTTCTGGATAATTGGAAAATAATTTTTGAAAATTTTGTTTTAGAAAAACGAAAACTAGAATGTTATATTAAAATGAATATAGAGATAAAATATTTTTTTCTCGGCAAGCTGGAAGGGAAATGTGGATTCCTTTTCATCTAAGTTTCTATCTGGCAACATGAGTACCTGATGTTTAGAAACAGTCAAAATTAGGGTTTCAAAATCACTTTTCAACCCTTAATTCTAAAATACTGAAGTTTTCGAAACTCTTTATATAAAAAAGTTCTTCGTCTTAATAAAGCGCGAATTTGGCTAATTGGATTTATTTTTCTATTTTCAATATTAAGAAAGTTATAGCGAAACGAAAATTTCGATCCCACACTATTTCCATCCTTTTTGAGTAGATAGCCCATTTCAACTCTCCAGATTTTTACATTTCTAGCAACATATCCCAAGACAGTTAAAAACCAAACAAAATTACTCTAGTTGTCCTGTTCACGAGATAACATGGGCCAAGAATGAGGCTTATATATAACTTTTGAACGAAGGATGGTTTTGGATTCTAGGGACCATGTTCGGTGAAGAACTAAAAAAATTTTCCCGAAATCTTGTCATGAGAACCATTGCAAAAGGTAATCTTCCCATAGGAATCTACTTAATATTTGGATGTGGGAAATGATGAATGCTTGTTTAGTACGACTCGTAATAAAATCAGTTAAAGACTCCATTTGACATAATAACCTTTATATACTTATACTTGCCAGATCGATCAATAGCCTCGTTTTCGTGAAAATCGTAATAATACGGTAAAAGTGCAGTTTAGTGTGCCCCTTACTGCGCCAAGGATGCCAAGTCGCCAATAAAGATGGTGGACAATATAAACATACGTTTCTGGAAAACAGTTACATCTACCACTTTCTGCAATAAAATTATTATTTTTACTGATAAGTATTATTTTATCGGAGATTTTTTTTTAACCTTTGAGGTCACTATCGCTGCTAATCTTGACAATTTTGAAATAAAGAACTTTTTTAAACTGGCTTCGCCGGTCTGTTGCGTAGAAAGTAAAATTTAGAACAAGCGATGCCTTTGGCATCTAAAGAAGGCACCGGGCAGAATTTTTTTTAACTAAAAAAGAACCCTCCTACGGCTTCGCTAGCAGCGGGAGCGGGAAACTAATAGTTTCGCTAGCACATTGAACGTAAGGACTGTGTGAATAACGGGAACAGTATATATAATCAATTGAAAAGAAAGAGCGGAGAAAGAAACAATCGGAAGTTTCTCCATACAAAATTTCAAACAAACATCATTTTCCAAACTTAACCAACTCGCAATATATATATATATATATATATATATATATATATATATATATATATATATATATATATATATATATATATATATATATATATATATATTCCACTCACCCTTCATCCATTCTGCAGATTCCAAATATTTCCTGCCATCCTATTGGCACACATCCGTTCTTGAAAAATTAGCGACATAACGATTTATCAAAGTAACTATCAGATCGGAGAAAGAATTATGAAAAGTGAATGAAATTCCATTGCAGACGATTTTTTAAATTAATAATTCAGACGATTTCTGAAACGCATATCGATAGTTAAGTATTGCAAAAGAATAAATATTTTTTATTCGTATTCACATTAAAAATAACATTATAATGTCTTATTAGAAATAATTTTTAAAAAACTATAATACAAAATTAAAATATTTAATTGATATTTTTTTTATTATTTTTTATTTAATATTTTTCATACAACAGTTGTGGTTCATGTACAACTCGACCACTGTAAAAAGTAGTAAACAAAACAGCATTAGGGTTACTATAAGATCGTTTCGTTCGGTTTCCATATTGGCGACAAACTCGGGGGGCACACTAAACTACACTTCAACCAATAATACTAACAATAATTCCAATGACATGCTATTGTATAATGCGTTAAATAAAAGCTACATCTATAATGATTCATTTTACAAAATTTATTTCAATTTAAAATTTAAATGAAATTTTTAAAACCAGGCATATTAACTTAATACTGTTCTCTATTCTCTGTTTTATAGATTTAATTAATTTGGTTAGAGAGATTATTTCCATCTTTTGATTCAAGCTAACCTAACTCAACGTTATTAATATCTAACTTAACCTAACCTTAAAGTTTAAACATGTTTGGGAGGAAGGTTGTTTAAAGGAGAAATACGTAAAAATAAAACCCTCATCAAGGGGGGGGGATGAAACTGTAAATCGCTCATCTGGGAGCTTAATATTTTCCGACGTATTATGATATCCTTGAGATTAAGGATCTAGTTAAACATATTATAGCAATATAAGGACTCATTATTATGCTTAAGGAATAAGTGGAGTTTTCGCTAGGTTCAAAAGTTAATGCCTTTGGTGGAAATATTTTTCTAATATATGTAAAGTATTAATGAAATCTTCTGTCTAATTGATTGTAATAGTTTATTGCTAGCATATAAAATTATAATGTATAGTATGTAATTAGTTCTAGATTAATATATTTAATTATGACTTATGTTAGTATGTAAATTTGAGATCACGTGGATTTAATGTATGTATAAATGCTTGCGAAATTATAATTAATTTATTTGCATATTTATTATTTATTGTATTAATGTATTGTTTATTTTGTAATGATTATTATTTATATTTGCACTTCCTTTTGCGCATACCTTTAAACAGAATTACTTTCGAAAAAAAAAACCCTCTTAGCTACATAGATATTGTCCCTACCCCCATTACTAAGGATTGTTTAATTTGAATCTAATGTTTAGGCAGGTATAAGAAAATGCCAGTTTTAATTTTTAAACAGGGTGATTCATTGATTTCTTAAATGATTAAATTGTAAAAGCATACATGTCAACATGTATGCCCCCAATAACGAATATTGTCTTATAATTATACAGTTTATAATCCCCCGAATTAAATATTAAATAGCAAATCCCCCGAAATAAATGTTAAATATATTTTTTGAAATTTCTTATTTAAGTAATGGCAATGACGCCATAGTCTCATAAAATCGTTAAATTAGCCTTGTTGCAAGTTCAGTAATTCTGTGATAAAACGCCAGTTTCTTCATCCACTAAAATAATCAAAATAGATTCAAAAATTACATTTGAGAGTACATTTGAGTCGCATGAGCATGAATTGATTCCATTATTAATAAGAAAGTAATAAATAAAGGGAAACAGGGTATATCTACACTTACAATAAAGCTCAATGTGTGTGTGTGTGCGGGCTTGTGTTAGCGCTGTACAGGCTAGTCCGTTTGACCTATAGCTACCAGATTTGGTACATGTATACCTTGGAGATCGGAAATGTGCAATTCTTAGCAATTTTTTGAATTTTTAATTAGAATCTTAATTAATTAAAAATTAAGAGAAATTTTTGGTGTTTTTACGCTATTAATTCCGAAAATATTATTGCACAAACATCATATTAAAGGTGAAAAAATAATCCTTACAATGATTTAATTTTCTATTTTTGATGAATTTTTTTAAAAAAAATTTTTTTAACCATATTTTTCAACAATTTATTTTCCCCAAAATGAAAATAATTTGCAGGAGCGGGTAACGCTTGCATGGGAAAAAATTATCTTTTATCAACGTGCTGTTATCACATTGACAAAAACTCAAACTAAAAAATAGGTTAACTATTACTACAAATTAAGCACGTAAATGCGTAATTTTCAGCACATGTCTGTATGAAATGAAATAAATATGAAATATTTTTTCTTAAAAGTAAATGCAAATCTTCTATTATTTTTTTTATAATATCTATATAATTAATTCAATAAATCAATTTTATATAAGGACAATCTAATTTAATATATACAGGATATCCACTCTAATCATGGACTAATAGCTCATTTGTAAACCATTAGTAATAGACATATAACTATCTGCTAACAAAATTGCCTAAATGAGTTAAATATTTATCATGAGTCAATAAATGTTCCGATGAAATACGAATTTTAAATTTTAAAATAGATTTTTACATACCTGTGAATCATACTTAATAAGATATATTTTTGCGGCACTAATATTTTAAATAAAAGAGTTACACTCTATAAACTAAATCAATCACTAAAACTAACCGATTTACGAAAAACTGAATATCACTATTCTAAAAACGGAGGATTTTGGACCACTTTATCGACCGTTTGAAAGAAGATACGGCAGTCTCAAGATTGATTGGTGGATCTACTACAATTGATGGACCAAGGTTTCTCAAGATTGATTGGTGGATTTACTACCATTGATGGACCAACGTTTCTCAAGAATGATTGGTGGATCTACTACCATTGATGGACCAAGGTTTCTCAAGACTGATTGGGGGATCTACTACCATTGATGGACCAAGGTTTCTCAAGAATGATTGGTGGATCTACTACCATTGATGGACCAAGGTTTCTCAAGATTGATTGGTGGATCTACTACCATTGATGGACCAAGGTTTCTCAAGAATGATTGGTGGATCTTCTACCATTGATGGACCAAGGTTTCTCAAGAATGATTGGTGGATCTACTACCATTGATGGACCAAGGTTTCTCAAGAATGATTCGTGGATCTACTACCATTGATGGACCAAGGTTTCTCAAGAATGATTGGTCTAAGATTATAAAAATTTTGGAAGTTCTAAAATTGTAATCGTAATGAATCGGTCAGACTTGATCACAGAAGTTACAAACTTTTATTTATTTATTTATTTAACTCTTTAAAGGGCCATTTTTTTCTAGTCATATTATGTTAAAATATTTTTAGGCTTGAAATTAGAATAAGAAAAGGGATTCACTTAGCTTATTAGATGAATTTAATTTGATTAATTAATTAATTTGGTTAATTAATAATTAAGTAACAAATCAAAACACATTATTTTGTGTGAGATAAAGAACTGAAGCATCTAAGTTTCTGTTTTTCTAAAAAAAATGTCAGAACTTATGCCAACCTACATAATTTCATACAGAGATTGATAAATTTGGTGGGAAGCATACTTCCCACGGCCCTAGAAAGGGTTAAATGGTGGAGCGTGAAGAATATTTCACAGAGTAAGAAAAAAGGTGGTATAAATTTTAGATTCCATAATTTTTTGAAATATATTTATTGGCCGAAACCAAATAAAATATTGACGTCATCTAAATTTTTTTGAAAATAAAATAAGAAACTGTATTTTATGATGAATCAGAGAAATTTTTGTTGAATAATTCTTTGATATATTACATAAATTCTGAAAATTATTCTGTGATGCCCATACGATTTCAATGATGAACGATTCTATTTTCAGTAATATTTTAAAAAAACACTTGGTTTCAGTTAAAAAATTGTCTTTTCTATTAATTTCAGTTTAATCATTTCCACTTTAAGCTAAATTTTACGGGAGCTGACAGAAAATTAGAGATTGATAAATAATACAATGAACAAAATGGCCTAAGGCCTCTATAATAGTATGAGTGAATTATATAATTGCTAAATTTGAAACTTAAAAATATTTTATTGAAGAAACTATTAAGAAGTCAAGTTATATAAAATATTTCAATGAAAATTTTAGTGAGCATTAATACTGGCGAACCGGCTGGTCGACAAAGGTGGCTAGTAAATAAATAAAGGAAAACAGGATAATGTGATTTAAAAGCATTAAAAAACAAGACTATTAAATTATCATCGATTTATTCCCATATTTAGTTCTAAAAATTATTTCTTTTCCTAAATTTTTATATATCTTTATTGATGAAAAAATCATCTAAAGAATAATTATTGGTCAATAACTAAAAATAGAATGATTGTCTATGATTTCTCACTTAACAATTTCGAGACTTTAAAATATTTGTCTCGACCAGAGTGCTAACTGTTATCTTACTAAAAAGTTTCAGACTGTGCTGCATTGAGAATGGAACATCAACAATTTTGATAAGGTAATCATGAACAACATTTCTACTTCAAAAAGTTGATGAAAAGTCATATGAACATATCGTTTGTAGATAGCTTCTCAAAAGACAAAAATAATTCGTATATTGGCAAGATAATTCTTTTTTGAACACATATATATAAGATATTGTGAAGTGCTCAATACCACCCGGGCAAAAAATGCTTGTATATATATATATATATATATATATATATATATATATATATATAAACGCGTCAAGATAAATACTCTGTTTTCCAAGATTTGTTTCACAACTCATATTTGAGCAAAGAAATTGGATACCCAACTATTTGAGGGAAATATACTCTGCTTGTGACATCAAAACTTTGTAAATCGTGGTCAATCAAATGTTATATTAACATGGGCTGTATCTGGCTGAAAAAGATTCCCTTAGTTCCTTTCAGCAGGAAGTTATATTTATGAGCTAAATATTTCAAAACTTTATAATTAAAATTATAATTTCGTACACAAAGATAAAATATTGCAAGTGTCAAAAAATTCGAATTTGAGATTATGAAGAGCTCCACGTTTCAAACTGAAATCCAAAAAATGCATTTTTTATAATTATAAAAGTCTGCCGTTTTTTTTAAAATTTTGTATTTATTTAAGTAGATTTCTGTTTCTTTTGTGTTTTATCTTATGATGAATAAATGCACCAACTTATATTTTAGAAACACAGATTCAATTCTTTTATTTTCTTTGAAAAATTTGACTTGAGGTTAAAAGTTTCACTTTTTTGTCCATTTTAAATTCCTTTTCAAAACAACACAAACTCAAAAATTTCGATATTATATAATCTAATTGTTTCTCTTAAATATGAAAAAAAATTCACTTATGTTTCGTACTTGACGTCAAATTAAGTACTCCAAAGTGAAAAATACTCTAGAGAATAAATGCTTTCTTGTTATTTCCTGCCAACTATGAAAAAAAAAAATGAACCAAACAACAAAACGAATGAAAAATAAGAACATGGATATCGCAACGTTTACGAAAACAGAATGCGAATAAAATATCGTTTGCTGCTCGTTATTCCGAATATAAAGATATTCCATAGAACATTTTTCCATTTTCTTTCAAAACGTTTCTTTCGTGTCACTTTGCAAATAATGGCACTTTAATATTTCAAGTATTGAAGAGAAGTTCCATTAAAAGAAGAATATGTGGCTTTTATTGCACTTTTTTGTCTCTCCTATTGTGTTCGGAAGCGTATTTTGAGTTCATTGTATAAATTCAGTATTAAATACATTTCTGGTAAAAGCCAGCTAGAGAATGCTTATCATAAAGATGAGGCTGAAAAAAAATATAAAGAAAAAAAAGTTAACAACTGCGCCTGGTGTGTTTGAATAAATACAAGAGTTTGTTTGTTATGGTAAACGTTTTTCTCTTTAATTTTCTTTCCTTTCAAGCGAAATTCGAAGGAAAAAAAATCATAATATTCTAAATGCTATGCTCTTTTATTCCAAAAAATTCTTTACATAACAAAGCATCTAGTTTCGGAGGATTGAAACAGTTTGAAATCATTTCCGTAAGGATAAGAATTCGAAAATTCCCTCGTCTAATATTATTATACATCTCGTTATTCAAATTTATTATTATTTTTTATTCTTCAGACGATTTTGAATGAATTGAATTTATTCGTAAATCAAAATTATGTGACACAAAAGATGTCATTTTTTATCCTTAAACAGGCCATCTTAAAAATCTATGCATAGAAATTTAATTTAGTGCTTTTTTTCAATGAAAGGAAAATATTTTGTTAGCTTGAATTAGGTGAAGTAATGTGTTATTTCTATTCAAATTGGCTAACAGCCGATTTAAATTGAAAATATTTTTTGTTACAAAGTAATAGTAAGAAATAGCTACTAAATTCAGGCAATAACTTTTGCTTATCACGTAGAACAGTTAAATATATGCTTATAAAGTTAGAAAAATATCTTTTGTTAAGGTTCTTGCCAAGTTTTGTTGTCATAATAATTTAGCGAGAGGGAAAAATTGTTTGTTAGAAAAAGAATAGAATGCAGAGATGCATAAAATTTATAGAAAGATATTCTTTAACGCTGTATTTTTTTTGTAAACCATTTTGCTTTAATTTGTAATATCTACTTCAAAATCTTATTTTCCTCTTTTTCGCATTTTTAAATTCTAGAAAGATATTTTGCATATTAGAATGTTTTTACACTTAGCTTTTTAGTACTACAATTACCATGTGTTAAATTGTAACCATAACTTGATATTAAATAAAAAATTAAGTTTCATTCGTTTAGCAATGAGATAATGTGAATTCAGACAACTATGGTTGCATTTATCACTTTTAATTAAATTTTAAAATCATGTTGTCTCAAATGCTAATAAACTTCAAATTTTTATGTACAAATTAAAAATTATTAGAAGCAGTTTATTGGAAAACCTGAAAGAAAATTTTCTTTCTGCAAATTAGAAGGAAAAAATCGTTTTTAAATAAATTTATTTAGTTGTTATATTAAAAAAAAATTACATGTATAGTCTAAATTTTTTAGTTCAAAAAATCGTATTATGATAATATTTTTGGCTTGATTCGTTCAAATTTTATCTTTAAAATTTGCTGTTAATTCTATATCATCGACAGTAGGCAGGCACGCACATTTTTTAATAATGTCGGAAAACGGACACACATATAAATCAGGCAATTAGAGCAATGAATTGAAAAATGCATTCTCCAATATCCCCCACCTTCCTCCGAGTGCATTTATCAGATTTTTTTAAAAATTATTTTTATTTATTTTCCTCGCTGATTAAATTTAAATTCGCCGATGCTTATTTTGGAAAAATTATTATCACAGAAATTTCATAATTATAATCGGATCAATAATTTTTTCCACTAATTTTACAGATAACTCCATGGACTTTTCTCTATGTTTTTATTATAGTATTGAGTAAATTATTCTAATTAAACTTTTTGACGAATCTCCTTTATTTAGTTAGTTATTTTTGCAACTTGCTAATTTCGTCGCTAGAGGACACTGTATACCATCTCAATAAAAGTAGCATATTCGTGCTGTACGTTACTTCTTCGCTATACGAGACGCCATTTTGAATTGAAAGCGTTATAAAGGAACATATTAAAGAACCTATACATATAAATTTTAAAAAATTACCAAATTTCTGGAAAAATATGCTTGCAAAAATAAATCTGTATAATTAAAAGCAAAATTTTTTAAATTTTAAAACGATGTATTTTTTAAATTTTATTTTTCAAGAAATATTTTTAGAAATAGTGAACAAACCACAAAATCTTCAATTTTTAATCAATTCAAATGCTAATTAAAATTTCAAAATGAACTTCCCAAAGTGCACATTCTTATCCTTCAAAATGCGCACATGCCAAATTTGGTATTTTTAGCCAAATGGTTAGATATGTCGAGCGCCAATGCACACACAGTTTCCTTTATTATTCGTAGAAACAAACAATATTTGATTTTGTAATCATCTGTAAGAAACACCAGGAATCTAGTAAGTCTAATGTAAAAAAAAAAACCCAACTTTTTTTTGAATAATATGATTAGGAGACTGACTTATCAAATTCTTTTATTTATTACACTTCAAAATTCTTTAAATTTTTAATTCTAAATTCTTGATGGATAAATGAAAAAAAAAAAGTTTAGTTTTTAGGTCCTGTTAAACTGTTCACCATTTTTTCAATCTTCTTGAAAAAAAGATCATGTCAAGTTTTCTATTTTTAGACACATCTTAACATATTTCATACTTTAAATAGCATCAATTAATGTTGTAAATCACAATTATAAAAAACATCAGAAAAAAATTCAAGTATCTCATATGAATGTGTATTTTTATGCAAAAAGGAAAAAAAAAACTTTTTTTTTTCTGACTTAGAAATTTTTTGTATTATGTTCATAGTTATTGCTGTTTCAAGTATTGATTTTTAATTGTAATTTTTTTTTTTTTTTTTTTTTTTTTTTTTTTGTAATTCAGCGGTTAGTTTAAACTTTATTTAAAAAATCTTAATTGCATGAAGATTGACTTCGTTATTTTGAAAGCTGATATTAATAACCTTTTAAAATTTTTGATGAATTAGTAGAGAAAATATTTTTATTGAATTTTCTATATACTCGTCCTTTGAAGCTTATATTACAATTTTTTGTTAACACAAAAACCTTTGTTATACAAAATTTAATATTTACTTTAAGCTTCAATATTCCCTCTGAAAATTTTGCTTTCATTCGCATAGATATAGTTCTTTGGTTCTGAAAAATTTTTAATTTGAGCCTTAAGTTTAATATAATTTTTGATAATTTTGCCTTCCCGTGCATTTTGCTCAATCAATTTTACGACATTAAAAGAATTTTTTTTAATTTTAAATGATTAATGCTAAAATATCCTTTTTGTCTGCTTACATGTGGAGTAACCAGTAAATAATTTATTTATCTAATGGACAGGTAAACTTATAGTAATATTAAGAGATATAGTTCATTCATAAAAAAGGAGCATATGGTTCCGATTATCATACAACAAAATCGAAACAAAATTCACTGCCAGAGGAAATTCTGTAGTTATTTTTTAAAGAAAATTGATTTCAGTTGTTGATGGCTAAATTGTTATACTGAATATTGGTTTTCCTGTCTTATAAAGTATTGTAGCGGTTTCATAACTGTGCTGCCTTCTCTTTTGATACAACAGATGGCGTTACTTTCACCTCAAAGTATATTTCCCCTGATCCTTGTTGGTGGTCTTTATTAGATTGTTTACTGAGTGTCTTGTATGTTCGTGTTTGTTTTGTCTTGTCAAATGGGGAACTTAAAAAATAATTAAATATCTGTTCCTGAAAAATGAAATTATAAAGAGTCTTGTCCTTCTACAGTACCAATAAAGAAGCATTTGTTTAAAATTTCAGCCTGTTTCTTAGAAAGAAAAGTATGAAATTCTTCTAATCAGCTTTACTGCAAACTTCTATGCATACAAATTTACAAAGTAAATAAATATAGAAATAAAAGTAAAAAGGGAAAACATCTTTAAACTTTTTAAAACTTTTAAAAACATCTAAAGAAAAATCTTTTTCAATCTTAATTTTATCATTGACTTAAATATGCAGAATAATATGATGAAGAAATGAAATGAATTTGATTTTTATCATAAAAATAAGAAAATAGTTGAAATAATGTATCAATTTTTTTTAAAAAATGTATTAAATGTCATAACAAAATGATATGAAATTTTAAAAAATTTGCATTGTTATAAAAGTTTTTTTTTTTTTTAATTTTAAAAAAGTGCAAAAATTTTTTATAAGATTTTCTGAAAATATAGCTCAAAAACTGCAAAAATTTAGGCTATTTTTTAATTAATTGATATTTTGTTTAATTTTTTAGCTTACTTTTATCAATCAATAGATTTAAAATTATAGATTTATATAGGACACGTAAAAACAAGAATTCTTCTTTATATATACGTTACCATTAAAGTGTATAATTCAGCTGTTTTATTGAATTCCTAATTATTTCATGAAATAACCAACTCATACTTTAACGATAAAGCATCATATAATATAATAACATGTATAGTGATTAAATATCAAAGAAAAAGCTAACACAATTCTGACCTCTTCTTATCGAATTAAACCTCAATGATGTTTTTCAGTCAAGTTTATGCTGCATTTTTGAACTTACTTTAATGCCTTTTTGGAATGGTAGCATGAAAATTATTGTAAAGAAACATGTTCTAAATAATGTCATGTATCAAATAAAATTACATGTTAAGCGAATCAAACCCATTATATTATAAGGTACAATGAAAATTATAGCATATCGCATTTAGCTATTGAGAAAAATCATCACTTAGTAGTATTAGTTTAATAATACACTTAAAAAGGAATAATGAAAAAAATATTCGAAATAAAAAATAACTTTATTTTGAATTGAATGAAGAAACAAATCAAGTTTGGACAATTGTCAAATTAAAAAGAATTTAATCAAAAGACAGAACAAAAAAGATCATAATTATATGGATTACATTCATGTATATAGTTTTTAAGATGGAATATATATATTTATTTATTTGTAACGCATTTCTTTATTTTGTGGTTTCAGAAAAAGAAATTTCAAACCGATTTTGGAAATTTTTTTTACAGCTTGCTGTTTTGTTCTATAATTGTTGCCTGTCTTCATAATCAAGTGCAGCAAGAAGAATGTTTTCTGAATGATACATTTAATCTCTTCTTGTTCAAAATTATGAATTAGAAGAAGAAAATAAATTACTTGAAACTGAAAAAGCATTTTAACGACTTCTCATGCATTCGGAAACTAATCCCTCTTAATTCTGCTTAACATTTTGTGGGGAAAAATTATCATCTGTAAAATCTTTTATTTTACTTGTACCAGTCAGTTTTGACTATATTTTTAAATATACAGTACATAAAAAAAGCACAGAATACATAGGCATCATTCTTCCCAGTGACAAAAGAGAATCCTCATAATAATCTAGGTCAATGATATTCCAAGCTTATGATAGCGGTTATGTAAAAGGATTATCCAAGTCTCGGTTTCAGCGGAAAATGAATTGAGCGGTTTCTTTTTGTGGTTGATATTTATGAAATCGTCTGCGCTTTTGTAAGTCGCAGTTATTTTATTTTTTCTCTCTGCTTTCAAAGAAATGCGTTTTACAAATAAAATATTCCTCTGAAAGATAATAGCTTCAAAACTATTTCAGACAGTTTAAAAATTTACAGAAATATCTAAGCGGTTGACAAGGAATTTAATTAGAAAGTACAAACTTTTTTAGAAAATCTACCCTATAATAAAAATAGATACTGTCAAATTATAAAAATTATAAAAACTGTCATATTTTTTTTAAAAAAATACTGTTTTTTTAATGTAAGATGGAAATAAATAGGCAGAGAAAAAAAACTCAACAAAAATTGCTCGGAAATCCAAAGAATTTTTGATTAAATTCATTAAAAAAATAATTTTCTACGGTTATTTTACATTTTTACATTATGAAGATTTGTAAACTATCTTTTGACTTTTATATTCACCGATTTATTTTGCAAGATGTATTTCATTTATCAATATAAATGACTTAAATTATATGTAAAGAAAAGAGTTCGAAATATGATTAATTTTGATTTTAAAAGTAATGGAAATTTCGAAACATTATCAAATCTATGAAACTATTTTATATGATACAAAATATATATCCTATGATGCCCAAGAAGTATTACTCTGTCTTTGAAATTTAAATGAAATACTGTTGTAGCGTTTTTTCCAACGGATGCAGGTATTCTCTTGACTCATTAACAAAGTGAAATCTCTATATATAAAGTCATAGGTTGCAGTCATGAGAGTAATGCTGACACTAATAGTTTCCATTTTAAATACTGCAAGTAACTATGCATGTCCGGAAGATTGTATTAAACACTTAAAATGCAAGACTGTGTTAAACTTGAATTTAGTAATCATACACAATTTAGAATCTTTATTTTTCATTGAAGAATATATACTTTTTAATTAGATTTAAAATTCGGAATCCATAAATAATATTTGTTTACTATAAAAGACGAATTAAGTAGACAATATATAGGTATTTGTGGCATTGACAACAGCAGCAAAAATACATGATTATTATTTAAAAATAAATTCTGTTGGGACATTGTCAATGTTGTCGTTTCTATTTGATTTTGCTACAGTTCAAGCTTTGGATTTGGGATGATCATAGATGCGTATTACAGATTACTTCACCAAGCAGGAAAAGTGCTTTAAATGTTATTAATTAAATTTATGGTTTTTAATGAATTAAATTGTGTGTTTATTCTGAATTGTCATAAATCTCTGAATGGTCACAACTCAGATGTATGAAGTAACATTTGTTTCTAACTGTTTTAATGTTATGATGTAATAATTTCACTTGTTATATATCGCCACAACGCAGTTTTATTTTATGAATAATTAGCTATCATTATACAAGTTTAAGAGTGTTTTTACATAATAAACTGAATTCATAATGACGCCATTCCTTCGATTTATCGTTCATTTACGTTGGAAATTTAGATATTACTAGAATATTCCAGCAGCTTTTGCATATGTGATAAAATCCAATGAATAAAGAACAGCTTGATCCAAAAATTATATTCTAAAATTTACATAATATTTAGAGATATTTTGTGAAATACAATTCATGAGATTGCGGTTAAATTAAAAAAACAAAAGTGTGTTTATAAAGTATTTAAAAATTCGTTAAAGAATAAATATAAGTTGCTTATTACAAGAGTGCAATAATTAATTTGAAAGCGAGTTCGAAGAAAACCAAACGATATTTTCTTAAATCTTAGTGGAGCGAAATTAATTATTTAAAAGTAGGAAACCATAAACAAACTCAACCATTTGAAGATGACGTCAGTTCACAGAAACGCCGAACATAGTCTATAAAATAATACTTGTAAATCACGCAAATAACACATCATTAGCTAATTACTGTTCTAAACGTGTACAAACAAACTCCTTAGCAGCATCTAGAAGATATTAAATTTTTCACTTTTAAACATTTTCAAAATAAGAACAATTTTTCCCGCCAACAAGTCAGCCATCTCGGATTGCGAAACAACACTTCCAGACATTTTTCTTTTTTGTCTCAATATTTATCCCGCAAAAATGAATTTTTAAACCTCGTCGAGCGATAAATATCCCTTTCTTTCTTTTTTTTTTCCCCTTTCTTTCTTTCCGTCTCTCTTTCTCTTCACCCCAAATCAAAACTGCGGATTCTTTCTAAGGCTTCAGTGTCGATGGTTGAGCAACTTTTCAGGCTCGTTCGACCATAAAATCTGTTTATGATAAAGTTTAGTCCTTTGGTTTCCAAGACGTTGCAGCTCGCGCAAGAAATTAATTAAACGGCCACCGGCACACTAAAAGAAAACTATAAAATAGTTCGGAAACTATGTTGTTGCTGGCTTTTGCGAAACTTGTAAGGCTTTCCCGCCTCCGCGCTCTTCAAGTGCGAATGGCACGGAAAGAGTTTTTAGGACTTCTCTCGGGGCTGCAAATCGCGTGATCGGGAATCTGTACTACACGTACGCAAACCAGTTACTTATCCAAAGGATTAACAAGAGATACCCTTTGATACAATTTGTACTTTTTTTTTACTTTTTCGTATACCAAGTACAGATAAAGTATAATAACCGACAAAAAATTCGAGCGCGAGATATTGAAGAATTTCCCTTTTAGGCTTCCTCAAGTTCGAAAAACATATTTATGGAAAATGTCCGTATCTCTGTGACAAAGGTAACTCGAAAACGACTTAAGCTAAATGGATGAAATTTGATACACAGGCTTAAAACCAAATTTGTAGATTTCTATCAAATTTTGAATAAAGTCCGTTGAGAGGAAATCTGTCTGTCCGGTTGTTATAATATCAGTTAGCTCGTTAACTATAAAACGAAAAGAGAAATGAATAAAATTCGAGGTTCAAAATTAATATCTACAGTTTTGATACCTATCAAATTTGTAACCAAAGCCAGCAAGGAGTCGACCGTCTGTCTGTTTCAGAAACATTAATTTGTTTCAATGCGATAAGTAATATTCAAATCATATTTTTGGAAGATATAACTAAAAACATTTTAAGTAATTTGCTGGAGAAAGAGAGGTAAGAGATTATGTTGTAAGATTTTGTAAGCTGCATAATTTTTCATTTAGGACAGTTTTATTAATTTTTTTCTTAAATTAAACATCTATAATTGTAATGACTTGAATGTAATTATTCAACTAAAAAATGCAACTCTAAAAATACATATTTTGAAATATAATTGTTTCAACAAGTTTATAAAAACTATCCCTTCGTTTGCTTTCGAATCTATTATTGCCTTATTTATAATCTACTGTGCAACAGATGGCAGTTCCTCCTCTTTTAATATACCAGAGTATAAACATTTTGACACAATCTGCATTCTTATATCAACAATCCATAAAACGGCATTTGGTTTCCAAAAAAAATCGTTGCAATTTTTAAAATTTGCAAAAAATTTCTTTTCCTTCTTTTTTATTTTAAAAAGCAAAATATAATTGTCCTTTGGTTAATTTTCCTTTGAAAATTCTTAATAATGATTTTTTTCTTTAAAATACAAAAGGTATTTGGCGCCAATTTTCAATTTAAAATATTTAATAACGTTCTTTTTCCTTTTTAAAAGGTACACAATTACAAACGCAATTACCTTAACTGAATTATTAATCATTCCCTTCCATATTTTAACCCTAGAGTTACACAACAGCTGCCTTTGCTGCAGATTAAAAAAAACCGTGGAATGTTTTGAAACAGCAGATGAAAGTAAAACTCCCTTCACACACCTCTTCCATAGAACAAATGCAAGGGCACGATAATCCTAGGTAAACACTACTGAAACTTACTGTGTACACAGAGTGCGGTGGAACAATCTCGTGGCCTTCTGTTTTGGAATGAGAGACTGCCTCAGGTTAATTATCATGTCCTTTATCCGAAAGAACCGGAACTTTTGTCGAAATTCACCCTCGAGTTTAGGCAAACTTGGCAACGAGACGTTGTTTGTCCTCTGAGTCCGCCTGCTTTCAACGCTACTGATCTCTATGAAACTATTAACAATGCGTGGCAACGCGTTGCCTTTATGTCAAAAACTTTTAGAAAGAAGGATTCAGAGCACATATTTTGCACTCTAACGACTTGATGGGACAACCTAGGCTGTAAGAAATATTAGAAATGGTGCTTAGGTTTTATAATCCATATTTGCTAAATAGGTAGCAAGGATTTGAAGATATTGATTGGAAGCTTTAATGAAGGAAAAACTTTCTGGTATATTTTTACATAAGGATATCACAGAGGAAGTTGATCAATCACTGCATATTTTTCAAATAAAAGTTTTTGATTGATATCTATATTAACGCCAAAAAAATTAAAATATATTCACTAAGTATTTATTACTGTTGTATTTCGTTTCATGTTTTGAGCGCTTTCAGGGAATAACAGTGGAAAATTAATCGAAAGAATTGAAATTGTGAAATATCACTGTCTCAATTCAAAAATTTTACGCAAGCTTACCAAAAAAATCTTTTTCAAAAAGTTGGAACTTTGTCAAATTAAAAGTTTTCTGGTATTTTTTCGCACATATATGCACTAGAAAACTGTGACCAATAAATATTTTCAAGTATCATCCAACTAAAAGTTCTTAATTTATATCCATAAAAACTGGTTAAAAATTAGGTTTTTTTCACTGATTTTTTATTAATGTTATATATCGGTTTCCTTTTTTTGAGTATTTTAAAGCAATAATTTCTTGAATTATTATCGAAATACATTACATTTCAGCTTCAAATTGATAAATATTATTGCAGTAAGGTTAGAAACTTTGTCAAAAAAATTTATGATATATTTTGACGTAAGGAATTGTCTGGGAAAATGTTTTCAATAATTCTAACATATTATAATGAAACTAAAAGTGCTTTGTTGATACCTACAAAAACCCAAAATCAGATATTTTCACTGAATGTTCATCACTATATTATTCAGGGATTATTTTTGATGGAAATGTGACATAACTATAACAATCAATGTTGATTGAAAATAGAATAACATGCTTTGGTTTCAGATGCAGATTTACCAACAAAATTTAATAATTATTTTATTTTATGAGAACTGCATTTAATGTTCTTAAAAACATATTATAAATGATCTAAGGGTCTTAATATTGGAATGCTATTTTAAGATAAGCGATATATTATAAGTGAAACCATGCATAATTAAAATATTTGAATATTATTAGAAATAAAAATATTTGTTTTATTACATCGAAAAGATTTCTTTTAAACTCACTATTCTTCAAGGATTTATCTTGGAATTTTTATTAATAATTATTAAACTCAGATGGAAATGTTATTTTTCTATTCATCAAAAATTTGAATCGAAATTGAAAACGAAGTGAAAAAGAAAGCATTTTTCGATTAATATATTTAAATTGATTTTCTGACATGTATGTTGTATGTTCGCATAATTCTACGAAAATGAGCACGTATTTTAAATTGCGGCAGATGTTGCTCTATGTTTTTGTTTTTTTATATTATAAATCTTAGAAATTTATATCGATATAAATTTTGTATTCATCAATTCTTTATTTAGAAAAGAAAATTAAATATTAATATTTGGCATGTAATGTAAAGAAATTACTATACAGCTGTATTTTGAACTCGAATATTTTCTTTTCATATAATAAATTAATTTTCTTGAAACTAACGAATTGTGAACTTGTTTTTTGTTATTTTAAGATTGTATTTTTAGAATTTCGGAAGTAATTTTCTGGATGCATACCTTATTTCTGTAATAATAAGAATGCTGTGTCAAGTTTGTAATTGCATTGGGGTCAGAGGATTCCGGTTTTGAAATTTTATCAGATAATGATCCTATTATTATGCAGTCTGTCCCTCATTAACCCTTTCTAGGGCCGTGGGAAGTATGCTTCCCACCAAATTTATCAATTTTTGTATGACTTTATGTAGGTTGACATCAGTTCTGACAATTTTTTTTAGAAAGACAGAAACTTAGAGGCTTCAGTTCTTTATCTTACACAAAATGATGCGTCTTAACTTGTTACTTAATTATTAATGAACCTAATTGATTAATTAATCAAATTAAATTTATCTAATAAGCTAAATGAATCCCTTTTCTTATTCTAATTTCAAGACTAAAAATATTTTAACATAATATGACTAGAAAAATATGGTCCTTTAAAGGGTTAAACCAGACGCTGAGAGTTAAATGTAAGCCATATGAGATACTTAGAGGGTGTTCACCGGTTCAAGTGTTGTCCTCACTATATGATCATGCTTCAAAACAACGAGTTTCATTTTAAAAAAGCGCTCTAATCATTTCAAAATGAAATTTTAATAAAATTTAACTTATATACCTAAGACCCTACTGAGAAACCACAAACCACTCCGGCTGCTCCAACCCGCTGGAAGGCACACGGAAAAACGTGAATGACCCCTAGCAACAGCAATACTGGCGGGAGCTGTAGTTGAGTCCTAAGGATCATCGCCGGCCAAGGTACAACCCTTCCCCAAGAAAATATGTCTCGTCATCGATCCCCACCTTTTCGTGTACCCAATGATGGCGAGAATCAACCAACATACCGGAAGCTTCTCATTCTAAATTACGAAGTGCGAAGTGCCCAGAGTGCCCAGCCATAGAGTCCCCACAGTGGGACTCTATGGCTGGGAAAAGCGAAAAAAAATCCAAATTGAATGCATGTTTTAGTCTCTAATAATTTAAACTCTTAATAGCATAAAGTGATCATTATGTTACAATCGTACATATAATTATTTCTATTTATAAAACATTTAAACAATAAATAAAAAATAATGGCATGATTTACTGGCTTACACCAAATCAGATTATTCCATGCATTATTTTTTCGTAAAATTTCTATAGAAGATATAAAACTTGAAGGCAAAGTTTTGCTCGACGTTAATACAAAATTTTAGTGACTTGCGAAATTTATTCAGCCTATTAAATATCCAAGGTCCCTTTTCGACCCTTTACAAAGATGAGTTATTTCAAAACTAGCGGGAATGGTCTCCTTAAAACTTTCTCGCATACCCTCAATGAAACGTCTCGTGCCAAAGAACGCCTTGCATGATGCTGGCGTAAAATAATTATGAAATATTTTGGCGTGAATTTAGCATTCTTACAAAGTCATTCTTTTCGTGTAATACTTGGCGAGTTATTTGGCGATTAATCCCTAGAATGCGTTAATAGTGCCCAAAAAAATGAATCTGCCTTTTAGATATGTTTTTTTTAACCGATTGAAACAAAAATTTGATACAAATCAGCAGTTGTAGTCACATATTCGACTACCGAATTTAATATATTTAAGTAATTCCATTTTCGAATTATCGTATTTAATTGTTTCTAAAAGTACAAACTGACAAATGCTCAGGCCCCTTTTTGTATTTCGCTCAAAATTTGGCAGGCGAGTCCAAAAACATCCAAATGTCATTCTATAAATTTACATTGGTTAACTAATGTAAATAATCATAGACAGATATCTAAAATTGTTCAGCAAGTCGCTGTTAGTAATGCTGTTTTTTAAATCGAATTAAAGAATTTTGTGCTTTATTGAAGTTAGAAAAAAGATTTTAAAAATTCATCCTTAGAAATTTTTTAAAACTTACTTAACACTTTAAAGGGCCATTTTTTTCTAGTCATATTATGTAAAAATATTTTTAGGCTTGAAATTAGAATAATAAAAGGGATTCATTTAGCTTATTAAATTTAATTTGATTAATTAATTAATTTGGTTAATTAATAATTAAGTAACAAATCAAGACACATCATTTTGTGTGAGATAAAGAACTGAAGCATCTAAGTTTCTCACTTACTCAAAAAATGTGTCAGAACATATGCCAACCTACATAATTTCATACAAAGATTGATAAATTTGGTGGGAAGCATACTTCCCACGGCCCTAGAAAGGGTTAAAACGTTGATGATCCCTAAAGGACTCTGATAAGAATGTGTGATTCTAACATGAAGGATGTTGAAAATAGCTTTTAAAAATATTGAAGATATGAATTATACAGCATTTGATTTAGCAATGCTGTCTGTTTTAATTATAAACACACTATTTTATTGTTCTTATTATTTTCCAAACATTTTTTTTTTATTTCTTGGCATAAAAGAAGGAAAATATTTAACTAAATTAAATTGCACTATGACAGTTTTACAATTTTGTTTCATTTAAATAGTATTATTTCATTAAATGAACAATCAAAACGAAGTTTGAAGCTAAACTTTGCAATGATCCTTTCGTTCATTGACAAAGATGGGAACTACATAAAACCTTTTAATACGTGTAACCTGATGCAAGCTTTTTGCAGGAAATACTAAGCCGAATTAGTAAAAATATTTGGAAAATTTGATAATCAACTTCAGAATTTTATTAGTTCTACGCATTTTAGTGGCAAGAAGAAAATGAAGTTTTCCTAATTAAAATGAATTAGGAATTATTCGAGAATCATCTGGTGCGTTTAATTGAACTTTCAGTCATTACAGTTGCTCAAAAAATCTTATCTCTATCGCTGTCAATGATATTGAAGAATTTCTGAACCCAAAATGTAGAGTGGTACTTCTGAAATGTGGATTTTTTTTTCCTGTCTACATGTATTACAAGTCAAGTTTTGGTCATAAAATTTGCATCATTATTATTTTATTTTGTATTCTTTTGAAAATAAATATTTCAAATAAAACTGTTTTCAGTGCAGACGATTTTATCATACGTTATAAATATTTTGATATCCATAAGTACAGTCATAATGACTTCAACTACTATCTTCCGTTTTAGATTCGTTTTCTTGTTCTTGTTAAGATTTAATTATATTGTATTGATTTTTAAGGCATCAATTTTTAATTGTTAATGACTGCGTTGAAATTTCGAATTGCCCACAAAATTATGACTTGATTTTTTTATTATTTTTTAATGCTTAAAATGATTTTTTATAAAACCGTTAAAATTTTATTTCTAGGTCAATTTCTTGGGAAGATGCACTGATTTTTATATTTGAATTTACGTGCATTTTAATACTATTTTAGATCTTTAGATTCTATTTTCACAAGTTTTAATCTTTCATTGAATTTTCTTACGAAAAATCAAATAAATAAAAGTCTAATGACTATCTTTTGTTCAGATTTCATATAATAATTTCTCAGTATGTTCTGCAGTTCCTGATTTGGATAATAAGTAGTTTTTTCATTTAGACTTATTTTATAATTGTTTTAGTACTTTACGATATGAAAGAAAAAAATGGAAATATCATGTTGTTTATCAGTCATACCCCAGTATTTAAAGGATGGTTAGAAATTCAGATTATTTTTTAGTTGAGAAATTACATAATATATTTAAGCTATCTGCAAAATTTTAAAACACCTTATTTGATATAAACCTCTAAAATAGAAGTGTTTTTTTTTTTTTTTTTTTTTTTTGCATTTCTTTTTAGCTTTTAAAAAAGCACTTTTTTCCAATTTTTTAAAAAAAGTTGCTGTTTATCTCATGGATGGTTTTTCGATTTTTTTTAATGCAAATATTTAAAAATATAACTATTTTCGAACCTTTAAAAAAATTTATCTCGACCGTAGTCATAAACATTAAAAGTTTTCTTTTATATTTTCATACATGTTTTTATTAATTTAGATTAAAAATATATTGACAAAAATCAATTTTAACTATTTATAAACAATTTTGAATTATATTTAATACTCAATACTTTGACCTTACACCTCCTCAACACTTTTAATTTTATTTCATTCTTTTCTTTTAGATGGACGGGGAGATTGCTGTCAGATACATTTACAGAAAGATATTGACACCGAAGTAGGTGACTGTGTCTGATGTGAAGATTCTTAAAACCAGCTTTAAGAAAAAAAGATCTGATATTTGAAAAGTTGAGAAGTTTATATCTGCATGTGGCAGCAAAATCAAGAAAGCAAATTTTAAATAAATAAATTTAACTGTGGATTCTCAAAATCTTGGGTGAAATATGAGCGAAGGTGCTTCGGTCTTCTTAGTATGTCGTTGAATACGGGGTAAAGAATAAAAGAGGGCAATTCATGGAAAATTCGAAATAAAAAATTAACATATCCTTTTATTAAAGAAGTTGATTAATTTAATTATAAATGTAAGAAGTCCGATAATTTCAACGACAACAGTTTACTCACTTCAAAGAATGAGAACAATTTAAGATTTTTTTTACATAAATGATCACGAAGTTTTACGATGGACTTCTAAGACACCAACAATCCATTTTTTTTTGCTGCTAGGTGTATCTAAATTAAGTTAGTTTGCCATTATACTACAGTAATTTATAACTAAGTTATTTCTGAACTAGCCTATTTAATAGCTTCTACAATATTTTGTTTAAACAAGAATTTTTCTGCAATAAAACTAAATTAACTAACTCTTACAAATCCTTTTTTTAAAGGTTCTGTTTTTTTTAATCCATCGTTTCTAAACACATTTTAAAGAGGAAAACAAAATATTTCTTAGTCTTTGAATATAAAGAAACTTAAGCATTATTCGATTGAAAAAATAATCCCATTAAATGTAAAATCATTCTATTCTCTATATTTAAAAAATACACTCTAAACGATCTTTAATGTAAGATGGGGTTTTTAGAAACTAACAAAGAAAAGTATATTTCAAAGCAAAAATAATATTAAGTATTTTTAATGGTTGAACTTTTGCAAGACCTGAAATTTCCCGTATATATATATATATTAAAATTTAAACTAATTTCGTTTTCTATATTTAAAAATATTTTAAGCGATTTTTAATGCATTTTTTTTAAGAACAGTCAAGGGAAAATATATTTCAAAGCAAAAATATCATAAAGTATTTTCAATCGTTTAACATTTGCAAGATCCTAAACTTTTAGTGTACATAATAATAATAATAATTTTAAAAATCAATCGCTTTAAAATTTAAAAAAAAAAAAATGAAAGAATGAACGAACTTCAGAAAAAAAATGGCAAAAGTGAACAATTCATCAGTGCAATCAAAATCATTTTAAATCTCATATTTTTGTTACTTAAAACCGGAATATAAGAAACTCAAATTTTATTTTGAAATTATCCTTTAATATCTATAAAGGAAGTGTCAGATTTTAAGTTTGTTAAAAAAAAATGTTAACAACCTTTTGTAAAAGGGTGCAACTAAGCAAAACAAGCGATTTCATAGTGTCTTTTGTAAAGGGATCCAACCGAGCAGTTTAACTATTTCATAATGTCTTTTGTAAAGGTTGAAACTTTGTTAACTCTATTTCATAGTTTTATAGTAATGAAGAAATTTTTGAATTTTCTTTATAATCTGCCTAAAATTTTTAATATTCTAATTTTTGTCCTTTATTTATGTAATTGAGACAGTGAACGATAATTAAACCCCATAGAGCAGACATTACGCAGATCAACCAATATTCCTGCCCACCCCCTTTTCCCATGACCCCTCCAGAATAGGGACAAATCAACCCATCCCTGAGCAAACGAAACCTACCCTTCTCATCATCCTACCGACAGAAAGGGAAATTTACAACAACCATCTAGAGGAGGCAAGAGGACAAGATTACAAATCTTCCCTCCCCAAGTTTAATGTCTTCAGGTTTATGTCAACAAGAGATGTCCATGGGAATGTGAGGGAAAGGGTGGCAGAGGGGCTGCCAGTACTGTCAGGAAACGATCCAACTTGTTTGCCCATCCGATTACAGCGACGCCTGTTGGAGAGGTCTTGTCGTATGTCATTAGCTTCGTCTGCCGAACAAACTGTGTTTGTAGATGGAATTTGTGCTGGTGCTGAAATCTAATACCATGAGTTCGAAAAGCCGCTTCTTTTGTTTTCCAGAGGTGGTTTTGAGTTTCGCACTCTGTCTTATACCTTTTTGTTATTATTGTTTTCTTTTTACCATTCTTCTTGCGTGCCCCCTTCGCTTTGGCCATTCAGTTGAGGAAGAAGTGAAGTGAAATGTCCCTTCACTCTTTTCAGGGCGTGTAAGGGGATGGAGCAGTTTCTTATTGTGTTGGGCACTGATTGCTCGCTTGAGTTCTTGGAAATTTCGGTTGAAATTTGAGTCCCCCCTCTGAAGTTTTTAAGTCTGGCGTGTATCGTCTTTCACTGTTGTGCGTTGTTTTTTTTTTCGCGGAAAACAGTCAAGGTTTCTTTTTATTCCCGAGAAAGCTTGGAATTAGAGTTCTTTGTCTTAATTTCAGTCAGTTGAAGTTTGGAAAACTTTAATAATTTTTTTTATCTCATTATTTCTCAATATTCCTCCTTGTTTAGGTGCCTAATTGCTATTTGAATTTTAGAAAAACTTCTGTAAGGTTAAGATAAAATGACTTCCTGATGTTTTTTTTAAAAAATTTGTATAATTTCTGTTTGGCTTACAGAAATTACACAAATAAACCTGTCTTTGTTATAACAGGGATTTGCTTTCAAAACTAATCCAGATTTTCTGGCTTTAATGAAAAAAACAACACAATTTGACATTCGAAACTGTTAAAATATTTAAGCGATTGTTTCCAATCGGTTTTTATAGTAACCTTTTAAACATTTAAGTATATTCATATCAATTCAACTTTTTAAAAGAAGTCTCAAAAGAGTTCAAACAAATAAATATAAGACTTTCTCGTATTTATAGTTTTCGTTTACTTTGTTAGTTACCAGAAAAGACAAGCAAATTGTACAATTTATTTTAAAGTACCGTACTTTAAAGTTTCCGACAAATAAAACTATTGTTCAGAAAGATATGAAATTTTGTGTAGGATACAATAAATGAATGGGAATTTATTTAAGTGAAAAAAAAAGTAGTTCAAAATTCAGCCCCCAGAGGGTGTTTTGTAATGAATTAAACATTTACGATTGGTTCTTAATTTATGTTTCACCTCTTCTTTATCCTAGTCACTCTAAAGCAGTAAATAGTACAAATTAAATTACAGCCATTAAAATGAAATCTGACGTCTTGGTTATACCTTCAACAGCAATGGGCATCGAACACACGCGAGATAACTGCTCTCAATTAAGACTTAAAATAATCAATTTCAAGATCTGTGGCTTTCCCAATCTTCTGAACGTAACCTATATGGTTTTTGGATTTGAAGGTATTTTGAACATTTGGTAAAAATCGTGATTATCCAAAAGCTTTTTCTAATCTTAAATACGCCATTTTGAGACATGTTTGTAGCATTTTTTAGAAGACACTGCGATCAACTAAGGAACAGATTATCTTACAATTCCAGACGGCAACTGAAATGATGCCCACCCGGTTGATTGTGTTTTATTATAATAAAATATATAGACTATCATAAATGAATGCTTAATATGTAACTTACTGAAAAAATCACAGTCTGGTGGCGAAATTGTAAACTAATTTTTTTATTCATTCAAGCAAATTTATTTCTTTATTGTGTCCTATAAGAAATTTTCTGGACAATAGTTTCGTTTGTAAAAATCATCCAAATAAGATCGTTTATTTATTATTATACAAATATTGAAATTAAAAAAACCCTATTATTTCACCAGATGGTGCCGCATATATCAAGCCAAGATTTAATTGAATGAATACAAATATTTAAATATTTTAATTAATGTTAATAATATTTAATTATTCTGTATTTATAGTGAAAATACTATTAAGTAAAAATTTCAAGCATATACAGTGGCACAAAAAATTGAGAGTACACCTTACGTTTATTTGATAAATGCGACTTTCAATATAAATAACACATTAACGGGAAGTGCAAACTTGTTTTTATTTTTACACATAACAAAGGGTATAATTTAGAGTAAAAATAAAGAAAAATCAATGAAAAATTTCTAAATTGAAACTTTTCAGAAGCATTTTAAATAAACATACGCAGAATTTTGCCTCAAAAAATTGAGAATACACCAATGAAATTTTTGCAATATCAGGCATAGAAATAAAGTGTCACTATTAAATTGCATGTCTTTTGCCTATTATAACGGCCTCTGAACATCATGGTACCGATTTGACCCATTTTTGGTGGTATCTGAAGATATTTTACCCCATTCTTCTTGCACCATTTGTTTTAAATGGGGTTTGTTTCTAATTTTGTATTTTTGAACCACTTTTTCGAGTATGCCCCACGAATATTCAATGGCATTGATGTCAGTGTACTGTGATGGTGTGTGTAACTTTTGTTTACAATGAAAAAGACATCATATTTTGTCGTTACGTGCATTCTGTTTGGGGTCGTTGTCCTGCTGGAAAATGGAATTTCCATATAAACCCAAATTTTTAACACTTTTCTTTAGATTGCTGCTACCATATGGTTCATCCAACTTGTTGCAGAAACTTTTCAAATCATAGGCAGAAGTGTAAGTGCTGAAACTGTGCTAAATACCATTAAACAAGCTGGATATAAAAGTAGCATTGTTAGAGAGAAACCGTCCATCAGCTTGCAAATTCAGAAAAAGCATTTGAAGTTTGCAAAAACTCATCAATTGAAGACCAATAACCTTTGGAAGAAATCTATATTTAGTAATGAAAGAAATCTCAACATTTTTGGCAGTGACAACCATCTTACTGTATGGAGAAACCCTAATATTGCTTTGTATCCAAAAAATTTACATCCTACATTTAAACATGATGGTGATTCCGTGATGATTTGAGGTTACATGGCTTAATCCGGGGTAGGAAATTTAATTTTTATATATGGCATTATAAATGATACGGTTTACTTGGATATACTTCGCAGCAATCTAAAGGAAAGTGCTAAAAATTTGGGTTTAGATGGAAATTTCATTTTCCAGTAAGACAACGACCCCAAACAGAATACACGTAACTTCAAAATATGGTGTTTTTTTCATTGTAAATAGCAGTTGCACACACCACCACAGTACCCCGACATCAATGCCATTGAATATTCGTGGACCATACCCGAAAAAGGGGTTCAAAAACACAAAATTAGAAACAAAACCCTTTTAAAACAGGTGGTGCAAGAAGAATGGGGTAAAATATCTTCAAATACCACCAAAAATGGGTCGAATCGGTACCATGACCTTTAGAGGCCATTATAAGAGCCAAAAGACATACAATTTAATAGTGACACTTTATTTCTATACGTGATATTGCAAAAATTTCATTGGTGTATTCTCAATTTTTTGAGGCAAAATTCTGCGTATATTTATTTAACATGCTTCTAAAAATTTTCAATTGAGAAATTTTTCGTTGATTTTTCTTTATTTTTACTCTAAATTAAACCATTTGTTATGTGTAAAAATAAAATCATGTTTGTACTTCCCGGTAATGTGTTATTTATATTGAAAGTCGGATTTATGAAGTAAAAGTAAGGTGTATTCTCAATTTTTTGAGCCACTGTATAATAAATAATTGATTTCAAATTTTCGTACTTAATAATATCATACACGGTAAATAAAAACGAGTAAAAACTGTTCAGAATATATTGATCTCTAAAGCCTATTTTAAATATATTTTATATATCTCCTAAATAATTTTAAAAAAATAAAAACATCATCATCATATGGATAAAATATAGAATACCACATCATATTATGGATGCATAGAATTGAAACCAAACGATATTATAAAATCGACAAGTGAAAACGAGAATTTATTATACATGTCAGACATATTTTGAGCTATTTTCAATAAATAAAATTTCCTTTTTTATATGTTTATTCGAAAATGATTTGTGTAATGATATTAGAAACTAGAGGATATTTCATAAAAGCAGATAATATTTTTTATAAATCATATATATTTTCGAATATCTATGGGATTCATTTTTGTGAAAAAAGTTACAGAATATCTATTGTGTTTAAATATAATGCAACATTTTACCTATTAATGCAACTTTTGGACTGCTTTATAAAACCGCTCTTATTATAAATGAGCCTCGAATTTTGAAATTCATTTTTATTGCATATGGCATACTGATTTCAAATATATAAAAAAAAACTTTCTCTATCAATTCTATTTTTTTTAAAGATTTAATATTGTTAAATTGCAAAATATTAAACGGGAAGTTACTTTTTTGAACAGAAAAACTACATGAAGAGAAAAAAAAGGAAGAATATTAGTATTTTTTCTTCAGCAAACTTACTAGAAAATTAGTATGCATTAAAAGTCCAAACGATGAAGTTCGCGAAAAATTAGACTTGAAAGCAACTAACTATATCTTTGATCAATAAGGAGACCACATGAAATATCTGTATATTTTGTGACAACTGGGAAGTAGAATCTAATTGCATTTAGAAAAGAGTTAAACACCAAATAAAATATAATTGCTGGAGAAAGAAATGTAATTCCTGGACTTTTAATCAGATGACGTAGAATCATATTGTTACGAATTTGTAATATTGCTTCTTTGTGCAGTTAGTTTCATGGTTAAGAAGAAATGGATGCTGGAACTCTGATGATGACTGTCTTATTAAATTTGACTTCCTAAATTAAAGTTATTTGGTGCCCCATCATAACCGTAGATAGATAAATGAACGCCTATTATCATGAAAAATACTTATAGAGTAAAATAACGAAGGAGAAGAAAAAATACAATTCTCTGGTTAATGGCTTCTAATTTTGTAATTCTCCATCTTCTTAAAATAGGTTTTTATAAGTCATTCTGATACCTCAGAATATACGCATGATTAATTTTAACGGTTAAATTATAAAAGAATTATTTTTTAAGTTCTTTTCTATGTATTTAATGAATACAAGTTGTTTAGTTTTTTAATTAAAAAATAAACTAATAAAACATATTTGTTACTAAATGTCTTACAGATGTAAGCTGAAAAAACGTCCCATCTCGCTAAATAATGGAAAATGGCGGTTCATTCTAAGCACATTCAGGAATACACGGGGCACAAATGACAAAAACTCTACACAAAGTACAACATTAGTTGACAAGATTTCAAATTGCAAAATAGGAAAAGCAATAGAATGCAGTAAAAAGAAAAGAAGAAAAAAGAAAAAGAAAGAAAGGTCACTTTGCAAACAACAATCCAATGAGAAACGTTCCTCTCGACAATTCCTCCCCTTAAGTTTTCTCACAAGACGTGTCTGACATGAAATTTTCCAGAAGATCTCCGAATTTCGGTTCTTAATAAAGATAGCACCATAATTCTTCCATTTTCCAGAGAATTTTTGTTACAGATGTTAGGAGTTAATGACCAAGGAATCCATTCGGAAAGCATTAAAAATTTCTGTAAATATCTCTTTTTAACGATGCAGTTAACTATGCAGCAAAATAATTTATCAGAGTCATAAAAGATATTAATGCTAAGAAATAAGGAATTACTGTACAGCTGTATACTTCATCATTGATAATGTGGGAAACTTCTAATGCATGAATAATTTTAGTTTTGGCATCAATTGTTTTTGTGTGAATAATTGACACACATGTTTTATATAACATCATAAAATCAATTGATGTCCAGTTAGAAGCATTACCGTTTTAGTACAACGTATCGATATATCTACGATGTTATTCGAGTTACCTACTTAATCAATCATATTGTGGGTAATTTATAATACTAAATGCATAATTTTGATTTTTGTCATTGATTGTCTTCGTATGAATACTTGATATATATATGTTTTATATAACATCACAAAATCAATTGATGACCATTTAGAAACAATCCCGTATTAGTACAAAGTATCGATGTTGTCCGAATTTCCCACTTAATCATTGATAATGTGGGAAACTTTTAATACATGCAGGATTTTGGTTTTTGTCATTAGTTGTTTTTTGTGTGAATAATTGATATATATGTTTTATATAACACCACAAAATCAATTGATGTCCAGTTAGGAACATTACCGTATTAGTAAAACGTATGGATATAACTACGATGCTGTCCGAATTACCAACTTAATCACTGATATTGTGGGTAATTTCTACTACATGCATAATTTTGGTTTTTGTCATCGATTGACTTTGTATGAATAATTGATATGTATGTTTTATATAACATCACAAAATCAACTGATGTCCAGTTAGAAGCATTACCGTTTTAGTACAAAATATCGATATATCTACGATGTTGTTCAAATTGCCTACTTAATCATTGAGATTGTGGGTAACTTCTAATACATGGATAATTTTGATTTTTGTCATTGATTGTGTTTGTATGAATAATTGATATATATGTTTTATATAACATCACAAAATCAATCGATGTCCAGTTAGAAGCATTATCGTAATAGCATAACGTATCGATATCCTCACGATGTTATTCGATATTCTGAATGCCGGACAGCATCGTGAAGCTGCCGTAATGTTATTAAGAATTTTATACTATAAGATTAATAATATATTTACTTTTAATTCTAATTTTTATATTAACTAGAATATTTTTGCTCTTAATTCTAATTTTTGTATTAACTAAAATATTTTTACTTTTAATTCCAATTTTTATATTAATTAGAGTGTTTTTACTTTTAATCATAATAATTTTTTTTAAAAATTGGTTGAGAATAAAATTAAAATCGGTATAACAAATTTTTGAACTCCCGTTGATCAATAGCCCCCTTGGGTTATAATCAAATCAGCCCAATGTATTAGGCAGAAATGCCTCTGACTCAAATCAAATTATTGAATTTAAATCACCAAACGATTCATAAAACTAACAAAAAAATATTTAAAAAGCTTTTCTCAAAAAATGTTCACAAAGTAGGTAGGTTGGTTTCAGAATTTATGATGGCTCGTTCTTTTAAAACACATTCTCTCACTTCCCCTTATCAGCAAGACAGAAGACTTAACCTTCCTCCCGAGAGTTTATAGAAATTCCCTTTCTCCTGGTAACAATTTCCTGCTCACCTTTTAATTATTTCATTCCGCTGGAGCTCGTAAGAGAATGAAATAAATGGCAGAGATAAAAAGGGGGAAAAGAACAGTGGAATAAAAAATGAGTTTAATCAGGTTTTATAATTAAATCAAGCACTTTTCTCTGCTTTTACTTTCTTTTCCCTTCTTTTTTTCTCTCCTTGGTCCCTTCGGTTGTTGTAGGGAAATGCTGGGCGTAAAGAAGGGATTTTTGGGAAAATGACTGAGCCGGAAAAAGAAAGTTATTCAATATTTTCTTTCCTCACACTGTTATTTCTTCGAATTAGAATGCTTTCTTATTCGAAGAAATAACAGTGCTATTGACTGGGATACAATCGAACTTACGGTGGGGTGTGGTAGGGTTCTGAGGGTAGGGGGAATATTATGATAAAAGCCGAGCGAAGATTTGTTAAAATCGAATGGCGCTGAAAATGGTTTATTACATCTGCAATATGTTACATGGAAATTGTTTATTTTTTCCATGAAAATTTTATAACAAATGTACTTTGTTGCCATTTAATATTCAAGCAATTTTGCATATTCATAATTTAAAAGTAAATTGTCCAAATTTAATTTTAAAAATTGAAATCTACTATTGGAAATTTAAAGGTATCATGTGAGAACATATTCTTTTAAGTCACGCGACAGAAATGCGACAGAAAAACATCATGCTCTCACATGACTCATATTTCGCCATCAACAACATTTAGAAAAGCGATGGTTTTTTTTGCCGTCTCAAAATCAATCGAACTCCAAAACTTAATCTCGAGACCAGATATTGTTTTTTTACGAAAATCCGGTTTAAACTGGTTTGGAATGATCCCTCGAATCTTGTATTGCGCAATCGTTAATTTTTAGAAAAGCGATGGATTTTTTTCCATCTCAAAATGTTTTGAGCTCCAAAACTTTCTTTGCCAGTTAGAAAAATGGAAAATGAAAGTTAAAAACAATTATATTACCATTATATATATATAAGCTTATTTCTGAAAAGTAGAAGGCAGGTTTGAATACATAGATGAGACATTTTACATTTTTAATTTCGCTTTATTCTCTCCCGGGAGACAGGCATGATTTATTTACAAGAAGGCGCAGTGTGGCACAAAAGCAGAAGTAAGAAAGAGCGCGAAACAAATGATCTTTAGTCTTATATAACATGGGATTTCCGGCCACGGGGCTATTAAATACATGTATTGACCTTTGACAAGGGCAACGGAGAGATCATTTTGACTTGATACGTAGAAGTGATTGCGTAGTAATTTTTAGACAGCTTCATACGTGGAATGGTATCAGAAAACAAGATAACACTTTAGAATCACCCCGCCATGAGCCGAATTAGGCAAAAAGTTTAGAAAATTAATTTTGATTAAATTAGATATTAAAATATCATTACATATATATACCTTTCGATACCTCCCTTCTTTGTTTTGTGCTGATTTCCGTTTTCTTCTCGCTTCTTCGGACGATAGCTTCCTACAACTCTGCCCTTTATTGACCAGAATGGAAAATCCAACATTAGCACCTTGTAACTTTTTGTTGGTGATAAGTCGCCAAATATGACGACCTTCTTCATCATTTTCTAATAACCCTAAAAGTTAAAAATTGATGCCTCAAAGGCTATAAATTAACAAATTTTCTGCCCGTGCATTTTGGGGCTTCAAAAACCTCAAACCAAAACAACATCATGTTCGGACATGATAAAAAAATAAAGTAATGACTGAAACATCGAAACAAACCTTCAAAGAATATCTTGTGAAATTTTACATTATTATATCAAGCGGTTCATGCATTATAGAATTGGGAATGAGGAGGTGAAATCAATTTTACACTGCGGTTTACTTCTTTTCCTCATAATTTAAATCTAGTAATTTCAAAATGATTTTCAATAAATTAATTTTAAGATAATAAAAAATAAAACATATCTAATGTGATGTAAATAAGTTTTAACAAATAAATTGCTAATTTTTAATGAATTTAAATCACAAATTTTTAAAATAAATGTTTTCGATTATATTTTTGTATTCCTTATTCTCGCATATTAAGGCTTTCAACCGCATCTAAAGAATTAAAAAGAGAAACGTGAGATTGTAAGACGAAAAATAATGCACAAGAAGATATGTTTCGTATATATATTTATTTACGAAAAGAAATTAGCGATATTATATGTTTTAGTGAATTTTTATTTATCTGTTATTATTTTTCCATTTCTTTTTTTTATATTAAAGTTCACGATAGCGAAAAAAGATTTTTATAGTAAGTCAACCAACAGATCTCCGACCCGCCACGAAGACACACGGATTGAAATCATAAGGATGAATGACAGGACCGCCGCAACAGCAACACTGGCGGGAACTGTGGTTGAGCCCTAAGGGCCCTCATCGGCCACGGTATAACTCTCCCCGAAGGAACCACGTCCCGTCATCGATGGGAGGAGTCAGATCCCCCACCTATGTGAGTACCCTCCAGGGTGGCGAGATCCAACCACCATGCCGGAAGCATCTCATCCTCATTTCGAGGTACTCCCCCGGGGGTTAGATTTTTTTTATAGTAAAATAAATTTATTTATTTATTTGATTTTTATAGTAAAATAAATAAAACAAAATATTGCTTTTATTGTCCTTTTAAGGTAAAGAGGCGAAACATTTCTGGAAACTTTTATATCACTTGTCAAACAATGTAACGTATGCGCTTTATTACTACGCACGCGCAGCATCAATAATCAATGTTGCTCTTTCGACAGCACTTAATCTCCACAACTGGAGTAAGTTCATATGCAAAGGTAAAAGTCAGAACTTTTTAGAATCCATGCCATTTTTCAGGCGTTTTCTCTGAAAACTTCAAAATGAATGTTATTATATTGTTTGGGGCAAGATTAATCAAATTAGTGATAATATTTTCACGATGGAGATTATTTGAGAGTACTGTGGTTCCGCAGTGCCTATGCGCAAATTGCCTCTGTTAGATAGGGTAGAATAAAGATTGTTTTTTTTAAATATTTTTTTCTAAATGCTCGTAGAATAAAATAAAAATAAGAAATTCAGAGTTTTCATTTGTATATTTTTTTATCAACACTTTTTGAATAAAACCTTAAACATCGAAATTATTATTCATATATTTCAATAAAATTAATAGATTTATTAATCTTAATTTTGAACAATTATATTATCATACCACATTAACCCTTTCTAGGGCCATGGGAAGTATGCTTCCCACCAAATTTATCAATCTTTGTATAAAATTATGTAGGTTGGCATAAGTTCTGACAAATTTTTTTTAGAAAGGCGGAAATTTAGATGCTTTAGTGCTTTATCTCACACATATTGATGTGTCTTGATTTGTTACTTAATTATTAATTAATCAAATTAAATTTATCTAATAACCTAAACGAATCCCTTTTCTTATTCTAATTACAAGCCTAAAAATATTTTGACATAATATGACTAGAAAAAAATGGCCCTTTAAAGGGTTAAAACAATTCGAAATCTACATCGGAACTATTCTGAACATTGCTTTTTACTTTATAATGAATTTAACTTTAAATTTCTTAACTGAGGTTTGCCTTTAAATAACATTTTCTTAATATTCGAAAGAAAAAATACAAAAGAAAATAGGAGAAAAAACAGCCTTTGTAATAAAGTAACAAATGTTTACTGGAAAATTACAAACATTTAAAAAAAAAGAAGGAAAAATTTTTCAAGTAAATTTCTAAAAAATATGTTTTTCTATATATCAAATTTATTCCGGTTTAATACATGGAATTTCTTCTGTATTAAATTAATTTTTCTGAAGTCACAAATATGAAAATACGCAACTAATATTTTGCATTTAGTTTATTTTATAATTCTCAAACTATGCTTTAGTTACTCTAAATGTTCTAAATCTAAAATGAAACGTAACTCAGTTCAAAGGCATATTGTAAGCTACAATATTCCCAGATAAAATATTTTAGTCATAAAGCTCGACTTATACGCATTTTTTTTCTTTATATAACAATATATATAAATGCTATATGAAGAATAAATACCATAAAAATAAAATATTTTATCCATGAAAGCACTTTAGTACAGAAAATATCATTTTATGCGGAAAATATTCTAAGCTTAAAAGAAGCTTTTTGAGTGAAAAGGGTTTCCATTGAGTAAAAGCTGACTGAGAATTTATTATTAAAATATAGTATCTAACAAAATAAATTCACTGGAATCATAGCAATGGTGTTAATTTACGATAATCTTGCTGAAAATAGTTGAATTTCATTGTTCATAATTTCGAAATCCAGGTATTAAAGATTTGAGACATTTTATTGATGGAATTTTTTGACATTTTCTGTGCTTCTTTAAAGAAAGTGAACTAAATTTGAAGTAACCAATTCTCGATTTATTCATACCGGATATTTTTTATCCTTTGTTCCTCCCTCTAATTTAGACTAGAAGTTTGCACAGTGAGAATCCCATCACTAGTGTTATTCCTCGTCTCATTGGTCCATGAGGGTCGTGGTGGCCTGGTGGTAATGTCTTGGGTTCGGAACATGGTTTGAGGTTAAAGACCCTATTCCACCGTAGAACCGTCGTGTAAGTGGGTCTAGCGTACGTTATCTCTTTCGGGCTAAACGTCCTTTCTGATGTGGCGTGGACGTTTGGAAAGGTGGGTGCCAGCTCAGGTGTCATCCTCATCATCTGACTGCTGTTCAAAATTACAAGGTCAATCCCAAAATATTCCTAATGGTGCTTTAAAAACAGGACGTTAGTATAACTAAACTAAACTAAACATTGATCCACGGCTCAAAATGACTCGGGTGTCCAAAATTATAATCCCACAATAATTCATATGTTACTTCAGAACGAAAAGTTAACATAACTAAACGACAGTATTAATTTTAATTAATCTACTCGTAAACACAGCTTTGAACTGAAATAACTTTTTAGATCTTCAATAGATGGCGCTATGAATGCATATACGAGAAGGTATACGAGAAAGGTATACGAGGTAATAAAAGAGATGTAGGTAAATAATCCTTTATGCTAAGTAAAAAGTAAAAGAAGTATCGTAATCGTCAAAAAATTTAACTTCGAGATTTTGATGAATTTCGATGAATTTTCATTTTTGACATACACATTTTTGAAATGATGTCTGTCTGTTAGTGAACACGATAACACCAAAATGCATCGTGTATTTAAAAGAACAAAATTTGGCATGTGTTCCTAATGCCAAATGTTGTAGATATTTATCAAATTTTGGGAGGAATCCGTTGCAAAGAAATAAGTATATCTGTCCATATGCATGTGGACATAATTTAAAAACTCAAAAAGCTAGATAGATGAAATTTGCACTTCATTTTATGATAATGTAGAAAAGTCTGGAGCAAATTTCTTCTTTTTTTTCGCCATTTATGTGTACCCTAACGGAAGAACTCAAAAATGCAAAAACTTAGAAAGATAATATGTTGTTTTTTTGTCGCCAAATTGTATTAAAATTTAGACCTGATCAGTCTAAAAGAGGGCATCGAAAATTTCATTTTTTCTCCATTACATCACAAAACGCTATTTATTGAACGGCACAAAGCAGTCACGTGGGAGACGGAATTCACATTTATGGACTTTATGTGACCTTGAAAGTTTTGTTATGTCTCGCTTCACTTCAATTCATAGAGTATTTTCGAGAGATGTATACTTAATTTAATCGATAATATAATCGTCCACCATTGTCTGTGAAGCTGGGGGAAATTAAAATTATTCCCCGTCAATTTGGTCTACGTCATCACCGGAAGAGGAAATCGAACCTTTTGTTTTCAAGAATTTTAGAATTAGAGAATTATCAGAGTTTTTTTTTTAACGTGTAAATTGACTAATTTATCTTGATCGAATATAGCTAAGTATAATTAAAAATTAGTCATAAGAACAGGAACTAGTTATTCTGTTTACATTTTGAAATTGGATTGTAGCAAAGATCAATGAGCTAACGACTAAAATATTTTATTACTTTAAATTTATGCTGATGCATTTTATTCTCTCTTTAAATTAAGTTAGAAGTTATTGCTAATATTTTCTTTCAGCATTTTTTTTTTTTTTTTTTTTTTTTTTTTTTGTATTTGCTACGGGTTTTTTTCTATCAGTGGATTAATATTTGTTTTAATACAATTTTAGCGATTAGTTTTAAATCGAATATTTATAATTATAATGAATAGAGAAGATGTCACTGCTGAAAAACAAAACTTCTAGCGTTATAAATCTAAAATGTACATCAAATAATAATTTTTTCTTGTTTCTAAGCACTTTGTTAATGAACTGAAATCTTATTTTGCAAACTTTCGCTAATTAATCCGAGACAATCAGATCGGGGAGATTGTTAGCAGTATAATGTTCCGTCTAGACAGACACATCTTCTATTTTTGTAAAGAAGAGCCGAGCAGATGATGTTGCATCATCTGCTCGGAATGCAAGAATTTGAAGGGGGAGAATTCCTCCCGTTACTTAATACGGCTTCCAAACAGCGATATTCAAATTAAATCGTTTTTAATCACCATAATGGCAAAACTGTAATAATAAAGACATTCTTTTATATTTCAACATATGATATTTATATGATGAAAAGGTTACTCTATTTTTCCAGACGAAGTCTTAGTTCTAAAAATAGCTATCTTAAGCTTCTGGAACATTCAAAATCAAGTATGAAAATGTGAAAAAATTTTATTTTTAAAAACTGAGTGTGCAAGCTTCCGTAATTATATTAACGATGTAAAACATTTTAACGTTTTTATGTAATCAAGAAAATCGATATTATTTGGAGCATTTTTTTTTACCACTGAATATACCTGTTTGGTCCAAAGTTTTGTACTCATATTTTATTACTTTCTCGTATACGTAGTAAAGTACAGAAATTGACAAAAACATTCCAACCCGAGATTTTAAAGAATTTCAGCGTTTTAGACCTTCCTGAATTCGAAACACACATTTTCGGGAAATGTGTGACTGTCTGTTTGTGACAAAAATAACTTCAAAACGTCTTGAATTAGACACATGAAATTTGGTGTACGGTCTTTTCATTAAAATTGCATATTTCCGCCAAATTTTGAGTAAAATCTGTTCCGAGGAAGTCTAGAATATAAATAAACGGTTATATGATCAAATATACGCAAACGGTGAAACTAGAAAATGAAGAGAGCTAGTTAGATAGAATTCGGTACCTATATTTAACATCTGTAGTGTAGACATCTGTCAAATTTGTATCGGCAGGTTGATCGTCTGCCGGTCTGTACTTTCAGAAACATGTAAGCGCGATAATTCAAAAATGCATTGACTTAAATATATCAAATTTGATATGGGATTTTGTAACTGCAAGTGCAGTTTTGTGGCAAATGTTTTATTTGATCAGTTGAGAAGTCAGCCATCTAACTCTCCGACTCGCGACGAAGGCACACGGATTTAAACCATAAAAACTGAATGACCGGACCGCCGCAACAGCAACATTGGAGGGAACTGTGGTTGAGTCCTAAGGGCCGTCACCGGCCACGGTACAACCTTCCCTGAAGGAAGTACGTCCCGTCACCGACGGGAGAAGTCAGATCCCCCACCTATTAGTATACCCTCCAGGGTGGCGAGCCAACCACCATGCCGGAAGCATCTCATCCTCATTTCGAGGTGCTCCCCCGGGGGTCTGATCAGTTGAGAAAAATGCTCCTAAAGTACAAATTCGATATTCGGATACTATTAACGCATGCCAAGGATTAATCGCCAACTTACTCGCCAAGGACGACACAATAGATTCAGTAAAAATGTTAAATTCAAGTCAAAAGTTAATATTTCGTCACTATTGTACTCAAGGCGTTCTCTGGCATGACATGTTCATTAGAGAGTATGCGAGAATGTTTTGGGAAGACTACTCCTGATAGTTTTAATATAAAGATTCCACTTTAAGTTTCATTCTTAATCTTGTTGCGTTTTTAGGTTACCGTATTCACATAGATAAGACTAAACTGATTCATATATTCCAAGAGCTAATTTCTTGAAAAATTTTAAGTAGGTCTATAATTTTGTGATAAAGATCGCATGTTTATTTTTAGCAGACAAGCTTATGTAGATTACTTATTGAGTTTATCGACACAAAAATGGGGGGATGCAATCCTAAACATATGCTTTTTGGAATCAGGTGAATCTAAATAATAGAATTATTCTCTCAAGAGATAAAATTTTTCGACAATTGCAATATTTTCTTTATGTACATTTCGCACATAAACAAACAAGAAAAGATTCTACATTTTAAAGAGAAATTAACCATCTTTGGCGACAAGTTGTTCGCCAATAACAATATTGGAATTTTTTGCTGTCAAATTAATAAAATGGTATACATTAAATTAAAATTGCAATGTGATTCTGCAAAATAAGGGTTTTCCTACGTATGCTAATTAAAAAAGTATGTTTAGTATTAAATAAAAATGAAAAGTAAAATCTGACTTTTGAATTATTGTTCAAAGAATACTTTTTAAAAATTTAATACTGACTAAAGTACGTGTAAAGTACTAAATGGTTTAATGGAGAAATGGAATTAGTTTGAATTTCATAATCAAAATAATTACAGATTGTGTATCAAATTCAATTTTAAAAACTTTTTAAGCTTAGAGCAATGACTGCTCATACAGGAAATTTGCTTTATTAAAAAATATTTCTTAAATAGTGTAAAAATCCCTTTTCCATGTGTGCTATCATTTTTTGAAAATATAGCTAGAGAATTCAAATATCCTTTATTTTCAATTAACCTGTATTTTAATTAAAGTTTGGACTTACAAATGTTGTTACAGACACCTTCCTTTTACTCTTGAACTCTTTCGCTTCCATGATACATGTCTGTGATTCGGACTATTATCTAATAAAGTGCTTATTTCTTTGCTAACTCTTAATCGCAGTAGAGAAGATAATATCTAATTAGACAGTGAATGTGAATCACTGGTGATACACGTGCTTATTTCTTTGCTAACTCTTAATCGTAGTAGTGAAGAGAATTTCTAATTAGATAGTGAATGCGAATCACTGGTGATACACGTGCTTATTTCTTTGCTAACTCTTAATCGCAGTAGAGAAGAGAATATCTAATTAGATAGTGAATGCGAATCACTGGTGATACACGTGCTTATTTCTTTGCTAACTCTAAATCGCAGTAGAGAAGAGAATATCTAATTAGATAGTGAATGTGAATCACTGGTGATACACGTGTTAAGACAGAGATATATACTAAACATAGGTGTGCTGCTCTATTCGCTTCAAATTCTACCCCGAATTAGAACTTTTGTTGTCGCCCTAATATGGATGACATGGTAATCAATGTATTAAAGATCATGTATGCCAAAGATAATAAGGAATAGATAAAAACTATTGTATTTGTATTGTATTGTATTGTTTTGATGTATAAAAGACATAAAAACCTGCATTCATTTTAAAACATACTAATGTTCAGTTAAAAATTTTTTTTTTCTGAAATACTGTTTATGTTGTTGAGGACTAGATGATTAGCAATTATTGTTTGATTAGATGAATAGCAATTATTGGGGATTAGATAATAATTATCGAGGATTAGATGAACACTCCTTACTCATTTTCTGAAGGAAACTCTTTTCGAAACACATTACTTTCCATTTAACAGAATTTATTTCATTAACAATTGATACTGAATTCACGCAATCATTTTCGGACACAAACCATTTAGAGCTAATCGATCCTCCCGTGCATTAACACACTATCAGATATGCAGCGAGACTGAAAAATCATTCTTTGTCCAAAACGAAGAGAAGAACTTGACTTTCTACTTTTCTGAACACCCAATTTATGAATAAATAACAACATGAAATATTCTCGGCGACCGTACCTGAAAAACACTTGGACAATAACTCAGGCGAAAGGTGTTCGAAAGCCGTGGCGAGGACGTGCACTGTAACCGTAACTTGCCAGAATGGAGAGTTCCCGCGAAGCATGGAAAATCGCATTAAAATATCATTTCACTGATTTATTAATACCAGCACCGGAATGTATGACACCCGCTTGACTGCGCAGCTGTCTCGTTGGTCATGCTTTCAGCCGATGTGGTATTCGCTGCGTCTGCAAAACGTCCATTTCCCATCCTATTTTTATTTTCAATCTTTTACTCATGCATAAGTAGCAGATATGATGCAGATGGTGATTGTTTTCGATTTTTTTTCTCACATGTTTAGATAAAAAACAAAGATATTTTATTAAAGATGGAGCGTAAATTGGATGTCTGTTGAATATCTGCAAGATTTCAAAACAAAATGGTGCTGCCTCACGTGTATTTACAATGACATGGAAAATGCAGCTTCGCTTATTAACTAACTTCTAAGCACACCTTTTTTATTCTACAAAATAAGAAAATTGTTCTAAAATTTTTACACGAGTCACATGACGTTTTGTATTCACAGTCATGGATTACTAATTTGTTCTATTATTGATAATTTTATAAATTTTTGAAACAAATCCACTGTACCGATAAATTACCACGAATTCTTTAAATTTTAATAAAAGATGAATCATCTGAATAATTTGAATATAAGATGAATCATCTCATAATAATTCTAAATAACGAGAATTCATTTTTAAATTCTTGTTATTTAGAAAAAGAAATTATAACTGAAATAAATCTCATTCTAAACACAAATAAGAAAAAAAAATTAAAAATAAGAAAAACGCAAAGGACTCTGAAATTTCCACATGATTCATATGACGTTATGTGTTCACAATCAAGAGCTACTGACTTTTACTATTATTGATAATTTTGTAAAATTTTGAAACAAATCCACTGTACCGATAAATTACCACGAATTCTTTAAATTTTGAATAAAAGATGAATCATCTGAATAATTTGAATATAAGATGAATCATCTCATAATAATTCTAAATAACGAGAATTCATTTTTAAATTCTTGTTATTTAGAAAAAGAAATTATAACTGAAATAAATCTCATTCTAAACACAAATAAGAAAAAAAAAATGAATAAGAAAAACGCAAAGGACTCTGAAATTTCCACATGACTCATATGACGTTCTGTGTTTACAATCAGGAATTGCTGACTTTTTCTATTACTGATAATTTGGTAACAAACAGAAAGCTTCAAACAAATCCACTGCACCGAGAAATTAACATTAAAATTTTGAATATAAAATGAAAATTCTTGATAATAAGGCATTATTTAATTCTTGTTATTTAGAAAAAAAATGTTACTGAAATAAATCTTATTCTAAATACAAAAAAGAAAAAAAATTTCAATTTTATAATAGATAATAAATAATTATTATTGTTAAGGATGAATGCTTAATTTAGTTTTATATTGATATCGATATCGTCCAAGAATGTAAAAAAATAAAAAAATAAATCGTTTGCAACATTAAAATCGACTTTCAACAATATTATGTGTTCTTCCAGAATTCATAAATGTCAATTTGTATTCTTGTTCTTGATGCGTTTAATATTTGTTTAAAATTCTTGTTGCTTCATTATTTGTTCAGAATGACTTTTTGTGCATTAATTAATTAATGTAAAAATAAATTAATTGTTGAAAATGTTTGTCGCTTCTATTTTTTAAAATTTGGTGAAAATATTAACCACCATATTTACAGCGTTGATTTACGATCTCTATTAAGAGTTTCAAAACTATTTCGATTAATAGAAGTGTAGAAGCATATTTTTTTTTATTTCATTATTTTTTGAAAACAGAAAAAATGGCTGATATTCTTGTGTCTGTTGCAATATTTGCACGAAAAAAAATTTGTGATAAAAAAAGAAGTAAAATGTGTAATTATCTATGCAATGTATTTGTTAACATGTTTCAAAACATAAGTACATAAGAAATATAACTGATCTGCTACAAAACAAACAAACGTATACTTCTACTTATCGGGAATTAGATATAAAATCAGGTGTAAAATTCCAAGCTTACAAGTATGAAAAAATTCAAGTTGAATAAAAAGAGTATGAAAATAAAAAAAAATCAACTTTTGGGAAAACCAGTTAAATGTAACTGTTTTGAAGCTTTAATTATGTATCAAATTTAAAATTTTTTAAAATACATTGTTTTGAAATGTCTGAATATGAATCATATTTTAAGATACAAAAAATTTAGCTTTACATTTAATTAACCCTTTAAAGTGCCATTTTTTTTTCTAGTCAAATTATGTTAAAATATTTTTAGGCTTGAAATTAGAATAAGGAAAGAGATTCATTTAGCATTTTAGATCAATTTAATTTGATTAATTAATTAATTTGGTTAATTAATAATTAAGTAACAAATCAAGACACATCATTTTGTGTGACATAAAGAACTGAAGCATCTAAGTTTCTGACTTACTAAAAAAAATTTTCAGAACTTATGCCAACCTACATAATTTCATGCAAAGATTGATAAATTTGATGGGAAGCATACTTCCCACGGCCTAAGAAAGGGTTAAACTAATTCTTGAAAAGGTCAGATTTATAAATAAATAATACCTAACTATTATCGAAATCCACTAACTTCCCTCTTTGAAAAATTCTCTAAACCAAATCCATCGAGCACTAAATTCTTTGGAAAATTGCGCTTCAAAATAGAACTATTTTTATCATTTTAGATACCGTTCGAACAATAACCGTTCTTCAAAATAATTTTTTACCCACAAAAGAGTGACACGTTCGAATATTAAAATTAATGTGCTCTTTTCAACAAATTGATCGTCGCGCTTGAGACCAGACAGTCCACGGTGATCAATGGACTGGTGACCAAACATCAAACGAATTTTCTTTTAATAATTATCGGCAGACACAAAAGAGTCTTCTGCCATCCATATTCCTTCATATTCCACAAATTAAATTCTTTGCCGTTATTGACAGAATGCTTCATTTCCGGTTAAACGATGTTTCACGAGTCGATGATCACGAACTGATGGTAAGGCACTTTTTTATATTTTTATTTAATAATTTCCTCACACATGGGTTGCTTTTCTCTGTAACCGTAACTTATCGATGAATTTGAGCGGCATTTTAATCATTCCTCCTTTTTCGAATTTTCATTGGTCGGTTCGTCCGTCCGACCCGATTGGTAGGAAGAACTATGAGTGGAATTAATATTCTTTGGAATTTAATTGTGTTACACATTCCTTTTTGGATTATCGGGGTACTTGTCAATAATGTCGTTGGTACTTGAAGTTTTTTCTAATATGGCATTGTTCAAAGTGACCTTGAACCGATATCAGATGCTGCCTGAGGATAAAGGACAAAGTTGCAGAAATTAGTTAGAAAGATATTAATTTTCTGATACTTCTTCATTGATTTCTTTAAACAGAATATGTCAAAGCCTGTATCAATTGATATTTTTGTTTAAAGAATACAATTCTTTAACTTATATGCATACTCTTTGATTTGAAAATTTAAAATCTTTAAATTGAAAAAAAAAAGAACATGTTTCTTTTTATTTCAATAATTGAAGGTATCAATAGGGTTGTAAAAATATTAAATTTTATAATTTATTTTTTCGCTGTTTACTCTTCCAGCTAAATGCTATTTGGATTTTTATTTGATGTTAATTTTCCACACATGCATACATGATTGCACAATCCAACATTTCAAAGAATAATGCAAAATTCACAAACATGCAACCGGAAAGGAAAAGTAAGAAATAAGGATCATTTTAAAGAATTTATGATAACATTTTAATCCAGAAAAGTAACTTTTCGTGCAAGCTTAAAACGAGGGCAATATTTTCCGTTATCATTATCAAATATTGTATGTAAATTGTTAAATAAAACTTTTTCTAATTTAAATTGGGATATATGTGTGATATTTTGACAAATGTACAGAAACACAGAATTTTGTCTTTTAATTTGACAACCTTTGGCATTTACTAATGTAAATACGCATATAATTCAACAGGACAGTGGAAATTATTTTCCCTATGCCAAGAATCCTAATGCAATAATAACAATTTATTTCAAAACCAAACTGAATGCATGTTACTAAAGCATAACTAGCGTTTAGTTGAAACTACAATTTTAAAACAAAAGCAAATTTTATATAAAATATATTTCAGACACAATAGAAATATATAATGTATAAATGCAAGAAAATAATAGACGCCCCGAAATCTACAAAAGCTTTCAGTACCTTTTCCATAGGGATTCTAGATAAATATCAACTGAGCAAACAAACACGAAAGAGGTTACCAAGACCTACTGTGTTTTTGTTATAGTCTTTGTCACCGAAACAAATAATGTAACATTATGTTCCTACATTGCATTTCCCACAAGAAAACGAAACAATAATTCAAGAATCAAAACGAAGTTCGTTAACAGACTATGACGGCTTAATACAGCTACAAATGGCTTCGAATTTGATTGTGGAAAGACTATTTCCCAAATACCATTTGGGCAAAATAAATAAAAGGAAAAAAAAAAAATACAATCATGGTTATAATAATAAGGATAATAATAATAAGTAAAAGAAAAATGTAATAAAAATAGTCAGGAAGCAAGTCAACTCCCACGTGGTAGAAAGACTCACAGCATTGGCGTGCTTTTCCTAAGCCTAACATGTCTTTTGCTGCGACGCAGTTTGCTATTGCCGGTGATAGTTAAAGTCGCCCTTTATATGTTCTTTTTCCGCTTTCTTTTTCCTTTTTTTTTTCTGTCTAGCTCCCTTTATTTTATTCTCTTCTTTTCAAAGCTTGTGTTTGCTTTCACTCTCATCAGATCTATCGCCGAAAGATCTCAAGGGAGCATCTTTTTTCCCCTCTCTTTCGATTTTTTTTCTTTCTTGCTTCTGCTCGTTCTTGTTCGTTTCGAATCTTGCACGAACATTTCAACAGCAGAAAAGCCAGTGTAGATTCTACTTCTTTCTGATTTGCTTCCTCCTTTTCACCTGCTCTACCCCACACACCCAGTATGCCGTTTCTATTGTTTTATATTCTCTGGAAAGAAAAATAAAAAAGAATAGGAATCGGATTTGTTTTTAAAGAAAACAGTTCTTCGTAATAAGTGAGAGTCTGCTTGCTCTAAGTTGTTTACGGAAGATTTTTGTTGACAGTTTTTTCGCCAAGTGCAATTCCGATAAGAAAAGTGATGTTCTTGTATTCTGATTTATTTTTCTTCCTCTCTTGATATAATCTACTGTTCCAACGTTGTGTTGCGTTTCAGAATTTTACATCATTGATTTTACCCGAGTTTGCCGAAAATTTCCCAAATAAGTTTGCGGAATCTGTGTATATTAGATAGGCAAAAAGAATTTGGACTGAATGTTTTGAACAGAAATGTATGGAAAGATTTGAGATTCTACTTGTTAGAGAATGCAAATTGTTTAAGTTCAGTTTTTGTAAACAAATAAATTAATATAGGTTACAATTAAGTAAAATTTTGGCAATTACATTTCTAACACTTTTATATCAATTTTTACTTTCATTTATGGAATTTTAAGTTAATTCTTAGTCGCTTCATTTTTACCAAGTGTTGCGAAAAAACTAAGTTGAAATGATTTAATAAATATTCGATGAAATATTTAATTAGTCTCAAATTTTATTTCAAGAAACTATCTTTTTTATGAAATTTCTACTGGGAATTTTCATGTTAAAATCAAAAAGATTTATTTTCTTTAAATTCATTTATAATAATTGATTCAAACTGCGATTAGAAAATAAGTTAAAAGCATCTAAAAAAAGTTTTATAAACTAAGAAAACACGAAAAAAAAGTCTTAAAAAATATTCCCAATGTATTAAAATATATTTCAGTAACGTTAGTAAAAACAGTTCTGAACCCAATACTTATATTCGAAGATTTTGTTATCTCTTTTAGTGCCTTTTTGTAATGGAATATCTGAATATCGCACATTTAATAGTTATTTGAAAAAGACATTCATCAGAAATCTACAAATTTGGTCTCAAGTCTATATACCAAATTTTATCCTTTCTAACTCAAATGTTTTTTTTTTTTTTTTTTTTTGTATTCGGATAGGTTTTAAACGTGAAGATTCGTCAAAATATTGAGTTCGAATTTTTTGGCGATTATAGCATTATCCCATTAAAACTTTTCCTTCTGTATATCTAAAAGAAATTTTTAATGTCACTTTCAATGCTAACATAATTTAAAACTATTTCAATTTTAGTCATTATTCAGCTGATTATAATTTAAATGCCGACGTCCTGGCATAGGGGTAGCACGTCTTCCCCGTGATCTGGGCGTCCCGGGTTCGAGTCCCGGTTTGGGCATGGTTGTTCTTCTGTTGTTCTATCTGTGAGATGTGTGAATGTGCCCTCCTGTAAAAAGGGGTTGTGCAAGCGAATGAATGATGCGTGAGTGGCAAAGTCGTACTCTTGGCCCTAGTTGGCGCTGCTATAAAAAATAAGAGATGTTCCCCCTCAGGCTTAAATCGCTGTCTTCGTAACAGCGGGCTTGTCAGTGGCAAGTGCCATAAGAAACAAACAAACAACAAACAATAATTTAAATGAAATGTAATATTTTCCATTCTTTTAATATTAACGTTAATGATGCCATCTATTTAATTAAATTAGAAATATTTTAGGGAAAAACTAAAATTATTTTTGGTAGCATCATATACAAGTAGGACAATATGCTTTTAAAAGTAATGTAATAACTATTGAAATCAACCGAAATCAGAGGGAGTGGACATCCGGCAAACTTTATCATAAACTCTCCAATAAAGGTCTTATAATTCTCTCTTTGCATAAAATTGTGAACTTCAGGTAATACTTTGCATGGTGTGTTGAAAGCTTATAAGCCAGTTAACAGCTACGCTACACGAGCAATTGCTTTTGTATTGTGATCATGTTACTGGGCTGCGACCCACAAGGTCCCAAGTTCTATCCTTGCTCATCTCAATCCGCCACAATGACATTGGCGAAAAGTAGTTAGGAAATGTTGATCTTCAGAATATTGTAGCATTTTTACTGAATCTATCTTACGAACATGTAAAATAGACATTTTTTTTCCTGACCGATTGTAATAAAACTTGGCACGACATTACACTTGCAGTCATAAGATCACGTACCGAATTTTATTAAGTCATTCTTTACACGAATTATTGCGTTTTTCATGCATGCGAAAGCGTGGACCGACATATGGTTAATCCGCTTACAGATTTGTTAGAAAATAGGGGAAAAATCAGCATTTTTTTTCCGTGAAACCTATGTTTCAAATTTTATATTAAATTTATATAAAACTGATTATCAAATTTTATATAAATTTTATTTATGTTTTGAAATATCGAATTCACGTGTATCTGAACAGAATAGTTAAACACATATGCTTTGAACAAACGGATTTCGTTCAAAATTCGACAGAAAATTAAAAATTTGGTCTTAAGTCTATACGCCAAATTTTACCCGTTCTAGGTCAAAGCGTTTTTGTATAATTATATTCACAAATAGATATAATGCCCCCCCCCATTTGTTTTACACTTAGAGGGGTCTAAAATGTGAAAATTACAGTACCTCCTCTATATTTCTTTTAAGAGGAAGTAAAAACAAACAATTTGCATATACAATAGATGAATTTGTCTATCGAAAAGTCCTGTGATATGCTAAACAACAAAGTGTTACTTCGCAGCTAGGTTTGAACTGAGGTAATACACCAAGATTTAAAATGATATTGATGTAAAAGAATCCATATGTATAGATAGATGCTCAGGATCCATGTCCATTGAAAAAAATATAAGACCAGAGGTTATGTTCAGATTTTTTTTGGAGCATACACTTATAAGACAAAAAAAGACCTAATTTAATTAATTAGTGTTCTCCTTCGTGGAAAAAACAGCGAGGTATTAGGGATGACGAATATTTTCAGAGCGGTTATTACGTAACCAATATCAAAAAGTCACAAATACAAGTGATCAATACTTTTCAATGTGGGGTGTGATTCAAATCCTTGATACGATCTTACTGGTGATATTTCGATTACAGGTTTTGGATCACGATAGAAAGTAACAATCGATACGATATCACTGAAATTTGCCGGAGCGGTGACTTTACTGGAAAGTAAGAATCGATACGATCTATCCAATGGAAGCTCTCGAAAGAAATCTGTGATTGGATTGAAAAGTGAACGGACCGGTTATTGGAATTATCATATCGTATCATTGAATTGCATATCACTGAAATTTATCGGAGCGGTGATTTCACTGGAAAGTGCGAGGCTTCACTGGAAAGTGCGAAGTCACCGTTCCACTTTACGGGAGTGACCGATATTCGTATTTGATGATGCGCTATTCCATACAGATCATTTTTAATTGCTCGTGACATGATTGACTTTGATTACATGTACTCTGTTTAATGCTGGCGCCATCTATTGGTAGAATATAGGACTAAAGAAAATTTTTTTAAAGAAATGACATATATTTTTAACTCATCTTTTCCAGAAAATGGTTTACTCTAATAAATAAATTAAATAAATAGTTTTGAGAAAAAAATAAAATGTAAGAAGTAAGCTGAAACAGATAAATTAATTCAATCACTCGTTAATTAAATTAGTAAATTAAGTATTAGTTACAATTAATAAATTTTATATTTCATATTAAGTAATAATTTTTAATTAATAATATGATTGAAATAACAGATATTTGGAACGCATATTTAAAAATAACAATAGCAATATTATTTATTATTCAAAAAATCGTGGATTATGCATCTCTACGAGGTATTTCAAAACGGATCCATCAGATTATTAGAAGAAATTTCTACAAATGTCTCCAAAAAGTAAAATAATAGAAGCTCAAACGCAGTACTTAGAATCCTAGAGCAAAGTTTATGCTTGAAATTTGTATCTATTCTCATGCAGCGTCAAGATTCCAAAAAGGCCTAAATGGATTAAATTACAGCATCGAACGTCAACTATAGACTTTCCATTTATTACCCAACGACACCCCATTGAAGATTGTTTCCACCGCCCTTCAAGAGATACAAAGCACTCTCACTAAACAAAAGACGAAACCTTCTTTATACCAGCATCACCTCCCCCCATCCTTTTTCGATTCATCACCTTCGTCAACTCAAAAAAAAAGAACGATGTTCACTCACACCATCCAAAGAGCAAACAATAGAAGGAACCGATCTCTAAGAATAGGATTGGGGAGGAGAGGAATCAACCACGAAGTGACAGGTTCGAATTTTTATGAAAAATAAGAAGCTCCGATCAAGATAAAAAGTCGCCCACCAAAGTTAATCATAGATAGGAGCCGTCATTCAGATAGGTAGATTATAATGTTGGGCTCCTGTGAGCATTCCGTAGATCCGGCCGCTCAGCCCAATTGAAATGGAACTAATAAATAGTTTGATCGAGAAATATCCTTCGACCTCAACTAACCACGCGAATTTCAATCGTCGTCAGTATCGTGAGTTTGTATTTTTTGTTTGTTTTTTCCCCTTCTTGGATCTTATCTATGAGCACACGCCATGCTGAGAAGTTGCTGTTCGTGATGGTGTTTGCTACTGGCTTGTTTTCTGTGGATGGTAGTTTGTTCTTCTGTTAGAATCATGAAGCTTTGGTTACTTCTAGAATCAAGAACGAAATTTTTGTTTCAATTCATTATGGAGTCGTTATTTATAGATGATGGAATCAAAATGATTCACTAATACATTTAGAATTCAATCTCTTTAGAATTCGATGATCGTTCTTGTTATGTTATCGTATATGAAGCTCATAAAGAAAAAGTATGTTAATTATTTTTAAAAAAATGAACTAAAGATTTTAACGAATGTCCAAATTTCAGACTTCTCGAGTCAGAAAGACACATTTTCGGAATTAAATTTTGTGCCATAAAACAAAAACTCAATCTTTAACTAAACTGCACCACATTCTCGGTATTAAACCATTAATTGATTTTGGCGAGTATACTTGTCATGGAAAAAGTACAACATTTTACGTTATGACGAGTTTATTCGTCAGAAATATTAATTAATCAGGAAACACAAGTATATTTTACATAGGAGTTACAATTTAACAAATAATTAATCAGGAGACACAAGTATCATTTACATAGGAGTTACAATTTAATAAATAATTAATCAGGAGACAAGTATATTTTACACAGGAGTTACAATTAATAAATTATTAATCAGGAGACATTTTACACAGGAGTTACAATTAATAAATTATTAATCAGGAGACATTTTACACAGGAGTTACAATTAATAAATTATTAATCAGGAGACAAGTATATTTTACACGGGAGTTACAATTAATAAATTATTAATCAGGAGACAAGTATATTTTACACAGGAGTTACAATTAATAAATTATTAATCAGGGGACATTTTACACAGGAGTTACAATTAATAAATTATTAATCAGGAGACATTTTACACAGGAGTTACAATTAATAAATTATTAATCAGGAGACAAGTATATTTTACACGGGAGTTACAATTAATAAATAATTAATCAGGAGACACAGTTTATATAAGCATTTTCCTAAGAGGTCGAAGCAATTAACTGGTTAAAATATTTGTATCAATTTATAATAAAATTGAAACATGGAATGTCTACGAAATCCAGATGTCTAAAAGTGTAAAACTGCGAGTCATGAAAAAGTGCATTAATGATGCAAGTACTCAAAAGTACTAAAACGCGTGTCTAATGTTCATTTACGATTATAAAAATACCACATATTTTTGGAACTGTGACCACCTGTTGCCTTGTTTCTGAACACAATAATCTAAGAAAGAAAATCGGGCTAAAGCATGAATATTTGGTATGCAATCTATGATATGTCGTAACCTCAAATTAACAATTTTTAAAAAATCAAAATATGGTTGAAATCCGTTGAAGGGAAGTCTGCCTGTCTGCCAAATGCATTTGAATGCAATAATTCAAATAAGCAAAAGGCTATATAGAATAAATATGCTAAACACGTTTCTCATCAAAATGCTTGATCATATTACAATTTAGTCTGAATTTGCTCGGAAAGCTGGTGTGTGTTTGATGGTAGCAATTTAAAGTCACAAGGTTAAAAAAGCAAAAGGATTGTTATTATATGCGTCAATAAAAATAAGGAAGACCTTATTTGAAAAATGAAAACGGCATGTCTGTAAGATCCCAAATCTCTATGATGTGATATTTATTTTTGATGAACCACACGAACGTTTTTAAATATTAAAAGTGAATATTTTATTATCTTGTAATTCTATTGTATAAAATTGGATATACGAATGGAATTGCTATAAAATTGGGTTTAAATTTTATTTTATAAAATTTAGAAACTTAGAGAAAACATTGCACAAAAGCAGAATTATTACCCTTAAAAGGCATTTTCTTTAAAATTTTAAAATAGTATAAATATTTATATACATGTGCTAGAATGTGCTTCGAAATTATTAAAAGAATATATAAAAATTTCTTATTATCCAAAATTAATTGAAATTTCGAAAAAACCTTTTCAGTCTGCTCCGTATACCCAAGAAATAACTGCAAATCAAATTGCTTAGCTCAAATGTATATGCCGTTTTGAACAATTTTTGTACGCAATGCCATTACAGCAGGTTATCACATATAAAGCCAATTTTCAACCCAAGCTTTTATTTTACTTATAAAATATAATGCCTCCAGGTTAATTTTGATTTTAAATTATTGGATACCAGATAGAAAATTTATACCAAACTTAAATGTCCGTCTTACACTGTATCATTGATTATTTATCGATTAATTATCATATTAGAAAAGTATTAGAGATTCTGTTTTGCCAAAGATTGAGAATTTCTCCAAGTTTTTTTTTTTTCTTTTCTGTGTACTGTATTATGAAAATTTTTTAATCTAGTGTGATCAACTTAAATGAATATTCTTTAAAAAAAAGTAATTGAAAAGTATTATTTCTTTTTAACAAATAATCTATTTTTGGCTTATTTTTAATTCTTCTTTGATAGTTCTTCACTGTTCATTATTGTCGCATTTTCATTTTATTACTTCTTTTTGTGTGGACCCTTTCCAAGAAGTCTCTGGCTGGCTTTAAAATTAAATGTAAAACCAATTAATTAAAGCAGAAAAGTTCGATTTAAAAAAAATTTTTTTTTTACTTTTTTTTTTTTTTTTTTTTTTTTTTACTTTAATAAAAAAAAAATAAAGTAACTCCAGATATATTAATTTTTTAGACTACTTAATCTTAAAACCAGCATAAACAAATAAACATGAAGGAATTATTACGGCACACTAAATAAATAATATTCATATTGCACAACCTATTATCAAACTTCAATGTCTAATCCTCTAAAAGGACGAACTACAATCAAACGTGATGCAGTTGAATCACATGTCCTCCAATATCGATCAAAAAACATTCGGAATTCGTGTAGTTCATGTTTGATTGCAAAATCTGTAGATGTTTGTATTTTAAAAAAACATATAAAAATAAATAATTGCATCTATAATATTTTTATATTTCTTTCTTTCTTTCTTTATCTTTTAAGGTGCAGCATTATCCATGGGCAAAATTGCGAATAAAATTTATGAACGGGTAAAGGGGGGACTCGGAGGGTCTTATACTATGTGAAGAATTTTAGGAAAATTAATTGACTTTATATTCAATATTAAAATGTATAAAGACTTTTTGGAACTCCTCTTTATCCTTAGAGTGCTTCGTACAGGAAGCAAGAAAACATGATTAATTTAACTAAGCATGTCATGTATATTTCATGGCACCGTATATTTCAAAACATCTTATTGTAATTCTGCAATTTTTTTTTCTAAAGTAAAAATATTAAACTGCCCAACCAATTAAAAAATAATACAATAAATTTGAATGCCTTTTATAGTTAAGAATATGAACATGATATATAAATTATATTTCGACATTTTGTTTGAGCTTCATATTGGCTCTTGCGTCATAAAAACTTCCAACAAACCTAACCAATCGGTATTTTCAAACGCAGTCAAATATTTTCAATGACTTCAAAGAAGACATTAAAAAGAGATAAAGACTCTTATGGACCAAAATATCTGTTCAAATATTCTTTTTAACATCTTTCAAAACGCCCCCCCCCCCAAAAAAAAAGCAAGATAAAGGAATTCTTTACCATGCAACAACAATTCATTGATAAGAATATTTAGCAAGCAATTACATCCCTTCTCTGAAATTTGATAAGAAAAGACAACCCACTTTGGGAAAACAAAGGCCGGCATTCTTTCGTCCAACTTCCCTGAGAAATCCAGACAGTTTTCTTTCTTTTCCACGTAATAACTATTCTTGGGAAACTAGGTGCTCGATTTCGATAACTTATTCAATCGGAAGAGCCTTTGACAATGATTAATTGCATGCAAAAATGACACTTGCAGGAATGGAATAAAAAGGTGCCAGAAGCAATAATATCTAGTTAAAAGTGTCATCTGTATTGTCTCCAGTGACAGCAGACTCCAAAATATATCATTGCGAAGCTATTATTACTTATTGGGTTATTGGTGCATGTATAATTTAATGCTTGTTATTCAGCATTCATATGCTATGAATGTGGAACGAATTGCTGAAATTCGGATGTTCTTTTGATGTAAACAACATGCAAATGGACAGGTTGAACGTTTTATAAGAGCCTGATCTATCGCATTCGATATTTGTCTCAATTCTTCTATGAAGACTTTGGGAAATAGCATTTATTTTTACTTCCTCCAGAACGAAGCGAGAATAAAAAGATATGTAATTGCCTAACAATTTGACCTTGTGGTTTTGATGAATTTCGAAATACTTTACACGAAGTCCAAAAACACTTCATTTTTTTTTTTTTTTTGGAATTATGTTTGTGAATCTACAAACTACAAAGTTAAAGCCATATTTTACGAAACTAACTTATAAGAAAACATTTTCTGAGTCACAAACTTTAAAAAGAAGATTCATAGATAACGTGGCGCTTTGACCAAGCCTTGTAGGCGTTTACAGCCTTAACCAATTAACAGCTTTGGACGAGTATACCCGATATTGGAAAAAGTACAAAATTTTGCGCTATGACGAATTTATTCAATTATAATTACTATATTTATATTATAATTGTTTAATTATTATATTTATAATGAATTATTTATCATATTTATATAATATACACGTTTATGACAATTTAGATATGCATTTTACGAAGAGGTCGAAACAGTTAACTTGTTAAGCGCAGGAAAGTTCAAATTAGATTGGTATTACTATCTGCAGGAAAAAGTTTACTTTTTATAATTTCGTACAAATCCTATTAGAAAATATTTATATTCAACTGGTATGCGTTCTTTGCATTTATACATGATATCATTCTAACTGATGTTTATTAGTTTTATGATTTGATGTTTATCTTTTGTCTAATTGTATTTTAATATGGTTTAATTCTGTCATAGTTTTACTTGCATCTGAATTTGAAATAATTTGTTTATTAAATTAATTGTTTGATTTCTAATGTCTGATTTTAATGTCATTGTTTCACACTCACTAATTCTTGACCACAAAAAAAAAAAAAAAAACCTTGAATTTCTTGGAATTTTCAGGTGACGAGAGGGCAATACTTCGACGCAAGTCGGAGATCTCCCAGAAAAAAAAACTCTTTGGTTTGAATCCTTGTTTGAAGGTGACATTGATGATGTTTCGAGCTCGGATTCATAATTTTATTTCATCTTGTATTTCATTTTATTCTTTTTTTATTTACACTTAATGCTTATTTCTAATTTAGTCTGTGAATCGAAATGTTTGTTTTTCTGAAGTTTAACACAGTTACTCTAAAAGGCAAAAGAAATTTCCGCCGTTTTTTGATGCAAAATTAAGTTGATACCTGGTTTTGCTGTTCCGGTAGGATTGATACTAATACTCAATTGTACGTGATGCAACTAATAACTAATTCTTTTTCAATCTTAACGAAACCGAGTACTTTTTAAGTATAGGTATTGATGGCGATATACCATGACTTTGGTTTTGATAGTGATTGACGGATGGGTGAGAAGAGGGAAAAAAAAGTGTTGCTATTATAGTTAGAGTAGGAGAAGGTGGAAATTCCTCAGTATTATATGCGTCGTTACATGATGTAGAAGACAGTAATGGATGGGAATGTGCGCGTATTGCGCATGCTCATAGCATCGTCAAGGCAAGATGGCAAACTAGGATATATAAAACTAATATTTTATATCAGAGTAATCTAATATAGTTATAAATCGAATCCAAAAACTGATACTGAGTACCTGATATTCTTAACCTTATCAGTTTTGTGTACCTTATAAAAAGTATCAAGTTGATAAAGTACCACTCAACTTTACATTGGTGACTTTGGAAGAATATTTTCTGTATAAATTAAGAGACGAATGGGTATTAAAACTTGCCTGATCTTGCTAAGTTTCGCTCTTTCATAACATGCGATTAAATATATATTGTCGCAAAAGGAAGATCTGCATATAGTCAGCGTGGCTCAGAGGTAAAGTACGCGCTTGCAACGTACAAGATCAAGGGTTCGAATCCCAGCCAAGGCGCATTAATTTAAAGGTTGAACTTTAAGAAAGGAATAATAAATAAATCAAATTAATGTTCTAGAAGCTTCTAGAGCTTTCTATAACCTACTTTATAATTCTATATTATTACGTAAAGGTATAAATTGACTCCACAAGCAATGGAGTCAATTCTTCGCCTGCATGTTACGAATTACTTAAAGCTAATAAACTTGATATTGTGTTACTTTGTGACTTGTTATCCTTTGCATCTTCGTGACAATATAAGTGACGGGAAACTTCGGAGAATATAGAATGGAATAGAAGAATCAAACTGTATCCACTCACATAGCACTAAATGGGAAGTTTAAGTCATCCTGATTCTTTCAATACAGCAGTGACTAGAAACATGAAGTCATACTGATATATCTTACTTCTTCTATTGTAGATTTTAAGTAAAATTGACTCAAAATTTTTTAATTTTTTTTGTCTTGAAAACATCAAGATATATGCGATAAATACCTCCTGCTTATCGATAGCAGCTATTAGAAATGGAGAATTCCCCTAAAAAAATCGAATTTTCCCGTTAAAAAAACATGCAAATTCATGTGCTAATTTCCTCATTCTAATGTAACTATATGCTTTTTAGCAAAACTGGTCCATAACATAACTCCCAAGACAGCAATTAAATCTTAGTTTATGAAACCTGGGATTCCAATAGGAATTTTAAAATCCTCTAATGAAAGTTCAAAATATGCATTTTTAAAGTAATAAGCAATGCTCAAAAAATCAAACATCTTTCCGAGTTTTGAATTTTCTCATACAAATCGAGATATTTTAAAATTCCTTGAAAGGCATTAAGTCATCACTCATCATCTACTGGCACCAGAAGCTGTGATTTGTTCCGGCCTTTTAAATGAACCCAGTTTCAACTTTTAAAGGTGCTTTTAAAATTACATTAGAGAGGTGCTGTGTAAGTCCCTACAGAAACGAGGCTCCTAACTTAAACTAACAGTCAAGAGGATGAATGTTAGTTTAATATGCCTAGAGAATAAATACAAGGAATATTTTGTTTATGATAAACAATGCAATTCTGCGAGATAGGATTTCTCTATTTCCTACAAGATGGGAGATATTTTTAGCAGGCTGTGCCAATTTTAATTCAAAATATTTCTTGAAACATTGATATTAGCAATGCTGAAATTTATATTTTAACATCAGTGATGAATCGTATAGTGTAGAAATGTTTTAACCCATCATACATTGCACATTGATGAATACCGGCATATTTTTTTTATTTTTATTTTTTTAATTAATTTTGTATAATTTAATAACCAGCAAAATAAAAAAATTTCAAGTTTGATTACAAATAAAATCAATAAAATAACTCTAAGTAATTAAATTAAATTATTAAATTACATTTCCGATTATTTTTCTTGCATTTCATATTCTTATTTATAATTTTTTTTCGTGTGAAATTGAACGATAAAGAAAATAATTAAACATATTGAATAAAATAAATACATTAATAGACATGTTATTTTTGTATTTTTTGACCAAAAAAATGAGTAAAAATTTTTTTATACATCATTTATCGCATTTCAATTTTTATTTATCTTCAAATTCTTTGATTTCAAAAAACACTTTTTTCAACACAAAGGGATGAAGTAGCTGTTCGTAAACAGAATCCACTTCTCTTTTCAATAACGGAACGAATTCACTTCGTTACTGCAAAATATAGTCTTTAAAAAAAAACTTTTCTTTTTCTACCAACAGAGGCTTTTCTCGATGGTTTTAGCTATCCCGCACAAAATTAATTCATAAGTTATTATATTTATATACTAAAGAAATGTAAAGGTGCTGCAGTTATACGGCGCCTGTATATGATCCATTCCTGCTTTTCATTAATATTGAAATGAAATAGATCAAATATTTCTTTTTAATAAATTTGAAAATGAAACTATATGTAATTGTAAATAGTTTTTATTACAAAAATGCGATTGCTGTTGGAGAAATTTCAAGGAAAATCATTATAAAAATGAGTTACAAATTTCAGGAAATCCTCCTTTGTATAAGTGATCAATATGAAATTATTAAAATAGAAAAACTATTAGCCTATTAATATCTTAACAGAGGCATCTGCAAAACTGTCACTGGTTAACTGTAATAAATCGAGGAATTTGGCGTAATTTAGTTGAATTGGTATTCTTTTTGAAACAATATAAGGATTGCTTTAACTAGAATTTCTACTAACAACAGTCAGATGAAGAGGATGCTACCAGATCTGTTATCTGTATTTAAATCAGAGAGCGCGAATATTGTGACTGAATTAATTTATACGAAATCTCCAGTGAAACCATATTCCGAATATAGAACGCTTTGAGACTAAAGGCTTGGACTTTGACATCAAGTTACTCTAGACGCAAAACTCCATAGAAACAAGTGGTAACTAATTATGAACTAGAAGCTTTCATAACCAGATGATCGTCGGGAGCATTGATTGTTATTAATTTAAAGATTTAATCTGTTAAACATGGTGTTTATGATTCTTTTAGCTAAACATCCTTAAGAGTCAAATTTTCATCTTGTTTATGCTTATGCAAATGGGCTTTCCTAATGGAGTTAAGTCCCATATATCATAGCACTATTAATAACACAATTGTCGGCTTATTCTGTTACCTAATTGCATTTGATCTTTCAAGACACTGTATTTTAATATTCACTGTGCAAACTGCGATAGTAAACAATCATTTTTTTTCAGCTTTCAACAATAAAAGAAAATCCTAAGATTAAGAAAAACTTTAATGAGACAACGAAAGCATTTTGAATTTCGTTTCTATTCTGCTATGTATTATTGAAAATTATTGCAAAATATATATAAAAAAATAAATTTTTAAAAATTGTGAAAAAAAATTACCACGACAATTAAACTGGTATGATTAAAAAGATTATCTTTCGAATCTTAAAACAACGTAATGATTCTTTTTACTCAATAATATTTGCAAACGAATCAGAAAAACTGTTAACTGTCGCCGAATTTTTAGTTAACTAAAGTTCTAATTAAAATTTATAAAAATAGTCTTGCGGTTTCCATTTTGACCCTCGAACATAATCCAACAAACCTCGAATTATGTAATTATTATACTAGAAAAATTAAATATTATAAATTATACTAGAAAATATTATACTAGATTTTTTAAAATCTTAGATAAAGCCACTTGTCTTGTTGAGCGTCAACTTGCACACTCTCACACACGCACGCACGCACGCTCGAAGTGAAGATATAAGGAATGAAAAACTATATAATTTAACCAATTATAATACTCAAGAAATTTATATTTATATAAATTCCTTTTTATAGTTTATAGTGTCAGAACAGTTCAGTATTTCTTTTTCATTTACATTTTAGTTTTAGAAAAACGAAAAAAATATTTCTTGGAAAATAAATCAAAATCTGACAATGAAACTGTGCACAAAATTTTTTCGAATTGCACAATGCAGAATTTTTCCTTTAAAATTTTTAAACAATGTACGACATATCCGGAATCACGAAACAAATTATTTTGACATGCTATTTTGATAAGTATTTTTTTTAGGCAACCACCCGGAAAAAAGTAACCAGTAATACACGATTTTATTACAATGTAAAAGGTAGATGATTGTAGTAACATAAAATAATTAGACATCAAACCCCCCCTTACAAAAAAAAAAAACCCCTAGGAAAATCCATTTATTTATTTCCACTACGAGCATTCTTCAATTCTTTGGCTCACAAAAAAAAATCATTTCTCAAAGCACAATCTTCTTAATTTAACTCGCCAAAAACCGTTACCTCGTCAGCAAGAAAGAGTAATTTGCCCTCCATTTCCCTTGATAACAGAGTAACGTCCCAGACCCATTCTTCATAAAAATCATTGAGGAAACAAAAGAAAATAAAAATGGTGGCTCATGTGATGAAGTTTTGACGAAGCTGTATTCTTCATCCATCCGTCCATCCATCCATCCATCCATCTCAAAGTTTTATTTTTTCACCTGCTATTGTCCCCTCTTCCAGAACAGGAAATCAAACGTAGAAACAGACTCATTACTTTCTATTAATCTCGCCAAATGCCATTCTAATGGAATTATAAGTATATCCGCTAATAAGAGGGTTCAATGGCGACGCGAACAAAAGAGGGAACTCTTTTTCGCCAACTTGCAGCTGTCAACGGAGAAGAGGCATCATTAATTTTGACTCTTAAGAGCATGCGCGAAACCCGAACCTCCTGTTCAGGAGATAACATTACAGGAGGTGTTGTATACATTAATTCTGCTACATGAATGCATAAGGTGATGGATCTGGATAATAGAAAAAGTAGTCGTAAAGGAAATGACGAAATGGAACGTTCTCGATAAAGATAAGCTTCGAAAGACTAACGACGAAACTTGTAAATAAAGATTTAAAATCAAACATTATACATGATGTAAATTTCAGTATTCATATTATAATGAATTTGTTTGCATATTAAAACAAACAGTATGAAAATATTCATTTCTTAAGGCGTTAAGTGCCTATAGACGCTGAATTTCTGTTCGGATGGTTGTAATCACCGGTGAGGGATATTGTACTTTCACTTCGAGCCTCGTCAGTCACCGGTGACTAACGCGATCCGAACAGAAAGTTCAGTACCGTTCAAAACCCACCAATTAATTTTTATTTAGGCCACACCAAATATTGTTGATTGACAACTGACATGTCCTGAAGACTGCCTTAGTCATTGTTGACTGACGATATATGATTAAAAAAAAATAATATTGTGACTGACATTATAGTTCCACTTTATGTTTCGCCAGCTCAATGTCATTCAAAAGTCGCCATTTATTTCTAAAACAGTCATTTTGACTGACAACAAATTTTATTAAGACTGCGTTAGTCATAGATGGCTGACAATATTTAAAAAATAGTATTATCTTAATAAATTTTAATCTGGAGATCACAACAGAATGTATCTAAATGCAAGCAATCTTATCACAAATTACCTAGATATCTGGTTTTCAGCATGTCAAAGAAATCGGATATGGAGGGGGGCTAGATTAAAGGACGCCAAAATAAGCCTGGCATTTATTATGTTAAAGTGTTTGTTTCTAATATCAAACTAAATATGTTGATAGATATAATATAATCTATAAAACAGATATAATCTTTTAGATCTACGAATCGGTACGCTCAAAAACAAAGAATTCTGAATAAAATTGCTACAAAGTTAGGAAAACATGTTAACAACTACTAAATGTAATGAAACTTGAAAAATCTAAAAAGTATTGAATATTTTCTTGCATTATAAATAGTACTACCATGTGATTAAATAAAAAGATACAGGTTCAACAGATGCAAATTGCTTAAATATTGTAATTTAAGATTTCATACCATTGCAATACATAGAATTCTATATGTGTGCTCTGAAATTTCAAGGGGGGGGGGACACATTCTTAGAAAAAGTCAAAATTATGTCTTTCTGTGGGTCATTCACTTGACATTCATTCTTTAATCCTTAAAATGACTGTAATACTCACTGTCTTCCCTTGAAACTAACTGAGCAGGGAAGCAATATTACAGGTTCGGTCTAAATATGAAACATATAATTAGACCGAGTGACATTTTCAAATATTTAACTCCTTCCTCTGTTCTACCCATCAAAAATATCTTATTCGGACAATTCACTATAGTATCAATGATATCTTAATTTTTTTTTCTTAAAAAATTGAAGCATCATTGTTATATTTAAATTACATTTTAAACGAGCAACGGCTTTTAACACAAATTAATGTTCGCTATCGCAGAAATTGGTATAACAAAATCCACCGTTATAATTCTTATATTAATTGAGAAAAAGGGATGTTATGTTGACAATGGAGCTTCCCGAATAATAGCGAGATACGTCAATCACGAATGATCCATAAAATGGTCGAAGCAAATGCAAATCAATACAAAAAAAAAATGCTTTTGAACAATTGTATTTATAATATGGCATAAATATGCAATTATGGCTTAATAAACAATAGACTTTTTGTAATTATAATTTTATTTGTTTACATTTTTACTGATGAATTAATATACTATACTGTTCATAAAATGGTTTAAAAAAACTAATAATGTACGCAAAATTGAATAGAAAAAAAAATCAACCTTTACAATCACACACTTATATATTCGATATCAAATAAGAAAATATTTCGCTAAAAACTCGATTTTAAATAAAGCCCATAACATTCTCCTTCAACTTGAGCGCAGGAAGCAGATTTTATTGAAATAAATTGAAATAGCTGTTTAGAATTCGCTATCGGCAACTGAAGAATTTCAACTTGTGTTTTTTTATCCACCATGCCAACTTCTATAGACAAATCAGCTTTCACTACAGATTTCCCTTCTTTTGACAAAGACTATAATGGAATCGGCTTGTCTGTTGGAAATTCAAAAATGTTCGCAGCAATGTAAAATTTATATTTTGATTTTAGAATGACTTTAGTCTTATAGGAAATTCCAATGTATAGTCGGAAATAACAAAGTATTATAAAATTCCAGAATTGATCTGTCCGTCTTTTATTACTTTCTGGCAAACGAATAATACAAGGATAAAGTATTATAATCGCCAAAGAATTCGAACTCGATTTTGAATAATCGCAACGTTTCAGATATCCCTGAGTTAGAAAAATACATTTTTGAAATCATGCCTATTTGTCAGTGTGTTTGTGAATACGGTAATTAAAAGATGCTTTGAAGCTAGACGGATGAAATTTTGTGTGGACAAAATTGGATGTACCACAAATTTGATCAAACTTCTAACCAATTTTGAACAAAATCTGTTTATAAGTCAATCCGAGAACAAGTGAAACTGATAATTATAAAATATAAAAAGCATCAGATAGATAAAATTTGTTATACATATTTAATATATTTTATGTGTATCTGTGTCATATTTATCAAAGGATTTGTTCTCTATCGGTCTGCATATTTTTTGATACATATAAACGTAATACTAAATTGTTTATCCGATAACTGTTTAAATAAATTGAACAATTCAGTTTTAACGGCGACCAAAAAGCGCCAAGAAAAAATTTCGCCAAATTATAAAAATATTGTTACGAAATTTCCGGGGTTCGTTTGGATAGTGGGAGTTATATGGTGTGGAGAACGCTCAATCAGCAGGCGGCAGTAGGAAATTAAACAGCGACGTTTATTTACACGAAGACACACAGAACAGCACAAAGACGACAACTATATACAGCACAAAAGACGATTATCTTCAGCCGAGACGTGCACCATACAACCAGACTCTACTGCAGACAGTAGCGCACGGCTTAGTTCAGCACTAGCTTCACTCCGTCGCTGCTCCGCTTATCTCTGGAAGGCCAGTTCTTTACTATCGATTCCGACTACTCTCGTGCTACGACGACTCAATTCACGACCACTCCCCGGCAGCTGCAGCTCCTTTTATAGGTCTCAGGAGGTGGGGCTAGAAGCCTCTCAACCAATCAGGAACGTTCGAGGCGTATCTCAGCTCCTACTGGACGAATCGGGAAAATTCTCGATGTTTCGGGAATAATCTATTTTGGAGCCAAAGTCGCCAAATTCGTCGCCAAGTTTGTCACCAAGCTCTTGGACCTCCTATGGAACCCACTATGCTGGGAAGCCGCGTCACAGATTCGTAACAATATACTCAAGTGCATTATTATTTATTATGAAAACTTTGGAACGTGCGAATCACATGATATATTGTTTAAAGATTAAAACCGCCAAATTGGCGAAATTTTTTCTTGTGGCTTTTTGCTCGGTGTTACAACCGACAAGTACCAAATAAATGGAATTTGATAAGATGCGTAGTTCTGCGTCAAATTTTGATTTTAATCGACTGACAAAAGAACATCCAAAATGTGTATTTGATTCTCTTTACTTTATATGAAGCACAAACATGAAACATGCGGAGTTCTAAAAACAAAAATCTTGCATGTCCTTGAACAAGATCTTCAGTTTTATTCAAAAGATTGAGGAGCATAAGATCTTTAACAAAGAATATACGTGACAATTTCGGTTGAGAGCTTCCACCCGATTTTTAAAATTTTAATTATATAACGAAGGAGCAATACAAAATTAGTTAGCGGTTATAACATGTGCAGAAAAAAGTAATTAATATCTACACAATGTTCAGTTTCATTAACTCGGTAATTGAAAGATTAAAACTTCGAAATATCTAAAGATACTTAAAAATATTTTTAAAACTTTATTGAAATTAGAAGTAATAAAATTGTACTGGAATAAAAATGTCATCATTAAAAATCTTATTTTCAGATTTTTAATGTGGTCTAAAAGCTGCTTGGGTAGCGACGTATTTCGAATTACGGAAATTTAGGGCTGCTGGGGATAGTCAGGTCTATTAAAAAATGCTATTAGTTAGATGCCAATTAGAATTGTAAAATATGCAAATTAATTAACTTTACAGTATTAAGATAATATTAATACTTTGCTAATTAGAATTAATCAGGTTTCTCTATGCTTCATTAAGTTCGCTTTATTTCTTTATAAAGCATAATATTACGTTCACTATTCCATTATGTTTACAAGAATTTACAAATTCTTAACACCTGTAATACAAATATTGACACCAAGTAGTTATTAATACTTAAATGATAACTTATATTTATTAAGTTATAAAAATCTATCAAATATCAATCATTATCATGTAATTAAGTAAAATAATGTGTTTATACATGAAATTGCATTCATTCTACAGTTTATATAAAGAGGATCTCATAGTGAGAATAGACTAAGACCCCAAAGTGACTAAATCCATCAGTTTGTGTCTGTGTCTTAAAACGCTTTTGAAGAAAAACGCAAAAACTCCGATTGCTTTCGTTAATTAATTATTAAACTTTTTGTTACAATGATATTTTATAAAACGGTTGGGAATTCAGCCGTTTGATATTAGAGTATTGCAGTGGAAATGATGACAAATAAAAAGTCTCCAAAGATTGGGTCCGACAAAAGGAAAGGTTTAATTTAAATACAATTTATTACGAGGAAATAGAATTGAACACATGATGAACTATTTACAGATATGACGGGGAAAACTTATAAATACATAAACGGTCATTACAGGACCTGAGACCAATACCGAACCAAAACATAACGACACGTATTTATCTCATGTCTTAATTCTAAAATTTGTATATTAGCTACAGTTGCCAGGTTAAATAAATGTCAGATACGATACCGATTAAATAGTTAAATGTTTAATGTCACGTGAAGTGATTTACTCATACTAATGACGCACAATAGTAGGTTCAAAATGCACTGCATCATTTTTCAATAAAGTACGGGAGACAAAATAATTTGGAATTTAGAACCTTAATGCCGAAATTTCCTAACACTTTTGTTAATAATCTAATTTAAAATTTAAAACTCAAGAAGTAATATATGCCAAATGCGATAGCTTGAAATCCAGTTCAGGGCGTTCCTGCATTTTACCAAGGATGTCAATAATGCCAAATCGCTAGGCAAGATGGTTGACCAGATAAACAATACCTGTAAAAGTTATTGTCAACCATCTTGATTTCTAACTTTGGCGACTTGAAATTGTTAGTATCTTTGGCGAAGTGAAGGGGTACTCTAAACTAGATTTTAACCATTTGATACCTCCAGGTTCAAAGGTCTGCCCTGTAGGGCGTTTTGAGGTATTTTTATATCCTGTATTATCGCATGATGTAATTATCAAGTAGTCTCCCAACCTACAAACATTATTTTGGTAAAAATAATAAATTGCATCAAAAATCACGATTAGGCTACTACATAATTTTTGAAAGCAAAAGATAATAATTTCTTCCCAATTAAAGATTTAAAGAAGGCCCATTCTGTTCCCGTGGTTCAATTTTTTTTATTAATTTACAGTTCTGGCTCTCAACGATATAAACATACTTCGAACCTCAACCTTTCATAGCTTCTGAATAATTATCTCATTTTCTGTAATATCGTCGTACGTGACAGCGCACGTTTCAGCTGATTTATGGTAACACGCGTAATATCCTGCTTTCAACAGAAGGTTAATAAGCAGATAAGCAGTTTTGAAAATGACCGCCTCTGTTTTCGCAATGCGTGACCAGTATTATCTATTCTTTCGATCGAAAAAAAAATCGAAAACAACAACAAAAAAAACTATGCAAAAAAATACCTGCAAACAATGGACCAACAGAAAACAATGGACAGCCGAAATTCTTTTGATAATTTATATCTAAAAGCACTGGCAGAAAATGCTTTAGTGAAGAAGAAGAAAGTGTTCAATGGCTAGGTGCAGGGAAAAGTAATGTTTATTTTCCAATGCCTGTAGTAAATAACATTAATTGGATTTTAATGGTAAAAAATGGAGGGAATTTAGAGTTAATGTCAGGTAATTCCGTTGGAATAGACAGAAATTTAAGGTGGAAACAAGATGTATTGCAACAACATTAGCTTGATGAAAAAAGTAAATCTTGAAGTGAATTAATTTTCATTCCTAGAATTAGTAATCACAACATAAAATAAGAAACAAAGGTAGTTCTCAAGGTCGTTTCATTTGTTATAAAGATAGAGGTTCAACTTATGTTTATATGTACATTCATTTAAATAAGAAAAAAAGATGATTGTTTAATTTTTACTTCGTTTAAAACGTAAGATCTCATTTAGATATAACTTTTTTAAAAAAATAGTTATTTAAAAATTGCTTTTAGTCTTCCGAGATAAAAATAAACTTATTTTATCATTAAAAAATGTACTTCATATTTTTATAATTTCCTTTATAGAAGTCCCCACCCCCCTCCAAAAAAATACACTCTCGAATCTGTCCGGCTATGATCACAATAATTCATAAACTAATTCATTCGAATTTTTTTTAATTTTAAATATTTAAAAGTTTAAGAGTAAATTAAATCTTATTTTAAATTTTGCCAGGGATTTCATTAAATTAAGGATATTTTGTTAATATGCATAGTCAAGCTATCTGCAAACTGCGTGTTGCGAATATTTTTAATAAAAAATTAATCAAAATGTTTACATCTTTTTCCATCAAATTTCAGCATATTATTTTAAAAATGTATTTGATATTAAATATTCATGTAATATTTTTTTATTTCATTACATTTTTTTAAAAAAATTACTGAATAATTAAAAATATATCTAAATAAATTATAAATCAATATATTTCCGGATGTAATTGTATTTATTACGTTACTATTGAGCAATTTAATACTGCTTAGCTATAATACTGAACATATTTTTTGTGTGCTCGTTATAGTCCAGTAGAATTGTCATGAAAAATAGTAAAATATGGAAATGCATAACAGAATTCCAAAACAAGCCTTTAAGTTTGTACACGGAGAAGAATATGAGAGAAAATGTAGTTTTAACATAGGGGATTCGCGTTTAAAAAAAATTATTTACCGAAGAGGAAAATTTCAAACTAATAAGCACTAAGTATTTAAAAAGATCTATAAAATGAGAGATAAAACGTAATGGTAATTTAATTATATCAAAAATAAGTTTTAAAAAGTGCAAATTTTGAAAAAAATTTTTTTTATCTCTTTTTGTTTTCAATTTGAACGAAATTTGAGATTCTATTTATGATCTAGTATATAAACCTGGTGAGAAACAGATAAACAGTTGGTATTAAGGAAGCCTTATTTTACGATTTAAAATGGTGTCATATTAATCTGAGTATTATGATTAAAAAAATAACAAATTAATTGAAGATATGCAGTAGTATAGATTACAATCGGTGAACAATTGTAAACCAATGCAATACAAATGCAGGAATGCAATACAAATTTGAATTTTTCAATAGAATGTTAAAACCAGGGCTATATTAAATTGTCTAGTATCTTTACCAAATTTAAATTTTCTTTGTTTTGTAGTGCTTCATGTACTGGTGTAGCCAGAGTAAGTGGCCCCTGAGGTATGATATTTTTCATCCCCTCATGATATATATTTTTTAAAAAAGCATAATAAAAGCAGATATATAAATTACTATTGGCTTGTCCCCAGTATATCAGCCTAAGATTGGTATTTGGAACATTTATTTTCCCTTACCCATCAGTCGCTACTCTGCTGGCAGGAGGGTTGGCGGTTTTTTTAAAGTTTAGTGATTCTGATACCGTATACTTTAATTTCACCTGACCATATAGTGCCCAAACAGTGGTGTAGTGAAAGTAAGTCAGCCATCTAACTCTCCGACCCGCCACGAAGGCACACGGATTTAAACCCTAAAAACCGAATGACCGGACCGCCGCAACAGCAACATTGGTTGGAACTGTGGTTGAGTCCTAAGGGCCGTCGCCGGCCACGGTACAACCCTTCCCGAAAGAAGTACGTCCCGTCATCGATGGGAGGAGTCAGATCCCCCACCTATTAGTGTACCCTCGAGGGTGGCGAGATCCAACCACCATGCCGGAAGCATCTCATCCTCATTTCGAGGTGCCCCCCGGGCGGTTGTGTTGTGAAAGTAAATGGCTCCTGGGGTATGACAATTTTTCACCCCCTTCATGATATGCATCTTTTAAAAAAATAGCTCTACAAAACTTAGAATTGTCGATAACAATTGATATGTCCCCTTATAACATCCTAAGAAAGCAATCGGAGTATCTACTTATATCCCCCTTGACCCTCAGATGTTACGCCAGAGGCAAGACATTCGGGGAAATTTTTAAAGTTTGGTGCTGGATTCAGGTACAGGTATATTTTAATCTTCCTAAACCATATATTTTTAGATCATGTATTTTTTTAAAAAATTGTCATTAGGGTTTATGCATTTACTATTAAAACAAAAAGGATTAGGTTCTTTTGTCAAGCCGACTATCTTTTCGAATGGCATTTGGCGCTTTATTACTCTAAAAATTTTGTTTGATGTCAGTACCGTAATCTAAAGACCGAAGACGAATTTCTTTATCAAGTAACAAATATCCGAATCTATATTCCTAGCTTATATTCCTAACTTAAATCGATATAAGAATAGTTTCTTTAAGAAAAGCAATAGAATTAGATAGAGACTTAAAAAAAATTGATGCTGTCTATGTTTATTTTATAGGGGCTTGCATGGTAGTCGTGATTTTTTGTTAATTAATACATATACTTTTAATTCAATTTAAATACATGAGTACTCTGTCGTTATCGTCGAAATCTAGCGATTATGATTCGAAATTAAAGTTCTCATTGCATGTATTGTTTGATAAATACAAAATAATATTTCAATTTTAAGTTGTTCTACATTACAGGTTAAGAAATAAGTTTTGAAGAAGGAGAATCTATCATATTTAAGTAAATAATTAAAATAATTTAATTATTTACTTAATTAAAATTTTCGATTTAAAAATATTCATAAATTTTGCTTTTAGGAATAATCATTTTAATTCGTTATTTATTATCATAAGAATTAATATCTAATAATTTTAATTTTTCCCCTTGATTTTTCTAAGCAAAGATAATGAGATTCTGATAGATTTTAAAACAAATAAGAATCCTTAAAAGTTTGTAAATTATCTTATAAATAAATGCCTTGCTTTTTTAATCTAATTGATTATGCATTAATTACTTTAAAATATATTTGATTTCCGGTAGAAAAAGAAATCATTTTTCACTTTTTGAACTCGTTTTTATTACTTAAGTAATTTTTTTATAATTATATATTACTTTTTAAACTAAAATATTTTACAATTCATGATTATAAATACTATTGAATCTTAATATTTCTGAATTAACTTCTAGATGGAGCAAAATGTATGAAAATACAGGGTGTTTATAAAGTCTCGGACCCATTTTGATATTTAATAACTCATAAAATAATGAAGATATAAACAAACTTATGGCATTTATCGATGGAATAACTCATATATTTTCCTTTTCAGGTTTGAATATTTTTACTTTTGTAAATATCGTCTGCGCGTGTGGTTAATTTCAGATAATTTCATTTTCCAGTCTAAATATCTGTACTTTTCTAAATATCGTCTGCTTATTAATTGCATTTTTCTCTCTTTTGTTTTTGGCAAGTATTGCTATGTTATGTTTACTTTTGATGTGTTTGTTCTATGTAGTACTTTTGTATGTGATGTTTTATTCGAGCGGATATTAATGGGAATGCATACACCACAAGAGAAAGCACAGATTTTATGGTGGTTCATAGAAACGAAATCGATAGTGCAAGCACAGAGAAATTTCAGAATTTACCAAAAAGATCCTCCAACGTTTTCAGGAGGAGAGTGTCGAACATTGATGACCTAAAAGCAGAATTACAACCGCAATAGGCTCTGTGGATGCCAACATGCTTGCCGCTACCTGGCGTGAAATTGACTATCGACTTCATATTCTCCGTGAGACGAAGGGGGCACACGTGGAAGTTCATTGACAAGGGTCATGAAACTTTTTGAGTCTATTTAACCATTTATGTTATTAATTTTAATCTATCTTTATTATTTTAAGAGTTATTAAGCATCAAAATGGGTCCGGGACTAAATAAACACCCTGTATATTCAAATTAATATTTTCATTAAAATTATATCATTATTTGGTATGGAGTATTTAAAATTTATTATATATTGCATTTTCCCACTCATTTAAATTAACAAAAAATTATAGTTAATTTAAATCATAAATTAATAAAAAATATAATGCATTAATAAATTATAAATTAATTAATGATTAATCTAAATTATAAATTAATAAAAAATATATATTTAAATTAATTTCAAAGCAGGATGTAAATGAGGAATCGATTGTAAAATTTCAAAACAAGAAAGCCTTTATAAACACCAAAATATGAAACAAATGAAAAACTTTAAAAAAAATGATCGTTATTAACCTCTAAAATTTGTTGAACTTTGATCAGTGTAATCATACCTACTACATAAATAAATACACCTCAAGGAGGGGGGGGGATCACAAAACGTAGCGAGATACTAACAGAACATTAATTTGACCAACAAATCCTTGCGTCCACACTAAAAATAAATAAATAAAATAAAAAATCATTCTTATAAGGAAAGAGCACTTTAACCCCCACCCCCTCCCCCACCAATCCTGCGTGTTGATAAGTATTAACAACCGCAAAAGAGAAAAGAATAACTAAATGAAATAGAATAAATAAATAAAAATATACACTGCTAGCCCATTGTGTGGTGGCTATTTTTCTTCTCACCCCTCACGTGATAATGGGTCAAAATGGGTACGGGGGTGGGGGTGGAAAGGGCATGCGTCATATTATTTCGCACCCCGGGTTTGAAATGAATGTACCTCATTTGTCATGCTGTTCTTTTAGAGAAGTAGGTGTAAAAAATTGTGGGAATTTCGCACACTTGTTTTTCTGTGGTGCATTTCCTCTTATGAATAAATGAGGTGATGTCTGGCGCCCCTTATTTGGGGGTTTTACGAGAAGTTTTCATGCTAAAACAATCAGGAAAGGCCCTTCGTGTGTGTGCATCAGGATTGGATTATTTCGAGCAGTTATATTTGCATAGAAGAATAGAAAGTGTTTTATTATCTTAGATGTTGTTAATGAAATCTCTTGGTTTGTCTGACACACTGAGTGAATGGATAATGATTTGCTGGTCAGAGGTTTCACATGTGTGGTGCACATTATCCATTTGGTGAAAATGATAGCGAATGAAATAAATGTGAAATGGCATGCCTGTTTATGGCAAATTATTATGGCAATTACTGTCATGTCTTTATATTGTTTTATCTGTGAATATTAAACGATGAATAAAAGTAATGGATATGTTACCAGCAGCATATGAAACGCTGAAGTTTTGCAGAATACCTAGGCATTTTATAAAAGGCCGAGTTCTTCAAAGAAAGCATTAATTATAAGAATTATTATATAGTTTTCTAAGATATTCTGTCTTTTATTGTTTTATCTGTGAATATTAAACGATGAAGGAAAGTAATGGATATGTTACCTGCAGCATATGAAACGCTGAAGTTTTGCAGAATACCTAGGCATTTTATAAAAGGCCGAGTTCTTCAAAGAAAGCATTAATTATAAGAATTATTATATAGTTTTCTAAGATATTCTGTCTTTTATTGTTTTATCTGTGAATATTAGACGATGAAGGAAAGTAATGGATATGTTACCAGCAGCATATGAAACGCTGAAGTTTTGCAGAATACCTAGGCATTTTATAAAATGCCGAGTTCTTCATAGAAAGCATTAATTATAAGAATTATTATATAGTTTTCTAAGATATTCGGTCTTTTATTGTTTTATCTGTGAATATTAGACGATGAATAAAAGTAATGGATATGTTACCTGCAGCATATGAAACGCTGAAGTTTTGCAGAATACCTAGGCATTTTATAAAAGGCCGAGTTCTTCAAAGAAAGCATTAATTATAAGAATTATTATATAGTTTTCTAAGATGTTCTGTCTTTTATTGTTTTATCTGTGAATATTAGACGATGAATAAAAGTAATGGATATGTTACCAGCAGCATATGAAACGCTGAAGTTTTGCAGAATACCTAGGCATTTTATAAAAGGCCGAGTTCTTCAAAGAAAGCATTAATTATAAGAATTATTATATAGTTTTCTAAGATGTTCTGTCTTTTATTGTTTTATCTGTGAATATTAGACGATGAAGGAAAGTAATGGATATGTTACCAGCAGCATATGAAACGCTGAAGTTTTGCAGAATACCTAGGCATTTTATAAAATGCCGAGTTCTTCATAGAAAGCATTAATTATAAGAATTATTATATAGTTTTCTAAGATATTCGGTCTTTTATTGTTTTATCTGTGAATATTAGACGATGAATAAAAGTAATGGATATGTTACCTGCAGCATATGAAACGCTGAAGTTTTGCAGAATACCTAGGCATTTTATAAAAGGCCGAGTTCTTCAAAGAAAGCATTAATTATAAGAATTATTATATAGTTTTCTAAGATGTTCTGTCTTTTATTGTTTTATCTGTGAATATTAGACGATGAATAAAAGTAATGGATATGTTACCAGCAGCATATGAAACGCTGAAGTTTTGCAGAATACCTAGGCATTTTATAAAAGGCCGAGTTCTTCAAAGAAAGCATTAATTATGAGAATTATTATATAGTTTTCTAAGATGTTCTGTCTTTTATTGTTTTATCTGTGAATATTAGACGATGAAGAAAAGTAATGCATATGTTACCAGCAGCATACGAAACACCGAAATTTTGCAGAATATCTAGGCATTTTATAGAATGCTGAGTTCTTTAAAAAAGTATTAAATATAAAAATTATTATATGGTTTTCTAAGATATTCTGTAGAATAACAAATGATATTTACGCAAAGTATAAAAAAAATGCATGATATCAGTAGTTACTTAAAAGATGTGAATATTTTAATCGTAATTGACCCAAGAGGAGTTCCGTGATCGGGGTGTCCTCCAATCTGAGAAAATCAAATGAATTCTGTTTTCACATATAGTTGTTTGAAACTGTTCAGAAGTTGAACCTTTTGCCCCACCGATTACAAATGGCAATCTATAGCGCAATCACCTCGTTCGTTCTCTGCGTCTGGAATAGGGACTCATCCAATAGTTCCCAAAGAAAAGATATTTTTTTTCGAATTTATTTTCCTTCTTTTAGCTTATTTTCCAGATTAATTTGAAACTAATTTTACCTTCTGTAATATTTTAAATTTTGAAACAAAAAGTACACAAAATACCAATTCATCAATTTTACTCGTATAAATATATAAGAAAGGTTTTTTATAACACTTTGTACAGGCATCTGCATCGTTAATGTTCTTTTCATCATTCTACAGAGTGCTTAGAAAATAAAAGAAATTCTGATATTTTCATGTATGGTTCGGTTAATGTTCGACATTTCATAGAGTACCTAGGAGATGACTGAAATGCTGTTATATTTTCATGTATGGTTCGGTTAATGTTCGACGTTTCATAAAGTACCTAGGAAATGACTGAAATGCTGTTATATTTTCATGCATGGTTCGGTTAATGTTCGACGTTTCATAAAGTACCTAGGAAATGACTGAAATGCTGTTATATTTTCATGCATGGTTCGGTTAATGTTCGACGTTTCATAAAGTACCTAGGAAATGACTGAAATGCTGTTATATTTTCATGCATGGTTCGGTTAATATTCGACGTTTCATAAAGTACCTAGGAAATGACTGAAATGCTGTTATATTTTCATGTATGGTTCGGTTAATGTTCGACGTTTCATAAAGTACCTAGGAAATGACTGAAATGCTGTTATATTTTCATGCATGGTTCGGTTAATGTTCGACGTTTCATAAAGTACCTAGGAAATGACTGAAATGCTGTTATATTTTCATGTATGGTTCGGTTAATGTTCGACGTTTCATAAAGTACCTAGGAAATGACTGAAATGCTGTTATATTTTCATGTATGGTTCGGTTAATGTTCGACGTTTCATAAAGTACCTAGGAAATGACTGAAATGCTGTTATATTTTCATGTATGGTTCGGTTAATGTTCGACGTTTCATAAAGTACCTAGGAAATGACTGAAATGCTGTTATATTTTCATGTATGGTTCGGTTAATGTTCGACGTTTCATAAAGTACCTAGGAAATGACTGAAATGCTGTTATATTTTCATGCATGGTTCGGTTAATGTTCGACGTTTCATAAAGTACCTAGGAAATGACTGAAATGCTGTTATATTTTCATGTATGGTTCGGTTAATGTTCGACGTTTCATAAAGTACCTAGGAAATGACTGAAATGCTGTTATATTTTCATGTATGGTTCGGTTAATGTTCGACGTTTCATAAAGTACCTAGGAAATGACTGAAATGCTGTTATATTTTCATGTATGGTTCGGTTAATGTTCGACGTTTCATAAAGTACCTAGGAAATGACTGAAATGCTGTTATATTTTCATGTATGGTTCGGTTAATGTTCGACGTTTCATAAAGTACCTAGGAAATGACTGAAATGCTGTTATATTTTCATGTATGGTTCGGTTAATGTTCGACGTTTCATAGAGTACCTAGGAAATGACTGAAATGTTGTTATATTTTCATGCATGGTTCGGTTAATGTTCGACGTTTCATAGAGTACCTAGGAAATGACTGAAATGCTGTTATATTTTCATGTATGGTTCGGTTAATGTTCGACGTTTCATAGAGTACCTAGGAAATGACTGAAATGCTGCTATATTTTCATGTATGGTTCGGTTAATGTTCGACGTTTCATAGAGTACCTAGGAAATGACTGAAATGTTGTTATATTTTCCTATATGGTTCGGTTAATTTTCGTCATTTTATAAAATATCTAGGAAATGATATTTTCATGCATTACCAGTTAATTTTCAGCATTCTATAGAATACCTAGAAAATAATTGAAGCATCGATCTTTTCAAACATTGCTGTTTAATTTTCAGCATTCTGTAAAATGTTTAAATATTCTATAGATTAACATATTTAATACACGGCCAGCAAGTTTTCCGAATTCAATAAAATATATAAATATCCTATGGAATACCGGCTTTCATACATTGACAGTCACTTTTCGGCGTTCTATAAAGCATCTAAATATTCTTTGGAGTGCCAGCTATCATACATTGTCTATAGTAGATATAATAGAATTCAAAGCTGAAGAAAAATGTAACAGGCTGCGACAAAAATTCATTTTTCTAGTAATTCCAGCTAAGAAAAAGTGGATACAAAATTGAGTGCAGTCAGAGAAATAAAAAGTTTTGAAGCTGAAAATATCATTTAGGATTTTATTCCGATATTAAAAATGGTATTAATAAGAATTCACAATGAGTAAATAAAAGAAAATTTTAATTAAATAAACTAATTTTGATTATAATTATAACTTTTTAAAATAATTATTTAATTAAAGTAACAATTTACAGTCATCAGAATACAAAATTTGCGCGCATTATACACTTGATCTCCATGTCTGGGCCTCTTTTTTACTGCAAAAACTGTCTAAAAATATATGATTTCTCCTGGATGTTTGTCAAGCTTCGAGTTACTCCATATAGCATTCTTTATTCATTCGATTCATTTGTTATTGTAGACTGTCAAAACATTTCTAAATCGCTTTAAACTGTTTCTTGGAAAGTGCTGAGACATTAAAACGAATGGCAAAGCTGAGAATACAAGAAGACGGCAAAGATATATATTGATGACAAATAGACGATGACATGTGCTCCTTAGAATGTCATCGCGGTTAATGAGTATACACCATTCCCACCCAATTCATAAAATACCATTTCGTAATTGGTGTTAAATAACAACTCAAAATTATCGCTGAAGAGTCTTCCTTTTACATAAACTGTCGCTGAAGTCTCTCAAGAGGATAAATGTGACGCCATTTTTATTGCTTTCTGGATACATATCAACTTGTTGAAATCAATATTATTTTTCATTCAACGGTCTGATTCTCTGAACTTATAGTTGAATCACTCAAACGGCAATCATAGAAGTCCGTGAGAAAAACAAACCGAAACAAAAAAAAGAAAGAAAAGAAAAAGATAGGGCTCTGGATCAAGTTGATTCGTAGATCTTAAAACGAATTTCTTTCAATAAAATAATAATTCATTGTATTTCGGTTTATTAGATTGCACAAATGAGTGTAATTCGAAGTTAAGGAACTCATAAAAATGATATATAATTAAATTATTTTGCTGAAATAATATTTCAATCATAAAAATAATTACTGATGAATCAAATAATAAAAATTATTTCTCAACGAAGTTATAAAATACATGAGTAATATGCTTATTTCCAGAAGATGCATTTTTCATTTTTTTTTTTTTTTCATTTTCTGATAAGTTTTATAACAAATTCATGGATATCATGAATTATATTCTTTATCTAATATGGATTTGATAGACAAAATGTCAAGGGAATTAAATAATTATTTAATGATAATTTTTTTAAATTCTTTTTTATCCTCTAATTAGATTCGAAGCATCCACTTTACTTTGGATTGATGACACAATTCAACGTCACCGTTATAAAAGAAGAAATTAATGAAATTTCAAAGCATACGTGTTGAATTTGCATAGAGTACCCAAGTTTAATAACATAAAAAGGGCTTCGATGAGTGATTCGTAGTAAATATATTTTATACATCTCGCATAATGTATCTTATTATCCTTATTACAATTCTCTAATTTAAAGCTCTGAGGGGTAGAATAGGATTTTTTAAAAGCAAATAATTAGCATTTCTAATTCTATTTTATTAAATTTCCTGCTATCCATTTTGGACAGACATTCACAGTCATTCAACGTTATGCAATAGTTAACCACAAGTCTCCCCTTCCATGTACGAAATTTTGTCTTTTTTTTCATCCAATCAGTGAACTCTAAATCCAAACAACATAATTAAAATTAATTGACAAGGTAATAAAATGAAGAATGGTATATCAAAACTTTTGATCCACGACATGGCAATTCTGACTAGTTTTATGCATTAACGATAAATATCGAAGTTTTTTTTTTTTTTTTTTTTTTTTGCGGACTGTGGAGTGACCACGAATATCCGTATATTTTCAAGGTACCAGAAGTTATGTAGTGAAGCTTTATAAGCCAGATAACAGCAATGGGACACGAGTCATTACTTTTGTCTTGTGGTCTTGTTACTCGGCTACGAACCCAAACACTGCGAGTTCAGTCCTCGCTGTAACCAAATAGCTACATTGGTGACCCGGAATAAAAAATCAAAGCTAAATTGTAGAGCAATTATGTGCAACTCATTACGATCGGTAATTAATATGGATTATATTTCCGGAATGATTAATGCAGATTATATTTGAAATTAAAATAAGCGAAACTATATCAAGCCGACATATTTCATTCCATCAACAAGCAACTCGTGTTGCCACTTCTAAAAAGACAAACTTGCAAAAACAAAGATAATAAAATAAAAATATAGCTGCTACAGTTATGTGAACCGGGGTGCAAAAAGAAGTTTCGCAAAAAACAAGAACGGGAAAGAGAAAAAATACTGTAATACATTTGAAAAAATAACGTTTTTTAAGACAGTTTTCTAAATGTTTTTTTTTATTATTATTTTACTTTTGAGAATTTTTTTTAAAATTCCTATATAAGAAATAAACTGTTCTTAGTTGATAAATGTTTATATTTAATGCATTACTGTAGATTTCAACTTGTTATTTGATAGCCCTCAAAAATATGAATTAAATCAGTATACTACAATTTATTGCGTGTGCAGATTAAAAATTTTATATTCAACGAAATAAAAGCGGAAATGAAAACCCCACTTTTCTGTTAACAGCTAAAAAGGCATTTTTAACATTTTTTTTTTAAATTTTAGATTGGCAGAAGCTAACGATTATATGTTTTTGTGGAGGAGGTTGAATTTCATTACAGAATTAAAAACATATTTACAGATATAGGATTAGATTAAATTCAAAATTATTCATTAAAAATCATTTAAAAATTGCATGAAACTGAAATTGGTATCATAGAAAAGCAACCTTTTGGAGTTTTAAGACAGAATAAATATGATCTTCGTGAAATGCAATATTCAGAATCTACAGCCAAAAATTACTCCAAGAATAAAATAAAGAAAGGGAGGGAAACCTGAAAAATTTAAAATTTAATTAATTTTAGAACTTGAGATATTGACGGTAATCGGCTTCTTGTTTTGATGAGCTGAATTTCATCTAAATCAGACAAAAACTATGTATTTGTGCAGAGAAAGTTCAAGCTATTATTCATCTTATATATGTACAGTGATCACTCTTTTCAAAAATTTATATACTAATTAATTTTCTAATTTTTATTGCAAATCAGTCCATATTCCTATATTCTTATATATTCTCTTATTTCCTGATCCAAATCTAATCCTTTTTTTTTCTTGAACATGTTCACTGCCACGGTTCAAGCCTGGTATCCGAACTTTCTGTCTAATTAGATGATCCTTTCTTTGCTATCTTTTAACTGCAGCAGAGAAGGTGTCATCTATATCTATACTTATAATAAAGCTCAATGTGTGTGTGTGTGTGTGTGTGTGTGTGTGTGTTGGCGCTCTACAGGCCAGGTCATTTGACATACAGCTATCAAATTTGGTACATGTATACCTTAGAGGTCGGGAATGTGCACCTGGGGTCCCTTTTTTTGAAATTTTAATTATTAATTAAAAACTAACTTTCCCGCCAAAAAAATCTTCCATTTTCCCCACCGCCAACTTTACCGCCAAAAAAATCTTCCACTTTCAACACCGCCAAAAGAGTAAGGCTTCAGTTTTTTTTCTCCCAACAGAAATGAGGCTAGGGTTAACATTTTTCGGCGGATTATTTCAAACGATTCTGTTTATTTTCTTAATGTTTTATGCATTTAAAATTAAACATTGTTAATTAATCCATGTTTCAGATTCATTCTGAAGTACTTTTGAATTCAAATAACACAGAATAAAGGAAATTAAAAATGTATAATCTGCATAGCGTTACCCCATTACCCCAACTGGCGTAGAAAAATTCACGCATTTGCGTTACCGTAATTGGCGAAGAAAATTCACGCATGCGCATTCTGTTCCGATTGTTGCCATGACAACCATTATCAACAGACGATTTAAATTATTGTTAGATTAATTGCATGCTTTTGTAAGTAAATTGTATTTATGTTAGTTATATATTTTTTGTATATGCTTATAGTTTTAAGTACATCGTTTTTTAAGTAGTTTATTTTAACCTGTTTTCGACCGATTATTTTAAACGATTCATTTTATTTTCTTAGTGTTTGATGCATTTAAAATTAAACATTGTTAATGAATCGATCTGTTCATGATGGATCTGAGAAAATTTAGTTGACAAATTCTTGAGATATTACATAAATTAAGAAAGATATTCTTTAGTGCCCATAAAGTTTAAACGCTCAGTGACTCTATTATCAGTAATCATATTATTAAAAAAAATGCTTTGTTTCAGTAAAAAATATTATTATATTAATTGCAGATTAATCATTTACACTTTAATTTAATGTAAAGCATAAATTCTACGAGGGGTAACAGAAAATTAGAGAGATACAGATTACGTTATGACTGAAGGTCTTTATAATATTATGAGTGAATTGAAATTTGAAATTTTGAAATATTTTAATGAAAAAGCTATTAAAGTAGGAATTACATAAAATATTTAACTATTAAAATTTTAACGAGCATTAAGATTGGTGAACCGGCTGGTCGCCAAAGGCGGCTAGTCTAATAATATAGATGGCTTGGTACAATTATATATTATCTGCGACGCGCCAGCGCGTCAGTGGCAGCGAATGTGTTAATTATTCCTAAAACACGCTCTAAAGCGTTGCTTATATTTTAGCTCTCACGCTCCGATCGAATCGATAAAAATACCTAACGCTTATAGCGTAACTTCCAAACCTACTCAAGATTCCCTTTCCTAAATCAGCACTTGTCAAAGAAATGTTAATAAGAATATCATGGTAAAAGCCTTAAGGGGAAAATTTCTCACACTTTACTCTTGCGTTTTGGTATGAACAGACGCGTTTCAATGCTTCTTCCCATATACAAACCATGCCCTTCCGTGGAAAAATAAATTGAATATGATTCCGAATTTGTCTTTTCGATCATTATCTGCAAAACTATGTTACATATATAATTTTTCATTTTGGTTTACTGCCATCTATTGTTTTAAGTTGAATTGGAACCGACGATTCTAGGTTGCTGAAGTTAAAAGAAGGGTTTTTTCTTTTCTTTCATTTACTTATTGATATGATTTGATACAATTTTCCTGTGGCATTGCTTAGATCTGAATTTTGAAATATTATTTTGCTTATTATTATTGTGTAATTTTAATGTCATTGATTAATTGATATTAATTCTTGTCTTCAAAAATCCCAATTTCTTCGGATTTTCGGGTCACGAGGGGAACATAAGTCAGATCTCTCAGTGAAAAAATCCCTGACTGAGGGTAACCCTTGATAAAGTTTTCAGGTCAGATTCTCCATTTCCTTTTTCATTCCATTTCATTCATTTTTTCCATCTAAATCAATATTTGTTTCTAATTTGGCTTTTAAAGATACTTAAGATCTCCTTTTCTAAATCGACGCATGTTAGTAAAATCTCTATAAAAAATCTCTTGGTAAAAGCCTCAAGAGAATTTTTTTTTCATACTTTGCTCTTATGTTCTAGTATGAAGAGAAGTGTTTAATTACTTCTTCCTGTATACAAACCATGCCCTTCCGTAGAAAAATAATTTGAAATTGAACCCAAGTTAAAATTGAAGTTAATTCCAAATTCATTTTTTTCGACCACGATCTGCAAAACTATGGCACATATATGTTTATTTCATTTTGATTCAGTGTCTCGATTTTGTCTTAAATCTTCTCTCTTTTGACTCAGACCATACTAAGGTTATTTTACGACGAAAGGCAGATGGGATCTTATGAGAAGAAAAAGTCACACCATTTCTGACCAAATTTCCACCCAACGCCTACCTGAGGAATTCAATTATGTCCTTAATAATGTTGCGGAAGAGCAGGTCGGATAACAAAAAAGCCGGATAGGCCTGAGTTCTATAAATTCATTTCATTGCCCACCAATACAAAGTTTTAGATAAAATAGACAAAGTTTTTATAACAAAACTCACTGTTATAATACGTGTTTTCTCACTTACTGTTGAGTACTAAGCCCTCCATTTATTTCAATCTGAAAGTGGCCGCCCCGGCGAATCATGGAAGAAGTTGCCTGTAAATGTCGAGTTAAAATAGAAGGCTTTGTACTGATAGTTTATATATTGCACTATGCGTTTGAAGAATTTATTAAAGAAAAATTAAGTTAAAGGATAAAGTTAACATAAATTCTGAGTCATTTTCTAATTCTTAAGAAAATAGACTCAAACTGATTTTAACATTCCCTGGTAAATGATTACACAAATATGAAAAAGTAAAAGAGTCAAAACTTACAACTTTTAGTCTTTTGTTTGGCAATGTTGCCAATGCAACGCTTTACCTTCCTCATATAATTACTATAAAAGAAAACTAGGCCGGATAGTATGTAAGCCGGACAGTCACGAACCGGATACTCGAGAGTGTACTGTAGTTACAAAACTATTGTCTTCTGATTTCAAGCCAAATCCTTGCCACCAGACCAATTCACAACCGTTTAAAAGTGAAATATGATAAATACAATCTGTTAATGCAGCGTGTACATGGGACTTAAATGACCATTAATTAAATTTCCATTTTATTCGCTTGTCTCACTTCTTCACCCGAGTCGACTCAGAACAATGACCAGAAACTCTAATATGACAAATACCCATCCAAATAATCAATCCATCAAAACTGTCCACAGTCGAGTGAAATAAAAAGGCACTCTATAGATTTGAACAAAATATCACGGGTCATTCCTTGAACTCGCACATTAAAACCACCATTCATCAACTGACGTCAACTGTGATTCGATCTTTCTACCAGTCCAATCAAAAACTTCACAAAAGCCCAGAGAAAAAGAAAAAAAAAAAAAATTAAAAAAAAAAAAAAAGAGAAACTAAACCTTTCTTCTCTCTCTGTTAGAAAATCTCATTTTAAGAAATCTCGTCACAAATTCCCGAATGAAAGACTCGCGAAGCGCAGAAAAATTCTTACACTGAAAAATATAAAGAAGTTCAAAAAAAAAAAAAAACACTCCTTGGGAGGTCGCCCGGAACCAAACGATAATTGATACGCGCTGACAAAGGGAGAATGGTCGAGGCGGCGGTCGAGACAGTCGGACCGACAACCCGGCTTTGATTCATGGGGTGTTCTTTATCCCGATGGAGCTCATTTCGATTTCATGATCGTGGAAGCCATTCCTCAAAAATCCACGAAACGTCTCGCTTTGCAAAAGGAGAGTAAATAAATGCCCTTTTCCGCCCTCCCCTTTCAGTGCCTGCCCCCTTCCATCTGCGAGAGAAGAAGGGTCGTTTGTTTCAAGCGCCAAGACGTCAATCACCCCCTGTATTTAATTAAGGATTTTCCTCTGGGTCTGAGAGTGGATTCCGCTGACGGTCTTTTGAGAGGAAAACATACATATCGGTCTGAATTCATCGGTTCTTTTCAACAGTGCAGCTTTGAAGACGAAAGCGGATTGGGATTGAAATGAGAGGGGTGGTCCACAAGTCATGGTTCTTTTGTTAGATGTTTTAAGATTGTAAATATGTATTTTTTTTCAGCTCATTTTCTGACTTTATAATGATGGCTAATAAATAAGATAAAGACTCCCTTTATTATTTTGTGAGGAGAGTAGGTGGGGGGGGGTGACAGAGGCAAAACACAAAATACCAAAAATGTTATAATTCTAATTATTGCTATCAAATGCGTAAATTAAGTTAGGTTAAATAAATTGGTATTTTACTGATAGCAGCAATATCCCTCCAATGACTTGCCAGAGTAAACGAACTTTCACCCACACCTGTGTAATATTATTAGACAGAAGTAGATGTCCCGGTACAAACAATTTAACAGTCGATCACCAGGGCATATCTTTGAAGGTACATCTTGAGGAAGCTGGTAAGAGAAGGCTGGGAAATCATAATGCTGAACATCACTTCTTTGTTTTTAATTAATGATAATTTGTTATTTAACCCTTAACTGAGGAGGTGAAAATTGAGGACTTAACTCGGGAGGTGCGGTCTATGAGACCGTATTTTCTTTACACTCAAATTTTCTAATGAAAGTATTAGTATGAAAATATACTAATATATTCTGCAGATATATTTCTTGATATATACATATGCTTTATAATTTTTTATAAACATTATCATTGAAAAAAACAATTGAGTTGGAACTATAAGGGCCATATGATATTTTTCGAAAAAAATCTTTAAATTCAAGACAGAGATCAACGTTTAGATTCTTCAAATAATAGAATTCTCATAATTGAATTAAAAGAAGATATTTTATATAATCTTTGGTAAAAAAAAATCTAGGAAATTAATTATATATCCAATAGAGGTAAAAGTTTTAATGAATTTTAACATGTCATATATTTGTGAAATGACATTAGATTATTGTAAGTATTAAAAATAAATCGAAGATTCAGCTGTGACTTGAAACTGACTTCAGTTTGAAATTAATGAATATAAATCTAACATATCGGAATTGGCACCAATGAAATTTACAATCGTAGCTTCAATCTTTATGAGTAAAAAAAATTATAATATTTATATCATATATAATTACTATTAGCTACAATATATCGACACGTGTAAAAGTAAGATCATGTGCGTACATGTATCTGCAGAGTCCAGATAAATTTATAGCATATGTAGTCATGCAATTCGGTATGCAGGTAATCATAATGGCTCAATCGGACTGCTGCTATTGGCGACAGCGAGGACCGAACTCGTAGTGTTTGGGTTTGTAGCCGAGTAACAAGATCACAAGACAAAAGTAATTACTCGTGTCTCGAAGCTGTTATCTGGCATATAAAGCTTCACCACAAGCCTCAAAACTCGAATTTCAAAATGTAATGTAGGATTTTATTTAATGTTTTCTATTGTTTTGAATGATTTTCGCACTTATCACTTAAAAAAAGGAAGTTAGTTAAGAAAAGAGAGAAATTGGTAAATGATAATTGTTGATAACTGATAACTATGACAAATAAATAACTATAACAAATGATATTAATAACTAATTGATAACACAGGGGGCCACAGAATTCAATTTTACATCACTCTACAAGCGAAACCATGATTGCTTACATTTGATTGCGTTTTTGTTTGGTTATGATGCTATTTATCTTAGATTTTTCCCGCTCAAACTCACAGATGTGATAGAAAAAAATAGAATTTTCTAAATGCAAACTGTAAAACTTTAATATATAATTAATGTAGAACAAACATGAAGTATTATAAATGATTGGTAAATGTCAAAGAACGGGTACATAAAAGTGAGATAATACTACACTATATCATACAATGGAACATCCAGTTTTATCTTCCTGTATTTTAATATCACTTAAAAACAAATAATGCATGAAAAAGTTGAAAAATTGCAAGAATTCCATATAAAATACATATCGTACCCAGAAAGTTAATCTCTCCCATACACTTTTATTCCATTCCAAACCGTGGTATTCTGAAGCAAGACCAGAAAAGCCATCGTTCAAAGCAAACTTACCGAATTTTCGCCCAGGTTTGCCGTCTGCTTTTTCTCCCCCCACAGACTGCTAAAGCCAGCTCTTCGAATATCTTTCGTAATCTCATTTTTATTACAGAAATTGGCCCGACAAGGCTTAGACGCGCCCCCGTATAAATAGATGGATGCGTCGAATCCTTGGTTTAGGCTCTGCGTTTTTCAATATTTTTCGGCCAGTGTTCGATTTCCACTTCTTGACTTTACGTTCTCTGACGTTCCTTTTCCCACTAGCTGCCAAATCCTTCTGTTCCATTTTTCAACTTCACTCCTAAATCCTCTTTGTATTTTAAGGTGTTGCTGAAATTTTTTACCATTTGTTTGAGATCGGATTCTTCCGAGTTTGTGCTATCGTGGATAACTCAGGAAGGTGAGCCGAAATCGTAAAGCGATTTTATATGTTTCGCCGCAATTTTATTCTCTTTATGGATTTTTTTTTCCATCTCTCTTTCTATTTTTTTGCCGTTTGTTAGGAACTCATATTGTGCCGAAGCATTGGAAATTTTGTGAGTGTAAAAGGAAAAAAATGATACAAGAAAATAGAAGGTATGAATTTATTTTGGCATCTCAAGATTTCAGAAATATCTTCGGGTTTGGTGTGTGTGTGTGTTTTATCTGTATTTGAAAGCAGGTATTGAAAGACGGATTTTTAGGATTGACATTTGATTGCTAATTCAACCAAGTTTATGTAGTTTTAACTGTAGGTTTTACATGGCATGGTTACAACATGAGCATCAGGTTTAGTTTAGATTACCGATAAGTAAACTTTAGAAGGCGAAAACATTTTTTGAAGTTAAGTTATGTTTAAAGATGAGCTTTTGTTTTTATAGATATACTATATTTTTTATATCTATTGATACAATGTTGATAAAATATTGAAAAATACAATATTTGTCCGATATTGATGAAATTCGAATTTGTTCGATTCAAGACAGAAGTAAGGTCATTGTCAACTTCTCGAAGTCCAAATGTTAATTAAAAATTAAGCGTTATGTTTTTTAAACTATATCTTCCAAAAATGTTTTTTTAAACCGATTTTACAACATTTTAAAGCTTTAAAAATGATAATCTTTCATGATATAAAGTTAATTTCCTTGTAATTTTTTCGCTTTGGATACATTTTTAAATTATCAAAATTAATTTCATTGTACCATTAAGGTGTACGTACACACTTGAAGATTTTTTTTTAAAATTTTAACTTTAAAAATCCAGTTTTTTCACAGTAGGTTATTAATATATGTTTAAACTCATTTCAGGGAAAAAAAAACATACTGCACTCATTATTAATTAATTAAATAAGATTTAATGAGCTAATTAGCCTATTTTTTGAAAACATGATATCTTAAATTCTCATTTGTACAGACACACAATTCTAGTTGGAAATGATGCCTAATATATGTCTTCATGTTGTCTGCCTCAAACAAGTTATAAAAATGTATAGTTTTTTTTAAACAATTTTTTCATCAACAATGAATAGAAAAAGCGAGATTTTTTCTGAAATTTTAACTTTTAAACAGCTATTAAAAATTTATTTCTATCAATATAACTTTGATTGAGGCACAAAACATCCGCTATTTCATACAGATTATTTTGATATATAAATAACTGTATTTGGTTCATTTCTTGTTGAGTTATGATTGTTTGAATGAAGCAACATAGTGGAAAAATATCATTCTTCATAAAATGAGTTTTAAAAACACCGTAACCAAAATTTTTTATTGAAAGCACCTGAAGAAAAATAATTATAACTCGAGAAATATTTCGAATATTGACAACATCTTGGTGTCGTTTGAAAGCTAAAGGATCAGAGAACATTATTAAGCAATAAAAAAAAATATTCGATATTTTGAACGATTTTCTAAGTTTCAAGCGTGTACATACACCTTAATGAGTAAAAACGGTGAAATCGAAAGGAAAAACAATTTTGGGTTATTATTCACAAGATGCTAAAATCGATCTTTAGTAAAGGAATTGAAATTTCGAAAAAGAGCCCTCCGAAGTGCACATTCGCTTTTTCAAAGGTTATATTTGTTCAAATTTGATTATTCTATGCCAAATTTTTCGTTTTGTAAAATACCAACAAACACATGCTTTTATTTAATATCGAATCTCTATTTCTAAATCGATATAGATTCCATTGCCACTGAGAATCGATTATACAGATTTTATAATTACTATAAACACAGAACCGGATGAAAAATGGACACAAAATTCTGTGTTTACAAGCATGAAGTATGCGAAGTTAAGTCAAAGTGTTGAATAAAAATATTTGATTATTTCATTTTAGCATAATGTAATCGCCAACAAATAAAACTTTCTTGGATTTTGATCAACTCTTACCAACCATACCCTATATTAAGTGTATTTTAACTAACAAAACTGAATTGACAGTAATCTGCTTTTAAAGAGACTAGAAACAATGCAGTGATAATTTTCGGAAAGGCTGTTGTCATAGTTATTTTTGCAATGTTAATGATAAAAAAAAGACTTCTTTTGCATATTTTGGCGATGGATCTTTATAACTTAATTACGTCTCGTCATAAAGAGCATTTAATTCGAAAATTCTAAGTAAGTAGTATCCACTTCAAAACCTTTCGTATTAATTCCACTTTGAACAACAGCGATTGACTAATATTAATGTTAATAATTATAATAATTCATTCTTTTATATATTCTATAATATATTCATTCTTTTAAATGGAAAATCTGGCAATCAAAACACCCAACTGAACTAAAACAATTCTCATTACATTAGCTCCTTTGTTTCAAAACTGGGAGACAATCTTTCACAACAAAAGTGCATTATTTTTAAAGGATAATCTTTAAAACTTGAGCTTATTACCTTTGTTCTAGTACTTAATCTTCAAAACCGGCGAAATTCTAATTTGGAAATATCAAAGACACACCTTTATGTATGATGGCAATGCTGGATTAAAATACAACATCGAAGCCTTTTTCAGCATTATTAAAATTTATCTTAGCCGATTGCCCGTCGCATTTGCAAGAAGATAACAAAAAGGATGAAATGTATGTCTAACGTAATCAGGTCTTAATAGAGGCAGCAACAAATTTCACTCGCCGCCAATAATTAAATTTCCTCCTCACTTCCCGTTGCAGGGACAAGATATATTATTTATTCAAACAATGGATTTGACGTGTGCGATCCTGGCGAAAACTTGAATCCTAGAGTTCGGCTTTATCTCAAAATGCTGCTTTGTTGTTTCTCGCCCCAATTATAATCGAATTAAAGGCTGACATTTATTCAATGAGATTGCTTCTAAGCGTTTAACCTCGAGGTAGATTTTGAGTGGAGGTTTATTATCAAATGTTGGCAGCAGCTCGGTAAAAAAGATTATGTTAGAGCCATTTTTTTTAGTTGCTTTTTCTTCTCCTGTTAGTTTTTTCGTGTCATATTGAAGTGATGAGTTAAGTGACGTGTTTTATGGTTGGATAATTTTATTTTTTGGTGGATTCTTCGTTTTTATTAAATAGAGAGTCTGTTCCGCATTTGCTATTTTTCATTCGCCGTTTCATTCCTATTTTTGCCAGCAGCTAAAAGAAAAAAATTAATTGGAAGTGATCTTGCCTTTTATAATGGATTATTTTTTTGTTAATTTGTTCGAGCTTCACATATCTTTTTTTTGTCAATTCGTAGCTGATCTTTTTAAACAATTAAAAAGTAGCAAAGTTATATGAAGGAGAAGGAATAAAAAAGAGCATGGATATGATAAATAGGAATTAAGTTGATTATTGAAACTATTTTAAATTTTAAAGAATTGGAGTGGAATCATGTGACTTCATAAAGTTTGAAGCATGTAAGAATGTAACATTATATGTCTATAGTAAGTTGTCGGTAGGCAATTTTGATACTGACATGTAAACAATGTATTTTATTTTCTATTATTTAAAGTTGGAAAAGTTAACGTTACAATATATATTATAAATTTGATTTTTTATAAATATTTTTATCGTTTTGAAAATGAATGACATCGTTTATTATTTGATGTGAGATATTTTTGCTGTTTAATGAAGCAATTTTTAAATTACAAAAGTGCAGATCTGTAACTCTTAGTGTACATCTAATTTATAGTGTTATGGCAAATTTGGAAAATGAAAATCATTTAGAGAAAATCTGTCTATTTGTATTAAAATTGGCTTAAAATTTGAAACAGATATTCATTTTAGATATTTTGGGTGTCAAATTTTATCTTTATAGCTGTTTAGTTAATATGTTATTATTTTTGTTCTCGGACAGTCAGACATACATCCTGCGAATAGAGTTTCATTCGAAATTTAATAAATATGTAGAAATGCGTTTTTTTCGAATTGAGGGTTGTCCGAAAGAAACATATTTCTCAAGCATTCATTACATTCACATAAACACAGTTGCTTCATATGCTGTATATGAAATGCTAGCTATTATTAAATAAATTAAATTCAAGCTAAATTTATAAAAAATATATATTTATTAAATCTCTATATGAAATACCAGATTTAATTACAATTGATTATAGCATTATATTAATTTCTTACAGTTTGCCATAATATTTTTTTTTATTTAAAAATCCCATATATAAAGAATGAATCAAAGTATCAGATTTCGGGTTCAATGGATAGATATTTAGAAACTTGTATTTCCTAAAAAACTCTACTGGTCATAAATCGGCTCTGTTAATTTCTTAGGAAATAAGTTTATATGGATATTCATTTTAGATCTGGCACCAAATATCTTCTATCTAGTTCTTAATGTTTAGTAGTTTCCTATAGGCCGGGATAGCCTGGTTGGTAGGGCATTGGATTCGCATCCCTTGGGTTGCGAGTTCGAACCTGCCAGCCGAAGACTCTCTGTGTGCGGTGGTGGCTGGCGCACGTGTAAGTTTGTCGTGGTCACAAAGTCCTCCATGTCGAGAGTAATACCACTGGGAGTACTGGATTAGGGGTGATCGTTCTCTGATTCAGGTCTAAATTACGATCTGTGGATGAATAAAGGAAATGCATGAATGAAGTCCGCCCCCTGAAAAAGGTTGTGACGCGTGTGTAGCTAAGTCGTACTGTTGGCCCTAGATGGCACTACTTAAAAAGAAGAGACGCACCCTTGGCTTAAAATAACTGACTTTAAAAGTCAGTGGACTTCTCTATGACAAGTGCAATTAGATACAGCAAACACAACATTTCTAACTTAAAGCGTTTTTGAGTTGCCGTGTTCACAGACAAACAGAGATGCATAATTTTAAAAATCCCGTTTTTTGAGTTAGGAATGTCTGCACTCTGAAAATTCGTCAAAATCTTTATTTTTTTTATTTTTTTTATTATTATAAAACTTTATGTATGAGAAAGAAGATTTTTCTGAAGCTTTCAATTCAGAGAACACAGCGAGTAACAACCAAGTGTCCCATCATTATCCAGCTGCAACAGATGTAAATGTATCTCGTCTTGGTAGCATAATTCCAAAGGAACTCTGCTGCAAGGTAACAGTCTGTTCAATCAACTAACTCCACGTCATTAAAGAAGCATCACCGTACTTGCTGCTCTGTCCTCTATAATCCGTTCTGCGAGAGATCATCGCACCTGAAGATTTACGTGGGAGCTACGGAATTGCGAGCAGAGCCATTCATCAATCATTCTACAGAGCTAATTTACAGCGAGAGCATCTCTGCTGGAAGGTGGTACGGCCAATCAAAATGTAGCACGCTATTGCTCTACTAAGTTACAAGCTTTGCAATGTTGTCCTTGAGGGAAGTGTTTGACTTTGTAACAATTGACTTTGAAGGGATTCTTGGGAAGTAATGAGAATTTATATAGATTGAAAATTTGAAGGCTCGAGCTCTTTGAAAAGTGTCTTCCGGCTTGATTCGGTGGAAGTAACTTTAATTTTAATCTATTTAGACAAAAAATAATGTTTCCTTAGAGATTTTGTTTTAAAGCGTAAAAAAGAATTAATTTTTGGATGAGGCAATTTTAGGCTTTTATTATTTATCTCTTTTGTGATCGGAAAAACTTTCATAAATTTTTGCTGATGATAAATTAAAAGACGAGATTGAAAGAGAAATAACATTTATTTTATTTAATAAATCCAAAAAAAAATATGTAAAGTTAAAGAATTATAACTTTATATATTTTAAGAGTCCTGGGTGATTTTCTTTTAAGAACGAAGAAAAATTTAGAAGTACATAATGCTCGAAAAAATTTCTGGAATTCGAGTGATTTCGCAAATCATGTATTCCAATGTATCACCTTTTTTTTTTTTTTTAATTCTAAGTAAAATATTCTAATAAAGTCAATAAACTGAAAAATTAAATGGAATTTTAAAATTTCAAATATAAAATAAAAATTCACAACGTTGGATTATTTTCTATTAATTCTTTTTCACTATGATAAAATTATTTAAAAATAAATTGTACTTTGATCATAAATAAAATAATGAAAACTCAACAGATTTATAACAAACTGTAAATAATGATTTTTTAAATATTTTTTTACGAAGAAAATTATCAAAACATATAATTAAACCCGTAACTAGAGATAAGAGATCAAAATGACTCCGCGTTGTTCATTAGCTCTGATTATCACGTGATATTTTGTCTTTAAATATAATCATCTCCTCAGTAACTTCAAGTTATTCTTTCAGCTGTATGTTGACAAAAGTTTAAGTATGAACACGTGCGTATATTATTCTTTTTCCAAGTTTTTGTTGTTATTTATGGAGTCATTGACTCCATGTCCCTGAAACTGATTTTAATTTGAATAATGCAAAAAGAATAAAGAAACATTCTTAAAATAATATTTTAAAATATTGTATTCTTTATTTTTGCTTGTTAAATTCTAACAGCCATCAACATTAGTGTAATTACGTAATATCTAAATGAAGTAAATAGTCATTAAAAGATTGTTTAGGATTTTCTTGTAACATTTTTCCAACATTTAATATTATAACATTTAACATTTTTTAATATTAATATTTTTAATAACTATATGATTTTCAAAAAGTATTGCATTTGCAAAATAAACTAATTCTGTTTACCAAAAAACAAAAAAAAAACAATGAAGTCATTTTGATTCCATGCCATTGGCCACGTGAGGAAATTCATATCTCCTGCTACGAGTTAATATCTGATCTATTTGTCAAACAAGCTTTAAAAAATTAGCACACAAATATGAATATAATTGATCAATATGCTTGCCATCTAAATGTGATCGAATTTATTTAAAAAATAATTCTATAGCAGGAAATATTTCAAATTTCAAAATTATGGTTATAGAAATTCACATATTTAACCCTTATAGTTTTCATAGCACATCATTTGAAGCCCCAACATTTTGTAAACATTTTTTTTGCTTCTAATTCAATATTTTTAAATCAAAATCACTTAGAAAAATTATTTGCTATTATATTAAACCTCTATAATAACCTGCTGAAAATACTACAGCTCATTTTTTAAATAATTAATGAATATTTCATATTTATTTATTTATTTATTTTTGTCTCAGAAGTGGATTATTATAATCTTTAGCGCCGTGGCCTTATTTTACAAATGCTGAAATCTCTAGTTTCAAACTTATCTTAGCAAGCCTTTATTTTCTCTGACGCAAAAAATAAATAAATATTTTTTACTACTAGAAAAATATTTTAATTAGCATAATTATATTCGAAAAAAATCTAGATTAATTTTCAACTCGTCTGCTCCAAAAATCGTTGAACTTTAAGAAATATGCTTTCATCAGATTTGCTAAAACCAAATCCCAATGGAATGAAGAACAAGGGAATGTTTTATTTTGTTCTTTCTTTAATAACCAAAATTCGTCGTTCTTAAATTTTTTTCTATTTTTATTTTTTATTTTTATATAATCAAGAACTTTTTACCTACTTTTAAATTTTGCTTCATTTTCTGAGTGACCTTTTAAAAATGCAATAATAGAAATTACTGAAGATACAAAAGTACATCTATAGAAAAGGGTAATTTTTTTTTAAGTATCCTAAATTGTTTAACATATTTCCTACTGATGAAACGCAAATGGCGAAAGACTGTTTTTATCACGAACATAAATAATTTAGCTTTCATTTTAATATCGCTTTAATTATTGATCATTTCTGTCCGTCATGTCACTGCAATGACGGATAATTTTTTTATAAATTCATTATTTAATATATTGTTACGGAACTTCCCCCACTAATTCCTTAAAGCCAACGGCTTCACTTTTAGTGGTATATGGTGTGAAACAATCAGTAGGCCTCAATATCAAACAATTGTGTTTATTAACACGTAGACACGACTACACAGACGACAAATACACAGCTGAGACGTACATACGCAAAACACATTAACACAGCACAAACAGCAGGCAACAAGAAGTAATTGGTATCTAACAAGAATCACAGCACATAAAGCGGCCAGGCAGAAGTCAGCAGGAGGAGGGAATCTACGTAGTTACTCTCAACGGTCTATCCAAATGTCTGCAATTCTCCACTGACTCTGACTCAATACTACATGACACAAGGCTGCTTCTGTAATAAACTCCAAGATTCGGCTCACTGCTCAATTCACCAATCGTTTCAACTGCACACAACGTTTGCGCTTCGCTGGACTGATCCTACTAATTTGCTGTTGACTCGCTTTGCGACTTTAAACCTCTCGACGACTGTCTTCGGCTTGGACTGCCAGCCTTTTATAGTCTCCGAAACAGGGCAGAAAATGTTATCTAACAATCTAGCATAACTCGGCTCCTATTGCTTCTATCGCCAAAATTCTTGAATATTCTATCATTCATTTTGTCACCAAGTTCGTCGCCAAGTTGCGAAATAGTCGTCAAGTGTGTTGCCAAGCTCGGGGGGTCACTGTTACGGCATCCGATCAGCATCCAATAGATCTGACGTAAAACGGCCTTTACTACGATGGAACTCACTATGCTATTAAACAACATTGCAGATTCGTAACAATATTATTACTTGTAAATAAATTTATTAATTTTTTCAAATGAACGTTATATGTAAAATTGACACTAATTGTTATACAAATACTTACTCAAATCTAATTGCGACAATATTAAATCGATCAGAAAAACAAATTAGCAATAATATCTCTCTTATAATAAATACATTGGTACCCGGAAGTCCGCCCGCTAAGTGTACGGTGAAAAGCCGCACAAACACTATAATGGATAGCGACTCTTTTTTCCCACAGAAAAACAGCACATAGTATCAAAATACAGAATATACACTAAAATAGCAAGGAATCTTTATCAAACAACCACATCAGGGCAAAGAACTCAGAGCGAACTCACTAGAGTTCAACACACAAAAAAGCAATTTATTCGACTAACTTTAAAAATGGAGGGGGGGGGGGGAGAGCTTAGTCTCAGTAACAAAGTATCACAAAAGCTTTTAGAAATTCATTTCGTTCAGCGAATTTCGTCTCTTAATGAAGATATTACCAAAATTCTTGTGCTTTCGAGAACTTTCCGTTTTGTAGCCAAGTCGTTAAATTCATCTACAAGGCCCCGAATCAGAAAGTGGAACACATGCGGCATCATTCACTCTGCAGGGATGCAATATTACAGAATAACTAATAATATAAATATTACCGTTAAAGCTCGAAAGCCGTTAATGTGCAGATTATCCAGCTAATCCGCAGATTAACCGATTTGCTCCGTTAAAGAGCGGAATCAAGAATTTTTCGCGTTTAACTAAGTAATATGCATATTAGCTGCTTCTGTATCGCTGATGTTCAAAAGTCTGTTTCTTTCATTTCTTTTCCCTACTTCTCCTCCCTTCTTCCTCCAATTTTAGTTTGGTTTCGGCAGCCTCTGGTCTTCGCTGGTTGCTTTTATTTCTCTGTAAAAATACCTTTACGTCAAACAACAATAAAACAATCCCTTGGAACGAGGCAGGGTTTCAAAAAATGTGATTGCAAATCTAAATGTATCACAAATAGATGTGCTTATTGCAAAAACCAATTGCTATGCAATTCAAAATGTCACTAATCTTTAAGATTGCGCTAATAAGTATGCTTAATTTTATCACATGTTTCGAAAATTTATTTCCTTAATTGCAATAATATGCTAATCCATTTGATTCTTTGTATTATAGTTTTAGACTCGATTGAGGATTGATTTTATCAACTTATTTATTGTTTGCTTGATTGTATTAGCGTGATTCTTCAGATATCGAAAAATAAATAGCATTACGTCCACTTCCTTAATTGCAATAATATTTTTAACCGTTTGATTCTTTGTATTCAAATTTTTCAATTGATTGATCATTGATTCTATCAACTAATGAATGACTGTTTTATTGTATTGATTTCATTCTTTAGGTAACAAAAAATAAATAAACAACATTTAATATAACCATTCAGAAACGTTGCTGTTGCTTCAGCAAAGATTTTATTTTTACTTTAACGAGTGCCTAGCAGTTACTTTGCATATTAAAGGGTGTCTAGTAAATAATGAGCAGATTATCTAGGTAATTCGCAGATTACATAGATAATTTGAAAAATGAAATAATTTTCCTCACTTTAACGGATCACCTAGTTAATGCTCAGATTAACTGATTGATGTACTTTAGCTGTAACATATCCCTTTCGGGTGTGCGAAATATATCCGAAAGCTATGCTAAATACAATAGAACTGGCATGTGGTGTTTATCGGAAAATGAAGAGCGTGTCGGTATCCTAAAATATTATTTATCGTAAACAGATCACTTCAGTGGATTTTTTTTATAAATAACCATAAAATCTTTCCAATTTTCTGCTAACAACACATGAAAATAGAAACTAAAACCCTTTCAAAACTCAAAATAAACGCGCACAACATATTCAGTGAATCCCTCCTCAACCCCTATCGCCTTAAGTCACAAGAGAATCTTCTGTGAAAAAGCCGTGATCGTCAGAGATTACACTTACCCCCTGGAGTGCTTAACACAGTAGCCGCTTTTAATACCTTTCTCCCCTAAAACGAAAGCAAGCGTCCGAAACCGACCGACTTGGAGTTTAAGGGAAAATTTCCAAACCGGCCCAAACTGCCCGGCTGGAAGTGAGTAGGACTTGCACCAGCCACCACCTCCACCATGGGGAGTCTTCGGCCGGATGGGATTCAAACATACTACCCATGAGATGTGAATTCAACGCCTTACCAACCAGGCTATTCAGGTCTGTTAAAAAAATTTGATTGTACATATGCATCACCGTTCCATGAGTTCAATTTCCAGAAATGCAAGGGTGGTACGCCCGGTTGTGAGAGACGTTCGTTGGTGATGCATATATGACAAGCCCGTAACCAAAGGTATATGTAGCTAAAAATACCAATATTCACTCTATTTTGCTTTTAATCGATCAAGAAAGCAAACTTTAAAAATAATATCTCACTATAGATATATTTCATTGCCATATGCTGCGAGTACATCAAGGATATCATGATATTCTCATTGCGAGGCGTCTAATCTTCTGTAATCTGCTGGAAAAATAACGTCTGATTTTTGGAAGCCTTCTTCATTTTGTTTCATCTTCTGTCCGAAACACCGGCATTAGGCAGGATTCGATGAAGCTGTTTTTGATTTCATACTCGCATTTATAGATGTTTTTGACAAATAAATCCTCTTTCGGAGATCCCTTCGGCGGTATTTCTTTGGCATTTAGCCGTTTATATCTGGAGCGGCTTCGTAAGGCAGAAGTTTTATAAGGTTCTGAAAATATCATGTTCTGCTTTTTTTTTCTAGCGCTTATTTTCTTATTTTATTTTGTTATATACGAATTGGCAATGGCAGATTTTCGACTAAACAGCTACTTAGAACTGAACTGAGGAGTGTATTAAAATATAATAAAAATAGGATAAGCCTAATTGTCAAAAAAATAAATTTGAAAAAGTTAAAGTCTAGTAAGTATATTGCCAATTTCTATTAATTAACGTATTAGGATAATATTAACACTCAAGCTGTATGATCAAGTATAACAGATCATATTGCCATATGTTTCTTTCTGTTCATTAATTAATACAATATTTTATGAATACCGAGTGTTGTTTACTTTTTAATATACACAGCATAGAGAAAGTATTGGAATCATCAAAAAACTCTGAACTTGAGATTTTGACAAATGTTCGTGTTTTATACCTCACTGAGTTCGAAAAACACATTTTTGGAAAATGTCCGTCTGTCTGACTGTGACAAAGATAACTCAAAAATGTTTTTAGTTAAACGAATGAAATTTGGTATAAGGTCTTTACACTAAATTTATAGATTTCTCTCATATTTTGAGCAAATTTCATTCAGAAGTCTGTCTGTCCAACTGTTCGAATGTAACTTAATGCGATAACTATAAGACGAAGAGTTATTTTTTAGTTTTGTTATATTAACGTCCCGTTTTAAAGCAATTCTAAAGCTATTTTGGGATGAATCTCGTAATTTCGAACTGCGATCGGATGACGAGGCTGTCACCTGAGCTGGCAACCCCCTCTCGACACCACATTGCATCAGAGGGGGGACATTTGGCCAGGAAGGCTTTAATGTGCACTAGACCAGCATACACAACGGTTCTTATGTGGAAACGGGTCACTAACCTAAAACCCTCTGGTTCCGAAACCGAGACCTTACCACCATGTCACCACGATCTTGCAAGACGAAGATATATAAAATATGAGTGCCGAATTTTATCTATATCTATAGTGAAGGCACCTGTCAAATTTCGAACTAAATACAGTAAGTGGTTGACTGTCTATCTGTCTGTACTTTCAGAAACGTGCATTTTTCATTTCAGAAATTTAATGATATCACATTTGATATGAGATCTTGTGACTGCAGGTGTAGTTGGCAGGTTCAAATAATTTACCACGAATGTGGATTTAGCACTTTCAGAAGTCACAGAAAATAAAGGAAAAGAATGCATGCATTTCACAATCAAAATAAAGCAATTACCTAAACTAAATCATTACCAATGTTAATTCAAAGTGTAACATGTAATGTAACATTAACTTTCATGTAACATTACCAAAGTTACATGTTGAAATGTGAAACTAAATTGCCAGACTTTGGGAAAATTATGGATTTTTACCTGAGTTTAGTTTAAAATTTCGAAAAACAATTAGTGTAATTTAGATAAAAAATGTTTATTTCTCTTGTAACAATTGTTTTCGTACTAACTAATATCTTTTAAAAATAAATAACTGAATTTAAAATAAATAATTATCTTTAAATTCTTGCATGTATTTTTGCGAATTGTTTTATTTTTCAAAATTCATTATAATTATTTGAAATGGAAATTTCAATAAAAATTGTTTGTAAAAGAGAATTAGTTTGAAATATAATATAATGCCCTATTTTTATCATATTTGAAATGAAATTCAGCATATTACAATAGAAATACTGAAATTTCATTTTAGTATTCTGTATTTATTTAAGAATTGAACAATATATATATATATATATATATATATATATATATATATATATATTTGCAATTTTGATTATCTTTAATTTTAAACACAATTTTGCCAAAATCTAAAAGTGATCTATAGCACAGCTAGATAGGATTACGCAAAAGCACCTATTGCATGTTTTTATATTGACATTATATTTTATATTTTATTAACAGTTTTTTGTACCTTTTATTCTTTTATTTTTAGTTAACAAAATATCTTCAAAATTATTATAAACAATGAAAACAAGTTTAACTTTTAAAAAATAATTTAAGGTCAATTGAAGAAGTTCAAAACGATTACAAGTTTTTTTACAAAAAAAGTGTAATTTTTTATTTTATATCTTCCAGTATATATCAGATCAAATAGATATTGTTTTTATTTATGTAGGAAAGGAATCAATTATTTATTTTCATTTAAAAAAATTCCAAATTATTAAATGAAATTAAAAGATATTTTCAGCTAAATTAATATTTTTTGTAACAGTTGCATAGTTAAAATGTATTAAACAGCATCGGAAACTGTTGAATCTTATTCTTTGAGAAACAGTAAGTTTTTCAGTACAATAAATTAGGAGAGGGAGCAAGAAATACAAAATCAAACTGAAACTATTCTGCCTAATTCATAACTTCGAGTCATTTTCAAAGAAATGAGATTTTAAATCACTATTATTTGTTAAAATTTTCAAAACCATAATATGTGTGATTAAAGAACAGGGAAGGGGCGATTCTACTGAAATTCGATTTTGATAATGCATTTTTCTGGAACAATTGAATAAAAATTATCTATTATTTTTTTTATTCAGTTAGGCGTAAAACAATAACGTTTAAAAAACGGGTTAACAAGTACAATTAGAAAGTAATAAATTACCCTTTATTTAAAATAAGATTCGCTACTAACTTTTTAAATTGTTAAAACTTGTTGGTTTGAATTTATTCAAATAAATACCAATTTTGATATACTTCAGAAATGTTTTTTTCTTGAACCACTGGATAAAAAATGATCAAATTAGTTGTTTTATTCAATTAAGCTCCAACACAAAAGCGTTTAAAAAATATGTTAACAAATACAACACAATACAATAATTCGAATGTAATAAATCATCCTTTATTTAAAATAAAATTCGTTCCTAACCTCGAGTTGTAAACAGGTTTTAAATTTTATTTCTTGTTACATGAAAATAACAATTACATTGCCAAAAATAAATAAAATTAGCCAATTTAAGCCCCCAGTAAAAGACTTGGCTCAGTTTTTCCACAAAACCCACCTAAAAAATAAACCAGGCATTCAGCTTTGACCTTCTCATGTTAAGCGTATCGGACGTGGCTGATCAGTTTGATGAAAAACAGTCTAGAAATTACGCTGTTCTGTGAGATTCTAAAGTCTTTTTCCCGTCTAGACTTTTTTTTATTCTTTATTTTCACAAGAGCAATGATCCTGGATACTATTAACGCCTGCTATGCTTCTCCTTGTCAGTTACGGTTGCAGATAACGGGCTTCTTGTGCCTTTAAAGCATTGCTTTGAAGTGCTCGCAAAAAAAAGGAAGTGAAGTGATTCATTTTATTTTTTTGTCGTTTGGCGTGAATAGGTGCTAGCTACAAAGATAACTTTTCTTTTTTTTAAATTTTAGATAAGTAGTCATGCGTAATTATACTATGAACACAGTTTCTTGAAGAAGAGTCAGATATTGAGATATATATATATATATTTTTGTACATCTGGATGTGTGAGTTTCTTTATTTCTTTTTGGTTATAGCTAAGAAACCAATGGGCTTTACATTGCTGACAACAGATAAGAGAAATGTTTCTAAAACAGCTATAATTAAAGCAGCTGGATAGGATTTATTTCTGCGTATCTAGATGAAAAATAAAAGAAATTTTCTACCTCAAGTTTGGCTTTTTATTCTCTCGTATACGAAGCATAGAGAAAGTATAGAATTCGACAAAAAATTCGAATTCAAGATTTTGATGAATATCCAAATTTTAAACCTGAGTTCTAAAAACACATTTTTGGAAAATGTTTGTGACAATAATGATTCAAAACGCTTTGAGATAGACAGATGAAATGCGTAGATAGACTGTACACCAAATTTGTAGATACACTGTATACCAAATTTGTAGATACACTGTATACCAAATTTGTGGATACACTGTATACCAAATTTGTGGATACACTGTATACCAAATTTGTAGATACACTATACACCAAATTTGTAGATACACTATACACCAAATTTGTGGATACACTGTATACCAAATTTGTAGATACACTGTATACCAAATTTGTAGATACACTGTATACCAAATTTGTAGATACACTGTATACCAAATTTGTAGATACACTATACACCAAATTTGTGGATACACTGTATATCAAATTTGTAGATACACTGTATACCAAATTTGTAGATACACTATACACTAAATTTGTGGATACACTGTATACCAAATTTGTAGATACACTGTATACCAAATTTGTAGATACACTGTATACCAAATTTGTAGATACACTGTACACCGAATTTGTAGATACACTGCATACCAAATTTTTGTGGACAGACTGTATACCAAATTTGTGGATACACTATACACCGAATTTGTAGATACACTGCATACCAAATTTTTGTGGACAGACTGTATACCAAATTTGTGGATACACTATACACCGAATTTGTAGATACACTGCATACCAAATTTTTGTGGACAGTCTGTATACCAAATTTGTGGATACACTATACACCGAATTTGTAGATACACTGCATACCAAATTTTTGTGGACAGACTGTATACCAAATTTGTAGATCAAATTTTTAGATACACTGTATACCAAATTTTTGTGTACAGACTGTATATCAAATTTGTAGATCAAATTTTTAGATACACTGTACACCAAATTTGTAGATACACTGTACACCAAATTTGTAGATACACTGTACACCAAATTTGTAGATACACTGTATACCAAATTTGTAGATTTCCATCAAATTTTGAGCAAAATCCGTTCAGAGGAAATCTGAAAATCCAATTGTCTGAACATAAGTTAACAAGATAAGAGAGCTAGATAAAAAAATAAATAATAAAAAATAAAGAGGGCTACAAAATAAAGTGAGCTAAATAGCTTTCCTGATTCCATCAGTTTAGTTTTCATGGACTGAATTTCGTTACACTGTTTCATAAAATTTTGGCGAATCATCTTCAGTTAGACTTCCACCAATTTTATTTCTAATTTCATTATAACTAAAATGTTGTTCAATCAATAATAAAACTATACAATGCTTTGTGATAACTATTCGCCGCGCTATGCCATTTCTTTTATTTATTTATTACATTTTGAGAATTCATAAATGGAAGATTTATAAAAAGCAGTGACCAATTTGGTAGCAGTCACAAAATCCCACACACAAATAGGAACCAAAAAAAAACACAAACCAAAACCTCTTTTCAGTTCCAAAATAGGGTGTCAATTGATAAACTCTACTGATAATAAGGCATCACCTTTTTTAAGACCTAAACATTCAGACTCATTGCCTACATTCAAATGAAATAAAGCTATCCATTTAAGTAAGTGAGTTTCTTTTTGTTGTTTAATAACACATTTTGAAATAATTATAATTGGCTATAATTTAATGCATTAAATTCTTGATTAAATTATCTATAGAATGAGATACAGATTTAAAGTATTACTTTTATCTGTCTAGCGTTATAAAGATAAAGAGACTTGATCGCTCATTCTGGTGTTGTGAGATTTCAAATCTGCAAAATGCACTTATTCCAAAAAAGTGTCCACAGTTTTTAGTCACTATTTTATATAAAATAATGTGTTACACTGAATGAAGGTAAGAGTCCCACATGATTTTAAATGGTCTCTGCTATATTACGAATCTAAACAGAAAATGTACTCGGAGATTTTCAGAATACCACAGGACGTTTTGCAATATTTTTATTAGAACTTAAAGATATTATGCAGCATTTAATAATTTTAAAACTTTTGTGGAGAAGTCTTACAAAATATTGTAGTAATAGGATAAATATACAAGAAAGCCTCAAGTACAGTTTGTTTGGTTGAAAAATTGAACATGCGATAGTTTCAAGAGGAAAACTGGCAATTTTTTTTTCTCATTATATTTGGCGAAGTTTCGCGAAGTCAAAAAAATGGTCCTTCTTGTGAGATACAGATATTTTTGAAATTCATTGCAAATTATAATAGTGCATTTATCTTTAGTTAAATATTGTAGAATAAATTGTCTGTAATGCAACGTTTTGTATCTGGTAAATTTATGAAAGAAAACTACATATACTTAATTACATTTCAAAATATTGAATTCATAAAATAATATTGTTTAGTTCAAGATTCTCTCTTATTATTTTTAAGCACAGAATAAAATAAGAACATAAACAAATTATCAGTAGAAATAATAAAACAATCAATAACTTTAGCATTAAATGATAATTGAAAATGATTTTTGTATTTAAGCATATTCTTGATCTAATTTTTATTTCCTTTCTTTAATCGTAAACATTTTATTTAAAAAAAAAAAAAACACCAATTTTCTTTGACATCAACTTTTAAAAAATTTCTTATTTTATTATTGAAAAAAATTTTTTTACAAAAAAAGCCTCTGATAGGTGTTTCACATTATGCGTCAAAGTTTTAATTTGAAACTCATTTTTTAAAAAAATCAAGTAAAGAATTCTATTGGACTCTACCTTCTTATAATATGCGTTGAAAACTATCATCTTAGAAAATATTATATAATTTAATAATTTGAAAATGATATGGAATCAATACAGCAATTTTCTATGAAATTATGATGAGTATCATTAAATTCTACTTATTTCAAGAACAATTTACAAAGACCATCTTACTCGTGAGATAAAAATTAAGGAGATAAAGATTTTAAGGCATAAACGATTTTTATATTGAGAAAAAAAAAAGAACAATTCCTTTTTTTCTAGCTCTTTTGGGGACTTTTAATTTGAGTAAATAGACTTTTAATTAATATTCTTAGGACATATTTTAAAAGTATTCAACCATTTTTATTTTCTCGTATACGAAAGATGTAAAGTATTGTAATCGACAAAGAATTCAAACCTGTAATTCCGATAAATTTCCACCGTTTCAGACCTCCCTCAGTTTAAAAAAAACATACTTTTGGAATTGTACCTATTTCTATGTGAGCTCAATAAAGCAGCGTACACACGAGGCCAATTATTGCGTGCAATAGAAGGTCACGCCTATCTCAAGAACATCACGTGACCCCATATGGGGCAGTAGCAAATGGTTGTCTCATCGACTTTAGCTAGATAAACTTCCTGTTCTAAAGCAACACTAGGGCTATTTTGGGACGGAATTTGTAATTTTGAACCTCGGTCAGATGACAAGGACGACACCTGAGCTGACACCCCTCTCTCCACACCACACCAGCAGGAGAACGTTTGTCCCGGACGGTTTAACGTGCACCAGACCCACTTACACGACGGTTCTTCGGTGGAATCGGATATCGAACCCGAAACCCTCCGTTTTCGAAGCCGAGACCTTACCACCAGGCCACCGTGGCCTCGGTTGTCTCATCGAGACAACTATTTGTCATTGTCTCATTGCAGTCGCGTGATCTTAATAATAACAGTTCATTTTCTACATATACTAATCGTCTTCCTGAGCTAGCTGGTGAACTAGAAATATTGATTATATTTAATATCAGTTAAATCGTTTGGATAAAACTTATTATCTGTCATATTTCTTGAAACTGTCAGATATTAAAACTTTGTCACTTAATCTTCTTACACTGTTCTGTTCATTGTGTGTATGAACTTCTTTAAGGTAAACCAGTTCCATGACCTCATAGCACTCTTATGTCCCGTACATCAATCTTTTGAATTTAGTGTTATTAAAACCACTTTTTATATAGATCCCGTAAGTTACACATATTAAGCAGAATCCTTCATGAGTTTTTCTTTAATGGCAGAAAATCGCACAGTTAAATATTTGATGTAACACTGAAAAGGATTTCGGCTGCTTCCACCACAATGAAAATATTATTGCGAAATATATTTATACTAGTGGGAATTTATACTTATGTGTGATACAAAAAAAACCCCAAAATTTTCTTGCATATTCTCTAATACGCTTCTCATGCTAAAGCACTGTTTGCATGGCACTGGCGTACAATAGTTCCTAAATATTAACATTTTGTAGGAATTTAGCATTCTTACTGTATCTCCGTGTTATCCTTGGTGAGGTTTTCGGCAATTACTCTCTGTCGACCTATTAATAGTATCCGCAAATCGAATTTGTATTTAAGACACGTTTTTCTCAACGGATTGAAAGACAAATTTGACACAAAACTACATTTGTAGTTACAAAATCCCATACCAAATTTGATATATTTAAGTCATTACATCTTTGAATTATCGAGTTTACATAATTCTGAAAGTACCCCTTGTTCCATTTGGCTTAAAACTTGACAAGTGTTTACGCCATAGATATTGATTATATGTGCCAAATCTTATCTATAGATCTATTATCTTATCTCTCTTCGCTTTATAGTTATCGTGTTCAATTATATTTGAACAGATTGACAGACGAGCTTCTTTTGAACAGATTTTAAGCAAAATTTTATATAAAACTGCAAATTTAGTGTAAAGATCGTATACCAAATTTATACCCCTTGTTCGATTTCGAGATATACCCCTTGTTCGATTTGGCTTAAAACTTGACAGGTAGTACATAGATATAGAATACGTTTGCCGAATCTTATCTATATAGCTCTCTTCGCTTTATAGTTATCGTATTGAAGTATATTTGAACAGATGGACCGACTAGATTTCTTCAAACAGATTTTACTCAAAATTTGATATAAAACTGCAAATTTAGTGTAAAGATCGTATACCAAATTTCAACCCTCTAGATCAAAGCGTTTATGAGTTATTTTTGTCAGACAGACAGACGAATATTTTCCGAAAATATGTTTTTTGACCTCTGGCAGGTCTGAAACGTGGAGATCCGTCAAAATCTTGAGTTCCAGTTTTTAACGATTACTATATTTTATCTGTACTACATATACGAGAAAGTAAAACTATTTCAAAGCTAATGACACATAGACTAACAAATTACTGAAAAGAAAAAAAAAATCGGACTTTAAAATGGTATAAAAATTATTGCTATGCGATTATGTTTTTAGATGTTATCGTCAAAAAAACCCATCAAAATCTAGCTTAATTTTTAATTAATTAAATTTCTATTCAAAACCTAAAAAAAATCGCTCTAATATGCACATTTCCAACCTCCAAAGTATCTCTGGACCAAATTTGGTTGCTGTACGTCTATAGTGCCAAAACACACACGCAATCACAAACACATATTCATCTCTATTATAATAAAGATTATTTTTTTTTTTATAAAATAATAAATCTAGACTAAAAAATTTCACAAGTAAATTAGCATCATTGAAAGGAAATTTTGAAACTTTAAAATAAGAATATTTTTGAAAGCTGTCGCGAAAGACACCGAAATCTATTCTATTTTTAATTAATTAAAATTCTAATTAAAACTCAAAAAAATCGCTCCGATATGCACATTTCCACCCTCCAAAATTTACAAGACCAAATTTGGTTATTCTAGATCCAACGTTCTAGAACGTCAACACATACACGCAATCACAAACAGATCCAACGTTCTAGAACGTCAACACATACACGCAATCACAAACAGATCCAACGTTCTAGAACGTCAACACATACACGCAATCACAAACAGATCCAACGTTCTAGAACATCAACACATACACGCAATCACAAACAGATCCAACGTTCTAGAACATCAACACATACACGCAATCACAAACAGATCCAACGTTCTAGAACATCAACACATACACGCAATCACAAACAGATCCAACGTTCTAGAACATCAACACATACACGCAATCACAAACAGATCCAACGTTCTAGAACATCAACACATACACGCAATCACAAACACATATTTATCTTTACCATAAGTCAAGATTATTTGTGAAATAATAAACTAAATCACCTAAAATATTAATTCTTTGAAACGTGCAAGTAAATTAAGATTATTCCACTATTTTTAGAATTCCAGCTAGTCAACACCGTGATCAAATAAAAACTCTTCAAAAATGCATAGCACACAATCGAAAGAAAGGAAATCGAAACTATTCAATTTCGTTATCATTTCCAGCCATTACTCCAAGATTGGACTCGGCGTAATTTGCCTAAATGATGGTATATTAAAATCACCGTAAGTCATAACGAGGGGTTTAGCACCGTATCATTATGTTGCATTATTTCAGGGAAGCGCAGCCATTTCACAAGCTGGCCGGCCCTTTTAAATAGCATAATTAGATTACGTAGATTGATATCGAGAGGAATGGTGGGATGGCAAGGGGGGGGGGGGATTTATTCTAAGCTCGCTGGAATTTCCACGAGTTGAATTCGGCTTTCGCGTTGCTAAAATGATGAATAATGTCTGGTTTCTGCAGAAGTTGGTGCAGGTCTCGTTTGTTTTAGAGCCAGCCAGTGCCTGCTGGTTTTGTGCTTTTGTTCCTCAACCACGGTCCGTTCCTCTGCACTTGCGAATAAATAAAGGGTTGTTACGAGTTGAAATGGGGTGATTTTAATTTATAAAAGGCAGAAGGTTTATTTATTAGTTAGCTTGTAAATAGATGTGGAATGATATATGAGTAAAATAATTTTGTTGATTTAGCGAGGAAGAATTAGAAACTTACGTTAATAAAGAATGTTTTAGATCAGAAACACAAGACAAATCGTTATACAACTTGAAGATACAGAATGGAAAGTTTTATAGATATAGTACAGCTATTATAAAATTCATAAATTTAGCAAGAACAATAAAACCACAGTGGGAGTGATTTCACCAAAACTTTCTCACATAGTCTCCAATAAACTTGTCATGCCATAGAGCCCCTCGATATTAGCCTGCAACAGTTTCAAAATATTAATTTTTGGAGTGAATTTAGAATACTCCATCTATCGTGTCATCTTTGACGAATTTTTTAACGATTAATCCCCAGCAAATGTTAATAGTATCCAAGATTCGAGTTTAGTTATATTAACGTCCCGTTTTTTAAAGCAACACTAGGGCTATTTTGTGACGGACCTCGCAATTTTGAACAGCGGTCAGATGATGAAGACGACACCTGAACTGGCACCCCCCTCTCCACACCACACCAGCGGGAGGACGTTTGACCCAAACAGATTTAACGTGCACCAGACCCGCTTACACGACGGTTCTTCGATGAATTCGGGTCTCGAACCTGAACCCCTTCTGGTCCGACCCGAGACCTTACCGCCAGGCCACCGCGGCCAATATCCAAGATTCGAATTTGGGTTTTAGACACATTTTTCTCAATAGATTGAAACAAAAATTGAACACGAAGCTACACCTGCAGTCTCAAAATATGATACCAAATTTGATATATTTAAGTCATTGCGTTTTAGAATTATTGAATTTACATTTTTCTGAAAGCACAGATCGACAGATAGTCAACCCGTAATCGGATCCCGCTCAAAACATGACAGATGTCTGCGCCATACAATTTAAAAATATGAACCGAATTTTATTTATCTAGCTCTCTTTGTTTTGCAGTTATCGTGTTAACCCTTTAAAGGGCCAATTTTTTCTAGTCATATTATGTTAAAATATTTTTAGACTTGAAATTAGAATAAGGAAAAGGATTCATTTAGCTTATTAGATAAATTTAATTTAATTAATTTGGTTAATTAATAATTAAGTATCAAATCAAGACACATCATTTCGTGTAAAATAAAGAACTAAAGCATCTAAGTTTCTGTCTTTCTAAAAAAATTTGTCATAACGTATACCAACCTACATAAATTCATACAAAGATTAATAAATTTGGTGGGAAGCATACTTCCCACGGCCCTAGAAAGGGTTAACTTATATTCGAATAGCGGAACAGAAGGAATTACTTTGAATAGATTTTACACAAAATTTGATAGAAATCTGCAAATTTGGTGCAAAGACCGTATACCAAATTAGAAGAGGATAGCTCAAAGTGTCTGAGTTATCCTTCTCACAGACATACATATTTCTACTAATGTGTTTTTCGAACTCAGCGAAGTCTAAAACTCGGAGATTCGTCAAAATCTCAAGTTCGAATATTTTGACGATTACTATTCTTTTTTTTATTACAATACCAGAAGGTAAAAAAAAGCAGCAGTTACTAAATTGACTGCAAAGTAATCTCATGAATGGATGTTTCCCTATAACCTGAAATCTACATTAATTAGCAGCTTTCGGTGATCATTTGTTCGCCCATTTCAATACTACTATATATTTAATAATGCCAACAACTTTTGTAAAGCACATTTTATCACAATAAAAATTATTTTAAAAAAATATTTGCAAAATAAAAGCGTGCATTATAATTAGTTAAATAAGTTCGCCTACAAGTGAAATCATTTTTAATGAATTCTAATAAAAGGCATTCTAATTAAAAAAGTATACGTTGCCATCTGAAAATTTTGAAATTTTGTCACTGTAATCATAACTATTAGAGCTTAATTGTAGTTTTTCATATGATTCTTGAGCGCATACCTTAAAATACCTTGAACCAAAAATTTATTCCTTTCCTAAGAACGGTATGATAGTTACGGTAGTATATACCGGGATATAGTTTTATTATAATCACTCTGTATATAATATTTGAAATAATTTTTGGGTAATTTGCAAATCGTTGAAAATTGATTTCAACTCTTAAAATTGGAAACATTTCCTTATACGATGGATAAAATGGTAGTTTTTTTTATACAATTATGCAAAATACAATACTGAAAACACAGTTTTAGTAAATAAACGGTGAACATTTGAAATTATAGTTAATGAGAAATATTTTCAATGGAAATCAAAAAACAATCGTCCGAAAACTTGACTGCAGTTTACAAAAGAAAGAGCAACTGGAAATTCAACATTTATAAGTAAATTTAGCAATCATGGAAATATATGCGAGCTAGTTTCTAGATGCTATTTCTGGAGCTGAATTTTATTTCACCTCAAACTGAATTTCAAATGGAGTGCAACAAAAAATCGTCTGCAATGTCATCGTCGCCATGGTAACAGTCCTTTCAATATTTGTATCCTAACATTAAAATGGCTTGAAATGCATTTTTATCACATCCATCTTGTAAGATTATAATATTTCGGAAATCTTTCTTCTGTAGCTGAATGTAACAGATGTTTAAAGTGCATCAAATAGTCCAAGGACAATTCGTTTATATCCTTAAAATACACTATTTCAAAAATATATTTCTTTCTATGAAATTTTGTACATATAGAATATATTTTTTCGAATCTATAATATAACGTAAAATACTTATTACGTGTACATCTGTCACAAAAATTCCTTTTAAATTATCAACAAGCAGCAGTATGAAATTTGCATATGCCATTTTGGCATCCTTTTTTAAGTCAATTGTACTGTATTCATCGTTTCTATTCATTCTAAGATATTTTTAAAATCACTTTCTAAAAATGTTATATAGTTATCCTTAAATTTAGCAAATTTTTATTGTTTCGTCAAATATTTTATTCGCGGATTTTTGTAACTTTACCAGCTTGAACGTTGTCCTCAAATTTTTCTCGCATACTCTTTAACCCTTTAAAGGGCCATTTTTTTCTAATCATATTATGTTAAAATATTTTTAGGCTTGAAATTAGAATAAGAAAAGGGATTCATTTAGCTTATTAGATAAATTTAATTTGATTCATTAATTAATTTGGTTAATTATTAAGTAACAAATCAAGACACATCATTTTGTCTGAGATAAAGTACTGAAGTATCTAAGTTTCTGACTTACTAAAAAAATGTGTCAGAACTTATGCCAACTTACATCATTTCATGCAAAGATTGATAAATTTGGTGGGAAGCATACTTCCCATGGCCTTAGAAAGAGTTAATAAACTTGTCGTGCCAGGGAATGCCTTGTACGTAGAGATTTCAATACCGGACCAAAATTTCAATATTGGTATTCGGTATTTTTTTAATCTTAATACCGGTATTAGAAATTTTAGAAAAAGAAAGAAAACACAGGGGTTACTTTGTTTTATTTGCCAGTTTTGTTAGAGAGTGCAAATATCACAAAAAATAATTTGTAACTTATAAATTATAACAGTATATAATCACAAAAAAGTAAAGAAAACATCTTATTTATTTAAATCACAAAAAAAGTGTAAATATCACTATTCAGTCTGTGGTACTATTACAAATTTTTGAAATGTGATCTTAAAAAAACATAATGTATCAATTGTACTGTCATTAAGCCTGAAAAGTAATTTTGTGTAAAAATGACCAGCTGTCGAAAACCCTCTTTTGGTATCTACGCCAGCTGGTGGTACTGTTAGCAATGCGCGATATATTTTTTCAAGTATTTACCTCTAAATCCCTCATCTTCAAATAAATCGATTTCTCGTCGGATGATTTTGGATATAGCTGATTTCTGTATTATATTTTGGTTCGTTGAAATTTTTTTTTATCTATCGCTAATTCTAATTTTTGTTCAAGAGAATTCCTTTTCACTATCGACAGTAGTGACATCATAATCTTCGACAATTGAACCGAATTCTTCTGAATGTGGATAGGTTTGTGGGTAAAAAGTTTTAAGAAAATTTACTCTAAACTTAATCAGATTTGAACTGGTTATTTTCTTTTCTTTTTCATTTTCATTTTTAAAATCCTTATAATTATGTAAATACCGTAAGACATTTTCTATTTAGGTATGCCTTTCTTCTGTGCGATTTTTCAATGTAATATATAATTCTTCAGATAGTGATGTGTGCTGTTCTTTCAGTGACTGCAACATGAAATGTATTGTTGCATCAGCTGTTAATAAATTAGAATCTCTATGACATAATGCCTCAATAGTCAGTTTTATTGGAAGTAGAGCTGATATAGTTCTGGATATTAAGCCGAATTCACTATCTGAAAAATTAATTTACAGGTTTAAGTCGATTATTGATTTTTGGATTGGATTTCTCAGTTTCAAAAATCGTTCCATCATTAGGAGTAAACTGTTCCAACATGTTTTAGAATCTAACATCAACAGATACTCTGTTTTATTTTCAGTTAGTATATATTTTAGTAATATATCCTTTTTTATAGGGGAACGTTTATATATCTTAACAATTTTTCGAACTTTATAAATTATAGGAAGCAATTCTTGATATATTAATATTTCATCGTCATTAGCAATATCTTCTTCAACTGTTGTCTTTATCTTCATTGTCAATATCACTCTCACTTTTACTCTCTTCAAAGTTGGAATCGTAAGTTTCTATATCCACAGTATTTGAATTCTTCTGCTTTTTTTGGTATAATACATCTATTACTCCTAATTGAATCCATGTGCATAGCACAACTGCTGATTTGCACCAATCAACTTTCCAACTTTTTTCACAATTGTTGCTCCATCAGTCGTTATGGATACAATATTTTCTTTCAGGGATAATCCAAGTTTCGCTCATTTAGATTTAAGCAATTAATTAAGCCATTCATTAGCTAATTAATTTCGCCCGTTACGGAGACATAACAACAAAAATGTATACTATTTTGCTATGTTTCAGATCCCTGAACATATAGTAGAGACCATTTAAAAAATTTCTAGTAAATACCGAAAAACCGGTATTTAAACTTGTGAATACCGGTATTACAAAATTTTACTAATGGCTCAAATTACCGGTATTCGGTTCCCGGTATACCGGTATTGCAATCCCTACTTGTACGGCACTGGCGTACAATAGTTACGAAATATTAACTTTTGCCCTTCAATTTAGTATTTTTATTGAATCTATCGTGTTATACTTGGTTAATTTTTTACCGACTTATCCCTGGCATGCGGTTAATAGTACAGGAAAATCGAGTTTGTGCTTTAGACACGAATTTCTCAATCGATTGAAACAAAGATTTGACTCTAACCCGGAATTTGTAGTCAAAAAAAATCCCATACCAAATATAATGCATTTATGCCATTGCGTTTACATGTTTTTGAAAGTACGGACTGACAAACAGTCAACCCTTTATTTGTTTTGGCTCAAAATTTGACAGGTATCTACACCACCGATGTTAAATCTATGTATCGAGTTTTACCTATCCAGCTTTCTTAATTTTGTAATTATCGTGTTAAATTATATTCGAACATGTGGATAAATAGACTGACTTCCTCTGAAAAGATTTTATTCAAAAATGTAAATAAATCTGCAAGTTTCGTGAAAAGACCGTTTACCAAATTTCAACCATGTAGCTCGAAACGTTTTTGAATTATCTTTATCGCAGAGAGACGGACATTTTCCAAAAATATGTTTTTTGAACTCGGAGTTTTACAGCATGGAAATTTTTCAAAATGTCGTGTTCGAACTTTTCGACAACTGCTAGATTTTCTCTATACAACTTATACGAGAAAGTAAAAAATTATGAATATTCTATTTTGTTTGAAAATTAAATTTTTATTCGCGCTTTTATTACGTAGGATGCCGCATCTAACATGCATACGCACCTCAATCCAAAAGTTTATTTAATTACTATGCAGTGTTTCATCTTAATAATGTTCATTCTTTCATCATCATCTAGTTTATCATCATAATCAATATGTAAGGTCAATTGATGTTCTAGAGTAAGGTCATGTGTGTGAAATCATTCTCCATTCTTACTGAAACAAGAAACCAATGAAATGAAACATCACTATGCTGATTCTTTTTGTCAAGCACACAATCATCAAAAGAAAGAGAATGATATGTCATGAGATGAAATAACCGTGATATGAAGACACTTGTATCGGAGAGGGAAGAATAGAATCCAAAAGTGTATTTAATTACTATGCAGTGTTTCATCTTAATAATGCTCACTCTTTCATCATCATCATCTAAATTGTTAAATGGCCATGATCAATATATAAGGTCAATTGATGTTCTAGAGTAAGGTCATGTGTGTGAAATCATTCTCCATTCTTACTGAAACAAGAAACCAATGAAATGAAACATCACTATGCTGATTCTTTTTGTCAAGCACACAATCATCAAAAGAAAGAGAATGATATGTCATGAGATGAAATAACCGTGATATGAAGACACTTGTATTGGAGAGGGAAGAATAGAATCCAAAAGTTTATTTAATTACTATGCAGTATTTCATCTTAATAATGTTCATTCCTTCATCATCATCTAAATTGTTAAATGGTCATGATCAATATATAAGGTCAATTGATGTTCTAGAGTAAGGTCATGTGTGTGAAATCATTCTCCATTCTTACTGAAACAAGAAACCAATGAAATGAAACATCACTATGCTGATTCTTTTTGTCAAGCACACAATCATCAAAAGAAAGAGAATGATATTTCATGAGATGAAATAACCGTGATATGAAGACACTTGTATTGGAGAGGGAAGAATAGAATCCAAAAGTTTATTTAATTACTATGCAGTGTTTCATCTTAATAATGTTCATTCTTTCATCATCATCTAAATCAGAGGTTCCCAAACTATTTTTTCTCGTGGACCACTTTCAAAGTTTTACTATTTTCGGTAGACCCCCTGCTGCTATATTTCTACTGTATTCTCAAAACTCCTAAAAAATATCACCCTAAATTGGGGGTGTTAAGAAGAAAAAAAAAGTAGCACATTTTCAGTTTCAAAAAAGTAGCACAGCGCAAGTCATATTTCATCCCTTTGCAGGTCTAAACAAGCATCCCAGACGAGCGGGCACACGGGCGGCACTTTGGAAGTCTCGGCATGTGGCGTACACTTGTACAATTATCTATTGTTCTATTTAATTCTGTTTCTGAGTACCTACCTAGTGAATGATGCTACCTACCTACGTTGATAGGTAAATCCAAGCCAAAATTTTTGTTCTTTATTATGAAAACCAGAACATTTTTCGTGGACCCCTACTTACAACTTGTGAACCCCTGTTTTCTTTTCAGATCTACGTGGACCCCCGTGTGGTCTCCTATGGACCCCTGGGGGTCCACCTGGACCACTTTGGGAACCTATGATCTAAATTGTTAAATGTTCATGATCAATATGTAAGGTCAATTGATGTTCTAGAGTAAGGTCACGTGTGTGAAATCATTCTCCATTCTTTCTGCAAGTTTCGTGAAAAGACCGTATACCAAATTTCAACCATCTAGCTCGAAACGTTTTTGAATTATCTTTATCGCAGAGAGACGGACATTTTCCAAAAATATGTTTTTTGAACTCGGAGTTTTACAGCATGGAAATTTTTCAAAATGTCGTGTTCGAATTTTTCGACAACTGCTAGATTTTCTCTATACAACTTATACGAGAAAGTAAAAAATTATGAATATTCTATTTTGTTTGAAAATTAAATTTTTATTCGCGCTTTTATTACGTAGGATGCCGCATCTAACATGCATACGCACCTCAATCCAAAAGTTTATTTAATTACTATGCAGTGTTTCATCTTAATAATGTTCATTCTTTCATCATCATCTAGTTTATCATCATAATCAATATGTAAGGTCAATTGATGTTCTAGAGTAAGGTCATGTGTGTGAAATCATTCTCCATTCTTACTGAAACAAGAAACCAATGAAATGAAACATCACTATGCTGATTCTTTTTGTCAAGCACACAATCATCAAAAGAAAGAGAATGATATGTCATGAGATGAAATAACCGTGATATGAAGACACTTGTATTGGAGAGGGAAGAATAGAATCCAAAAGTTTATTTAATTACTATGCAGTATTTCATCTTAATAATGTTCATTCCTTCATCATCATCTAAATTGTTAAATGGTCATGATCAATATATAAGGTCAATTGATGTTCTAAAGTAAGGTCATGTGTGTGAAATCATTCTCCATTCTTACTGAAACAAGAAACCAATGAAATGAAACATCACTATGCTGATTCTTTTTGTCAAGCACACAATCATCAAAAGAAAGAGAATGATATTTCATGAGATGAAATAACCGTGATATGAAGACACTTGTATTGGAGAGGGAAGAATAGAATCCAAAAGTTTATTTAATTACTATGCAGTGTTTCATCTTAATAATGTTCATTCTTTCATCATCATCTAAATCAGCGGTTCCCAAACTATTTTTTCTCGTGGACCACTTTCAAAGTTTTACTATTTTTGGTAGACCCCCTACTGCTATATTTCTACTGTATTCTCAAAACTCCTAAAAAATATCACCCTAAATTTGGGGGGTTAAGAAGAAAAAAAAAAGTAGCACATTTTCAGTTTCAAAAAAGTAGCACAGCGCAAGTCATATTTCATCCCTTTGCAGGTCTAAACAAGCATCCCAGACGAGCGGGCGCACGGGCGGCACTTTGGAAGTCTCGACATGTGGCGTACACTTGTACAATTATCTATTGTTCTTTTTAATTCTGTTTCTGAGTACCTACCTAGTGAATGATGCTACCTACCTACGTTGATAGGTAAATCCAAGCCAAAATTTTTGTTCTTTATTATGAAAACCGGAAAATTTTTCGTGGACCCCTACTTACAACTTGTGAACCCCTGTTTTCTTTTCACATCAACGTGGACCCCCGTGTGGTCTCCTATGGACCCCTGGGGGTCCACCTGGACCACTTTGGGAACCTATGATCTAAATTTATAAATGTTCATGATCAATATGTAAGGTCAATTGATGTTCTAGAGTTAGGTCTTGTGTGTGAAATCATTCTCCATTCTTACTGAAACAAGAAACCCAAAGAAAAACATTACTATGCTGATTATTTTTGTGAAGCACACAATCATCAAAAGGAAGGGAATGATATTACATGAGATGAAATAACCATGATATGAAGACACTTCTATTGGAGAGGGAAGAATAGAATCCAAAAGTTTATTAGTTGTGTGCTGCGTAGTTGAAAGTAAGCATACAAAAAAGGGGAGGGGGGAATTCAGCTGCGGACCTAGGCGTCAGACAAAATGGAAGAGGGCGAACAAAAGTAACCAAAAGATCTGCAAAGAAAACTTCTTTAAAGTTTAGAATACTGTAAGTATTTGAAAACAGCTTTACTGCTTGTTATTGGCGTGTTTTAGTGATAAATCTAATAATTGTTTTGTCATAATATAATTATTAAAGAAATTGTATCATAAAATAATTGTTTTGGCATAAAAAAATTTAAGAATTTATATTGTTATTCTTAATCACTAGATCCATGATATCAACAGGTATATACTGAAAAAGTAGTGTTTCTTTATAACACGGGAAGTACAGCACCTTGGCTGATATTTTCTAACGCATTTAAGTTCTGAGCATATTTTGGAATTTTTTGCTAAACTTACGCAATTCTTTTATAAAATTCTTAGAACCAAGTACAAACCATATCGTATGAATCCATAAAATCTCATTTATTATATATAAATAAGATATCAATCAATTTCATTAGTTTTAATTTAATATGTATTCTTTATATACATAATAAATTTTTGGCTTGCCATACTTATACATAATTACACGTTATGGTCACCTTGATTAATCGGTTATTAGTAATGAAACCTATTAGTATTGATGACCTATTAATTACGTAACACAATCAAAATTAATAATTAATCAAATTAATTGTGATTTATATATAACCACAAAGAATGTAAAAAAATAGATTCAAAATTCTCAATACAACAGGCGTTTAGTCTAGATGTACCTTATTCAGCACTTAATTACCTCTAAGTTCGTGAAAGCAAAAAAATAAATAAATAAAAAGAATATAATTTAACAAAAACAACATTTAATATAAAAAAAATGGAAATGAAATCTACGATCGCAAATTTTAAGTTATCATGTGAGAACATTATTTTTTAAGTCATTAACCTGCCTGAAAACAATCACGAGACTTCTCTATAGGTCTCTAACCCTCTCTCTCTCTTTATATATATATATATATATATATATATATATATATATATATATATATATATATATATATTTTAAACTTTCTTTTTCAACTTTTCTAGCTGGCAAACAAAGTTTCGGAGCTGGACCGATTTTGAGATGAAAATAGCAGCTATGATGTCATAGTTCTACTTCAACCTTTAAAAACGCATCTGCTGTCAAAGAAGCATACGTAATAATAAAGCAATCCTGGTAAAAGCTGGTAAACTTTTTAAAAATGCATCTGCTTTCAAAGAAGCATACATAATAATAATAATGAAATACTGGTAAAAGCAGATAAAAAATATGTGCGTTTAAAAGATGATGAAAATTGCCATTTATGCTTTATTCATTGCCTACGCGATTTCGAGCTTCAATATTCATTGTCTACGTGATTTCGAGCTTCAAAACCCCCTAACCAAAACAACATCATGTTCTCACATGATAATCTTTTTTTACGAAATTGTAATTGGATTTTCAATTAAAATTAATCAAAATTAAACATATTTCCTCAATAATTTAGAAGCATATAATTGTACAAAAGCCATTATTACAATGCTTTAAATTAAAAAAATGAGATTTGATACAAATATTTATTCCCTAAATTTTATTGACAAATGTACTCAATTACTCATTCGTTTTCCTCTTTTCTAATATTCCCTTTGAGAATGACAAATTTTATTATCTGCTCATTAATTTATATATTTCACCATTTTCTCTCAAAAAAATTCTTGTTAAGTTCTACAGTGCTCGAAATATTTCAACCTCTAAACATTTTTAAAAACATGTAAACAATTGAAATTCTCTTGGGACAAATTCTGACTAAAATGATGGATGGAAATCATTATCCTCCCAAGTCTATTATGATTAGTTAGAAAAGTGAGATCGTTTGTAATAAATTAGTAGACTTCATCTACTATCTAAAGATATTAGTAACTTTTCAATTTTCATTATATTATTCTCTTGGGAGATTTGATTGCTTGAAAATAATGTCTGTTATAAGCTTTTAATGAAATGAACATTTGACAAATTCAAACTTGCATGAAAATTTTGGATAATCGGTAGATATAAATTTTAATTTAGAATACTATTTTCTAATAATTTATGTTAGTCTACCAGTCTGCATTTAAGCATGCATGTAAAAGCTACAAGTAAAAAAAGCAAAGACTTCCATAAATGAAATTTGGTATGCGACTTTTTAACTACAATTGTATTTCTCTTACGAATTTTAGTTCAAACTGTGAGAAAAAAGTTCTCCAAAATAAATAATCGATATTCTAGTGCATATTCGATTTTCATTCAATTTTCTGGTTCCATGTAGTATTGTTTATTAAATGTATGACAGCGATTAATTGGCAGCAAAGATCTTCCGTTAGATTTAGTAAAGAAATCAAATGCACTCCATATATCGATGTTTCATGGTTATTGTTTGAATATGTGAGAAAAGTTTTGAGAGGCCATTTCCAATACTTTTACTAAATATCTTACGCTATATAATTCAGCTTTCTGATAACTGCTGAACCATCTGATGGTTTAAATTGCAGACAATAAATTTTGGTATGAAGGAAAAAATTATTTTATTGCCATGTGAGAACATGATGTAGTGTTGGTTTGAGGTTTTTGAAATCTCAAAATGCATGCGCAGAAATTGGCGATTTATAGCTTTTGAGGCATTAAGTTTTCGCTTTTAGGATTATTAGAAAAGGATAAATAAATTTGTCACCTGTGGTGATTTATCGACAAAAAAACGTGCAATATAGCGCGAATATTCGCCATGTACCCAATTCTCCTGTCTGGCCAATAGAGGGCAGGATCGCAAGAGGTTTTCACCCAAAGAAGCACAATGAAGAAAATGAACAGGAAAGAGATAGGAGAGGTATCGAAAGATATATATATATATATATATTATAACGATATTTTTTTAAAAACTTTCATTTTTAATCTTTTTAGTTGGCAAAAAAGTTTTAGAAATTGAACAATTTTGCGACGTAAAAAAAACAAAAACCGATCGCTTTTTCTTAAAAAGTTGACGATTTCGCAATATAATAGTCACGTGATCATTCAAAAACAGTTTAAACCAAATTTTCGCTAAAAATATGTATTCAACTTCCGACAAATAGTTTCGGATCTCGAACAATTTTCAGATGGGGGGGGGGACCCATCGTTTTCTGAATATCGATGTATGCGTAATCTGATAGTCACGTGATTATTTCAAACCGATTTAAACTATTTAATGACTTAAATTAAACAATGACTTAAAAAATAATAATGTTCTCGCATGATATGAAATATGTTATAGCTAATTTCAATTTTATTTTGTTTCTTTACTTGCCGTACACAATCGATATCTTTCTATCTTTATTCGTTTGAAAATTATTTTATTTATTTACCTTGAATTTTTGAAATTTGCTGTATACAAATATATTGTGACGTATTGACACTCAGGATATATTTATTGATATGCCTCTATGTTCCTGTTGCCATCCTTGAACTCTCTAATATTTGCTTTTTCTATAAATACACATGTCAGCATGGTCTTCAACATTAATGTCTTTATTTAATTACTATTGCAATATCATTTCTTGCAGGAGAAAACCAGTCACGTGGTCGAGAATTTCCGTCGCCAAATCCAGATTTCCACATTTACATCTTTTCATTTCCTGTGTCCGTTGGCTGTCAGCAGTTGGCGACGGAAAACAAAGAATAATGAATCTAGCCCCTGGCTATGTTGAAAGCTCTTTACTTCCCATATATCATCCGGTGACATGTCGTGAGAAGAATTCGCGCCAAATGCTTTTGTTTCTGTGTTTATGATTTCAATAATTACTTTTTTTTGGTTTGGTTTGGAATCTGTGCTGCAATGAATAATTGCTCTGAGATTGCTTGACGATCGGTAATGAAAACAATGTTTTGTGTGGAAAAAAAGTGTGAAAAAGTATCGTCAATGCTATCAATACAAATAGACATGATTTTAAAATATAAGGTTTAAATGCAAGTTAATATTGCAATGGAATATATGAGTAGATTAAGTGCGTGCATGCATGTACGAAAGTATAAAAATCAGATAAATAAAAAATAAAAATAAAGAAAGCTGAAATCTGCTATCGGAGATTTCATGTTATGTGGAACACTATTAATTTTTAAGTAATTGTTTGTCTTAATTTGAGTCATTAACCAGTTTAAACCGGTTTGAAATAATCAAGTGACTATCACATTACGTATGAGTCGATATTTGAAAAGCAATTGTTCGGGCTCCAAAGGTTGTTTTTTTTTTGTCAGCCAAAGAAATTGAAAAATTAAAAAAAAAAAAAGTACTATATAATTTTCAATACCCTTTTCGCTGTTTCGCGTTCATTCCCATTTTCTTCTCTGTGCTTCTTCGAGCAATGACTTTGTAGAACCCTGACATTTATTGACCACACAGGAGGATCTGGTACATGGTGGATAATCGTGCCAAGTCACCAAATTGACAATGTGTGTGTTTATTTTCGAATAAACTTAAAAGAGAAATATTGAGGCCTCAATAGAGGTAAATTGCCAATTTTCTGCCCATGCATTTTGTGGCTTCAAAAGTCACAAACCAAAACTACATTACGTTCCCACATGATAAAATAACTAAAATAAAAATATTTTGATGATCCATTTTTATTTTCTCATATACAGTAGAACAGAAAAAGCATAAAAATCATCAAAAAATTTTATTCGAGATTTTGACGAATCTCCACGTTTTAGATCACCCTGAGTGCGAATAACACAGTTTTAGAAAATGTCCGTCTGTCTGAAAGTGACAAAGATAACTCAGAAATGCTTTAAACTAGATGGTTGAAATTTTGTTTACATTTACACCAAATTTTTAGATTTCTAACAAATTTTGAGCAAAATCTGTTCAGTGGAAGTCCGTCTGTCCTGTTGTTTCGATATAATTTAACACGATGACTATGAAAAGATTAGAACTAGTTAGATAAGATTCAATACACAGATTTAACATCTATAGTGTAGACATCTGTCAAATTTAAAGCCGAAGCCACCAACGGGTGAACCGTCTGTCGGTCTGTATTTTCAGAAACATGTAAACGCGATAGATCAAAGTCGCAGTGACTTAAAAAAATCAAATTTGGTATGGGATTTTGTGACTACAACTGCAGTTTTACGTCAAAATTTTGTTTCAATCGATCGAAAAAAAAATGTTTCTAAAACACAAATTTGGTTTTTGGATACCATTAACGCATGCAAGGGATAAATCGCCAAATATCTCGCCAAGGATGGCACGATAGATTCAGTAAAATGCTAAATATTCCCGGAAATAGTTAATACTTCGAAACTGTTGTACGCCAATATTATGTAAGGCATCAACTGGCATGACAAGTTTATTAGAAAGTATGCGAGAAAGTTTTAGGGAGACAACTCCCGCTGGTTGCTTTTACCTGTGCGAAGAAAAAAATCATGCAATGGTCAAAAAATTGGCGCCGAAATTTTAATGGTTTTTTTCGGTCTTAGACCACGTGAAGCACGTGGATTCGGATCTCGAACTTTTTTTGTAATATTATCGATTTTGAAATCACATTAAAATTTAAAAATACTAGATTGATGAATTTTGGAATATGTTTTCTACAATTGAATATTATATTTATATCAATATAAAGAATGAAATCAGTCTAAGGAATTTAGTTATATTAACATCCAGTTTTAAATCAACACTAGTGCTATTTTGGAACAGACATCGTAATTTTAAACTTCCGTTAAATGCTGAGGACAACACCTAACTCGGTACCTTTTTCCAAACTTTTACACCACATCAGCGGGAGAAGATTAGTTCCACGATGTCTGATTTAATGTGCACTAGGTAGGCGTGCACGAGAGATCTTTAGACGAATGAAGTCTAGAATTTGTAACATTACAGCCGAAGTCGAGATCTTTCCTGCAGGACAATACGGCTTTCAATAGTTCAAGAACAGTATCACTTATGGAAGAGATGTCACTTTATGAACTTGTGAATTCGATATCTCAGAAATTCAAAGTGCTAGATGGATGAATTTTTCCCCTTAGAATTTTCGAATTATATAAAATGTTTACCCATACCGTCAACAGATACACTTCTTATGAATGCATAAGATTACAGTAGTTTTAAAATGCAACAACCGTGATAAAGGAAATTTGATATATGCTCTTTATCCTTAAATTCATTGAATTTTAGATTTAATTCATGAAAGGGAAGCAATTCTATATGTAAGCTCGATTTTCTGCTTTATATGAGGAAGTTGAACACAAACACATTTATTATTTTTAAGTAGGCGAGGAAGTCCAAAGGTAACTTTGAAGTGAATATTAAATTTTAAAATGTAATGATTTCTTTAAAAAGAAACAATACCCATCTTTCTGATTTTATAGATGCATTGCAGTATTTTGCTTTACAACTTATTTTGAATATATCTCACATTTTCTCTGTATATATGAAACACATGACAAGCTGAATGGAATAGCTGCTAAAGTGTAGAAAATATTTTAAAATCACATTTCACATTCAGTGCTACAAAAATAAGATATCTAAAGAAAGAAAAATGAAACTGCAAATGGAAAACCAAATCTTTCTGTCTTTCATCTAAATTGGGTAACTGTATTTTGTAGATAAACTCAATTGTATTGTTCTTTTGCAAAAATGTACAATGCAATTATTTTTAAACACTGAAAATTGTCCAAAGTTAAATAATAAAACTATTCTATTTTACAGATATATACAAAAAATAACAAAATTAGAAATCGTTTGCCACTGAAAAGAGATTTGTTATAAAATACCATGGATTTAAGTTTGTACAAACCAGACAGCTGAGGTTTTAAAAGCTTTCCCGTTTTATAAATCTGTAGATTAAATTTTCCTTTTGGAACAGTTAAGTATATGGAATTTAAGATCCATGTCGAACCATCTAGAGATATTTTCATTTATTTTTGTTGTTTTAAACAATCATTTAGAGACTCTAAAGTTTGATTGTAGTTTCGAAACCAGCTGTTAGACGAAGAGGGCTTAGACAAAGAGACTGGAAAGGTGGGATATATCTGATTTTTTTTTTAATGTATCTTTTTTTCTCATTTGAAACTAAAGAATAAATCTGCTTCACTTTTTTTTGTTTTATTAGTTATCTGGTCTCGTAATTTTGAAATCTTAACATGAAAACAGTTTTCTTTTATACAAATGATTGCATCAGATAAAATAGTTCGTACATTTTATGCTTATTGTTAAGCGAAATATTTTCAAATTAGTCGCAATAGTTTTAGATCCTATATAGCGGCACTGTATCTTGTGGATATAAAACACATATTGCATTAATACTGCACTTGTTTTTTTATAATTTCCCAACGTAACTACAATAATTAGCCCTAATAATAATGAGCATTGTGAGAATGAGCATTAGAAAAAATCAAACCGGAATACATCAATAAACAATGGTTGCAAACTACATGCGTTTCTGTTAACACTAGTATTACCGATGCTAAATATATGCTTAGTTTTACCACACCCGTCAAATTGATGGGTTTTTAATCATCATGCCTTTCATTGTAACTTTTGGCTTAGTTTATGTGAATAAAAGGATATAATTTAGCAAAAACAACATTTAATCATTCATTAATTATTAACAAAAGCCCTATATAAACAGTTAGTATTTGCATTAACACATTTGATATTGAACTATGAGGCATATATTTTACAAGTACATGTTATCTTAGATGAACGCATGGTTCAACAAAAATTCTGTTGTGCAACAAAAATAGAGCTATTTATATCTGTCATGCAGGCAACAAACGTATTTGTTGCATGTATTACAGACATAAATAGCTATGTTTTTGTTGCAAAATCGAATTTGGTAAGATTTGCGTTCATAGACTTTTTTTTTTTTTTATCAAGAACATGATGATGTTTTGAAGCTCGAAATCACGTAGGCAATGAATATTGAAGCTCGAAGTCGCGTAAGCAACGAATATTGAAGCTCGAAATGGCGTAAGCAATGAATAAAGCATAGATGGCAATTTTCATCATCTTTTAATCACATATATTTTTTACCTGCTTTTACCAGTATTGCATTATTATTATTATATATGCTTCTTTGACAGCAGATGCGTTTTTAAAAGGCTGAAGTAGAACTATGACATCATAACTGTTATTTCATCTCATAATCGGGCGAGTTCCAAAACTTTGTTTACCAGCTGGTAAAATTGAAAATGAAAGTTTAAAATAATTATATATATATATGGAGAGAGAGATGAAGACTGATAGAGAAGTCTCGTGATTGTTTCAAACCGATTTAATGACTTAATTTAATTAAGGCAAATGATGACTTAAAAATAATAACGTTCTCACATGATAACTTGAAATTAACGATCGTAGATTTAATTTTAATTTTTTCATACAATTTTATTTTTTTGAGTTTCCTGCAATCCAATTCACTGCTTTCCGTTCTTGTTTTTGGAGAAGACTTCTGTTTTGCAGCAACTATATTCACTAGAGAGTTCTTCGAAAGATACATGAAAAATATAATTCAATTATTTCTAGGGAATGTCTGAAAGCGTTGTATAAATAAATCAAAATACCTATTAATGCCCACTATTGCATAGATGATCCATAAAATATTATAAACTTTGAAATTGTTAAAGCCGTCATTTTGATGGGAACTGATATAGATATAAATCATACTGATTATGGAAGTTAAAATGGCTGAGTGGAAATTGAACCGGAATATGTAATTGTTCTTATATTTCATTAAAATCGTCATAAAGTTCTAGAACAATGCTTAAATTATATCAAAATTTTTAAGCATGAAATTTGAAAGCCATCAAAATGACGATTTTAGTGTTAATTATTATAATTACTGAATACAATAATCTTATTTAGCTCCTTTTAGTTTAAAATCTTCAAATAAATAGTATATTAATGCACAAAAATTATTTTGAGATCACTTTAAAATAAAAATCAAAGTTCTACAGTTATGCTAATTTCATTACGATTCTATTTTACGAAAATCTTAATAAACATTTAAAAATGTTTTAGTATACTTTATAGTAATAATTCTTATTTTAGATATTGTATTGATACACACATTCGCTGCAAAGATATTAGATGCATTATCTTTGCTTTAATCAACAGTAATTAAAAAATAATAGACAGTAAGACGAAATAAATCTGAAACTTTATCGTGCTACAATGCTTCGCACTTGGAGTTCAGGTCTCCTTTAAATCTTTCATTACTTTCTCACGGACACACCAGCCGATACGTTTCATTCTTTTCCAACTCTACGCTCAAATTCCACTCGCCGAACTCTTAAAACTTAGAAACATGTAAGCGTATAAAATCGGCCCCACCCATTTAGATTAAAACCATACTATCCAATTCCTGATCAATGCTTGCCTTTCCACTTGATGGATGACCGCTGGCGAATCGTCCAAGTCCACCCCAAAAACTACAAGAACTCACTTTAAACGGATTAAAAGCCAAGTAGCCGCAGTGGAGGGAAAAGCTATATATATAAAATATGACACGCGGGGAAAGGCATTGTTAGAGAAAATATTTATGCGTTTTCGAAACTGCTTGGTTGCCCTGCCGCTTGCTTGTTTCTAGAAATTGTAGAAAAGAGGTATTTATGTGATTTTCTGAAGGGTGTCTTTTTAACCAATCTGTTGTAGGAGTCATGATTTAGTTTGGAAACGAATTTGAAAGATGGATTCTGTGTTTTTGGAGTTAAAATATTGGGTGGCTTGTCTACTGTTTTAGCTAATTAAATATGAGTCACACAAATTGTAAAGCTTAGGGCTATGTTAAGGCTATTTAACTCAATGTATCTCGTTTCTACCACCACCACTTTCTTTTACAGACAAAAGAATCTGTTTCAATTTTAACATTATACCACCGCCTGCATTCTAATCGGAAATCTTTTATTTGGCTCCGGCAGGATGGTTCAAATAGTTTTCGCTTGGTGTCTCCGGCATATGTCAGATAGCTTTCATGGATACCAATGCGGTATCGCCTGACAACACAGTCTTAAAAATTTATGTTTATTAATGCACTCTCAGATCTCAATTTTTTTTTCTATTTCAAAAATTCTATTCAAAAGCGTGTTGCAATGGAAGACGAAAGTGGATGTTGCATTGCAACAAATAAGATATTACTTCCACAATAACATAATATTGTCACGAAGATGTAAAGAAGTTGGTTTAAAATAAGATTTATCATAACGAAGCAACTCAACAACACGAAACTGAGAACTTACCTATGGGGCTCAGCTTATATATATATATATATATATATATATATATATATATATATTTAGAGAGAGAGAGAAAGAAGAGAGAATGTTCCAGAACAATCCAATTTGAATATTTAAGAAAGATCTAGAACCTTCCAGATCTGAAATAAACAATAGGTAACTTTTTAAATAAAAAATTTCGCGTCTTTTTACAAAACATCGTAGTTGGGATGCGAACCATGGACCAACCAATCAGAAATGAAATGCTCTGTCGATTGGGCCACGGCGATTGTTATTATTCTGATTTGTGAGGCAATGTTATTAACAAATGCATATATTATGCCGTATAACACAAAACCGTCCGACTCACTTATGCAACAGCAACCACTCACCCACACACGATCGTCATAACGCTTGGCGCTACTCAAATGGGTACAGGCACATTTGACTCAACAGCTAATACATCATCTTTCAACAGCCAAATAATTCGTCTCGCCTCCGACTCACTGGAGGGAGAGTCTGTAGTGAACGCTTATAAGCCAGTTAATAGCTACTCTACACGAGCAATTGCTTTTGTATTGTGGTCATGTTACTGGGCTGCGAACCACAAGGTCCCAGGTTCTAACCTCGCTCATACCAATTCGCCACATGCTCAATAAACTCAAGATGGGTTTGCATTTTGTACACTATTAGGTTTAAAGTGGGTTTCTAAGGTTCTATGAGAATAAAAATTATATTTATAATAATTAGGAAAACACAAGGATTAGTTCTCCAGCTTCAACCACTGGCCCAATTTTAACAATTTTGTTTCTCATGAAAGTTCATAAACAATAGATACATCAACGATGATTGTCGTTTCTCTACCACTGTCCATTTTTGTGAGAAATTTTACAACATTTTACAACGTATTTTCTATGACGTATTAATTTTACAACGTATTTTCTATGACGAAAAATCATAACAGTTTCCTAGCTACGAATTTTGCAATGAATATAACAATTTTCATTTCATATGAAAGGGCTTAATCCATAAATGCATTACCAATGACATCTACCCCTCTTCTATCAATCTAAAATTTCGTGAGACATCGCCAATTAAAACATATAGTCTCCAATATTAACAAATGGATACATTTCGCCAATTATTAGGCACTAATAATCAATTAAAATACTCCAAGTTTATTGGTCAAGTAAAAATATTACTTTCCTTTATTATAATAAAATGTTATTCATCAAATTTGGTTGGCATGCAGAGATTAATATTAGTTCGGAAACGAACAGATGGTAGTCGAAGTCGGCTAATAATTCGGTATTAAATGAAGGAATGATAGTGATCACATTTATAAAATAAGTAATTGATCTTAAATTTTATGCATAAACGCCGAAAAATGCACAGAAATCTATTTTCTGATGGGTTTGATGCAGTTTTTAAATTTTATTTGAGTGCATTATACAAAAAATTGTGATTATGAAAACTATCCGCCCTCACTTTTTGGAATTATACTGTTTGTCAGTTTGCCTACTAATCTATTTGTAAAAAGATATCTCATAAATTAGACTAAAGAAAACTTTGTATTTCTGTATTAATCTTTGGACGAAATGTGTGTGCGGAAAGTCTGTCGGTCTAACCGAGTTCATACGAATGCAATAACTCTAGGACTCAAAAATCTAAAAATGTGGGGCTTGGAATACTGTTTCATATATTCAAAGTTTTGATGTACATTTTAAATCTTTATCAGTTTAGTTTAGTTATATTAACGTCCCGTTTAAAGCAACACTAGGGCTATTTTGGGACGGACCTCGTAATTTTGAACCGCGTTCAGATGACGAGGACGACACCTGAGCTGGCACCCCCCTCTCCACACCACACCAGCGGGAGGACGTTTGGTCAGGACGGATTTAACGTGCAATGGACCCCCTTACACGACGGTTCTTCGGTGGAATCGGGTCTTGACCCTGAAACCCTCCGGTTCCGAAGCCGAGACCTTACCACCAGGCCACCGCGGCCCCTAAATCTTTATCAGATTTTTGATCTAATTAATAATCTGTAATCCATGAGTATACGTAAACAAAATGACCAAAAACTGCAACAGGCTAAAATTGTACAAAGGTGCGAGAAAAACGAAATTAGAACGTTGGTTTTGTTACAGAAAATGAAATATCCAAATCTTTTTGAATTAATTCTATTTTAATATACCTCCTGATTCATTTTATATCGAGAAATTTTTTATTCGCACTTTTTCCATTTTACTTTTATTTCAAAGAAGTAAAAATAAACAACCATGTGTCATGTATATGTATTTTTTATTCTACAACGTGAAAGATCATTTTTATCAATTTCAAAACATGTAAAATAGTGATTTCATCTATCGAGTATCAAATAACGAGTGAATTACATAAAAATTAGTTATTTACAAAAATGCATTCCATATTTTTTCATTTACAATTTTAAAAGTCAATAATTTAATCGAACAAGCTAGTCGCCAAAGGAAACAAGTCATATTAATAAAAAGATTGTAACGATTTTACAACTACAATAAACATCAGAAAATCATTGTATGTCATTTTTGTTCACATCAGAGGCTACACTGTTCGGAAACATCAGACGAAATCCATCAGGATAGCAATGCGTCATCAGTTCTGTTATTGTTGATTTCTACCATCGCTGCAGGAACCGACGAAACCCACCAACCAGCTCCGAACTCTTCTTTTCACGGGTCATTAAGCATTGTAGCGGAAATGAAAGCAGCAGTGAATAAAGAAGACTAGATCTAGACGTGTTAAGCCAATAAAAATTTCTTTATTTTTCTGTATGTGTGTGTGAGTGTCATTTCTAGCCCATCCAGCCAGAAATCTTGAAGAGCCTTCTTCCTCGGTTACAGTTTTGTTTTCGGCCATGGTGCATTTTCCCATTCCCATTCTTTTTCTGTTTAGTGCACTCAGGAGAACATGGAATGTATCTCATATCGTATAAAAACATGCATATAAAATATGCGCCTCCATGCCCCATTTGAAGTATGCCCTGAAGTAAGTTTTATGTGATGTGCAAAGACGAGAATTTCTTTCCACTTTCGCCTTTAAAAGTGTTCGAGGAGAAGAGTGGATGGGGGGTTAAACCTATTTCATCTTTTTAGAAGGCAGCGAGTAAATTGTATTTTAAGTGACGCCATTGAAAGGCTGGATTCTGAAACAGATACTATTTCCGATTTGGAGGATTCGAAGATTGAATTTATTTGCAATTCATTGAACCACCAGAGATCTGGAAAAAATGTTTCCAACGTTCCTATGTGTGATTATTCCTTTTCTTTGATAGAGATGAGTTATATTTAAAATATAGTCTACTAAACAATGCATTTTTTGCTTAATGATATTTTTTACCTATTTGCCCTTGATGAACCACAATTTTTATGTTTGAATTTCCAGATAATACAAACTCAAACAATTCATATGAATATTATAAAGAATACCAGAAATACTTGAATATTCCAAGTAATTGTTTTGTCATTTAAATAAATTATTTCGTTGATCAATTGCATACAGTACACTCTTATTAAAACGTCTTACAGTAAAGATTACAGTAAAATCTTATTATAGGAAGCGCAAAAAAAGGAGTGTTTCAAGGAAACATGAGTCTTTTCATGCCAATGTCATTAAACTTGTCGGAACAATCGACTGCTGCTTATATTTTGATAAAATTTTATACATAAATAGTATATTTTTGTCTAGAATTTTATATTAAAATGCATTTTTTTACATGAATCTTCGTTAATCTGGACTTTTCGAATAATCCAGCACCCTCTGGTCTGATATTTGCAGGAAAATTGGAAATTCACAAAATTTTAAACAAACAAAAATTCTGTAATTAGATGCCAGAATCGGTACATCGTTAAATGAGGAGGAATTAACGCCTTCTTATAGAATAACTTCAAAAAATGGTCAATCTGACTGAACGGCGAACTAGAACTCCAACTGATGAGACATCTCACAACATTTCTATGTCACATCAACTAGGGGAAACAGAGTGAGATGTCTCATCAATTGGAGTTTTAAGTTGACCATTCAGGTTTCAATTAAGTGGACTATTTCTGGAAGCTATTCTATAAGAAGGTGTTAATTCCTCTTCATTCAACGATGTACCGATTCTGGCATCTGATTACAGAATTTTTCTATTTTTGAGCCTCTAAAAATTTAATAATCTCAAACGTCACGCACGTAACAGTTTGTCAGTACAATACAAATCTGTATTTCGCAATCTGCTGATCAAGAACAAATCAACGATTGTATAGTAACGATACATAAATTCTCAATATTTAATTTATTGTTATGGCAGTTAAATACTATTGTTACGAAATTTCCAGGTTCGTTTGGATAGTGGGAGTTATATGGTGTGGAGAACGCTCAATCAGCAGGCGGCAGTAGAAAATAAAACAACTACGTTTATTTACACGAAGACACACAGGACAGCACAAAGACGACAACTATATACAGCACAGAAGACGATTATCCTCAGCCGAAGCGTGCACACAACAACAGCATACACAGCAGCATATAACAAGACAGACAGACAGACAGTAGAGCACAGCTTAGTTCAGCACTAGCTTCACTCCGTCGCTACGCCGCTTATCTCTGGAAGGCCAGTTTTTTTACTGTCGATTCCGACTACTCTGCCCTAGCAGCTGCAGCCGCCTCCTTTTATAGGTCCCAGGAGGCGGGGCTAGAAGCCTCTCAACCAATCAGGAACGTTCAAAGCGTAACTCGGTTCCTACTGGACGGATCGGGAAAATTCTCAATGTTTCGGGTATAATCTATTTTGGCGCCAAAACCACCAAATTCGTCGCCAAGTCGCCAAATAGTCGCCAAGTTTGTCGTCAAGCTCTGGAATTTCCAACGCCACCCCGAACTCCGGCCAGTATAGATGACTGTAAAACATTCTTTCCGATGGTGGAACCAACTATGCTGGGAAGCAGCATTATAGATTCGTAACACTATCATTCATTCATAAACAAGGTGAATCAAAATTATAAAAAGGACTAGTTTTTTTTTAATGTATAAATGAATAGCATTCTCACACAGCATTGCTCTAAATAATTTTACTAAACATATACTGAATACAATACCAAAAAGTATTGAAATCGATTTGGATTTAGGCTAGGTGCATGTAGTCAATTTTTCAATTTCTTGACTGTTTAGTTGTTCGTGAAAAGTCAATTTTAAAGCAGTATATAAGAAATATGAGAGCAAATTACATCATAAAACAATAATTAAGTTTTGTTTTCACCAGAGCAAAAGTAAATATATATTTCCTAAATAAAAATTCTGGGTCTTACGGTTCATTAAGTTTGTCTTTCTTCCTCCTTACCAACAAAATGCACGACAACAGTAAGATTTACTGATAAAGGTATTGGGTGAACACTTCTGTTAGTCTAAAATCTAAAGTATCAGTCTTAACATGGGAGCAATATAAAACAAATGGGGATATTAAGAAGAAAAACTTTCTGACAAATTTATCAATATATCGGGAGTTTTTTGAATATGGTTATGCATTGGCGCGTCATACATTTGAATAATTAACACTATCGTCAAATACAGAGAAAGATCACGAGAGAGTTTTATTTTTCTCCAAGTTTTAATATTAAAATCTTTTTTAAAGTATCACAAATCTCTAGGGAAAAAATTAATATTCTTCAAATATTGAGAAAAATAAAAGCCAACAGCATGCTGTTATACAATCTTCAGTATTTGGTGCAATATAGACTGTAAGAAAGAAAACTCCTACTTAGAGACTTTGCATCATTTATCATTTCCGAATTCTCCGAAAAATTTGAAAAAAAAAAAAAAAAGCTTTCAAATTTTTCAATTGAGTATCTTGCATTCGATTTATAATGCTTTGTAAATATTAAATAAAAAAGGATATATTTTACTTACCAATCTGTCTTCTGCTGATGTATAGTGTCTTCATGTTGTATCATTATGCCATGCATAGTGAACAGTCATTTCCTTAAATTCAATCCAGTCATTGTGTGATACTTAAAAACATTTTTGCATTATTTGTTGCTGATTAAAGAAAGCAAACAGCAGTTCTTTTCTTTTTACATTGTTCATATTAAAAATCAGATAGTGCATAGTTGGAGGACAGTTATTAGACATAAAATGAACAAAACACCAACAAGACCGATGAGAAATATCAATACGTTTTAGGTTATGTGTGCCCATTTTGCTAACAAACGATCCATTGAATGGAAACTTGAAGACAAGTACAAAGTTTAACGTGTTGAAAAACGAAGTTTGACAAAGTTGACTTGACAACATTTTTAACATCACAACAACAGTCTGTTTGGGAGAAATCCAATTGTCACGGACCCTCTCATGGTTAGCAGTTAACTTGTTAATAGTATATAAAATTGTATGTTTTTATTTTGATGTACTGTAGGCCACGATGGCGTAGTGGTAAGGTATCTCCAGGTTCGAATGTCCGCTGTGTATTCAGGATTATTACGGACATTCTAAACAATCCTGGATGGTTCGAAATGTTCCTGTAATAAGGTAGAATTTTTTATTCTATAAGCTTTTCTTAGTCTCGAACTGCAATATTCTAAAACGAGTAATATGCATTTTCTATAAAAAAAAAATTGGAATTTCTGATTTAATACATTAAATAAAATCAATAATCTTTGAACATGAAATCATGAATGCGAAAAAAAAAGCTACCTTCATGACATTATATCATTATTTAACATTTTGAATAAGCAGATAAACAATAAAATTCTGAAGACATGCGTTAAAATAATAGGTGTGTGATGCAATAAGTTTTGATAATATTGACGAGAAAAGTTTCATTATTAACCCTTTACACTCAGATAGTGACTCTCACTATCCATTCAAGACGGTGAATCATTTTGACTTTTTTTTATTGATTTATTTAATTTTGATTCTTGAAAATAACTGCAGAGAAGATGCAAATTAATTAAACGGGTGAATTCAACTTTAAACAATTATATATATATTTATTTTTCGGAGCGATAAACAAGTATTTGTACTAGCTGAATAATTATGCATCGAATTACTTTTCCGACTGCAAAAGGGTTAACTTAAATTCGAAAGTGCAATCAATCAGTTTAAAAGTTCTTCGAACAATTCAATAGTTCTGGTGTTAAAATAATAGGGATTCTTTCCTTTTTTCCCATAGTATTCTTAATTCTTGTATAGAAAAGAGCGGCGGGGAACTTTCATTCAATCGATCCTAAATAACAGAAATAGGGCATGAACATTCTTGTAGCAAAAGATTGATTGTAACTGTGCAGTCAGCTGACAGTCTGATTGATCTATTACATTTCACAAGGGCGTGAACTATTTTGGAAAAAGAGATCAAAACAGACGGAAGGGCATATTTTGCAATAAGATAACCAATCTTGACACCAATCTTTGACTTCGGCCCATATGGCTGAAGTTAAGGTTTCATCTAGGTAAAAATTAAGTTTGAATCAAGCGAGACTTAAGAGAATAATAAGACGTCAAGTAATCTAATATAGAAATTGGAATCATAAGGCTTATAATCACGATATTTCATGTTGTCTGATATAATTTATGTACAAGCCAAAGTCCAAAGTCTCCTAAGTCTCAAATTGATGATAATATTCAGTTTCATAGACGTATTTTATGGTATATTTGCATCCATTTAGAAATACAATAATCACGCCTTTCTTTTATTATCAATGAAATGCATATACTAAAGATTGCAAAATTATTCGGTGATAAATTTTCTCTAGCAGTGTCGAACATTTTTTTTTTTTTTAATTTTGGTTTTTAACCTTTTCGTGCTGACCGAAAGTATGGCGCATATGCTAAGAATGCAGGGACACTTTATCGAGATTAGCTAAGATTTCGGGAAAAGCTTATCAAAGACTAGAAATTAAAATGATATTTACAAAATTTGAAAAGGAGCATATTAGGAAGTAACGGGAGAGAAAATTAATGTCAGTTCTATTTCAATATTTATTGAAAAGTAACGTACCATCGCTATCGCATCAATATATCCAAATGAAAAGTAAAGCACTAATGTATCATTGCTGGCAATTTTCGCAAATGTTGTGAAAGAGGATATATCATCGTTGGGAATTAAAAGTATTAATGCATACTTCTAAGCCTTATTTCACTCTCAGTATTTTGTATTTTATAATCCTGTTGATTCAAGGTTTCCTGGAATGCACAAATGTTTTACCTTTACCATATTTTTCATGCACTTTAATATGCTAAATTGTTTATCTTGGATTTTTGAGTACTCTTACAGTGATCCTATAATCTTTGTTGCTGTATTATAGTTGTGTAATGTATATTATAGTGCTTTTCTGAAAAACCATTTTCTACCAAAAAGCTTCTTTGGAACAATCTATAATCTAATGATACAACGATTCCTCACTTGGGAAACTAAATTAATTCAAAAATTGCGAGCGGTTTGCTTACGTAATTCTCTAAAGCAAAAAACTATTCCTACGCTTGGCCACTTAGAATGATTCAAAGTTTTAAAGTAGATTTATTTCGAGATATTTTTAATTTAATGACTTGGTGCGTTAGTCATTATTTAATAAGAAAATGAAATTTCGGTTTAATCCTAGTTTAGTGTACTACTGAGTTTGTCACCAATATGGTAACCCAAATAAGCAAGCGGAATAATTTTCCTAGTAACCTTAATATTGATTTGTTTACAATTTTTTCTCATGTTGAGTGTACATCTACTATAGCAATTTTGTAAGGAATGAAAATTAAGAATAATTGGCAAATAAACATCCATTAAAAGAATTTAATTAAATTACATTTTATAATAGAAAATATTATTATTTCTAATAAAATATTCAGTGTTATTTTTAAAGTGAATTATGAACAGATAATATTTATTCTTTTGCAATTCTTACCGAATTATTTTATTCCAATTAAAATCGTCTGTTTGCGAATTTTGTTAGAAGTTAAAAACATCTGCTCGAGCTTTTTGAATCGTTTGTCTTTATTTCACACTTTTTTCCTCTCAACATTCTCGTGGAATTCTTTGCGATTTGTTGTTCTTTTCGTGGTTCCTCTTTGATTATTCTATAAATCTGTGAGTGTTCAATAAACCGATGTCTGATGATTGGGATAATCAGAAATATTATGATCACAAACATTATAGGGGGATATTTTATTTATGAATTCAATGTTTACATTTCGAAATATATATGGCGCCGACAGAAAGTTTTTATCACTGAAAAGTTCTGCTGTTTTTTTTATAGAAATATTTCCCTGCTCAAATGAAGAATTGGTTGAACCGAGTAAGCGTATTTATTCCTTCAATTTTCTGTTTAAAAAAAGCACCACTGTCAGGTGTATAGTGTTAGAAACGGGTGCTTTCATTTTTTCCAAGTGATTCTTGTTATTCTCTGAATCTTTAAGTTTATTGAGCCAGCGAAGCTACTAAGTTCCCGCTTCCACTGCTAACGAAGCCATAGGATGTTTTCTTAAGGTAAAATATTATGCCCGGTGCTTTCTTCATATGCCGAAGGCACTGCGGGCACGATTTATTCCATTTCTTTTGTGTTTTTCGAAAAAAAATCCTTATGTTAGTGTGCTGATTAACTTCCCTCTTCTAGCGAAACCGTAAAATGTTTTTTTAAGTAAAAAAATTCTGCCCAGTGTCTTCTTTAGATGCCTTCATAGAAGCGTATTCGAATTTTATTGTCTGAAGTATCGAGAGGCTCAGCAGGTTTCCAAAGTTCGTTATTTGAGAATTCAAAGGAGATTCAGCAATGAAGGTTCAAAAAAGAAGTGTTCTCAGATAAAAAAAAAATCGTGGTCAATAAATATCATAATTTTAATATAAATTGTCGGTAACTGTAACTGTTCCACAATATTATTGTTTATATAGTCAGTCATCTTGGTTGGTGACTTTTTACTGCTGGCGTCTTTGGCGAAGTAAGGGGCACACTAAATTAGGATTTTACCGAAACTTCTTTTAAGAACTGGCTTCAGCTGAACAGGAAGTTAAAATTTATTTTATTGTGGAATTTCCAATTTGGATGATTAAATGGAACCATTGCATTTCACCTAATGATAGTATTTTATCTGAAATGAAGTGAGCAGTTATACCACTGAGAATTTATGTGGTCAATCCTAGAAAGAAACTTGCCGAGGAAAGAACTTGACTGGCATTTGAGAATCGGAGGATACATAAATCCAATTCTCGTCATATGGTGAATTAGGTGAACAGAAGTGGAAAGGTACGTTTATTATTTATCTCTGTAGAAATGTACTTTGATTTTTGTTCACTTCGTGTAATCTATCCTAATATTATGACATGAAATAGTTTCGTAAGACAACATACTGTATGGATATTTAAGTACTGATATAGTATACATTATAGTAATTGTTTTTACAAAATGATAGCAAACAAACATATACCAACTTTAAGAGCTGTAGTTTCTAAACTGAGCAGTTTAAGAGGCAATCTACAAATAAATGTGACATAAACTTTTGGAAGTTCAAAATTAAAGTACAATGTATCTTAAGCCGCCATAAGCGATGAAGTATTGCTGCTTGTCATCATTTCGCATTCTGTTCAAGATCATCAGTAAATATGCTATGTTGTTGAATTTATTGAAAGTGAGTAGTTTGCTTCTGTTCAGTGTATACTTCACAGCAAATTAGATGGTTAACCTTTCAATCATTGGAGTGTTTAACATAAAGCAAAAGAATAATTAGATCAGTCACAAGGGTATTTAGTAAGCATTTATATTGGATTCAACAAGGGAGAGAAATTCTGCTTGATGGACGATCTAGGCACAGAACGGTAGGAAATAAGGTTGAAATAGCGTTTACGTTTCAAATCATGCAAATTACATCAACTGTTAGTTCCTTATTTTAATGCCAGAGACAATATAAAATGGTGGGTATATGTCTGATTCTTTGTAATGGTCGTATGGAACATTTATGAATTTAAAAGTTCATTAATATTCTATGACCGTTAAAGGGAATTATTTCTCCTTATTTCAGGGTAAGAAATTATATACCATCGCCGAAATGACACGCCACACACGAGCATCGAATAACAGAATTTATATTTAAATTTATTTAATATAGTAATTAAGAACGAAAATTACTTGGACAAGTTTAAGTGTATCTGGTATTTATCTCATTCTTATATTGAAGGATATAACAATAAATGTGTTAAATGGAATGTGATATATAATAAATAATTTTAATAAATTCAAGTTCCAGAGATTAGAATTTTACAATGCTGCGAGTGATGAAGCAAGTATTACTTAATTATCATCAAAGCAGACCCATTTACTCATAGGATATATAAGCATTGAATGAAGTTCAGAGGTATCTATTACATTAATTACATAAATATTACGTTTGGCATTAATTATATAATTACATACATTAATTACATGCAAAAATACAATACGATTTCGAAATATAAATGATTAAAAATAATTATATTCATACATTATATATATTACTACAAACTGAGATACTGTATATGTTATGTATACTTAAGTTGTTTCTTAGAAAACACAATTGGAATCTATCTTACAGACGGGTTAATAGATTTTAATTATCTTAGGGACCTTAACGATCTTTCCTTCTTCAGTCAATTTACTACTGAAATTTTACAGCTTTATTTTCATCCAGGTCTTTAGATTGGTGTTAATTTGCTTAATTGTTGTTGTTTTGATTTAAAATACCATAATGAATTTGTATTTTTAAAGTAAATATGTGTAATTTTTATTTAATTGTTATCGTAATGATGTAATTATGCTATAAAGAACTTATAAATCTAATACTTTTCTATATTTTAAATGAAAAATAGTGAAATCGGTAAACTTAGCTGATAGGTGGTATGATGGCTATGTGCTCTGAGCTTGCACACGCCGGATTGTTTCACACTCAGCTTGTCTAGTGTCTTAGATCCTACAAATTGTACTTATGCTTCTTCAACTTGATAGAGTCGCTTCACGCATCGATATTTCTGATTCATTTGGATTTGCTTGGAAGTTAATATCCGAATACATTAGGCATATAAAGTTACAGAAAATATGGATCAATTTTTGGAATAAATAAGATTATATTTTTCTTTTTCCTGCTTTGCAAAAGTAGCATTTTAAAACCGAGTTATTTTTCCATCACCTGCATTGTAATCTTGAATGACCACGTCGGTTAAGATATTAAAGAAGAAGAAAAAAAACGGGTAATTGGGAAGAAGACGGATTTTTATTTTTTATTTTCTTTTTAACCAGCCAAACCATTACTCGCTAGTTAGAGCCCTTATAACAACAAATTGCTTATTACAGCCATGCTGGCTGCAGCAGCTGATTTGATATTCCCCCAAATGAAACACAAATATGAGCCAATTTCAATTAAAAAACCTCTAGAAATATGATGTAGTTTCATTTTTAAAGAATTCAAACATTTCTCAGGTTCTAGATGCTTTAAGGTTGCTTTGGTCAATAGATAATGTCGCATCTGTTATTATGGGCCCTTGGCTAGATATGTTAACTAAGTTCACAGTCTTACATAAACCGATTGAAATGTTTGAATGCATTTTTTTTTTGAAAAAGACATTACACAGGATGATTCCGAAAGAAGCACACAGTTGCAATGCATTGTATATTAAGAGCAATGTAAGATATTATATGTAGCCTGTAACAGAATTGTAACAGGGTTATTTAAAGTTTTGTTAGAGAGAGTCGCAGATGTTCTATGTGTGACCCCTTAGAACGGGCCGTACCCTTTCTTTCTGAACACGGTGCAGAATAAATTTTCTCTTAGGGGAATCTCGCATGTGTTGCACTGTTAATTTTTATTCTTTCCTTCCTAAAAGGGAACATTGTGCCTATGTACCTTACCACTGAAATGAAATGTTGCTTCATCAATGAAAACTAAGTGTTCAGCAAAATAATCTGCATAAAAACTGCATATTAACACAAAATTCAAAGCGCTTTGTTTGTCAAAGTCATTTATATTTTGCAACACATGCGGAATGATTTTCTGCTTCTTTCTCAAAATTCTCCAGACGATTGGCTTAGAAATCTTCACTTCACGATTCATCCTCTGCGTTGATTTTTTCGGGCAACGTTGAAAGACGATTTCTTGCGATACAATCAGCCGTCCAGGACTTATACCTTCGCACAAACAGTCTATAATTTTAAATATTTTATACCATTGATAGATTTTCTTTTAATTGGAACTTCTTTTACGAATTGTGAGCAGAAAGGCCATCGCACAATAATTAAGGATTCCGTTTTACTAAATTGAAAAACACAAAAAGCATTCTCCACTACAGACACAGGCATTTCGTCTGACTAACATGTCACACGTGTTACTGCCTATGTGACTTTTTCCACTTCAGACACCGGCATTTCGACTGACTAGCATGTCACACGTGCCACTGCCTATGTGACTTCTGTCAAGGGAGAGACACAAACTTGAAGATTGCATCTACCTTACGATTCGATAAAGTGGTTCGTGTTTTTGACTGTTACTGTTTTACAACATCTGGAAAGTATATACTTTCTTTATGAATCACTCTGTTTTATCACAAATGATTTGTGAATTAGTTCAATGATTTAACCAAACTTGAGGACAAGTGAATCTATTGAAAGAATACTTCTCTGATAATACAATGTCCCATAATAACGCAACCGTGTTTCTTGAGAAATATCTTGCCAACGCCCATTGATCAATCTACTAAATCCGCGATATTCCTGTGTTGGAGCTGAGACTTCCTTCAAGTAGCTGGCGAACAAAATTAATGTTCATAACTCAATAAAGGTGAAAACATCTAGTAATGAATAATTAGAAAGAAATAGAGCTTTACTGAAGAAATATAACTAACAAAAGAGTTGAACATCACTTGACTTTATTACCCCATCTGATTAATTAATGAGCGTAATCTCGCTAGCTAATCAGTTTAGATCACGAAGTAAGGCGTAGTTATTTTTTTTCTTTGGATTAATTAACACATGGATCGAGGTTATGACGATCTTTTTAACTAACCTTTGGGTTTTTAATCTTGCATGGTTAAAATTGTGCTGATTAACAGAATGAGATAACGAAAAGGGAAGCACGCAGGAAGTATTAAATTCGAATGAATTAACTAAAAAAATGTTGATGATGACTTTCAGTGATTTAAATTTATTTTTGAAAATATTTTATTGAAATAAGTAATTAAGATGTTCTGCTATAAGTGTCAATTATAAAAAAAAAAAATACATGTTTGTGCCACTCTTATTGTTTTAACTAATTTTCTACCATTAGGTGTATTTTTTATCTGTCTTATTACGAATAAGCCGAAAAAACCAGATATAAGTTAGGATGACAGCTACAAAGCGAAGAAAGCTAGATGAATGAAATTTGACACATAAGTTTAACCCTTAAAGCGCTAATACTTTTCAAATTTAAAATGAAATATGACATGGAGTAAATTTTCTTTAGGTCTGTGCTTTCACAAGCATGTGCAGCAATAATTAAAAAAACGCAATTATTTAAATATATGAAATTTGGTGCATGGTTTTGTGATTACAATTGTAGTCTTGTGTCAAATTCTGATTTCAAATTGTTGAAAAAAAAAAAAAAAAAAAAGGCTTGCAAAATGCGCATTCGGGTTTTTTTTTTTTTTTTTTTTTTGTATTAACCGCTTTCAAGTGATTAATTGCTAAAGATCACACATTAATAGGCTATTTGATTACTATCATTCACTAATGGCATGCTGTTAATATTACAGAAGTACCTTTATTAGAGAGTATGTGGGAAAATTTCGGACAGACCAGTTTCATTGTTTAGTAAATGTTAGCTTATAAGATGATTTATTTCTAAAATGTCTTTATATCATTTTAGATCTTCTAAGTGAAATCGTAATACGTATTGCTTTTGGTTCTTCATGCATTTATGATTACCTCTTGACTTTTTTGATAATAAGGCGATTTTCACACTTTTAAGTACAAAGAAAATAATTAAAGGAGATTAGAATCTTTTATCTGAAACCTCGTAACATAATAGATTCGTATAATTTTGTTGCATACTAATCTCCTTTGGAGAACAGTTTGTTCTCCGTGATATTGATTATAATTAATTTCAGTTAAATGGTTTATGAACATGTCCATGATTTTATCAGATATTACAGCCTGCTATTTAATTATCTTTCATATTGTTACGAAATTTCCGGGTATTCGTTTGGATAGTGGAAGTTATATGGTGTGGAGAACGCTCAATCACCAGGCGGCAGTATAAAATAAAACAACGACGTTTATTTACACGAAGACACACAGGACAGCACAAAGACGACAACTATATACAGCACAGAAGACGATTATCTTCAGCCGAGACGTGCAGCATACAACAGTATACACAGCAGCTCTACTCCGCTAGTCCCTGGAAGACGAGTTCTTCACCGTCGCTTCCGACTACTCTTCGACTCCACTGGTCTACGACTCAATTCACCACCGGTTCACAACTACCACTCTCGCTGGAAGACTCGTTCTTCCCCGTCGATCCCGACGACTCTACTCTGTCGCTTCCGACTACTCTACCACTATTGGGTCACGACCCGGCAGCTACAGCCTGCTCCTTTTATAGGTCTTAGGAGGCGGGGCTAGAAGCCTCTCAACCAATCAGGAACGTTCGAGGCGTATCTCCGTTCCTGCTGGACGGATCGGGAAAATTCTCGATGTTTCGGGTATAATCTATTTTGGCGCCAAAGTCGCCAAATTCGTCGCCAAGTTTGTCGCCAAGCTCTGGGAACTCCTATGGAACCAACTATGCTGGGAAGCGGCATTACAGATTCGTAACAATATGTTCTGTTCTTTCTGAACATGGGCATTTCCAATGGAGATGAGTCCAATAACATCATAACTCTATTAGAAACATAAATGTAGGATTCATTTATCTGCTAAATTCTGAAGTATTATAATCTCTCTTTTTTTAAAATTCGTTCCATAAATTAAACCCATCTTAAACAAAATCCTTTTTTAGAGCTTTCAACAATGAAAGAGAATCATGTGACTGAATACTTTATGAAATAATGAAAACTGGTTGAATTTCAGAATAACAGTGTGATCAATTGTTGGAAATTAGACAAGTAAATATTTATAAAAAAAATTGTCAAATTGAGCGAAAATTTGAATGATTATTAAAATTTCATTAGAAAGGCAATTTTTAAAACTTTGAAATGGTGTAAAATATATGTTCGTGCAATAATATTTTTGGAAATTATCCAGGAAAAAAAATACTAGAATGTCAGAATTTTTAATTATATAACTAATTTTAAAAATAATGGTTAAGAGATGCACATTCTCGCCCTGCTAAGTATATATGTGCCAAATTTGGTGGTTTTAGGATTAGCGATCTGGCTTATAGAGCACTAACACACTCACGCATTCAGTTTTATTATAAGTAGATATTTAAAATTTACTCTTAACACTTTAATAATCGCACGTCAATATAATCAAAACAGGGGCTGGTAATATTTTTGAAGAGTTAATTTTAAAAACTTTATGTAATTAAGGTATATGTACACACTTGAAACCTCGAAAATCGTTCAAAATATCGAATATTTTTTTATTGCTTAATAATATTGTCTGATCCTTTAGCTTTTCAAACGATACCAAGATGTTGTTAATATTCGAAATATTTCTCGAGTTATAATTATTTTTCTTGAGCTGCTTTCATTAAAAACTATTGTTACGGTGTTTTTAAAACTCATTTTATGAAGAATGGTATTTTTCCACTATGTTGCTTCATTCAAACAATCATAACTCAACCAGAAATGAACCAAATACAGTTATTTATATATCAAAATAATCTGTATGAAATAGCGGATGTTTGTGCCTAAATCAAAGTTATATTTATAGAAATTAATTTTTTATAGCTATTTAAAAATTATAATTACAGAAAAAATCTCGCTTTTTCTATTCATCATTGATGAAAAAATTGTTTAAAAAAAACTATATATTTTTATAACTTGATTGAGGCAGACAACATGAAGACTAATATTAGGCATCATTTCCAACTGGAATTATGTGTCTGTGCAAATTAGAATTTAAGATATCATGTTTCAAAAAATAGGCTAATTAGCTCATTAAATATTATTTAATTAATTAATAATTAGTGTAATATGGTTTTTTTTCTCACTGAAATGAGTTTAAACATATATTAATGACCTACTGTGAAAAAACTGGATTTTTAAAGTTAAAATTTTAAAAAAATCTTCAAGTGTGTACGTACACCTTAATGGAATATACTTCAACAAGAAGGAACAAACAAAGACAAAAGCAACACATTTTTAATAGAACGAAATTAATAATTTTTCTTTTGTATGATAATTTTAAAAACTGGCAATAAAACAATTTCTTAAAATCAAACACGTAGGGATAAAATACAATGCCAATAATAATATTTATACTTGTTACGTTATATCAGTTATTACTCAGAAAGTTTATTACCGGCCAATAACCTTCAGCGGTAGCATCACACATGTTAATAGTTGTTCCTGCTATCAAACACATATTGTGTGAACCTGTCATTAAAGTGCTAATTATTCATAAGCAATAACGTACTTATAAAAGCTGTATTTAACTTTGTCACGACATGCGTGGTTATAAATTTAGTAAACAATGGAAATTAATGAATTTTAATAAAAATTAATAATTAATGATTTTTTAACAATGAAAATTATTGTCGTAAAATGTACTTAAAATTATTTTTCAAAACTTACTGAAATGAAAGAAGAAAAAATGTCAAAAAGAATAAGAGTACCACATTAAAGTTTATTTTTAAAAATATTAGCGGGCCAAAGTAAATTTTGTGCAATAATATGCTCTGAAGATATTGAGAAAACCAAATTTAGTTTATTACTTTCAAATTAAAAATCTAATCAAAATTTGAAAAGTACTTAAGATGCCTGCATGCTTATTTGATAACTCTAGGACCGTTTGTCCATTCTTTGAGTGATTTTTTTTCATCATCACACATGCCGTTTACAGATTGTTTACGAATCTATAAATACTGCCATAGTTATTAATATTTTATAAATAATTACAAAATAATAAAACTTAAAATGTTATTAAAAATTTAAATTTTCTATTTTTAATTCACAAATAGAAGTGCGTTTAAAAAAAATATTATTATCAAACATGAAAACTATAGTGACACCACTCTTTCGCTTTAAAATTTCATATCTGAATTCCTTTTAAAATTTTTCTTTTAAATAGAAATATCGAAAAAAGGCTTTAAAAAGAAAAAAAGATTGTTATACCTTCTATAAACTACAAAAAAACTATCAGATTTTTTTTTCAAAAAAAAAAAAAAAACTACGTGACCTAGATTCGAATGAAAATATTTTTCCTGGAAGTATTTCAGATTAAAAAAAAAAAAAAAATGGAGCCAAAAAAGCGCCACAGCCACAGAAGGGGGGGAATACGGTGGAGAGATATGGGCGTTTAACCAATCTGATAATAAAAACAAATAAATAGGGTTTTCCCCCTACAAAATAAAGCGACGCCAAATGGTTTGAAAGAGGAATTCTCCACAGTAGTTCTGTACTTTTTATCATCACCACCCTCGAAACACTTTTCTCTTATCTTATTCCGCACCCTACAATTTGATACTTTTTCTCCCTTCGCTTTTTGGGATGCTCCCACCCCCCAGCAACTTATGCTTTCCATTTGCTACTATTAAAACAAGCGAAAGTGGTTTATGTCACTGAACTTAGTATGATCATAGTAAATTTTCAAACCTCAAATTCCTATTTTTAAAATTTTTGGTTAATTTAAAGTTTAAAAGTATAAAATTTTCTTTCAAACTTTTAAGATCATCATGCGTTATACTAACACAGTTTCAGCAATATTTTTTTTAGATGAATTGATACTTTTACATTTCTTAAAAATGATTAGTTGCAGAGAAATTCTGACAAAAAGTATTTTCTGTGTGTTATCTTTAGCTACAAGGATATTAATTAATTAGATTTAAAAAAATTCTGATGATAAGCAACTTTATATCCACATTACACATGAAGTTTATACACTAATGTCTATCAAAAGAAGGTAGAATCAAATAAGGATTCAGAGGTGGCATAAAAGTAAAATTTCGAATCCTACTTTCTTTACGATATATAGCCATGTCTAAAAATCAAGGAATTATTTAAAAGTGGAAGAGTAGAGTGGTTTAGAGTGAACTGCAGACCACAATCTTGATGCATCAAATAGGTACCTATCCAGTACTTTATTTATATATCTACTTATATCAAAAATAATGTAAGATCTGTAGGCCACAACCTCGATGGATCGCATAGTTACCTTGCTAGTACCTAATTCATATATCTACTTATATCAAAAATAATGTAAGATCTGTAGGCCACAACCTCGATGGATCGCATAGTTGCCTTGCTAGTACCCAATTCATATATCTACTTATATCAAAAATAATGTAAGATCTGTAGGCCACAACCTCGATGGATCGCATAGGTACCTTGCTAGTACTTAATTTATATATCTACTTATATCAAAAATAATGTAAGATCTGTAGGCCACAACCTCGATGGATCGCATAGGTACCTTGCTAGTACCTAATTCATATATCTACTTATATCAAAAATAATGTAAGATCTGTAGGCCACAACCTCGATGGATCGCATAGTTGCCTTGCTAGTACCCAATTCATATATCTACTTATATCAAAAATAATGTAAGATCTGTAGGCCACAACCTCGATGGATCGCATAGGTACCTTGCTAGTACTTAATTTATATATCTACTTATATCAAAAATAATGTAAGATCTGTAGGCCACAACCTCGATGGATCGCATAGTTGCCTTGCTAGTACCCAATTCATATATCTACTTATATCAAAAATAATGTAAGATCTGTAGGCCACAACCTTGATGGATCGCATAGTTGCCTTGCTAGTACCCAATTCATATATCTACTTATATCAAAAATAGTGTAAGATCTGTAGACCACAACCACGATGAATCACATAGGATCCGTTCTAGTACTTAATTCATATATCTACTTATATCAAAAATAATATATGTCTTACTTGTATCAAAATAAAATCGGAAATTTTCATGGCATTCGGACGAAACACGAAATACTGCGACATTTGTGGGTTTACATTGTAGCTAGACTTTGTCATGTCAATAGCAAATCATTCTTGGACTGATTATTGCATATCTCTTAGTATAATTACCAAATAAATTTTTATTGCATTACAATGTAATTAAAATTTATAAATAATTTTAATTTCAATTTATTGTTGAAGTAGGTTATATAGTGAAAGAAAGAAAATATTTAAAGGAATTCAAGTAATCGCAATTGCTGTTTTAAAGCTAGCGTTCTTAAGAAAATACTTTGAATTTTGTGTGAAAGTTTACAACAATAGAATAATGTATAGGTTTTGTTTATGACTAATATAAACAAATTCTAACTCTAGTCATAATGATTTTATGTAGAAATGCTGATATCGTCCATTTTTGTGTTCATTAAAACGTATATTAGAGATATTGTTATGTTGAAGAGTATCAATTAGTGCCAAAGAGTATAAAAATATCCTTTTACTAAGGACGAATATTTTTATGTCCACTAAGGACGGCTATCTGAAGGGGGTATCAAGATGAAAAGATCAGATTCTACCAGAAATGAGTGTTAGTTGAGAGATAACCATAAACGGCCACTCCAACCCACCACTAAGATAAATATGATTGACCGGACCACTGCGAGGTTGAGTCCTAAGGGTCATCACCGGTTACGGTACAACCCTTTCCCGTGGGAAGCACGTCCCGCCATCGGTAAGAGATATCCGACCTCCACCATTTCTGTATCCATTGGGGGCGAGAACCAACCATCACACCGGAAGCTCCCAGTCATCTTTTCTAAGGTACCCCGCAGTAGGATTAGATTGAATTGAGAGACATTAGATCCTTTTATAAATATAATCAAGAATTTAATGCTTGCATTTACAAGTAAGATCGTAGGTAATAAGGATGATGACGTTAATATGAATCGGTGTAATATCTGGAATTCGGATATTCTAATGCATGTGCCACAATCAAAACCACTATTGAATCAGTTGATGTACAATTTACTCAATTCTACGATGTACAAGTAGAATGACAGTATTTCATTAATTATATTTAAAATTTTTAACTCAATCAACTAACAACTAAAGGATGGTTCTTAAATATTTTTTTAATTCTCAACCACAGAGGGATATTTGACTGTGTATGAGATTCTTGTACACTGTGAATCTTTATTAATTTTACCTTAATTGCACTAAAGTTCTTTTTAAAATTTAATATCAAGGTCATCTTAAGGAATCCCCATAATTATAATCCATAGTCAAATGACGCGAATGACAGAAAAGTCACCAAAATTCCACGAGACTCGAACTTGAAGGCGTTTGATTCGGGACGTATCTAATGGCCACTTGTCTGATCTGCATTTATTAATTTTTGGTGGACATGTCTGAATATTGGATGGATTAAGGCGACGATTCTCCTATCCCGAAAGTAATTCTCAACCATCATGTCATCGTGACTATGAATATTAGCTGGAAATAGGTTTCGAACATAAGACTTCAGAAATGATTTGCTTTCTATGATCAAACTAGCTGTTTCCTTCAAAGTGAACCCCAACTGCGGGCCAATTACCCTTAAAATCCCTCTGGTAACTTACAGCGTTATATTGGAGCTATTGGATTTGAAAAAGAAAATTTTGAATGACAATGGATTCGTTTACACCATATGGTGTTGCAAGATAATCACATATTGAGACAGAATAAAATCAATAAATGTTCTAAATAAATCAAAAATAATATTATTTAATAAAATCAATTACAAAAACAGCATAGAATCAACATAATCAGCATACAATCAATAAATCAATTACTAAAAAGAATAATGTGCGATGAGAAACTCCTGTATTCTTTTGGAGTTTTGTTCCTGCAATTATAGGGCTATTTTGGCTGAAAATTTTTTTTCCAAAAATATATGAATCAACTATCGGCATTAAAATAAACAGCAAAGATAAAGTAAATCCGCGTCTTAGAAAAGGTGACAACCCTCAGCTACGGATTATAAAAAGGGGTTCTGTTTCTACTTTAGTATTTAAAGAGATGAACAAAACATGAACTACATTTCAACTAAATAAACCGCCTTTCTTAGGCCTTGTTGTCACCATGGTGCTACCTTGAGGTCTGAAATGTAGTACGATTTCTCGTCTGATAGTTGCAGTTTCGAACAAAGGAGGACATATTGAGTATCTCGTACCTTGTGTAGTTCCGTTTTTCAACAACTGCTGATCCAGCTAGTAATTTTAAATATAAATTACACTAAACTGTAAAATCTGGGGTCTAAGCGAACTAATGCAATTTTCATTTCTATTCTTACTTTAGAACATCGTTATTTGTTTGCAAATTAGTGATTTTTAAATTTGCTTTATTCTCAAAAGTCAATACATGGCATTCCAAAAGTGTTAAATGTATTCATGAATCTAGAAAGTCAACACAATTATCATATTTCACGTTTTAAGGCGAAAAATAAAAAATAAAAAAATTAGAGGGAATTGAGATATTCTTGAGAAATCTTAAAAATATTATGTATTATTTGATATTTATAGATTATCTATAACTTGTAATTTGATAACTATATAGTGAAACTGTTGTTGATTATCTGTAACTAACTAACAGTACCCGCACGTCGTTACAGAATATAGATAATTTCATTATTTCTTTCGCGTTTACTCATCAACTATATAAAATGTCGTGTGCATAATTTATTGAAATTAAACTTAAGAAATATTCAACAGATAAAATTAATCTAATCATAATAAATCAAACTAATCACCTTGGTCAACCAACTTCATATGTAGTACGGCTTATAATATATATATTAATTCAATATCGAGTGGAAAATTTAATATTTCATATAAATTCAATATCGAGTGGAAAATTTAATATTCCGTATAAATTCAATATCGAGTGGAAAATTTAATATTCCGTATAAATTCAATATCGAGTGGAAAATTTAATATTCCGTATAAATTCAATATCGAGTGGAAAATTTAATATTCCGTATAAATTCAATATCGAGTGGAAAATTTAATATTCCGTATAAATTCAATATCGAGTGGAAAATTTAATATTCCGTATAAATTCAATATCGAGTGGAAAATTTAATATTCCGTATAAATTCAATATCGAGTGGAAAATTTAATATTCCGTATAAATTCAATATCGAGTGGAAAATTTAATATTCCGTATAAATTCAATATCGAGTGGAAAATTTAATATTCCGTATAAATTCAATATCGAGTGGAAAATTTAATATTCCGTATAAATTCAATATCGAGTGGAAAATTTAATATTCCGTATAAATTCAATATCGAGTGGAAAATTTAATATTCCGTATAAATTCAATATCGAGTGGAAAATTTAATATTCCGTATAAATTCAATATCGAGTGGAAAATTTAATATTCCGTATAAATTCAATATCGAGTGGAAAATTTAATATTCCGTATAAATTCAATATCGAGTGGAAAATTTAATATTCCGTATAAATTCAATATCGAGTGGAAAATTTAATATTCCGTATAAATTCAATATCGAGTGGAAAATTTAATATTCCGTATAAATTCAATATCGAGTGGAAAATTTAATATTCCGTATAAATTCAATATCGAGTGGAAAATTTAATATTCCGTATAAATTCAATATCGAGTGGAAAATTTAATATTCCGTATAAATTCAATATCGAGTGGAAAATTTAATATTCCGTATAAATTCAATATCGAGTGGAAAATTTAATATTCCGTATAAATTCAATATCGAGTGGAAAATTTAATATTCCGTATAAATTCAATATCGAGTGGAAAATTTAATATTCCGTATAAATTCAATATCGAGTGGAAAATTTAATATTCCGTATAAATTCAATATCGAGTGGAAAATTTAATATTCCGTATAAATTCAATATCGAGTGGAAAATTTAATATTCCGTATAAATTCAATATCGAGTGGAAAATTTAATATTCCGTATAAATTCAATATCGAGTGGAAAATTTAATATTCCGTATAAATTCAATATCGAGTGGAAAATTTAATATTCCGTATAAATTCAATATCGAGTGGAAAATTTAATATTCCGTATAAATTCAATATCGAGTGGAAAATTTAATATTCCGTATAAATTCAATATCGAGTGGAAAATTCAATATTCCGTATAAATTCAATATCGAGTGGAAAATTTAATATTCCGTATAAATTCAATATCGAGTGGAAAATTTAATATTCCGTATAAATTCAATATCGAGTGGAAAATTTAATATTCCGTATAAATTCAATATCGAGTGGAAAATTTAATATTCCGTATAAATTCAATATCGAGTGGAAAATTCAATATTCCGTATAAATTCAATATCGAGTGGAAAATTCAAAGTGATTTAAATTCTATAGAATTAACATATAAAGTATTAATTGGACTTATCTTTACTTATTCAAGGCTATTTTATCTTTCAAAATAACAAATATCGCATTGTTTTAAAATAATGGTATACTTCGTTCATATACTGACTTAATCACCTTTTCCACTGACTTGAAAACTGACATTATGATATAAACTAACAGTTCTGAATTCTCGGTATATTTTTTTTAGAAAAAAAAAATATATTTTTATCTCTTTAGGGAATTGGAGAATAACTATTTCTTTTAATGATAGCCAGAATTCGTCGCTTTTTTTTTAATGCGCATAAAAAATTTTACTAGTTTTCCTATCATATGTTGAAAAATGCGAGAGAAGTTAGAGGATATATATATAAAAAAAGATTGGACGTGAGGAATAGTTTTATGCAAATAAAATTATTCAAGTTGGAGCACGTCTTTGCATTTTTAAAAGGAAAAATGTTTTATTTTTAACATGTAATAAAAAGTACTTTAGTAATCAGCAACTGCTGCCAAATGTTAAAAGTAACTCGTACATTAAAAAATATTAACTTTATTAAAAAATAATAAAGTTAATTAGTAGAAATGCATACACATATAATGAGTAGAAATGCATACGCATGTAATGAGTAGAAATGCATACGCATGTAATGAGTAGAAATGCATACGCATGTAATGAGTAGAAATGCATACGCATGTAATGAGTAGAAATGCATACGCATGTAATGAGTAGAAATGCATGTATATATGTAATCTGCCAGCAATTATTGCTTATCCTGGAAAGATATCCGTCCCCCAAGAGGGGGGGGGTTCAGTTACGGCGAGGAGAAATTTCAAGTTCAGTGTTTTGTTTTTGCTTTTCTAGTGAATCTGGTTAGGTTGTGAGGTTGAGTTACCTCCATTCTAAGGACGGAATGGACCTTCTAGGGAAGCCTTATAATTTAACCGGTGAAGGTCATTTGATTAAATCTTAATTCTCGTCTCTTTGCTTTGCACCATTCGCTTTATTCCGTAAGTTTTGTCAAGGTGGTATTAACTTCAGTATATTAAATTACATTTTGATGTTACGCATGTTTTAATAGTACAAAGATGTTTTATGATATTTTTACGTTGTTATTCAATATCATAAAGATATTGCAACTATATTATGCAACATTTAAGTTATTTGAAGTTTTTCTCCTAAAAGTTTGAATTGATTTTGCATATTTGACGCCTATATAGATATGCATAAATTTAGAATGTAAATAAACAACAATTTTGAAATGTTTAGATCCGAATTCATATTCAAAATTTAATGACTTTTTTTAACCATTACATAAACTTATCATTATAATCATCACCCAATAGCTAGTTTATTTCTTAACTATTAGAATCGTATTAGAAGTTTGGCGAACCTTTATTATTGGGATCTTATTAGAAACCATATTAGAACATTAGAAGCATTGGCGGAAACTCTATTTGAGTCCTAAGTACAGTATAATCTCCCGACCACAGTATAATCCTTCCCAAAGCAACTGCGTCCCGTCATCGATAAAGGATAGCCAACCCCACATCACTTCTGTATCCAACAAGGCAGCGAGAACAAAATACAATTCCGGAAACTTCTCATCTCCAACTTTTGATGTGCCCTCAGATGTAATGGATGCTGGGTGAGTGACCATAGCTTTGGCTATCACTTGGCGCCTTGATGATAAATTTGGTATCAAATATGAAGGTCCCAGAATATTCGAGAATCTTGGCAAGGATTCTATTTTAGGACTTTTTGAGTTTAGGCGTTCACTCCAGAACATGATAAAAGTTATGAAAGCATAGCCTCACAACCAGAAGGATAACATTTGAAGGATAACAACCAGAAGGATAACATCAAATTAGTTGCGAGAGATCGGATGTTGAGCGATGTTGTGATTTGTTGAGCGATGTTGTGATTTGTAGTATAGGTATCTTGCGAGTTCTCTCTTTGCGCAGTTATTGATGTTTATTAATCATTTTCTGCTCAAGTATTGCTGTTTACTGCAAGCGTTGTTCTTGTGTACGTTCCAGCTATGTTTTGCTATGTAGTATTCGTAATTTTTTTATAGAATAAAGCATTTTTATCTGTACAATTCCTTATGAACCAAGGATTTGGGGCTTTTTTTTTCATGATAATATTTTGAAAGGTAAGTATAATAAATACCAGTGAGTCAATGATTAAGGGGACATGTCAATTTCATCTACTCAAACTTTTTATGCTTGAATCACCCAAACGCGACAAAAAGATTTTCTCTAGCAAAGGTAGATTCCTTTACATCTAAGTTACTATCTGGCAACATAAATTGATGATATTAGGAGCATTCAAAATTAGGACTTGAAATTCACTTTTCAGTCCCTAATTTCTAAGATATTGCAGTTATCGGAAGGCTTTATATACAAAACTTGTTCGTCTTAATGAGACGCTAATTTAGTTAATTGGGTTTATTTTTTTTTATCTTTAATGCTAAGAAAGCTATAGCGAAATGAAAATTTCAACTCCTCATTATTTCTACACCTTTGAGCTAGATGGTCCATTTACGAATACGTTCGAATTGTTTACATTTTCAATTACATACATATTCGAAGCCAGTTAAAATCCAAACAAAATAACTCTAGTTTTCCTGTTCACAAGATAATATGGCAAAGCATTATACTCGTATATATAAATTTTTGAACGGAGGGGGGTTTTGGGTTCTAGGGACCACGATCGGTGAAGAACTGAAGAAATGTTCCCGAAGTCTTTCCGTGAGAATCATTGCATTAGGTAATCTTCCTATAGGAATCTGCCCAAAAAAATCTCCAAAACGTTCCTTTTAAATGATTAAAATATTAAAATAATCAAAATTAAATTATAAAATATTATAGGGAAGACTTAAATATTATAGACAAGATTTTTAGACATTAGACTAAATTTATAATAAACTATCTAAACAAACAAAAACATTAAAATTCAAATTCGGCAAGATTAAAAAAATAATAATAATCTTCCGTAGAAAAACGGGTCAATATTAAAAACCTTATTACTGAAAATTGAAAATGAATGGTTCTCATTATATTTCTAATCAATCAAATAAAACCAGAATTTTTATCCAATCAAAAAAATCACTCTCCAGATTAGAAAATCTTCTTGATCCATTAGCTCCTCCTCCTTCCATTGCATCTAATATTTATGTACAATTATTCTGGCAGTGCAGAATTTTAGAGACAGATCAAAAGCTCTAAAAATAGAGAAAGGGGGGGGGGAGGAACAAATTCAATTTTTTTTTCAATAAATAGACGGGCAAAAGTTACTATAAAACTAACGGATTTTTTTTAATAGACTGCCCTTTATCCCAAAACTTCCCCCATTTTTTTCTTTTCTTTTTCTGCTTTTTTTCCTTGCCCTCCTTCGTATACCGGGGCTCTGCAGGGAATACCGGGGCTGTGTTTCATTTCGGCAATTACGTTTAATGAAAAAATCGAATCTAGGGGCGCCTCGCTATCTGTTAATAGCCCCGGCCATTAGATAAATGCCAGCCCCAAGTAGGGCCCTGTTGGATCCTCGTCTGCAGCTAATAGAGTGCACTGCGCCTTGTCCCTGTCCATCTGTAACTGCAACTCTAGCTTGCAAATAGCATTACTTCTGTGATTTTTTTTCTTTCTTTTCTTTGCAGTTCTTGCTGGTTTCATTACGTTGTTCTGGGAATTTTATTCTCCGCGCTGTTTATTTCGTAACCAAGAGTTCATTTCAGTGTCTACATGAAGTAAATTCTGCACACCCTCATGCAAAATTAGATAGTAGTATACCCTTTTATTTAAGGGGACAATGGACTTTGGAATAAGCAAAACCTGACGGAAACCGGAAATTTTATTTTCATCTTTTCAAAACCAAAATATAGGTTCATATTCAAACGAAAATAGTATTATACTTCCATAAAATAAATATTTGAAAGGCCTGGAGGGAAAAAAGTAAATCATAATGACTTTTCTCAAAATGATATTGAAATTAGATTTACATATTTTTGAAATGTTCCAGGTGTCTTAATTTTGGAAGAAATTAAATGGAATCGATAATAAAGATTTCTGTTAAACATTAAAAGAAACCACGGTACGCGTTTAACATTTCAGGTTTTTTTAGATTGTTAAAAGTTCAATTTTTAGCTTAGCTTAGTTTAGTTATATTAACGTCCCGTTTAAAGCAACACTAGGGCTATTTTGGGACGGACCTCGTCATTTTGAACTTTGGTCAGATGACGAGGACGACACCTGAGCTGGCATTCCCCCTCGCCGCACCAGCGGGAGGACATTTGGTCATGACGAAATTAACATGCAACGGACCCCCTTATACGATGGTTCTTCGGTGGAATCGGGACACGAACCTGAAACCTTTCGGTTCCGAAGCCGAGACCTTACCACCAGGCCACCGCGGCCCCAATTTTTAGCTTAGAAAAACAAAATTCCTTTGAAAATTCAGCACGTGTGCATATTTTTTAAAAAAAAATCAGCATTTAATTTGAATTGCAAAATCATACACAGTTTTATTCTAAATACATTGATATTGGATAATAAGGAAAAAAAATAGTGGAAAAAATAAAAAATGAAGTCACCTGGAATATTTTAAAAATTTTAAAAATTATATATTTTTCAATTTTTGAAAAATAATATAATTTATTTTAAAACTTTTTTAAAGAAATTTCCCGTATTTATATTTTAATACCTATGTATAAAAATTTCATAACCCTAAGTGAATAATTTCCAAAATAGCTTATTAGACACAACTGTCCCCAAGTTGACTTGTTTCATGTTTTTAAGAAGAAATTTTGAAATCGATTTTTTCATGCGCTTCTTGATGTGATAGATTTTGAAATTTGGTACGTTTGCGTGCTGCCGATGACAATGTATCATTCCAATATTTTCAGAACTTCACAATCAGTTAAACTACTGATTTTATAAAATGTTATTCCACACGAATAGCACCACATACTAGAGTTAGAGAAAATTTATTTAAATGTTTCTTAATGCTTATAATTACATATTATAAACTTATTATTTAAAGGCACAAAATAGCTAAAATATTCCACTTTTTAGCACATTAATAAAAGTATGATTTAAAAAATTTCTTTTTAAACAGACTTATCAAAATTATTTTATTTATTTTAAATTCTTTTGTATTCGTAATAATGAAATTAATAGAATTATAAAATGTTCACTCACTTGAAAATATGCTAGAATTTTAAAGAATTATTCATGTGTATGCTGATGCTGCTGCTGATGATAAAGCAATATATAATAGTTAAATTTTAATTCTGATACCATATAATTTAGCAATATTTGCTACTCGTTTTAAAGCGATACAGCGACAATTTCGAAACCAACCTTCTAATTTGAACCGTTTGATATCGTGAACAACACTAGAATCGACATTTCACTTTCCAAATTTCTGAATTACTGAATTAGGCACAATATATGGGGTAGATTCCCTTTCTTGGAAGAGTTTTTTTTGTGTGTGAAATTCCTACATAATTTATAACCTTATTCCTAGGTAATTTATAACCTTATAAATTTATCTACAAGGTGTGTATAAAGCAACTTCCCTTTATTTGAGACTTTTGCAGTTAAAATCGGTAAAGGGAGTTAAACCAGATTTCAAACACAGACTGCTGGGAAAAAATGGAGAGATATATTCAATGCTAAAAAAAAATTCCTAATACAATATTTTGTATTATTTTACAGAGAAGAATTGGTACATAGAAAATCTTTTAAATGGGCCAGGATATCAAACGTTAATTAATAAAACCTATTTTCTATGAATTTTCTACTGTATACCATTTATTTTGTATAAGCATTATTTTTATCACTTGAATATTTACGAAAATTTGCATTATTCATTTTCCGGAAATTTATTGTAATTTTGTCCAGTTTTCGATTCCGAAAGTGGCAAAGTATTTCATGGCGAAGAATTTTGGCTATTTTTTTTTTTAAATAATATTCATCTTCTAATGTATCCCATGCTTTACATATGAAATATGGTTCTATTGTTTTAGCTACAGATGCCGCCAAATAATGAAAAATATCATGGTGATCAAATATGGCTACCATCCTTGTCGAACTTCAATTACAAAGATGTTTATCATTATCTCCATCGATTACATTACGACCATCTTGGAAAAGATTCCTTAGCAAATTGACCTACATTCTTTGTTATATTTCTCTCGCAAAGAGGTCCCTCATTATCACCTGTATTACAAGAGAAAATTTAGAATTGGAGATGATTCTCTAATAAACTCAAATTTATAACAAAGATAATCATCATCACTAAAATTTATAACAGAGATAATCCTCATCACTAAAATTTATAACAAAGATAATAATCATCACTAAAATTTATAACAAAGATAATAATCATCACTAAAATTTATAACAAAGATAATAATCATCACTAAAATTTATAACAAAGATAATTATCATCACTAAAATTTATAACGAAGATAATCACCATCACTGAAATTTATTACAAAGATAATCATCATCATTATTGCGTATGTAATAGCATGAAATATATACGTGGAGAAAGTTCCTCATCACATTGATAGCCATAAAATTTATATAAATTGTTCGAAAAATGACTGTTTGTTTTCAAATTTATTCTATGAGAATATATAAACGTAATTGGTATTTTATCAGTTCGAGGCATTTTTGGAAAACAAAATTTTGCATTTTTACTTTTTCTTGTACTAATCATAGAGAAAGTATAGTAATCTTCAAGAAAATTCAAACTTGAAATTTGGACGAATCTCCATATTTTAGACACTCTGATTCCGGAAAACACATTTTAAAAAAATGTCTGTCCATCTGTCTGTAACAAAAATAACTCAAAAACGCTTTCAGCTGGACGGATGAAATTTGGTATACGGTATTTACGCCAAATTTGTAGATTTCTATCAAATTTTAAATAAAATCCATTCAAAGGAAGTCTGTCTCTCCTGCAGTTCGAATATAAGTTAGTACAACTACAAAACGAAGAGAGCAAGATACATAAAATTCGATATATAAAATTAATATTTATTATCTAGATACCAATCACATTTTGAACCAAACCCAAGAGGGATTTTACTGTCTGTCTGTCTGTACTCTCAGAAACATGTAAACGTGATAACTCGAAAATTGCAGGGTCTTAAATATATCAAATTTGGTTCTCATTTAGTGATTACAAGTACAGTTTAGTATCAAATTTGTGTTTCAATCAGTCGGGAAAAACGTGAAAAAAAAAACAAATTCGTTTTTCGGATACTATTAACTGTATGTCAGGAATTAATCGGATTCCACGATACATTAAATAAAAATTCTAAATTCATGTCAAGGTTTGATATTTCGTAAATATTGAACGCCAACGCCATGCAAGCATTTTCTGAGATAACACTTTTATTAGATAGTATGCTAGAATGTTTTGGGAAATCACTCTTGCAGGTTTTTATGTGCTGTCAATGCAGTAATGGTTCTGATAGGATATTTTTTATAACAAATGAGCAAATATTATTTTTCTTATTCGTAGTATCATCAGGTCAAATTTTATCAAAATGCGGAAAGGCTAATATTGGTCACTTTATATGTTGAAATGCACAGAGAGTGTGACCAGCAATGCTGAACAGTAACTCAAAATACAATTTACCTTACCAATCATATATGATCCTCACCACCCTATTGAAATAACTAGATGGTCACCGATGACTCCATAGTTACCAGTGCGTTAACAAACTGTTCCACTTTTTTTATTTAATTTTTAGTGCAAAGAGAAATATTATTATCGCATATCCAGAGCGATCGGTAAAGCCCATCTAAGTTCTTTAAATTTCAAAACAGACTCTTGTATAGCCAGGGAATAAATATTATTGTATAAATTGAAACACGTTACAGCGCCCCTAGAGGCGGTGAAAGAAATTACAAAAAATAATTTTAAAAAAATGAAGATCGAACAAATGTTACAGTTAGAAGAATGTATGCTATACTGTTATAGAAACTGAGAAAAATGTTTCAGGGAATTATCATTAAAATTGGAGATAATCGCAATTAAATACCTTTTACTAAATTAAAGTAACTTGAAAAAGGGTTTGTCCTAAAAAGAAAAAAAAATGTATTCTCTGATATAATGATATAATTTTTTCAGTTAAGCAACGGCACAGTGTAACTTCAACAACGAAGAAAGTAAACAAAAATAATTTCAAAAAGTTTGATAAACGCACTCCAGAGGGGAGTGGATCATAATTTTAATCGTAAATATCGTCGCCAATTTTACAAATAATTCTATGAAACTTTTTCCTGTGTTTTTATTATAGCTTAACAAATCACTGAACAGATTGAACTTTTTTTTTTAGTTATTTTATGTAACTTCCTTTTTTTGCTGCTAGGGATGCAGTAACTAAAGTAACTTACTTCACTCAATAAATTTAGCAAAGTCACTTTATTATAGATGCACCTATACTTCCCTGATAATAAAAGACGCCTTTTTGAATTTAAAGAACTTAAAGGGATTTTATATATTACCTTGTATAACAGGAGTGAAATCGAACTTGGATTTTTGAATAAATTGATATATATTCTTTGACTAACTTTTATTGCAAAGAGAACCATCGTTCATTATTACTATGTGTAAAGTAACTGGAAACTAATAAAGGGTTAAAATTAACACCAGAATTGAATTTGCCAGCATCTGTATAGTAAAGTGTTGGCAACTCTATTAAAAAAGCCATTTGACAGCTGATAGTTTAGGGTTAATAAACACGATAGAATAATGTGTTTTCATTGTTGAAAATATTTCTAAAATAATTAAAATCACAGTTCAGAATTGGCTCCCTAGATCGGGTGATTTAACACCATTGGATTTCTTTTTGTGTGGTTATTTGAAGTGAAAACTATGCCAACAAGACAAAAGCACGCGTGCATTGAAGGAGGAAATTCAACACTGCATCAACGAAATTCAGCCACATTTATGCAAAATGGTCATGGAAAATTTTGACAAATAAGTGCGTATGTGCCACCAACGAAGCCGTGGAGGCCATTTGTTCTATGTATTATTCCTTACATAATCCTATCCTGTGTATTTTGCGATTCAATAAAAATATAACAATCTAAAGAAAATACTGTGTTTTTTATTTCATTCTAATCTTACGGTAACACAATGTTCTATCGTGTAACTCTCCATTTTTACTAACCCTAAACTATCAGTTGTCAAATGTTTTAATAGGGTTGCCAACCCTTTATTGCACGAATGCTGGCAAATTCCAATTTTACATTAACATGTTGCTTTATCGTGTAGCGCCCCATTTTTACTAACCCTGAACTATCAGTTGTCGAATAGTTTTTTAATAGATTTACCAACACTCTACTGCAGGAATAGTGGCAAATTCAAATCTTGGGCAAATCAATTTTGGGACATTCTTTACTTCGTAAAGATTCTTTAAAAGAATTGACCTACATATTTCATAGAAATCTCACTACAAATGGATATTATGGAAGTAGAATATTCCCTGTAGATTGATCTACGAAAAAAGTTCTTTGGTGACTAGAATTGAAACAATAAACTTGTTCCTTCAATAGCTTTAATGAATGTTCCACCACCCAATCCTGGAGCAGCTTGATCCTATCTAAAATTCATTAAACGCACGTAAAACTAACGGCATTGTATGCAGTATGACTGATATTCCTCTCATTGGGGTATTTCCACAAAACAAAGTGATTATCTATACACCAGACACCCTGTCACAATCTCGGCGTAAAAAAAGTGCTATCTTTTGTCTTGATGTAATTATCGCGTTCTTTTGAAAATAAACATCGCGCTTCATTTTACCAATTAGCACTAATGAAAAATCGAATCCCTTCAACGTAAAACCTCCCTTATCGCGAGCTGCCATCGAACATTAAACGAACCCGTGGGAATCATAATGAAAAAAAAAAATAGGGTGGTATAGAAACAGTCTCCAAATATGCATGTTAAGTTAGTTTTATGAGTATTCGTTTGCCAGGATTGTAGCCCTAAAACGTTTCTAACGTTATCGCACATATTACTCAGTGATAAGAATTTTTTTCTCTGCAAATTTTTTTGATGTTAAATTTTGTAGTTGATATCGGTGTTTAGCATGTTATATCTATGCAAAAATTCAGTGGCTGTATGTGAAATCAGATCAGATTAGATTTCCTGTCACCAATTGTTTAAATTGTTGCAAGTCAAAACAGAAGTTTTCATTGAAAATGAATGCTTAGAATAAGCTCCTGAAAAAAGGACTAAACAGTTTAAAAGAAGAATTGATCATTGTTTATTTTTGTCAATCGAATTTCAATTATAAAATGGAGTTAAGATATTTATTGTTTCTATATTGTAACTGGTGTATCCATTTGAAACATTCGAAATAAAATTATTTTTACTTGAATAAATGAATTCCATTTCAATGAAATAATGAATAAAATAATTTACAAAATAATCAATGGATTTGAAATGATATAATTTATCCAATGCAAAACAATACTAACAAGAGGATGAAGAAGCAGATGTTAGATTTCCATTTTCATATTTTCTCTTTTCATCGTAAACTAGAAGATTTAGCACAAAATCGTTTTCATGTTAAGGTGGTAAAAGGAAAATGAGTGATATATTTTCTGCTTTTCATATTTAAGTATGACCAGAAGTGTTTTCTCTTTTAGAATAATCGAAATACTCATATATTGTTTCACTGGATAAAAAAAAAAACTATAGAACAGTAAAACCAAGCCAACAAAACATTCAGAATTGGTTTCCCCAAATCTGGAAGATATGATGTTTCTACAAAAGTAAGAGATATACTAAATTGTTGCGTGTTGCACACGGAAGAATCATATAAAGAATATTTAAATTATTCCAGAAAAATAAAATGTCTTTTTAATATGCTATTGATGAATTCACTAAGATAAACTGTGATCTTAAACGGAGTGAATATTTTATTACTCAGAATAATAGAAAGAAGTCAATTACTGAAAAATTGCTAAATGGAGAAAACAATAAATTTATCAAAATTCTTTGAACATATAATAAATTTTTAGTCAGACAGCTTTCATCATATTTTAACGAATTTCATAACTATTTAAAAAAATTTATCTTTAGTGATATTGCAGTAAAATATTTAAAAAATTATTAAAATTTTCATTAAAGTAACCAGATTTTTTTCATTCTTTTTATAAAATATTTATTTCGACTCCTAGCAGCTAAGGCTAGGTAAAGATGCATTGAATAAAATTAAAACAAATAAATTAGAAAAATAGATATATGGGCAAGGAATTTTGAAAAAAAAAATGGAAGACAAGGGCAGTAATTGATTAAATGTTTTTAAATAAGAAAGAATACAAAAGAAAATAGGAAGAATTCAAAAAGGAATGTATAAAATAGTTCATTCAGGATTAAATTAGAGAAAAGGAAAGTTATCTATAAAATTTTTCAAAGGAAAAAGAATTAAAAAGAAGTAGGAAAAAGTTAAAAATCCTCAATTAAATATTTTGCTATTTTTCATTCTGGATTAAATTAGAGACATGGATAGCTATCTATAAAATTTAAAAAAAAAGAATAAAAAAAGAAAATAGAAAAAATTTAGAAATCACCAAGAAAATATTTTGCTATTTTTCATTCAGGATTAAATTAGAGACATGGATAGTTATCTATAAAAGTTTCCAAAAGAAAAAAGAATAAAAAAAAAATAAAAAAAATAGGAAAAATTTAGAAACCATCAATAAATTATTTTCAAATTTTACTATTTCCATTGCGGATTAAATTGGAGACAAGGACAGCTATTTATACATTTATTCAAAAGGAAAAAAAGGAAGGGGGGGGGGGGGGAGAATAGGAAAAATTTAGAAAGCATCAATATTTTTTTTAATTTAATTTAATTTTATTTTTTGCTATTTTTCATTCAGGATTAAATTAAAGACAGGGATAGTTCTCTATAAAAAAATTTTAAAGAAAAAAGAATAAAAAAAAAAAAAAGGAAAAATTTAGAAAGCGCCAATAAATTATTTTGATATTTTACTATTTTTCATTCTAAATTATTCGTCTGTATATCAAGATGATTCTTATACATAGTAAAAACTGGAAAGAAGAATTCCTCAGTTGCTGTTTTTTTTAAAATAAATTTGATTAGTATCTTTCTTTAAACATGATCTATTTATTAATATGTATGAAACGGAATATGGAATGTCTATTTCAAATCTGAAAGACTTGCAGACTATTTAGAAAGCAAAAGCTGGCACTGTCTCAACTATTCCACAACATCTAGCTATTTCATATTGTTACGAAATCTTTTTCTACAAATACCGCCACTCAATTGTAATAACTCAGCGCATTTAATCGCTAGTTCAGCAGCTTGCTTGTTGTCTAATCCTCTAAAATCTTTTACTTGCCGGCGAATCCGACTCCTCCCATCCACGACTTCTGACGATCCACACAACTTCTTCGCAGCTTCAGAGTACCTGTCTTTTTATATAGCTCCGGGAGGCGGAGATAGAATCTTCCAGACCAATCAGGACGTCTCTGGGTGTATCTCGGTTCCTACTGGATGGATCGTGAAACTTATCGAACTTTCCAGTATGATCCATTTAGTCGCCAAACTCGCCAAACCCGTCGGGGAGCCTCTGGGAGAAGACAACAAAGATCGAGAAGCAATTCCAGAAAACGATCGAATTCCAGAAGTAGTAGAAGACGATCAAGAAAACAAGGCAGTCAATCAAGAAAGAAAAGCAGTCAATCGAGAAAAGGTTCTGGCAGAAGTCGTCGTGGAGGTAAGACAACCCCTATGCCTGATCCTTCTCAAGATCTCATTCCGTCTACAGCAAGCCGAATTCTTGAAGGAAATTGAGGCCAAGACTGCAGGGATCAGCGATTCCAGCCACGTAGTCTGGTGTTCGTGCCGGGTAGCAAAATTACAGATTTATAACATTATGTATAACAGATGTTGGAAAAGAAAACATACTTTATTTTTTTAAAAATAATTATTTTAACTTCTTTTTTTTTAAAAAATAACATCTAACTAATATTTTTAATTATCTTGCTTTCTAATGAAACTTTGGTAATTTAATTTAAATTCGGAAAAATCCTCGACCATTTTCGAATCTAGGAAAATCAACGGAAATTTAATTGTGTCCTGAATAATCCAGCACATCTGTCTTCTTTGTATGTATATTGGAAAAAGAACTTTCTTTATTTTATATGTAAAATTTAATTTCTGTAACTTTCCAAAATAAAATCCAATCGATATTTTCTTAAAACCTAAAATGTTCCAGGTCATTTCTGTCAGATTTGGAACTAAATTTTCGAAAGTTTTCGAATTCGGAAATGCCCAGGGAAATGAAGACCATCTAACACTTTTGTATGAATAGCAGATGTTCACGAGGGATTATTCACTCTATTTTTATTTAGTATGAATCATTTTAAGTACTTTTTCAAAATTAAATCTGTTTAATACTTTGAATAAGGGCTATTTATTTGTAAGTAAAACTAAATTGTTCACTATTCATATCTGGAATCATTCATGGGAAGTTTTTCAATGTGGATCAAACAGTCGTGTTTCATACGTGTAGCTGTTAATCTATTACATCATAGATTTCACAAGTGAAATCTTATGCTCAGTCTTATGGAATTATTATCTAAGTTAAGTAAGCTAGTTTCAAAGTTCTACAGTTATTTTCTAAGTCTTTAACTCGGTAAAAAATGAAATCTAATTAACCATTTAGAATAAGGTATTTATTTTTACGTAAAAGTTGAATCTTTTACTAATTCAAATATTCTGGGATAAATCATGAATAGTTTTCCAATCTAATACAAGTAGTAGAAATTCTTGTATATCGGTATTAATCTAGAACAAATATTAGATTTTAAAATAGAATTCCTGTCTACAATATCCAAGTGTAATTACACTATTTCTTTTTCTTATGTCCTTTATTGGGAAAAGTAATGTAACTTAATCCGAAAATTAAACACAAGTCAATTTTCAATTTAACGCTTTTCAGTGGCTCATCAAAGTTTAGAATGGGTCGTTTTATCCAAACACTTTATCACGGCGAAAAACTAATTACATCGATCCCATGTTTTCATTGCAACAAAATGGCAATCACGTAACATTCTTCGCTACAGTCAATACTTTCCGCCATCCGCTTTTTTTCTTCGCAACAAACGGTGGCAACATAATTGATTGCTTCTATTTTCTCTTGACTCAAAACATGCCATCTCAGCTGACCCTCTTAGAAAGTGACGTGTGCAAAAACAATGACAAGAACAGAAAACTATAATAAAATCGAGTAGTGTCAAGTTCTTGAAGGATGGTTATCATGTAGCCTTAACCGTGACTGACGGACAAGAACGGTAAATTGAAGGTAATCAGACATTACCGAATTACTTGGTATTGTACCGAATTTTTGTTTGTCCCAGAATCAAAAAAGGTTTCATTTAATACCAAACTTGATGTCAGAATGCAAAAGTCAATCATAGTTACACAGCTTATATTTTAAAAAAAAAAAGAGTCAGTTGAATGTCATTTTCTAAAAATTGATAATATAAATTGAATTGACATTCTAGAGTTATTATAACAAATTTAATTATCAACTTCGATTCATTTTCTCTTCTAAAAATACCTAGTATTTAAAATGAACTCTTCTGAGTATTTCGAGGTTTTGATTGTTTGCAAAAAATTAAGGTATAAGTTTTGACTCTTGTCTTAGGGTTACCTTTTCATATATGTGCAATAATTTATCAGTGAGAAATAAAATCAGTTTGGCCAATTTTCTTTAAAATTAGGCCCACAATTTACGTTAATGTTTTGTTTATGTTTCCTGCATTTAAGGTGGGTATTACAGAATTTATGCTAAAATGCGAATAATTTATATCTTTTAACTTACTTTTTCTCTCATAAATTCTTGAAACGTGCAGTGCCAAACGTCCACCAATATCATAAACATATATAAACTACCAGTACTTAGCCTTGTATTTTAACTCGACACGTTACCGGCAACTGCTTCTATGATTCACTGCGATGGCCACAGTCACTTCGAGATGAATGGAGGGCTTAGTACTCAATAAGAAGTGAGAAAATAAGCATAACAGTGAGTTTTAGATAAAATTTTGTCTTCTGGTATTGGGGGGCAAATAAATGATTTCATAGAACTCAAGCTTTCTCGGCTTTTTTGCTACCCGGCCAGTCCTTCCGCCACATTAGGCTGGATATTCGGGAGTGTACTTTATATAAAATAAAACTAGCTAAATTTTATTGTTCTATAGCTAAATAATTTTTGAAGAATTCTGCTTTTGAAACGCTAATTTACATAAAATGGGACCTTCTTCAAATAAGTGATGTTATTGAATCAGCCTAAAAGAAAGTTGATGGAAACAATATAAACAAAATTAATAGAACAAAAATAGAAGCAAAATAAATTAAATTGTGTTTTATTTGTAAAACTTTAATAATTTTTAACTTTCTCAGATTACTCCATCCCTTAGTCAGTATCCTGATTGGAAGCTTATGTTCCGACTCCATTGCAATCGAAGCTGCGAAAAAAAACTTTCAATGTTTAAGTCAAACTTGCCAACCTCTTGACCATGACACTGAGCTTCGTTACAGAACAATAATCATGAGTGACAATCCGTAAGCTAGTTCCGCTCTTTCTTTTCTATGGGTGGCCTGTGATTGCAAATTATATATTCTTCATACAGTAATTTTTTTTTCTGTACTTAGCATCATCCTATTAGCATCTATCTTAGCATCTATCCTTAGCATCCATCATCATAAACAAACACACACAAAAAAAATGCAGTTGTTTGACTTTAATCCAAATACCTTTTTTTTCAAATTTCAGTACACAAGCATCAATTTTTTTTATTACATTTGTATAAAATGAAGTATAACAATATTTGCAACAACAAAGTACCTATGAAATTTATTTCTAGATAGCTATATATTTTCAAAAAGTTACATATAATTAAAAATGACTGGCATTTTACAGATTATTTTAAGATTTAAGTTTTATTGCATAAATATTCATTTTTAAGTATGACATAAATATTCATTTTAAGAGCAAATATTCATTTTTAAGTATGAGTTTATGAAATCAAGTTTGTTACAATATTTGAATCTATGCTCATATTCACTGATTTTATGTACAATGATTCTTTTCCTCAATGTTATCTAGATTTCCAATTTCATGTTAACAACATATAACTTTACATCTTTGTTATGCCATTGATAACGAATACATATTACAGGGCATTTTTATGTTGTTATATAATGAAAATATATCAGACTCAGCTGTCGTCTCTGTTATCTGACCATGGTTCAAAATAAGATATTATCTCTAAATAGCTCTCGTATAGCTCCAAAAACTGGACATTAGTCTAATTAAATCCAACTCTCCGTCAAAAATGCTGCAGGATCTATTTTGGCTTCCCGCCTTGCTAACAGCCTTTTTTTTTTCTATAGCAAATGCTATACAATACCGTATGATTAATGCACGTAAATATTTAAACAAATATTAAATTACTCTAATAAAAAAAATTTAAATTGTAGATAAAAATAAAACTAAAAGAAAACAAATTATTACTCAACAACAGGGATTTTGTGAAGATAACAAACTTTCAAGTTTTCATCTAAAACAGACCAATATGGTGATCTTAATTGTTTAGGAAAGTAGAATATTAGCAGAATAAGCTCAATTTCAATAATGTCAAATTAAATAAACAAAGTAGCACTCTTTGAAGTCAATTGACCGCTCATTAATCATCGACTATCGCAGTCTCAGCACTCGACGCGCGGGAAATGAGATAACGGCCAATCACAACTCGCCACGTCTTCTGTGTTCATTGGACGAAACGAATGATCACGTGCTGTCCAAATATCGTTTGGTCTCTTGTGGGATAAATTTACCTTTAGAATTTAATGATTCACACTGAAAGACTAGTTACAATGATATTAATTTCCAGATTTTGAAATGAATCCAAAATCTACCATAATCAGAATTTATTCCATTATGCAAAATCAGAATTTTCTCTCTGAGGTTTGTTGTAATTCCTTTTATAGTGGACAATCACTGTCCTCTGTGTCCAGAACAAAACGTTAGATGCGTTAAATTGTGTTTGATTTGCTAAAAATTTATCGCCTTATTTTGAATACAATATGAATTCTGCACTTAAACTGATAACAAAGGATTCGCAATTTAGAGAGTTTAATTTTATTGGAATTATAGTAATCTTAGCTTTGAAACCTTTGGGATAGTTAATTGTTAGACTCCTGTTACGTCTTATTATTTAAATATTCAATGGATATTAAAGTATTATTTTCAGAAATATTAATCCTATTGTAGTAAATTGCATAACAAAATCTTTGCTGATAAAATAATCAAACAGAGTGGACTTTCAGATTTTGATATTTAGACGGGCTCATAATAAGATCAGAAGTTCGCAAAGAACGCCGATCGCTACAAATGGTTTTTGATTAACGAAAAATAAAATATATAGATATGCAAAAAAACACTGTGTTTGTTTTGTGTTTATTGGCACATGAACCGTTTTTGGCTAAGCTACATCAAATAAGAAAAATTGTGAGAAACGCATCTAATGAAATAGTAACAACAATAGAAGCCGCATACAATATAAAAAATGAGATAATGAGAAGTGGAAGCTGAATCAGTCATAAAGCAATTAAAGAATAAAGATTGTTTATTCACTCGATTTTGTACTTATACTATCGTAAAATTATATTCCATTGATCATGTGTTGTACATTTTATTTCGTATATCCGTTTCTTTTAATTAATTTACTGTCATAAAATTCCCTACAGTTGACCTCTTTTACGTTTCCCACCTCATAAGATTATTGTTAACGTTCAAAGAGGGGACAGAAGTCATGGGATAGTATTGCGGATTGGTATGAGCAGGATAGAACTTGGGCTCTTGTGGTTTGCAGCCCAGTAACATGACCACAATACAAAAGCAATTGCTCGTGTAGCGTAGCTGATAACTGGCTTATAAGCTTTCACCACAATAGCAATATGCAAGTATACAAATAACAGTAATATCGCGTACAAAATGCATAAATGGGCAGTGAATTAGCAAGGCTTTCATTTGTATTTAATTCATGAGAAAAAGTTTTGACGTGTTTATGGTCGCTTAACGGGAATTAACGGACTTTGAAAGTGAAATGGTTTTGGGAGCTAGATGCATGGAACAATCGATTTCTGAAATCATTAAGGAATTCAATATTCTGAGATACATAATGTCATGTACTGAGAATACTTAAGTTCAGGTATAACCTCTTACCATGAACAACGCAATGACCTACCGTCTGCACTTAATGACCAAGAGCAGAGATGTGTATGTAGAATTGTCAAAGTTAACAAAGAAGAAACACTGCCTGAAATAATCGCAAGAATCAATGTGGGACGTGCCCCAGACTTGTCTGTTAGGATACTGCTGCAAAATTTGGCATTAATGGATTATGGCAGTAGAGGACGAACTATTGTTTTCCAAAGTCATACTGTTAATAATACGTAAGCAGATTGCATTTACATTTTTATAATATACAGACCTACTGACGATAAAGCCCGTGACGGATTTCGAAACAAATTTAATATGAGTCTAAGTTTTAGATGTTAAATGCATGTACAAAATACTATCGATTTCTTCGTTTTTGTAGTTGTTTTAATTTGCATTAGGACAACAAGCTGGACAAACGTTGTTTTCAGAATGGATTTCGTTCAAAATTTGACATATATCTACAAATTTAATGCAAAGATCATGCAGAATTTCATTCTTTAAGCTTATATCTTTCTTGAGTTATATTGTTATGAGACAGACAGACTTAGTTTCGAAACTGAGAGGTCTGAAATGTGAAGATTGTTCAAAATGCAGAGTACGACTTTTTTTTCCTTTGACCGGTTACAAAACTTCGTATACTTTGCACACGAGTAAATAGAAAAGATTTCAGGTTCGGACATAAACAATTGGTTAAAGCAATGTGTGTGTGTGTGTGTGTGTGTGTGTGTTTTTCATTGTACTAATTTTGATGCCATGTGAATTGATTCCTTTGTGAAGTATATTCATAAATTTGTTATAGCCCACCAGTTTCTACTGTTTTTAGACATGCCACAGCTAAGGAACATAAATCGAACTAAGAATTTTATGGGCTATGTTGTTTAGCGGTGCCCTTTAACAACGTTCCTCAAAAACAAGGAGCCAGAAGTAAGGAACTAATCGATGTAGTCTGAAATTCCTCCGAAGAAATAACAGACTATTACCTGTACTTTATTTGACAGACTTTGTTAAGACAGACTTTTATTTGCCTCCCTACTCTTTAAATCAGTAAATGTTATAATTTTTCTTATTGTATGTCCTAGTTATTAGCTTGACTAGATAAGCTGGTTGACATTTGCATGTGAGAAATCAGATTTCATATACTCAGAATTTCGCTTCAAGGATATACATAGATATCATATATTGCTTTTTAATACATTAGCTGCCATGATTGATGTCTCTGTTTCGGACCGTTATATAATAACTTATTTGTTTTCTTTTAATTATAGTATAGAACATAATATCATGTATGAATCACAAGCAATGCACGTGCTAAGCAACGTGTTAAAGCAAGGAGATATAAAATAAAAATAGATCATACTCGAATCAAATTTCTGCATTGACTGAGAAGTTCTGTTGTCACATAAGTGTGAGTGACATGGCAGTCAATGTGTTTAAAATGCAATGATGCGTATTCATTCATTGAGTTGTTTTATCCATTATTAGAAAGATAATATTGCTGAAAATGATAAAGAAATGCAAGCGGAAAGAAATGTTTATTCCGTTCAACGTATTTTTTTCTCAATTTAATTATTTAAACAAATTATCTAAAAAATGTTGTAATTAGAATGAAATAATTCTAAAATACGTTATTTTTTTAAATTTTCCTTAGTTAATAAATGGATTCCAATTTTGAAATTTAATGAAACATAAAATGAATATCGAGATGTAATTCGTTATGTGAATTCAACTTGCGAACAATAAAAGAAGAATATGAGATTTATAAGAATCGTTTGTAATTTGCTTAATCATTGCAGTTTATACTCTTTCTTAAAAATTTATTGTGCATAAACTTTTAGTTATAGATTATTCATAACAATACATTTTGGTAAAGAAAGTAAAAAAAAACTTTTTAGGAAAATTGAAAACAATTGATTTCATAAGGCAATGCTGATATTTTTTTCCATTCTCTCTTTTTCTCTCTTTGTGAATAGGAAGCTAATTTCAAAGTATATAACAAATCTTGTTCTAGCATATTTAAAGAAATTGTAGAGGACTGAGATTGGACAAGATATACGATTTCATCCCAAAAAGGATCGATAAAATTAAATCCGCGGGGGGGGGGGTGATAATTCCATCATCACCCCCCCCGCCAAGTTGTGGTTTTCTCAATGCCATCCTTCAATTTCACTTAATCTTTTACAAATGCCTTTTAACATAAAGAGCAATATTTTAGAAGCTCTGCCATACTCTGAAATTGCCATGTTATTTTTAACAAATAAAGAACATTATCTATGCAGATTATTTGATTATTTAAAAGGCAAAATTTGCAGTCTGTACTGTAGTTTAATGGTATCCATTAAATTATAAAATATTTTTTCAACTTAAATGACGATTCCAGTTGATGAAAAAAAATCACAAAAATCAAATTTTTCTCATAAAATATGTTGTATAGCATGCTTAAAAATCATGTTTTTAACATCTACCTCGCGACACTGGTAAAATAAACAAAGTTTATCGTTATGGTCAGCTAATCGGAATTGAGGACAGTATTTAGCAGCTTTTACATGAGTGTGAATGGATTTCACTGTACTTTTCAGCCAAACAGGACTGGAAATCTATATATCTTCTATATCTATACTTATAATAAAGCTCAATGTGTGTGTGTGTGTGTGTGTGTGTGTGTGTGTGTGTGTGTGTGTGTGTGTGTGTGTGTGTGTGTGTGTTGGCGCTCTACAGGTCAGGTCATTTGACATACAGCTATCAAATTTGGTACATGTATACCTTAGAGTTCGGGAATGTGCACCTGGGGTCCCTTTTTTTGAAATTTTAATTAGAATTTTAATTATTAGTTAAAAACTGACTTTCCCGCCAAAAAAATCTTCCATTTTCCCTACCGCCAACTTTTCCGCCAAAAAAATCTTCCATTTTCCCCACCGCCAACTTTCAGTTATTTTTTTCTCCCAACAGAATTGAGGCTAGGTTTAACATTTTTCGGCGGATTATTTCAAACGATTCTGTTTATTTTCTTAATGTTTTATGCATTTAAAATCAAACATTGTTCATTAATCCATGTTTCAGATTCATTCTGAAGTACTTTTGAATTAAAATAACACAGAATAAAGGAAATTTAAAATGTATAATCTGCATAGCGTTACCCCAACTGGCGTAGAAAAATTCACGCATTTGCGTTAACGTAACTGGCGAAGAAAATTCACGCATGCGCATTGTTTTCTGACTGTTGGCATGACAACCAACGGATGATTTAAATTATTTTTAGGTTAGTTGCATGCTTTTTTAAGTAAATTGTATTTATGTTAGTTATATATTTTTTGTATATGCTTATAGTTTTAAGTACATCGTTTTTTAAGTAGTTGTTTTAAACCTGTTTTCGACCGATTATTTTAAACGATTCATTTTATTTTCTTAGTGTTTGATGCATTTAAATTTAAACATTTTTAATTAATCGACTGTTCATGATGAATCTGAGAAAATTTTGTTGACAAATTCTTGAGATATTAGATAAATTAAGAAAGATATTCTTTAGTGTCCATAAAGTTTAAACGCTCATTGACTCTATTATCAGTAATAATATTATAAAAAATGCTTTGTTTCAGTAAAAAATATTATATTAATTGCAGATTAATCCTTTACACTTTAATTTAAAGCATAAATTCTACGAGGGGTAACAGAAAATTAGAGAGATACATATTACGTTATGACTGAAGACCTTTATAATATTATGAGTGAATTATATGACTAACAAAATTTGAAGTTTTAAAATATTTTGCTGAAGAATCTGTTAAAGTAGGAATTGCGTAAAATATTTAATTATTAAAATTTAAACGAACATTAAGATTGGCGAACCGGCTAGCCGCCAAAGGCGGCTAGTATCTAATAATCAGAGAAGTATCGTTTTTTTTTTTTTTTTTTATCAGAACTGTTTTTGTTCTGAGTTATTCTCTAAACTAAATCTGAACTTGTCTGGAAGAGTTCATAAACTAAATTCGTCTAGTCAATGCTGCTTGGTTTCTAGTCCAGCTCAGTTCATACAGAAGACATATGATTAGCTCACATGTGTATACAGACCTTTGTTATTTAGATGTCTCAAACTATAGCTTCAAATATCTCCATCCCATTTACATGACAATGGTTAGCCTCCAATTGAAATGACCACAGGTATTCCTTATTTATCATACAAAAGCGATCTTCAGATCGGATTTAGACATTTCCAAAGCCATCTTAAGAAGGGGTGGCAAATCGTTTCCGACATGAGATATAATTTTTAGAACTAAATTTTCAGGCATGAAGGAATCCCAGTTTTTTTACTAATTTGAAAAAAATATTCATTTTTATAACAATGGTATCAACTTGTGATGTCGTTTTTATTCTTCCTTTTAAAACTATCTGAAAAACTCTTTTAAGATATTTTTCTTGGCTAAGGATATTTTTCAAGACCTTCAGTTTCAGAAACAAGAATGAAATGAATCGTGAATATTAAGCGTGTTTAATTTTCACAGTTTTTCCTGATTTAATATAAGTGAGTTTTGAATTATTGCTATGTTAACATGTATGTAAATTCTATAAACCTTGCAAACTTTTACACCTTTCACTGTGGATCTCCTTCATGCTAAAATGACTTCCACTTTGAGAATCAGTTATTTTCCAAAATCAAAAGATTGAGATAGCTCACTGGAGGTTGAATGAATCAAAATGTACTTTTTTTTTTTCAAAAAAGAGGAAGGCGGTTGTTTAAAAAGAATTATGATCTTTGATATAATACATAATTTTTCTTTGATTTATTTCTTTCAACCCTTTTTAGGGTCATGGGAAGTATGCTTCCCATCCTATTCATCGAATTTCGAATGAAGTTATATAATTTTACATAAGTTCTGATAAATTTTTGAATAAAGCAGATACTTAGAGGTTTCAGTTCCTTATCTCACATAAAAATGGTGTGTTTTGATTCGTTACTTAATAATTAATTAACCGAATTAATTCATTGATCAAATTAAATTTATTTAATAAGCTTAAATCAATTTCAATCTTAAAAATATTTTAATATATTATGACTAGAAAAAAATGGTCTTTTAAAGGACTGTAGCTTACCCAAAAGCGGTTCTTGGGCCAATAAACGCAAAACAAACGCAGTGATTTTTGCATATCTATATATCTTATTTTTCGTTAGTCAAAAGCCATTAGTAGCGATCGGCGTTCTTCTTTGCGAACTTACGATCTTATTGTGAGCCAGTCTACATATCGAATTCTGAAAGTCCATTCTATTTGATTATTTTATCAGCAAAGATTTTTTTATGTAATTTACTAAAATAGGATTGATATTTCTGAAAGTAATACTTTAATATCCATTGAATATTTAAATAATAAGACGTAACAGGAGTCTAATAATTAACTATCCCAAAGGTTTCAAAGCTAAGATTACTATAATTCGAATAAAATTAAACTCCCTGAATTGCGAATCCTTTGTTATCAGTTTAAGTGCAGAATTCATATTGTATTCAAAATAAGACGATAAATTTTTAGCAAATCAAACGCAATTTAACGCATCTAACGTTTTATTAACTAATAGTTATCATCAAAAAACGTTCATTCCAAAACTTTCAAAACGCAGTGTACATTTTTTACGGCTTATTTCTAGATTTTTAAAGTTATAATTTTGGATTCAGAAAACATTGATCTTCCATAGTCTTTCGAGACAGAATATCCATAAGACATATTATTCACATATTTTATCTCTTAATGAACTTAAACCATTTAATCAATTTGGAGTCACGCCTTTCCAAAAAGCAAATTTTGGGAGAAAGAGAACTTTGATAATCAATATGAAATTTCACAGCTTTCATTAATAAATAATCTTTAACGTGTCATTTAATGACCATTTCTAAGTCAGTGATCAGTCTTCGTCGTAGATCAATGTCATAGAATGACAGTGATGAACGATTCTTTGTCGCACGTTGCTTCAAATATTAAGATTTATTTTTAAACTTTTATCTCTTCAGGACTAGATAAAGTTAATAAGTGTTTTATAAAAAGTAGATATACTGAATTGGCATTCTTTTTAGAAGAAATATTTCAATAGACAGCTTGAGAATATTAAATTTGAAAAGTCATTAATCAATATTTATATTTTAATGTGGAAATAAATTATTTAATAGTATCAGCAAGTTAGCCAACTAAGTTTTTCCATGATAAAAATTATTTATTAATTTTGACTCTTTAGCTTAATTAAATCATCTGCGTAAATTATAATTTTTGAAAGATTTAGATTTTAATGAAATGGCCAAATAAGATTAACTTGCAGAATCATAGTGAATTTAAATCTGTAAAAAAATGTAGGGATAATTTAATTTTGATATAAAAAAAATAAAAACTCTTTAAATCAAGAAATATATGATTTCATTTCCAGTCTACTAAAGATCGCTTTATTAGCAGATATAAAATCAAAAATTCGAAACATTTTTGTACACGCTTTATATTTAACCTCTTTCAAACACGTAAAGCTACAAACTTGTAATTGATTTTTCACTCATTTTTTTAACTAGAAATCTGAAAGAATAAAGGGCCGCGGTAGCCTGGTGATAAGGTCTCGGCTTCGGAACCTGAGGGTTTCAGATTCGATACCCGCTTCCACCGAAGAACCGTCGTGTAAGGGGGTCTATTGCACGTTAAATCCGTCCTCCCGATGGTGTGGTGTGGAGAGGGGGGTGCCAGCTCAGGTGTCGTCCTCGTCATCTGACCGCGGTTCAAAATTACGAGGTCCGTCCCAAAATAGTCCAAGTATTGCTTCAAACGGGACGTTAATATAACTAAACCAAACCAAACCTGAAAGCATAAAAACATTTAAAAAAAAGTTTTAAACCTAGTTCTGTGAAAATTAATTCTAATTCCTATTTTTAAAGCTATTTTTCCATTGTATCTGCACAATATTTTGTAAATAAGTAACATTGAATTAAATTGTTTATTGAATTATATTTAAAAATGCCAAAACAGAGGGAGATTGCTTTCTATACTCGAAAGATGAATGAAGAAACAACGCTACAAAGGCATTAATTAATCTAGATGGGGGAAAAAAGGTTAGTTTAACCTATATTAATTTACATTAATTAATTATAATTTAATGAAATACCACTAATTAAAATGATTTTCTAAATAAATTGTTTCTTTAAAAATTTGATTAACTTAAACAGTCTATCAGGTTCCCAAAAATTATTCACATATTTACTTTTTTAGAAAAAAAAAAAATTCTCAACGAAAATAATGTAGAACATGAAAAAATAATATGTGTGGAATCCGGCAACGAAAATAGTGCCAATTTATTCCTAATCCCAAAATTCAGTTCCGCAATCCTGAGTGGAGAAATGATTTTCTGTAAGCTGGGGTGGGACAAATAATTAAAGATCCCTTTAGAATATTGTAAAAAGTAGCTATTGTACATGATGTAAATTAGCCAAAGAAATCATTCATGTGATCCAATAGTTTGATTTATGACTCACAATTTAAAAAAGTGGAATTCACGAAAGGTCTCAAATGAAGTTAATGGCTTCCAGACACATTTTGACCCAAACAATGACTGAAGAATTTCTGTAACAAATAGTGAAATTTGACATATTCACTATTGCTCGGTTTGTCACGACTTTAAAATTTCCCCACCATTCAACTTTAGGTTGAATGTTAAAATTTGAGAAATATGAGGTACAAAAAACGAGGAATTTGGCAAACCGAAATTTGTAGAATGTGAGTTGTTTGTTGGAACACCAAATTAAAAAAAAAATGTACAATCTGAGAAACCAAGAATTTTAATATGTCCAAATCCAAATGTAGATTGTTTGTTGGAACACCAAAGAAGGAAATAAAAAATGAGGAATCTGACAAACAAAGAATTGTAGAATGTCACAAATCCAAATATAAATTGTTTGCTGGAACACCAAAGAAGGAAATAAAAAATGAGGAATCTGACAAACAAAAAAATGTAGAATGTTACAAATCCAAATATAAATTGTTTGTTGGAACACCAAAGAAGGAAATAAAAAATGAGGAATCTGACAAACAAAGAAATGTAGAATGTCACAAATCCAAATATAAATTGTTTGTTGGAACACCAAAGAAGGAAATAAAAAATGAGGAATCTGACAAACAAAAAAATGTAGAATGTCACAAATCCAAATATAAATTGTTTGTTGGAACACCAAAGAAGGAAATAAAAAATGAGGAATCTGACAAACAAAGAAATGTAGAATGTCACAAATCCAAATATAAATTGTTTGTTGGAACACCAAAGAAGGAAATAAAAAAATGAGGAATCTGACAAACAAAAAAATGTAGAATGTCACAAATCCAAATATAAATTGTTTGTTGGAACACCAAAGAAGGAAATAAAAAAATGAGGAATCTGACAAACAAAAAAATGTAGAATGTTACAAATCCAAATATAAATTGTTTGTTGGAACACCAAAGAAGGAAATAAAAAATGAGGAATCTGACAAACAAAGAAACGTAGAATGTCACAAATCCAAATATAAATTGTTTGTTGGAACACCAAAGAAGGAAATAAAAAAATGAGGAATCTGACAAACAAAAAAATGTAGAATGTCACAAATCCAAATATAAATTGTTTGTTGGAACACCAAAGAAGGAAATAAAAAATGAGGAATCTGACAAACAAAGAAATGTAGAATGTCACAAATCCAAATATAAATTGTTTGTTGGAACACCAAAGAAGGAAATAAAAAATGAGGAATCTGACAAACAAAGAAATGTAGAATGTCACAAATCCAAATATAAATTGTTTGTTGGAACACCAAGGAAGGAAATAAAAAATGAGGAATCTGACAAACAAAGAATTGTAGCATATCACAAATCCAAATATAAATTGTTTGTTGGAACACCAAAGAAGGAAATAAAAAAATGAGGAATCTGACAAACAAAGAATTGTAGAATGTCACAAATCCAAATATAAATTGTTTGTTGGAACACCAAAGAAGGAAATAAAAAAAATGAGGAATCTGACAAACAAAGAATTGTAGAATGTCACAAATCCAAATGTAGATTGTTTGTTGGAACACCAAAGAAGGAAATAAAAAAATGAGGAATCTGACAAACAAAGAATTGTAGAATGTCACAAATCCAAATATAAATTGTTTGTTGGAACACCAAAGAAGGAAATAAAAAATGAGGAATCTGACAAACAAAGAATTGTAGAATGTCACAAATCCAAGTGGAGATTGTTTGTTGAAACAACAAAAGGAAATAAAAAAAAATGAGGAATCTGATGAACAAAGAATTGTAGAATGTCAAAATCCAAATGCTGTCTGTTTGTTGGAACATCAAAGCAGGAATCGGACAAACCGAGAATCGTATGATTATCGATTCAAATCAAGAATTGTTATAATTAGACAATTCATGTGTAAATTGTTTACCAAATGAGGAACACCAAATGAGGGAAACAAATGAGGAATCTGATAAACCAAGAACTGTCGAATGTTACAAATTCAAAAGCAATCTGTTCGTTGGAAAGCCCAGTGATGGAAAAAAATTGAGGTATCCGACATACCATAATTGTAAACTGTCACAAATCCAAATGTAGACTATTTGTTGGAACATCAAATGAGAAGAAAAAAAAATGGGGAATCTGATAAAGCAAGAATTAAACGATTATTAATTCAAATCAAGAATTGTTATAATTTGACAATTCAAATATGTTCGTTTGAACACCAAGATTCCTAAGTGGGACGATATTTTGCATCGAGACACAATGCTTAAGTACAGCTGCCATGTAACATTTTATTCCCCAAATAAATGCCAAAGGACAGAAGGGTGAGAAGAAAGGAACGGCCAAATCCCAACACACGCAACCGATCTTCATCCAACAATTCATGGCTCAAAATGTTACACGAACGGCCCCAAATGGAACCAATCGCTTTCTGACACGTTCTGGCCCAAAGGATGATTGAAGACCCTCTCAATCGTCCGTATGGAAGCGGTTTATCTCCTTCCCTCCCCCCTCCACATTCCCCCATCAATCCCGAGGAGCATTCTGTTCTCCGCAGATCTACCTAATTAGCCGTAATTTGCGTAATTAACTTTTCTCCCAGGCCGGACTCTCTGTTGCTGATCAGGCTTGATAAAGGGACAGAGATCGCCTGAATAATTAATGACATGACGATTTCTCGCGTTCGAGGTATGTTCCGCAAAAGGGGTGGGCGGGAAGCATAGTTCGAATGGTATGTGGCAGTTGGTGTTGTTGAAGAGCAAGGTGGTTCCGGCTCTGAAAGGATGACCGACTTCAGAATTCATATCCTTCTGGCATAGTCATATGGGAGTTCGACATGGCGGATGCTTTGGGGAAGGCGAAGAATGTGAATATTTTAAGGCTATTTCAAAATACCGGTTCTAGATCATATAGTATTCGGACTTCAATGTAACAATTTTCAGCTTTGAACTTATTTTTCCGTTACTGAGATTTAAATAATTAGTCACAGGCTATATATGTTATTCACATTTTTATTATGTATTAAAATAGTCAAAATTGATTCATGCAACATAAATAAATTATCAATAAATTTTCATAAATGTACTTAAAAGAAAAATACTATTTATCTTTGTCAACAATATGAAAGACAAAAAAAATAAAATACCTGACACACTGAAGTCTAAAAATAATCCAAATAAATTGAGCTTTCAATAATTTGTATTAGATATTTTTAATATTTAAAGTAATCAGAAATTTTCTTATATAATATTTATTTATTCAACAAACTTCATTTTTATAGACATAATTTCAGTGTCTCAAGTACTTATAATTTTTTTAAAAATTTCTAAATTTTTGAAAAAATATTTATTACTTTTTAATGCATGAATCATGTGCCTTATAATTTTTAATATGTTTCAAAAGTAATTACTCTAAATATTAAGGATGTACGTAATTTTTTTTCTCTCAAATTCAAAACCAGATGGTTCTTGCCATATCGAATCAAATTTGGCCAATATTAATCGATTAATTGATTATTAAGTTCTCTAAATATTATAATATTGAGCTTCCATTAGAATAAATAACTTTACGAATTTTCAGAATTCTCATGTATCCGAAAGTGAGTAAGAAATTTATTGCAAACTTCCATCTTTACAGCTGCAAAAGAAGTAAGATGTATATAAATGGTAATAGAATAGAATGTTAAAAATAATTATGAATCATTGCTTAGCATATTAATAGTTAAGGATATATATGCAATGCTTTTTTGGTTGAGTAGAAGGCAGATTTGAAGACATAGACAAGACGTTGTATTTTTAATTCTCTTTAATATCAATCTCGGGAAAGCAATTTATTTACAAGCAGACGCAGCGCGCCACAAAAGCAGATGTAAGAAGGGTCGAACAAATGATCACTAGTCTTATATAAGATGGGATTTCCGGCCACGCGCCAATTCAATATATGCGTTGACCTTTGACACCTTTTCAAGGACACCGAAGAGATCACTTTTATTTGAGACGTTTCGTTGAGACGATTGATGGCGCATTATTTTTACAAATGAATTAATTAAACCGAAAGTAGAATTGGATCACGAAATAAGAAAATAGTTTTAGAATGAAGTTACTATGGCCTAAATTAAGATAAAATCTTGGAAATTAATTAATTTGAAATTAGAATTTAAATATCATTACATATATATATATGTATATATAATATACTATAATATGTAATCTGTGTTAATTTTGATGGAGAAATTAAGGTATCTTAAAGCATGGCTTCTCAGAACATAAGCATACGAATATAATTACAACATTTATACCATAAATATTCCATAAATTCGACGAATTCTCTTTTTACATCTGCACTTGCACGGCAATGTAAATATTTATTGAAATTATATTTTCAAAAAAAAGTTTAAAGATAATATTGTTGTGATTTATCGCACTTTATAAGCCCACTGACAGTTATGCCAGTGGTTTAAGCCGAGTGAGCGTTTCTTGCTTTTTCAGTAGCGCCAACTAGGGCCAAGAGTATGACTTAGTTACTTCATGCATCACATTCGCTTGCACAACCCCTTTTTACAGGGGGGCATGTTCACACACCTCACAGATAGAACACAGAGAAAGAACAACCATGCCCGAACCGGGACGCTTAGATCACGGAAAGATGCACTACCCCTATGCCAGGACGCCGGCTTAAAGCTAGTATAGTCATAATGTTTAAAATCAGTAGTTTATTTATTGCCCAAGCCTTTTTACTTTTTCGAATAAAAAATATAGAGAAAGTGTTGCAACCGTCAAAGAATTCGACTTGAGATACGAAATTTGACGAATATCCATGTTCTAGACCAACCTTGGAAAAAGAAAAGTTGGAAAATGACAATTTTGGCACTGTGTTTCTCCGTGATCGTCCGTCTCTCTGTCTGTGATAAAGATAGCTCCAAACCTCTTGGAGATAGATAAATTTTGCACACAGTAATTACACCAAATTTATGGAATTCTATCAGATTTTAAGCAAAATTCGTTCAGAGGAAGTCTAACTGGTTATTTGAAAATAAGTCAACACGATTACCACAAAACGAAGACATCAAATTCAGATAAAATTCGGTACAGAGATATAAAACGTTTGTAGTGTAGATGGATCCTGTAGAATTTTGAGTTAAATCGAAAAAAGGGGTTGCTCCTCTGTCGTTTTGTATTTTAAAAAACATGTAAATGTGATAGCTCAAAAACTTAAATATATCAAATTTGATATGTGATTTTATGACTACAAATGTATCTCAGTATCACATTTTTGTTTGAATTGATTGGCGAAAACGCGCCTAAAACACAAATTCGATTTTCGTTTGGTCTTGGTCTACCCCCGATTATCGTTTGTTATTAACCGCATCCCAGAGTTTGGTTTGGTTATATTAACGTCCCGTTTGAAGCAACACTAGGGCTATTTTGGGACGGACCTCGTAATTTTGAACCGCGGTCAGATGACGAAGACGACATCTGAGCTGATACCCCCCTCTCCACACCACACCACACCACACCATTCGGAGGACGTTTGGTCATGACGGATTTAACGTGCAACAGACCCCCTTACACGACGGTTCTTCGGTGGAATCGGGTTATGAACCTGAAACCCTCCGGTTCCGAAGCCAAGACCTTACCACCAGGCCACCGCGGCCCACCACATCCCAGAGATTAATCGCCAAAAAATTCTCCAAGGTTCACACGATGGATTTAGCAACAATGCTGAATTCATGCCAAAGATTAATACAGGGTGTTCATTAATTATTGTCGGAATTTCCGTACCTCATAATTTTCGAATAAAAAATATTACGCAAAAACCGATTACGTATTCGTAAATTACTCCTCAAAGAATTTTATTAATGATATTAAAGTGTAAAGCTTGCACAATTTGCACTTTGTAGGCATTCAGTTGAAGGCGATTATGTATTCGTAAATTACAACTCAAAGAATTATGAATACGTAAATTATAACTCAAAGAATTATATATTCGTAAATTACAACTCAAAGAATTATGTATTCGTAAAGTACAACTCAAAGAATCGCCTTCAGCTGAATATCTACAAAGTACGATTCTTTGAGTTGTACTTTACGAATACATAATTCTTTGAGTTGTAATTTACGAATATATAATTCTTTGAGTTATAATTTACGTATTCATAATTCTTTGAGTTGTAATTTACGAATACATAATCGCCTTCAACTGAATGCCTACAAAGTGCAAATTGTGCAAGCTTTACACTTTAATATCATTAATAAAATTCTTTGAGGAGTAATTTACGAATACGTAATCGGTTTTTGCGTAATATTTTTTATTCGAAAGTTATGAGGTACGGAAACCCCGACAATAATTAATGAACACCCTGTATTTCATAGCTATTGTATGCTACTGCCATACAAGGCGTTCTCTAATATTAAACCTTTATTCGATAATATGCGAGAAAGAAAATGATTATAAACGCCATCCATCCTTTGAAATGGTCACGACAAATTACATACGGCATGCATTAGATCAGATACGAAAGATTAAATAGTTTCCGATATTCTTTCATAAAACTGCTTTGGTATAGTTTTATCTTAACAATAATTATAGAGATCTTTCGTTTTAAGGTGGATTCGTAATGACACCTAAATACATTTTCTCCCTTAAAAAAATCTTACAAACATTCATCTTATATACCCCTTAATGTCCAAATAAGTTCCGTCACCCCTCATCCGTTGTTTTATAAATCACCGCATAAATCTTCCAAGCTCGACATTACTATATGACACTCTGGAACAATAACAAGAAAATAGGAAAAAGCTTTAACAATATCCCACATTTATAATCTCCGCCTTGAACCCCCGACCACTTTCTGCAAACTTGTCATACGCAAATGACAAGCGCAGTTTTCACGAAAAAGGAAACATTTTCAGCTTTTTTTTTTCCTTTATTTTTTTTCTCAAGATAGGGAACCATTGTTCTATTATACAAACTTCTCCCATGCTTTGAGCCTAAGATTGCATTCTGCTTAGGAAAGAACGTGGAACTCATTCTGCCTCAACTGATGAGACCCTATTCATAATTTTATAAATACTTTTTATTCAAAGATTCTTATCCCCGTAATTAATGAGTCTCAACCCCGGGTCCAATTTATATCTGATCTCCCCCCCCCTCCCCAACTTCTTTCTATTTCCTCCTCCCGAAATATCTGGCTCATTAATTTCTCCGGGACTTTTTCGGGTATTTCTTCTCGTTCAAGTGATTTTTGAATCTCTGTGCATGTGTTACACTAGCCGGCTCATTGCGATTATTATTTTGCCGGAGATGTGAGTGTAATGATGTTTTAATCGCCGTGATCAAGTTGCGTGTTTTTAATGGCGAAGGAAAAAAATAAAACAACGACGGAACAAAAAAGAACTTTCGTTAAAAGTTATATCCGTCTTTTCTTGCATCGTTGTAAGTTTGTAACGAAACAGATTGGAATGTGGGCGTGAAAAAAGTAACGTAAATAAAGTTTCCGTTAATTCTAGATATGAGAGGGGATTAGAAGAGTTTCAACTGATTACAAATGACTTGAATTTCTTAGTAAAGATTGATGGAAAGAAAAAAAAAAGTCTGGACTGAATAGGAAAACTAACTTAAAAGTTTGTTTGAGGGGACAATAAATATCGTATGTAACTGCTTTGATTTATGGATAATTGATATCAAGAGTTTTAATATTATTCGATTAAGATAAGAAACAAATGTTTACAGTCTTAATAGAATAATATTAAAACAAATAATACAAACAAACTAACAAATGTTTGGTGCCTAAAACCAAACGAAATCAAATCAAAGCGATTAAGACATTTCTAATCGATTCAAAGCAATTTAATCGATTAGAGGTGTATTTAATTTCTTGCAGTACAGAAGGGAGCTTAAAATTTTATTTTTGTTAAGAGAAATACCTTGTATGACTTTCCTTGGCCATATGGATAGCATCCTCGATGCAGGTATCTCACGCTGGACAATGTAATATATATTCGTAATTGCAACATGTATTTTCTGCTTGTAGCTATCTATTTTGCAGTTGATAACAACATGCATCTTCCGCATGTGGTTATGTAATTTGCAACTCATAACAACATGCATCTTCTGCATGTTGCTACCCAATGTGCAACCGATAACAACATGCATCTTCTGTATACGGCTTCTTAATGGGCAACTGATAACAACATGCATCTTCTGCATGTGTCTATCTAATGTGCATCTTCTACATGGGGCTATTTAATAACCAACTGATGACAATATGCATCTTCTGCATGTGGCTGTCTAATAACCAACTGATGACAATATGCATCTTCTGCATGTGGCTGTCTAATAACCAACTGATGACAATATGCATCTTCTGCATGTGGCTGTCTAATAACCAACTGATGACAATATGCATCTTCTGCATGTGGCTGTCTAATAACCAACTGATGACAATATGCATCTTCTGCATGTGGCTGTCTAATAACCAACTGATGACAATATGCATCTTCTACATGTGGCTGTCTAATAACCAAATGATGACAATATACATCTTCTGTATGTGGCTATCTAATAACCAACTGAAAACAACATGCGTCTTCTGCATGTTACTGTCTAATGTGCAACTGATAACAAAATGCATCTTCTTCATGTGACTATCTCATGCTCAAGTGATAACAACATGCATCTTCTTTTCGTAGGGAAGTGTCATAGATTTAAAAGGGGAAACTATTTTCATAAAAAATAAATAAAATAAAATATTTTACTATATTAGCATTATACTTGCAAATACATAACGCTGTTGTGCAAAATTGCTTTTATCATTTATACAGATTGTACTGAAAGTAGATACCAACTTTTAAGAATTCTGACAGCAAAAATCAAATCCGATTACGTTTATAATGCATTGAATTTGGTTTTTCTATATTTAATCTTGTTTCTAGAATTAACACTGCTTTCTAAAATTATTTTGCATTTTTTTTAAAAATCATTTATTTAAATGAGACATTACGATACGTGGAAGTCCTGACTTACGAATTCAATTCATAATCCATATAATATATGACTTGTTGAGAATTATACGTTATTTTTTTTTTTGTCTACTTGAATCGTTTTAGCATGATTGAATATCAGCTTACAAAATTTTGTTCGATGACGATGGAATGTGAAATCTATGGCAATTAAGGCAAAAACTATATGCTTTGACAAATGAAAAAAATTAAAATTTATGTCAGATTTTGCAATTTAATAGTTATATTTATTTACACAATCATGTTGTGAAAAGGATACTTATATGTACTATGTGAAAACTTAATCGGCAGTTTTCAAACGTATTTAATTCACATCCCTGTAGATATCATTTATATAATGTCAGCATACTGTTACGAACCTGTGATGCGGCTTCCCAGCATAGCTGGTTCCATAGGAGGTCCCAGAGCTTGGCGACAAACTTGGCGACCCCTTGGTGACTTGGCGACGAATTTGGCGACTTTGGCGCCAAAATAGATTATACCCGAAACATCGAGAATTTTCCCGATCCGTCCAGTAGGAACCGAGTTACGCCTCGAACGTTCCTCATTGGTTGAGAGGCTTCTAGCCCCGCCTCCTGATGCCTATAAAAGGAAGCAGTCCTGCCGCTGCCGAGTAGTGTGGACCGGTGGTGAATTGAGTCGTGGGCCAGTGGAGTCGCAGAGTAGTCGGAATCGACGGTAAAGAACTGGCCTTCCAGAGATTAGCGGAGCAGCGACGGAGTGAAGCTAGTCCTGAACTAAGCTGTGCGCTACTGTCTGCAGTAGAGTCTTGTTGCGTGCACGTCTCGGCTGACGATAATTGTCTTCTCTATGCTGTATATAGTGGTCGTCCTTGTGCTGTCCTGTGTGTCTTCATGTAAATAAACGTCGTTGTTTTATTTTCTACTGCCGCCTGCTGATTGAGTGTTCTCCACACCATATAACTCCCAGTATCCAAACGAACCCAGAAATTCCGTAACAATACGAAATACGTTCTGACGCATTTCAGGAGTTAATCCTTGAGCAACTAAGTGGGTGTAAGGCTATATTTCTACTAATGATAAAGAATGATGTGTCTGTTGGTGCAATATAGAATAGTCCGTTTGACTTAGATGAACAAATTCGGCATAGATATGAGTTGGCTGTTAAAAATACGCACCTTGCATTGATTTTTTAAAAATTTTAATTGATTTAAAATCAAGCGTGATTTTGATTTTTTCCATACAATAGCTTTTGAAAATATTTTAGTATAAAAATTATTTTATTATCATTAAAAGTGCTAATAGTTGTCATTTGAATAATTTAGCTCGTGTGTTTTGTCAGAATTTTGGCACATTTCGGTCTCATTTGGCATAATTTTTTTTATAAATTCCACGATTGCAATGAAATTCAAACCGCTTTCATTATTTCATCAAATATGTGATCGCATGATTTTCTTTGAACAGGAAGAAAAGATTCTAATCAATATCTACTTACATCAGATTATTTCTCGTAGACTGAGTCGTTCGTTTTCATTTTTCTCAGAATTTGATGAATATTTATTGTTTTTATTTAAAAACTCATAATATGTTTTATTTGTCTAGCTTTTTTGCATTTTTGATTACTTTGTATCCAGGTATTCTCTCAGACCATCGGAAATAATTAGAAAAAAAGCATTTTTTTTCCATCGTATTCAATCAGTTCTTCAAAATGGAGATTCATTCCCGAACTAGCTTTTTAAATTGAACTTTCTTTCCAAAAAGTTAAAAATGACAAACATATTCAATCGAATTTACAATCAAAACTAATATCTTAATGTAAACAATCGAATCGAAAAGAATCAAAATCAGTTGATCAAGCTCACTGGCCACAACAATAAAAAAAACACAGCTACCATTTGAAATATTGAGAAATCCAACAACAAAACAACCAACCCTTTCAATACACATAATTGCAAAAGAAGTTGGAAGATTTAAACAGTTTTACGCTGGAGACAAACACTCGCATCCATCCTAATAAAGAACAATCCTCCGTTCTTGCTAGGTAAACACAAAAATAACTCTCGAAGCTGAACTGATTGTTCGAGGAAGGCATTAGCAGAAAAGGCTGCAGGGAGAGAAAGAGAGAGAGAAAAAAAGAAGAGATTTTCCACCCTTATGCTGGAGGACTCCCTATCCTTTCTTTGGCCTTTCTAGTATATTGTTTCTCGCTTACCAAAGGCATTAAGAATATTAACACGCAGTTTCCTATTAGAGTAATTGGGTGCAATAAGGCCTGAGGTGTAATGCAAGCTTCAGTTCATGCTTTCGGCGTTTGAAAATAATATGTTATATTTTTGCTTCGCTTGTTGTTGCCTTTTATTTGGTAACCAGAGGGGTCATATAAGAATTTACTCTAGGTACAGCTGAAAAGATCAATGGTTCTTAATATTTTAATAGCTGTAACTATCTAACTTTAATTTCAATCATATCAAAACAGTCAGTTTTTGTTCAACATTATTTTCCTTTCTAATGAATGTTGGAGTTTTAAATAATCAATATTACAATTTTGAAGTATTCAAATTACTAATGTTCTCAGGACCAGAGATAATAGCTTAGCCACATCTATATCTATACTTATAATAAAGCTCAATGTGTGTGTGTGTGTGTGTGTGTGTGTTGGCGCTCTACAGGCCAGACCGTTTGACATACAGCTACCAAATTTGGTACATGTATACCTTGGAGGTTGGAAATGTGCACCTGGGGTTCCTTTTTTCGAATTTTTAATTAGAATTTTAATTATTAATTAAAAACTAACTTTCCCGCCAAAAAAATCTTTCATTTTCCCCACCGCCAAACGAGAAAGGCTTCAGTTTTTTTTTCTCCCAACAGTAATGAGGCTAGGGTTAACATTTTTCGGCGGTTTTTTTATTTCAATCGATTCTGTTTATTTTCTTAATGTTTGATGCATTTAAAATTAAACATTGTTAATGAATCGATCTTTCAGATTCATTCTGAAGTACTTTTGAATTAAAATAAAACAGAATAAAGGAAATTAAAAATTTCTAATCCGCATAGCGTTACCCCAACTGGCGTAGAAAAAATCACGTATTTGCGTTACGTAACCGGCGAAGAAAATTCACGCATGCGCATTCTGTTCTGATTGTTGCCATGGCAACCGTTATCAATGGATGATTTAAATTATTTTTGGGTTAGTTGCATGCTTTTGTAAGTAAATTGTATTTATGTTAGTTATATATTTTTTGTATATGCTTATAGTTTTAAGTCCATCGTTTTTTAAGTAGTTTTTTTAAAACCTGTTTTCAACCGTTTATTTTAAACTATTCGTTTTATTTTCTTAGTGTTTGATGCATTTAAATTTAAACATTGTTAATGAATCGATCTGCTCATAATGAATCTAAGAAAATTTTGTTCACCAACTCTTGAGATATTACATAAATTTAAAAAGATATTCTTTAGTGCCCATAAAGTTTAAACGCTGAGTGACTCTATTTTCAGTAATCAGATTATAAAAAAATGCTTTGTTTCAGTAAAAAATATTATTATATTAATTGAAGATTAATTCTTTCCACTTTAATTTAAAGCATAAATTCTACGGGTGCTAACAGAAAATGAGAGAGATACATATTACGTTATGACTGAAGGCCTTTATAATATTATGAATGAATTATATGATAATCAAAATTTGAAGTTTTAAAATATTTTGATGAAGAAGCTATTAAAGTAGAAATTGCATAAAATATTTAATTATTAAAATTTTAACGAACATTAAGATTGGCGAACCTCCTGGTCGCCAAAGGCGGCTAGTAAGAAATAAAAAAAAACTTATGAAGATAATCCACACCATAGTATATAGACTATAACAGAATGAATATAGTATAACAGAAGTATAACATAGTATAACAGAATGAAATAACACGATTAGGAACCAATCATTACTTTATATATTCTATATTCATTTTAAAAATCCATTTGTCTAAGTTTATAGTTTGATTTCCAAAATCTAAATAGCAGCAATAAAAGCAATTATAATTCAACAGACAATTTTGGGAAAAATGTTTTTTTTTTCATTGTTCATTCCTTTCCAAAAAATTGCTTTTCTCAGGCACTTATTCTGGAGTTAATACTTGCTTTATATTTACATCAAAATTTACAGGAAAAAAATCATCTTTTATTTCATATGCCTTGTCTGAAATGCCTCCCTTTCGCACAAATATATAAGACGGCACCATAACATTTGAAAGAACTCTTGATTTTTTTCATTGTAAAAGCAGATACCTGCAAGATGTTGGTTCGTTTTGCTTAAGGAGATAAAGATCCAGTTGTTCTCTTAGAAATTGGGTGATTTTTTTTCCTTCTGTGGTTTTGTGATAACATGAATGAATGAATATGGGGAGGAATTATAGGAGCTAAAATATTAGGTAATCCATTATGAAAGCCTTGGTTTCAAGGCTTTATTGTGCATTAAAGCTTTATTTATTTGAAATGTAATTGGTGGAGGGAAAATAGGGGATGAATCAAATTGAATATTCTGTTTTCAAAGATTTATTGGCATCAGTAAATTGTTGTATTTATTTGAGAAGTAATATTTCAGTTATGAATACAAACTTCAGTGATGTTCAACATGTACTCCTTCTCTGAGATGCTTATATCAAGCCAATATTGAAATTCTTTCTAAAGAATTTAGTAGAATGTCTTTAAAAATGCTATTAATAGCATCTATGATATTGATTTTCATATTAATGGTGGTAGTTGGAGGCAGAATACATTTCTACAAAAAGACAATGCGGTGTCCTTCTTTTTGTCCATTGAGCAATACGACTCAGCATTCTGTCTTTCTATCCATATGATAGCATATTATCAAGGCAGTTAATCACTTCTGTCTGAAAAATTACGTTGTAAACCGTTTTATTATATTATATTATTGAATAATGAGACTTGGGATATTCCAAAAAAATTATTTCGCTAATCTCAAAATTATTGTCCATTATTGCTTAGGCATTTATCCCATTATGACACTAAACCAAAATGCCCTGCTCACAAAAATCCTTGGACTGCTCTTCGAATCAACTGCGAAAGCATTCCTTGATTTCAACATTCAGTTGAAATTGTCGTCTTCTTTGAACCTTTTGAGCTCACCAAGGACATGACAATCACATGCGGACAAAGCTAGATCATTGGCGATCACTGAGGAATTTTAATTTATGCTTCTGAAGATGTTTCCTATTTTATATTGGTTGTATGTAGTTGGGGGTTTGCCTTTAGAAAGTTTAATATGTCGATTCTATTTCTTTACCTGTCTGAGTTTCGTTAACGTTTCATGGTAGCTTTGAGCATTGGCCTTTTCTCCACTTCCAGGAATATGACAAGGAGCGGTTTCTTTTTGTCGAAAAAGAACGGAAGCTTTATCTTGCTAAGAATATCGTGGGCGATCTTCAAAATTTTTGGTAGAAGAGAATTCCACTGAATTCTTTTACTGAAGGTTTTACCGTTTTCATTGGGTCAGAAAAGTATACGGCCATCATTCTTCTGGAATAAAAAATAGATAAGAGAAAGTCGTTTCCACCACTTTTGTAAACTCTGCATTATAATCTACCCTGTTGTGGACATAAAAAAATACAGTCAGGAAACTCATATATTGGAGGACTGTTCTTATTTGATTTGCGGATACGATTTAATCTGGTAATGGCTTCCACTGTTACTACAAGAATCGTGTCTTCCCTGTGATCTGGGCGTCCTGGGTTAGAGTCCCGGTTTGGGCATGGTTGTTCTTTTGTTGTTCTATCTGTAAGATGTGTGAATGTACCCTCCTGTAAAAAGGGGTTGTGCAAGCAAATGAGTGATGCGTGAGTAGCAAAGTCGCATGGCCTTAGTTGGCACTACTAAATAAACAAGAGACTCTCGCCCACAGGCTTAAATCGCTGTCTTCCTAACAGCGGGCTTGTCCATGGCAAGTGCCATAAGAAACAACAACAAGAATGGCGGCAATACAGAGGAACCCATTTGGGATGCTTGCATTCAAAATTTGAATATACTATTTTTCAAAACATGAAATAACTTCAGAAATCATTTGTTGCTAAATACAAGCTTTGAAATCAGACTATTCATTCTCTAACATGCATTTATATACAGAGTGTTATTTGCTGCTACTTTTGCCATATTTCTGGAAAAAACTTTCATTTCTAAATCAATGGCGAATTCTGGTAAGAGACAGAGGAATAGTATAAGCTTTTATATCATATAGGTTTCTTAGTATTTCTTAGCTAATCTGGTAGACAGAATCCCATTAGGATGTTTGAAGTGTAGTCCTAATGTTAATCCTACATGAAGAGAGACATAAGATACAGTGACCTAAGTTACGTGAGTCCCCAATTAATTATCTTTGTTTTTTAGCTTGCATGTAGTTCGTTCGAACCCTATTTGACGGCTTTTTGCCCTGTCACCGGTTAAAATAAAGTCCCTGAAATTACGATTAATATTTATCTTATTTAAATTATATCATGAAAGTTTCATCTCGATTTCTTTAACCGACTTGGAACATCATCTCCTTTTCAAATATGCTTGAGTAGTTTGAGTCGTGACAAAATCGGGCTACATGATTAAAATATAATGATTAATTTAAGAAATAATGCCAAGTTCAAAAAGAATTCTGATGGCAAGGTAAAAGTAAATGGTCTGAGGTATGATGAGGCTTGCAGTTTGTAAATACTTTAGAAAACAAAACATTCGAAATAGGTGCTTCCACCATTAGTATGTGTCTAACAGTAATACATTGCAAAGAACAATAAAGGTGATTTTCAATTTATCTGATGGATATGAAGCCTCAAATGAGATATTTCAAGACAATTTTATGAAGCAAATATATGGAAGTAGATATTTCATGACTTTATATGAAGCAAAATTAATGGAACTTTTGAGAGATTGAGATACAGTATCGATTAACGTTTTAGGGGGTGAGGAAATGCTCAAGAATATCGCCTTATGTATGCAATGTTTTTGTAAAGGGTTGGCGGTCAATAAAAAATACCAAATCAGTCAAGAATAACATGATCGGCACTAAATATGTCGTTATGCACCGAATGTCTTTATTTTTAATATAAAATAAAAGATTTTCGAACTTAAAACTTAAATAATCAATTTCGCAGGAAATAATAATAAGTAATTATATAAATCGTAATTATAAATAAGTAATTGTAAAATATATAATAAGTAACTATAAAATAAGATATAATAATTAAGTATAAAATTATTATACATAAAGCTTCCATGATTGCAAATCGTGGAGACTAAACTTATTCCGAGAATTGTGCATATAATGTTTCATATATAACAGAATATTTACATCCAATAATTTTTTTTTTCATTATGACCGGCACTATTAGACATAATGAAAATTTTGTAAAATATTTATATAAAAATTAATTAAAATATGCAATTTGAAAAAATAAGATAAACTTATTTAATATAATTAATACCTGAAGTAAAGTATTCAAAAAAAAAAAACGATTTGATCGATTATTGCTAGTTTCAGTGAAAAAATATAAATTTTATATAAAATTTTCCTTAAGGTGTATGTACACATTTGAAATTTCGAAAATCGTTCAGAATATCGAATAATTTTTATTGCCTAATAATGTTCTCTGATCCTTTAGCTTTCAAACGATACGAAAATGTTGTCAATATTCGGAATATTTCTCGAGTTATAATTATTTTTCTTAAGGTGCTTTCATTAAAAACCCTAATTACGGTTTTTTTAAAACTCATTTTATGAAGAATGATATTTTTCCACTATGTTGCTTCATTCAAACAATCATAACTGAACAAGAAATGAACCAAATACAGTTTTTTATATATCAAAATAATCTGTATGAAATAGCGGATGTTTTGTGCCTCAATAAAATTTATATTTTTAGAAATAAATTTTTAATAGTTGTTTAAAAGTTAAAATTACAGAAAAAATCCTACTTTTTCTATTCATCGTTGATGAAAAAATTGTTTAAAAAAAAACTATACATTTTTATAACTTGTTTGAGGCAGACAACATCAAGAATAATATTAGGCATAATTTCCAGCTAGAATTGTGTGTCAGTAAAAATTAGAATTTAAAATATCATGTTTCAAAAAATAGGCTAATTAGCTCATTAAATATTATTGAATTAATTAATAATTAGTGCAATAAGTTTTTTTCTCACTGAAATTAGTTTAAACATATATTAATAACCTACTGTGAAAAAACTGGAATTTTAAAGTTGAAATTAAAAAAAAAATCTTCAAGTGTGTACGTACACCTTAAGTGACCGCTGTTCATCTGCAAATTTTGTAAAAGAGATTTTGCAGCCTACAGAGATTTAGCAACTGCGAAGAAAAAAGCAGATTTGAAAGAAACTTTGCACGTAGAAAGGATCAAATTACATGATTAAAAAAAAACGAGCAAACATCCAATTCAATTTCAGCTACTCTTTAATTTAAATTCATGTTTGATTCCTGCCCATTTAATAACATAAATGGGAATCTAAATATCATAACAGCTCATTTCCACTTATTCTTATCAATAATTTGATGCTTTTTCAAATTCTATGGTTATTTTTAATTATTTCAACGAATCTAAAAATTATATAACAAGCAAATATAATATATATCAGCTTCAACAATGAGCAAAATGAGTGCTTTGATATAAACTGAAGTAGTTCGCGGTTATCAAATAATTGCTATAATTTCCGAACTGAAATGAATTTCGTGATAATTTTTCATTTCCTCTCAACCCCATTTAACGACCACTCAGTATTTTACAAATTACGGTTGCCTTTTTTGTGAGAACATCCCCTTCCAAATAGGATAGCGTTTGTATTTTTGTCGGAAGATCACGTTCGAACCCTTTAACCTTCTCAGAAATACACTTAGGAGCTGAATTTGTCCTTCAAGCTGTCCATTACGAAAAGTGGCACATCTTTTTTTCTTTTGTCTTTTGAGAACCTTTGTTTTTCAATAAATTTAGAACGCTAAATGTCAAATCTAGCAAACTAGGAAAAAAAAGGACAATTGCTTTATGAAGAGGAAATTTTCCAAGCATCCAGTTAGCTTTAGGAAGTTAAATTAAGTTTTGAAAAAACTTTGCGGTCGTTTTAAATTTATTTTCCGACTTGAAAATAATGTTTTTAGAAAATTGTTTATCTTTTTGGGAAAAAAAAATCTAATTTTCAATCATAGTTTAATATTATTTTAGGCTTCGTCCGTCTGTCTTTTACCTTTTATTGCCTTCATTACATTATTACCTTTTCTATACTGAAAACTTCTTGCATTACGAAATTCACAGAAGAATTTCTAGAAAAAAAGGGACAAAATTGCCTCGAATTAATTTCAGGAAATTGCAAAAATAAGTTTGATATATTTTTAAAAAATTAAAATAATTCCATAATTAATTGTTATGAAATTACGGTTATATTTTAACTAATTTTCAGATTTTTATATTTTTTTGTCTTTAATCGACACTAAAGGAGAATTATATTTTTAGAGAAGCTTCTATTTTTAGAGAGAGAAAAAAAAGAGACTGCAGTTACAATGTAAAGAAAGTTTAATAAAAATATTGCATTTGTAGTTCATATGAAACTGTAAACCATAACTATTCAATATTGGCATTGAACCAATGATTCCAGCTTGAAGGAAGAGAATGGGTGGTTTCAGAATAGAAATTCCTAGGTTATTGTTGAATCCAGTTTCCCACGATGTCATTTTTCCACTTTGACATAAACATAACCAAGTCTTTTATGAATTATGTGATGCACAGTTCCCTTGCTTTTCGGCAGTTCAATAACAATTTCATGAGTGGTGATTAGACGATGCTGTCATAAGCTCTCCTCCACAGCAAAAACAGCTGCCATAAGCTCTTCTCACAACATGCTCCTTCCCAGAGCATGGCAAGTCTTTGATATTTACATAACCCCCTCATAATACACACTACCGGAATATAGGACAGTTAGCGAGACACTGCTCACAATACGTCTTTTTAATCCTCGAGAAATTTGTGATGCATGCTCCTTATCTGGACAAAGAATTGGATAATTGCTTTTTGTGCTTGCTGATCTAGTGAAATCCATTGCGCAACAAATCGCAGAAACAATTCTCCAGGAATGAATGTATTGATGCAAAGCCATTAAATTTACATTTGAAACTGCAAATACTATGCCATGCCATCCTTCGGTTAGCTAATTTGATTCAGCATAGAGATTTGATTCAGCAACGGCTAAGATCTCCTTTCCATTTGGGCACACCTGAAAAATATGAAAACCAGAATTGAAGTATGTGGTATACCTAAATTTGACAACAGCTTGCTCAATGATGATCCTCTTCGCTGTGACTTAGCACGTATAAATGGCAGTTGGAGCATGTTGGGGCATGCCATTAAATTTACATTTGAAACTGCCAATACTATGTCATGCCATCCTTCGGTTAGCTAATTTGATTCAGCATAGAGATTTGATTTAGCAATGGCTAAGGTCTCCTTTCCATTGGGGCACAGCTGAAAAATATGAAAACCAGAATTGAAGTATGTGGTATACCTAAATTTGACAACAGCTTGCACAATGATGATCCTCTTCGCTGTGACTTAGCACGTATAAATGGCAGTTGGAGCATGTTGGGGCATGTTTGAGCAGTCGGTCTTAGCATAAATTCATTTCTAAAATTAACATGAATTTACATTTTTTTAAAAGTATCAATGACATCTTTTGATTCTGGCTCCAACGACATCTATATTCACTGTGATTCCTTCAAACACATTGGCAAATTCATGAGAAATATTAATACTCTTTTGACAGTGTACTAACAAGTTAAATCCATTGACGTTTACGTATTAGGAAGCACCTGGATCTCCCTAAAACGATAAGTGAATTTAGAAAGAACGGCCTACGTTCCAGCTGTTATTGCTGAAACTAATCGGGGCGATTATCTACGTTCAAGCCAGCTGAAGGATTAATTTATGTTTTCAACAAAAGTATTCTGAGATAAAAAGAAAATTTCTTAAGATAGTGTGAACATGGTGCAGTCTTTTACCGCTGTCTCTTCACTTGTGGTTATTTACTTAACATCTGACTATAAATTGGGTTTTGTTGAGAAAACAAGATTTTATTAATACGAGCAGCGTTTTCCCCAGCTTAAAAATGGGCTCTGCGACGAGTACGTCATTTTAACTGTTGTAATTTTGGGATGCTATTCTGTTATTCTGTTTGAAGCGTATGGTTCTTTAGATGTTGGAAAATTGAGGAATTTCCTTTGGAGATAAGGTATTTGTACCTGATTTTCTTAACATCCAGCATGAATGTGAGATAGTACAACTGGTATTAACCAGTTGTGAATAAAATAAAAATAAATTTTTATTGTTTGCGAAAAATACAGAATGAACTTTCTTGTATCCCAAATTATGCAGAGAAAATATTTGTTATTGTCAAAAAAATTCAACCTTAAGATTTTGACAATTCTTCATGTTTCAGACCTTTCTGAGTCATGCTGTCTGTCTGTGAACATGACAGCTTTTAGCTCGCCGGGGATAAAATTTAGTAAGGAATCTTGATACTAAATTTATAAATTTCTATAAAATTTTGAACGAAATCCCTTCACAAGAAAAGGGTTTGTCACTCTGAAAGAAAGTGAACATGGCAAGTATAAAACTCAAAAGTTACATAAATAAAGTTTGGAACACAGATTTACCATGTAACGTGTAGAGTATGTCACGTTTTGGACAGATAAGGTATGTTAAAAATTAAATAGAACAGGAAAAATTACAGAACAACAGACGTCAAATGTTTAACCTCTTTCGATCAGTATATCCACATGTATGAAAATACGATAATTGAAAAACGCAACGATTTAGATAAATTAAATTTGATTTGTAATCTTTTTATCAAAATGTTAGTTTTGTGCCAAATTTTAGATTCGATCAGCCAAAATGCATGTATTCAAAATGCATATTCGATTTTCTGCATGATACTGCAAAACACAAAACTCTCACACACAAGTTCACGTACTTTCTCAAAGTTCACATTATTTATGCGGAGATTTGCAGTTTTATTAGGTAGTAAACTTTGGGGGAAACTCTCTTGCTCGCGTTTTTCTTTTCTAAAACTTGGAGTATTAAAATAGATGAAGTAATTGTTAAAACATCGATTTTTAAAACTTAGTGCCGTGATAAACTTGGTTTATCGGTTTGGTAAATGTGCAAGTCCTTAGTTGTTTTTGTCATATCGAAAAAAGAAAACAATTTTAAAATAAAGTAAATATTGTGAAATAAATTTATCTTGTGATAAAATATACCTTCTAGAAAATGAATGATAATACTGAAAATAGTTCCATATGTTATACAATGTTATTTTACATAAAAGAACATGTTACATATTTCCAAACACACACACACACACACACACACACACACACACACACACACACACACACACACACACACACACACACACACATTCTTAGAATAATGGCAATTCTGCATTTTCATATAGAATTGTTAAAATATTATGAACCAAATTTCGTTAAAACATTTTCAAGTTGAAAATTCAAAAATCAAATGTGCATTTCTCTGTTACCAATCAAAAAATGAAAGTAGATTCCTTCAATTTTATTTTTAAACCTTAATAAACCTTGTTTACTTGTTTGAAAATCTGCAAATCGAATGGGCATTTCGCTGTGACCAATCAAAAGCCGAATGTAAAGTATTTCAATTCTACCGTAAAAAAACTAAAAGACTATTTACTGAATCAAGTATGCTCATTTTAAATTGCATCCACTTTGTTATACCTGATTTTTAAATAGCTGACTTTACGCAAACAATTTAACTGTTTTTTAGTTTATTTGTTTTTTTCTTTCCGCAAACGATTAGCAGACGTTACAACTCATCTCCACTCGCCGCTTGCTCCGTTCGAATCATTTCCACTTTTCGCGTTGTTTACTCTCACAAGAACTCTTGCTTCGGTCGGACGCGTCGACGATATGGAGGAGAGTAAAAAAAAAAGCAAAAGAATCGATGCCAAACCTTCGGCAACCAGAGGGAGAAATGAAGAAATAAAAACAACAAAAAATTAGTAATAATAACAAGAGTAACAAAATAAAAGGTGAAGAAAAGTAAGAAATGGGAAAATAATTGCTGACGCCGAGGCGCCTCGCAAGTTTTGGGAACTGTTTTTCTGCGGTGAAAATGGCTTTTTAAACTTGTTTGCCGGGATACCAACTTAAGGGAGGAAAAAAAATAGAAAGAACAAACAAACTGTACCCGCCTAAAGAGTTTTCAGGTCCCGAAAAATGAAAGGGTAAAAAAAAAAAAAATCCTTGTATCAATTTCCACGTACAACATAGTTAGAAGGAAATTTCACTTTATTTTTTGGCAACATCTAGTAATAGACTGCACGAGCTTGTGTGTGAGTAATGATTGTCATATGGATGCTCATTTATTTTAACTGCGTAAGATTTTTTTTTTTTTTTTTTTTTTTTGTAGAATCATCCAGATGAGAGGCTTTTAATTTTCTGATTTCTTTCGGCTTTTCAAAAAAAAAAAAAAAAAAAGTTCAACCCTTTAAGGTGAAGTTTTTGTGAAAATGTTGTAGACGAATCAGGTTTCATTTGAACTGAAATTACATAGTAAAAACAATTAAATTCCGACTCGTGATTTAATAATCACGCAGTGGATCATAGCGCTGGTTTTGTTTTTTTTTTCTGTTAATATTTGTTTTCGTTGAATTGAGAAAAATAAGTAAAAAAAAAAATAGATTCGACTTTTTTGTTCATGCCTTTGTTACTTATTTGATAAAACGTTAGATGGAAAAGCGGTGGTAACATTCTAAATTTTCATTTTTTTGTGCTTTCTTCCATTTATTTTTAATTAAAAAAATTATCAGAAAAACTATGGAAACTATGACTGGAACTATGAGTGCATACGACTTTAAGATAATGCATTTCTATGGAAAGAAAATAAACTGGGATGCATTGATATTCTAGACAGTTCCATATCTTTTATTTGTTAATGCATGTGCAATTGGAATACTTATCAGTTAATGTAATCATTGATATAATCATTTTTTTTATTATCTTCGTTTGATTTATTCATTTATTTATTTTTTTGTTACTCAATTTGTTATTTTCTCGTATACTTAAAGTATAGTAAAAAATTCGAACTCAAGATTTTGTCGAATCTCCACCTTTTAGAAGTCCCTGAGCTTTAAAAAAAACAAATTTTTGGAAAATGTTCATCTGTCTGTCTGTTTGCGACAAAGATAACTAAAAAAATTAGCCAAAAAAGCTTCGGCAAAAATAGAAGATTTAGGAAAACTTGTGGTCTGACGCAATAATCTCACGGTTTTTTTCAGAGAAAAAAAAAACCCATCTATTTTATGGATGGCTCGTATTTAATTACGGCTGCAAAGATAAATAGGAATAGTTAATAGAATAGAACCAACCCATTAGATTAATTAATTTCTCAATTGTGCATACGTCTTTTATATCTTGCGCAACAGTGACTTGTATATAGAATTATTAAATTTTTAACATTTAAGTTTAAATTAAGTGAAAATATTACGTCATTTAAAGCAAAAAAATCACTTGGTAAAGTTTAATATTTCAAATATTCTTTGTTATTATAGGGATTGGAATAACAAGAAATGTCTCAAATAGGATATGCCATCTAATTAGGAAATTTTAAATACGATATGTCATCTAATTAGGATAAGAGGTTAAACCTTAAAATAAAATTTTGTCTTCTAAAATATCATAAGAATAATATTGAAGCTCTTACTATTATAAATCTTTTGATATACAGGGTGTTTATAAAGTCCTGGACCCATTTTGATGTTTAATAACTCATAAAATAATAAAGATAGATTTAAATTAATAACATAAATGGTTAAATAGACTCAAAAAGTTTCATGGCCCTTGTCAATGAACTTCCACGTGTGCCCCCTTCGTCGCACGGAGAATATCAAGTCGATAGTCAATTTCACGCCAGGTAGCGACAAGCATGTCGGCATCCACAGAGCCATTTGCGCACATTATGGCGATTAACAATGCCAGAAACATGAAAGGATGCTTCATCGGAGAACATTATGCTCTTCAAAAAATCAGCAGCATCTTCTATCCTCCTTAGCAAATCTGTTGCAAAGGCCATCCTCCTAGGTCTATCGTTCGGTTCCAAAACTTGAACAATTTGAACTTTGTAGGCATGCAGTCTTAATTTTTTCTTAATAACCTTGTATGAAATTGGCATATCCAATTCTGTTGCCGCTGATCTCACAGATATTCTAGGATTGTGTAAAAATGTCTCTCTGACACGCTCAACATCAAAATCACTTGTGCAAGGACGTCTGGAACGTTTCTTATCTTCGATACTTCCAATTTCTAGAAAATTCTTTTTCCACCGCAAGGTGCTGTTTTTGGATGGAGGATCTTTTTGTTAAATTCTTCTGAAATTTCTCTGGGCTTGCACTATCGATTTCATTTCTATGAACCACCATAAAATCTGTGCTTTCTCTTGTGGTGTATGCATTCTCCTTAATATCCGCTAGAATAAAACATCACATACAAAAGTACTACATAGAACAAACACATCAAAAGTAAACATAACATTGCAATAGTTGACAAAAACAAAAGAGAGAAAAATGCAATTAATAAGCAGACAATATTTAGAAAAGTACAGATATTTAGACTGGAAAATGAAATTATCTGAAATTAACCACACGCGCAGACGATATTTACAAAAGTAAAAATATTCAAACCTGAAAAGGAAAATATATGAGTTATTCCATCAATAAATGTCATAAGTGTGTTTATATCTTTATTATTTTATGAGTTATTAAACATCAAAATGGGTCCGGGACTTTATAAACACCCTGTATATTGGAATCCACTTTAATATATTCATGACTTTTCTACAAATGAGTTCTAAATGCTAAGTGTTTGCTAATAGATAATTCGTAATATATTTTGGAAGGCAAATCTGCTACTAAATATGGAAGGCCATCATCAATAATAGAGTCAAAGATGAAGCAAAAAACAAACAAATAGATGTATAATACAACGCAAATAAGTATTCGCATTATTATGATTGAAATCGGAGAGATTGATACTAAAACACATCGGAATATATAAGGGAAAAAAGATTAAGAAATAATATAATATTATAAAACGATCAAATTAGAAGTCTATTAAGTTGATAAAATACGTGAATCTTACATTGGTGAAAAGGCAATCAAAAGATGATAGATGGCAATTTGTTCCGCAATGTTAAGCATTATCAAAATAAGTAGCAAAATTTTATTTGCTGGAAATAAAAACAGAATTAAAAAATACTTGAATCTTTCCGTGGTAAGCTGTCTCACTCATTACTGGTAGAATACGTACTATGACATCTAAATTAGAACACTGGCTTACTAGTCAGCTTGACAAAGTCATTATCAGAAAGTGATATTCCTTGTTCTCAAAAGTCACTTTCATCATCATCGATTTGTCCACTCGTCATTCTTATCTTATAAGATTTAGTGGGTGAAACATACCATCCAAATATAGTTACATTTTTTAGAAGCTATACGTTTCTTTATTTGCATTTAATACCAAATTTTACCATTATTTTCTGTTTGTGACTGAACTTTAAAACACCATTGTCTCGTTTTCCTCCTATTTGTTTCTTCTTTTAGAGTAATTAAGTTGCTTATTGTAAATCACTATTACACTAGAATTTTAGTGTTCAATCCAAAGTGGATAAGCAACAAACAAACAACAACACTTAAATTTTATGTATTCATTGTTACCTTTTTGTTTATATAAAAATGTCCAATTTTTACTTGAACTGTATATTTTTAAAATTTTAATTACATATTTTATTGGGATGAAATTAAAACATACGCTTGGCGTAGTATAGCCAAGAACGGTTCTTTCGCCAATAAATCCAACAACAACAACCATATTCTCATAAGAATATATTACATCTAAAAACATGACGACCCTGATAAAGTACTAGGAAACAAAGGTTGACGAAATTAACATATCATACATATTTTGTCATACATGTCATGTCTGATACATATTTACATTTTAGTAATAGTAGTATAAAACATAAAATTGACTGTCAGAACGAAATTGTTCGGGAAAAGTATAAATCTCAATAAGAATTTTCATATTTAATTCCTTTATTTATGCTTCTAATTTTATTCTTTAATATTTGAACCTGGTTGTAATCTTATTTTATACCAATGTCGATTGGTACAGTTCTTTGTCGGATTCTAAAACCCTCCGCACTTTTGTACATCCTTCAGGAAGTGTTTATTGAATCTAAATAGGGGTGAGAGGAAAGATTGAAGGAGGGGATGTTTACATTTCACAATAAGGTGATAACGGATTTTACGCTGTCTTAAGAGGTGTAAAAACTGCAAGTAACTCGTAATATTGTCGGAAAAAGATACTAATTCACAATAAAATATTTTAGAGCCATTTTTATTTACTGTAAGGGTCCTAAGCATTAAATTCTGATGAATAAATGGAACATTTCTGGGTTTTTAAATTCGGGAATTTATTTTTTTAAAGATTTTTGTTGAATTTTAATAACATTTTGGGATCAGCAACGATAGATATTCTGAATCACATTAAAATATTTTTTTTGGTGCAAGTTTTGAAAAAGATTTTGCCACTTGAACTACCCCATATATTAATTTTGAGTTACAATAATATAATACGATAGAAACGACACTCCCATACAAATATATCTGAAAAGAAAACAAAACGGAAAAGTATCTAATGGGATGGATCTGTCTAATAAGGCTAAAGAATGTAGAAGAACTACTGCAATACGCTCATCCTTACGCATCTGACCCCCTGAGCCTGACCCCCTTACGCAACTGACCCCCTTAGTAGAACCGTCAAAAAGTCGTTATCTCGGGATACGGAAACGAACTGTACTTATTTGTGGTTATTTAAACGATTTATGATGAATTGAAAATTTTCATTGCATTAAACTTTCCTTTATTTCCGATAAACTTATCTACTTATTTTTTAAAAAGTTTTCTTACTTTTATTAAAAAAATAAATATATTGTTGGTATTGTATAGCAAAAAAAATAAAAATTAAGGCTACATACAGACACACGCAGAAAATGAGCTTGGGATCTGAGATATCGCCGCCCTTAAAATAAGGCATTAAATGACCGCACCTCACAAAGGCATCAAGCTCAAATTGATTTCCTTTCATGATTGCTGCATGCAAATAAACATAATTATTTTATTATAGTCGTCATTATCCTATTATTATATGACGGTCATTGAACTATGAATATACTTGCAATTGTTTGTCTACTTTCTCATATCTATTATCTTTGGAATCTTTTCCGTCTATTTATTCCCCTCCCCTTTCCGGATTCTGAAATACATGAAATAAAATTAAATATTCTCAATGCTGTAATTCACCTCTCAAATTCATTATGAATGTGATTAAAAAAAACATGGGACTAATTTTGAGGTTAGATCACATATAAAAAAGGGTGACTTTTGCTATAGAACATGAGATCACAAACTCAAAGGGACATCATATAGGGAAGGGGGGGGGATCTCCTTGCAAATGTATAAATTACAAAAAATGAATGCACCACCAGATAGGATGAACTACTTGGATATAAAGAAATACAAATGTAAAGATCACAATGTTTACTTGCATGAAAAATTTTAGGCAAAAGAAATATAGGTTCGGATGGCATACTATTCTAATCACTTACTTATCACGGATTTGTTTTTAATATATTGTGCCCTATTTGCCACTGTATCAAATTCACCTGAGGGGAACTTCAGATTTGGGAATAAGAACCATCCGGTGTGATAAATAATTCTAACTTTCTGGATGGGTACATTAAAATTGTGGGATCGAGTTACCCTCATTTCCCTGATGAGATGTACCTCCTAGGAAATAATTGTTCCATAGCCAGCGATATTTGCTAGTAACCTGAATTCCGACTTACGTGCTGTTACGAGAACAATTATTACAAAGGAGGATACTTAGATAAAAACAAGGGTAAAAGTTAAAGCAGGGTCCGACCTCGTTGCCATCATGTTACATACGTTTCGTAATGATATAATTTATACAATTGTGTACTCTAGTGAAGTGGCATTTCTTTAAATTTGTGTTACGCGTATTCTATTACGTATCCTTTTATATATAATCCAATTATGTGTGCTAATATATTTTATTGGCAAACAGACTGCTGTAAAGAGCTTATTTCATGTTCGAGAATCCATTTTCTATTATAAAAATGGCTGGGCACTATATACCTGGCATACAGTGCAATTGTACTGTTGTAAAAAATTTCCTATGTGTTTAATAATCCCCCAATAGTGAACTTAAATATTACCACGAAGAAAGAAAAAAAATTATTATTTCAAAATCATTTCAATAGAAAGCCATAAAGAATTGAAAGCAATTTTATTTGTTCCAAAATATAAAATAAAGAGAAAACAGGAGCTCTGAAATACACAGGTTATAATAAAATATTTTCAAAGGAACTAAAACAGCTTTTTAATTTACACACTATTCAGGGCATTCCAAGTTTTCTAGAACGGATGATTTTACAAATACATTTTAAATAAGAAAAACCGAATAAAAATAACGAAAGAATTTCTATCTACGTGCATCTAATAAAGTAACTCAAGAAAGCAAATTTAACTTATAAAATTCGCAGTACATTTAGTTTAATTCTAACCGTCCATTACTTAGAATGGGGGAGGTTCTACGAGGAAAGGCGATATTCAAGCTGAAAAATATTAAATTTTTGTATTGGATCGACGTATAACAAATGTACTTAGTCTCATTTTGACAATGAAAATTACAACTGTACACTGTCTTCTGACGTGTAGTTTGAATATATTATTTCTTTCAATAAAATATTTTATCTATTTTTCTTTCCTATTTTTATTTGAAAATTAAATGGTTATCTTTTTCAACTTAACTTTATAGGACAAATATTTGGACTAACTAGCAAACCGTATTAAGAATAAAAATAAACTTCGATGACAACTCAGAATCCTGTCGTAGAAACTGTCATCAGATGTCTCGCCAAGTTTTATACCTATCAATAGGTGATACAGAATAATACCACTTCCATCGTTTGAAAGAAACCAAGTGATTTTATTGCCATTGATTTGAAATAAATGCTCTATTCATTCAAATAGCAAACGATTTAAAAGTCGTTAAAATTGCAAACGACTCAAATTGCAAATTTGTTAAATGATTCTACGAGTATTTCGCTCTTTTATCCATCTTCTACGAAAACTTTATCCGCAATGTCGCTGGATTGTTGCCATCCTGAAATAATAATAGCTGAAATGAGTATTCTCAGACGCTCAGTTTGCAATTCTTATGAAGTTCTAGAATATTACCGGACTTGTTCATAATATTGGCATTGCGATTTGTTTCATTCACATATTAGTTGAACAAGTCATTATCGTTTTCATGGCACACTCATCTCGTCTGACAGAAATTTCAAGCTTCTCTTCGCTAATTTAATTAAATATTTCGAAGATTTATTTGGCAACTATTCGTAAGTCATTCCTACGCCTTATCTGAGTTGATGAATTCTTTTCCGATGCGTTTGTGTGGCAGCACACGTATGAGAGAGATCCATGGCATTGGACATTCAATTGTGTTGATATTCAATTTAAAAAAACACAAATTTATATGAGGAAACATTTTAATCTAATGAATCAAACCAATAATTAAAAAAGTGCTCTTCTGAATATCATCAATTTTTCTGATTTTTCTATGTAATGAGTTTTAAAAACAATATTGGACAGTTATCAACAACGTTGGGTATCTGCAGATGTTTATGCAAATTTGACATCTGCCTGATTCGTGCTGTCATTTTATTCGTTTATGTATTTATAGTCCAATCGAATTGCCATAAAAAATAACAAAATAGGAAAAAAAAAAAAAAAAAAACAGCTGAAAGTTTATTGACTTATGTTGCTGTTCTGGTTACCCAAAATCAGCATTTCTCGCTCGGACCTGGATATGCTGTCAGACAAGAAAGAGAGGAGTTGTTTTAAAAATGTTTTCGAGTTTAAATAAAAAAAAACTATTAAGCTGAGACGAAAGGTTTAAGTTAAAATTTGTAGATATTTAAACGAGTTATACAATAAGTTATAAAATAAAACGATAATTTAGTTAGACTATAAGCAAATTTTAGGAAAGTGCTAATTTGGAAAAATAATTCTCCTTTTTCATCTATTTTTTTTTAAATTGAACAAAAGTTTTGGAATTTTATTTTAATGTGCATTATATGGAAGGGAATAACTGGTAAAAATTTCCGGTCAATACTTGCTTTATTTTTTAAAAAGTTCGATCGTATTGAAAAAAAAAATGCCGTCGAAAAATGATTATAATATTTATTTTTTTCTTTTTGTTAGTGGGAATTCGAGGATTAAAAAAAGTCCTCTTCTAAAAATACTGCTCTACGACAATTTCAAATGGTGTCATAATGGCTGAGTGTGAAAAATATTTTTTCAATCTTAATTTTAACTTTTGCAAAAGCCTCGGATTATTTGATGTAATAATGAAATTAATTTGAATTTTATAATACTAATTAAAATACTGTTGCGAATTATATATTAAATAAAATTTTAAAATTTTATTAGAGCTAGAGAAAAAAAATCATACGAAAAATAAATTAGAATCATTAAATAGATCATTTTTTAGAGTTTTCACTTAATGTCAAAATATTTTCTGTGAAATAATATTTTAAGAAGATATCAAATACTTACCGAGTGTTTCATTAACTATTATTATAACTAACTTTCAGATTTCGAAAAGATAATTAATTAGATTTTTATTATCTTGAAAAAATCAAAAAATTTTCTCAATATCAGGTAAAAAAAAACAATGGATTTTTATGTGTTGTTTCTTATGGCACAAGCCCGCTGTTACGAAGACAGCGATTTAAGCGATAGGAGGTGCGTCTCTTGTTTTAGCAGCGCCAACTAGGGCCAAGAGTACGACTTTGTCATCCGCATCACTCATTTGCTTTGCACAACCCCTTTTTACAGGAGGGCACATTCACACAACTCACAGATAGAACAGAGGAAGAACAACCATACCCGAACCGGGACTCGAATCCAAGACACGCAGATTACGGGGAAGACGCGCTACCCCTATGCCAGGAAGACGGCTATTTTTTATGTAAAGCATACAAATATATATATATATATATATATATATATATATATATATATATATATATATATATATAATAATTCTGTAATAATCTGCCATTTATTACAGAAGACATTTTATTTGATTTTGTAACATTCATACAAAGATTGATATTGGTTTATTGAATAGTATTGGATTATTAAGCAATCATTTAGCAATTACAAAACAATATCAAAAGTAAATGAATCCTGTCATTACATTAGAAATATCTTTGCAGTTTTATAAATTAATAACTTACCTAAATTAGACAAAAATAATAATTTATTCTGCAATTCAATATAATTAAATCGAAAAGATGGATTTGTTCTAAGAATCTTTCGTCTTAATTAAAAAACAGATTGAGAAAAATAATAAAAATAAATTTGTTAAAAGTAATTGATGAAATCAAATGAAAGACGAGATTTGAATTCAGTTCAGATCAAATAACTAAATGAGTTTACATTTTTTTAAAAATAGATTTAAATATAGTTCAGATCAAATGAAAGAGGGAGATTTAAATTTTGTTCATTGTGTGGGCGTATTTCTAAGAACATAAGAGACGGTTGCTCTATTTTTAGAACCGAAGCATTTTTTAATGCAAATGCTTGAGAAAAAAAATCTTAGTTTTTAAAAAATGATAAAACTTTTTGTCGTCAATCTTCCCTTTTTATCTTCAAAATAATGTTGTTAACTTTTCGAAAAAGAGACTTTAAAATAATAAAAAAATAATATATTAAAATTGTCGTGACAATTAAATTTAAGGATCTGATTTCGCAAATTGGACTATAAACTTTTTTTTAAACAAATACAGCAAATGCATTTTTTTTGTTCTTAAATTCTCATCAGCATACATTGTATGAAACCAAATATGACATTTTATACACAGTAGCATTTTTTTTTCTTCTTTTGTTGCATCGTAAATGATACAAAACCACGCAACCTTAGTTTTTGTTCTTTTTTAAAACAGCAATTGAGGTTTTTATTGTTTCATTTTTTAAAAAAATTTTATTTTGACTTTTTTCAAGTTTTTATTTATAAAAATTATTACTTGTTATAACAAGTACAATTTCCTAACTTTATGTTGAAACTATTTTAATAAAGCGTTTTTAATAAACACAGTCAAACAAGTTTCTCTTCTGAAAATGTAATATATTTTATTATGTAATATATTCTACTACTTACTTTGAAATTAAATAAAGGACTATTAGTCCTTTATTAAATTGATAAATTCGTTTGAATGATTAGTTATTTGTCTTGTTTTGGAATATTCCTGTTCAAATTAATTTGTGTAAACTATTAGTTATTATAACTGGCAATATATTCCATTTCAGGTATCAATTTGCTTCCATTGCAGGTATCATTTTTGCAATTTCACTGAAAGAAATACCTTCTTAACTTCATTTTGAAATTATATTTATAAAATTATTTTAGTTTTTATAGCCAAACTAGTTTCGTCTCTGAGGCTAATATGTTTTTCAACTTACTTTAGGTTTTCTTGAGCCACAGAAAGTATGCCCACCAAATTCATCAATCTTTTTATGAAGTTATGTTGGTTGGCATAATTTCTGACAAATTTTTCGATAAGATAAAAACTTAAATGCTTCTTTTATTAATCTCACACAAAATAGTGTGCCTTGACTTGTTGCTTAGTTATTAATTAACCAAATTAATTAATTAATCAAATTAAAATTATCTAATAAGATAAATGGATCACTTTTCTTAAGCCTGAAAATATTTTAATATATCCTGATTAGAAAAAAAGGGCCTTTTAAAGGGTTAAAACAGTTTAGGGATTTTATGTTCTATTGTTAAAATATTAAATTAATGATTTATTTCCGAATATGAACACTTGCTTAATAATTCAACCGTATATGCTTTGTCAAAATAAATAAATAAAATCCACAAGTCAGAAAAGATACATTTTATAACTTTTGTGTTTTCTCTTGCAAGAGAATATCAAAAGTTTGATAATCTCCATGTTTTTCTGTGACCTTTCACGAGGAAAGAAATCATTGCTGAAGTTATATCTGTGTATATGTTTGTCTGTGAACAAGAAGACTAAAAAAACGCAATAAAGTGCATGGAGGAAATTTGGTGTATTGATTTGTCACCAAAAATTTCCAATTAACTTTGGATGAAATCTGACTACGGAAAATGCTTCAGTCTGACCTTCCACATACACGTAAACACGATAACAAAACAGCAAGTGTGGTTCCCTGAAATTTTCTCGCATACTCTCCAATAAAGGTCTTAGATCCGTTCCTCTGCAGAAAGTTGAGTATCTTGACTAAAATCGCGAATAACTTGGCATGGCAATTGTGAACGATCGTTACGAAATATAGAACTTTGGAGTGAATCCAACAGTTTTCCTAAATATATCGTGCGAATATCATTTTGTACGTATTTTTCCCTCTTGATTGTTAGGCTTCGGAACCGGAGGGTTTCAGGTTCGTGACCCGATTCCACCGAAGAACCGTCGTGTAAGCGGGTCTGGGGCACGTTAAACGTCTTGGCCAAGCGTCCTCCCTCTGGTGTAGCGTTGTGTGGAGAGGGGGGTGCCAGCTCAGGTGTCGTTCTCGTCCTCTGACCGCGGTTCAAAATTACGAGGTCCGTCCCAAAATAGCCTTAGTGTTTCTTTAAAACAGGACTTTAATATAACTTAAATCAAACCAAACCAGACCAAACCCAGCTTGATTGAAAGTGGATTTGACACGAAACTATTGTTGTAGTCACAAGATCACATTCCATTCATTTAAATCATTGGATTTATGAGTTATTGCGTTTACATGCGAGTGGAAGCCGACAGACGATCAGCTATTTGACGTATTTTCTTCAAAATTTGAGATGCATTTATATTTTAGATGCTAAACCTGTATACCAAATATTATCTATCTAGCATTTCACGTTTAGCAGTTATTGAGTTCATTTGTACTCGAACATTCAGCCAACCAAGCTTTCTGTAAATGGATCTCTTTCTAAGGTTGATAAATAACTGCGAATTTGGCCGTAATTCTATGCACCAAATTTCATCCGGCTAGATCAAAGCATTTTTGAGTTATCGTGTTCACAGACAGACAGACGGAATTCCAATAATGTGTTTTTCTGAGTCTAGAATATCTGAAAGATTCGTCAGTTCAAGAATTATCAAAATCTATAGCTCGAATTTTTTGACGATTAGAATTCTTCTTCAATACTTCGTTTACGAGAAAGTCAAAAAGTAGAAAGCACTAGATAGATGAAATTGGGTATTATGAATTTTTAATTTTAATTTTAGAATCGTAGCAAATGTTTGGGCAATCAATCAAATAATTAACTGTCTATCGATCTACTTGAATGTGATAACACAAAAACGTAACAAATTAGGTAAATAAAGTTGGATATTTGATGTTGTAAGCATATATATACTTCTTTCATATAATCTGTCAAAAATCAAACGTGTAGGATAAATTTTGGATCCAATTTTTTAAAAGGAAGTTATCCAAAATATGTAGTGTGTTTTCTTCATTATATTACGCCGTCCAAAACATGACATATTATGTCGGAATAGGAAGCATGTCAGTCAAGTGACGTCAAAAGATGAATTGCAGTTTCTGTATTATTTATTACATGTATTTGAAAAACAGATTCTTTTTAAGAGAAATGAGCAGAACATACACTATAAAAATGCAAGAAAGTCTAGGAAAATTCCTCTCACTATTTGTAATATTAATTTTGACAGTGGGATTGTTTTGTATTAGCCACCTTTGGCCACCAGCTGGTTCATTGGAATTATTGTCCTTATTTATTTTCAATTAAATGGCTTGTGCGTAACATGGTGTTCATCAAAGGCATCAAAGCTGTGTTGTTTTAATAACTTTATATTATTTTTAGTAGTGTACATGACCGTTATCCGATAGATTCACCTTCCATAGTACCATTGCACAACTGAAAATTTAATTATTCGAGTAATCTGTTTTTTAATTGCATATTGTCTTTTAAAACATAATGTTTCTTCTTTACCTTTTTTACAAAAGAAGAAAAGCGTGAAAAAATTATTTAACGAAAGATTGAAAATGGTATGAATTTCAGAACAACGATGTGATTAAAAGCACACAAAAAATATTTTAAAATATATATATAAAAAAAGATTTTTTTATGATAACTAAATTGGTTTAATAAAAAATGAGTTTTAAAATCAAGTAAAAAGCTATCTTATACTATAATAATTAAGAAAACTATTGCTGAAAAACATAAAAATATATCTTTTAATTTTTAAATAAAATTTCCCCCAAAAAAATTCCCTCTAAGGTGTGTATCACCACCCTCCAAAGTATTTGTACGCCAAATTTTATAGTTCTAGCTCTGATTTCTTGAACGGCACACGGATTGTTGTTACTGCGGTAAACATCCAAAGCATGGCTGGTCCATCAAACGCTTCCAGAAATCATGTTTTTATCATTGTAGACTGTGTAATGAAATCAACGGCAGTCACCTGCAACAACTCTTATAATGAAATAAATTTTCTGTAGTTATTTTATATGTTTTGTCATTCAAACCTGCCTCTATAAACGTCGATTTGATTGGCGCAGTATGGCCAAATGTGGTTTTTTGCGCCAATAAACCACACAAACCAACCAACCTATAAACGTCGAAATCTGGTTATGATTTTCACCCTTTCAACTTGGTTTGAGACGCCATGTTCAATTGCAATTTTTGTTTCTCTTAATGTTCGCTTTCAACGCTCTGAATTTGTCGGTCAAATAACAGAATATCCTGTGTAGGGTGGTCGGAACTTGGATCATTTCTAACTGAACAATTTGCATTATCTCAATATTGAAAATTTACCCACTAAGGCTTTGGGTGTGGTTTTGCTATGCTTATTGATAAAGCAGTAACATTTTATCTTTAGTTTTCAGGCAGATAACCCTAAGGTTTTCATGTCCACCTCTGAGGGAGATGTTATTTGAGGCTGTTCATTATCTTTCTAAACTCTAGTAACGATGAAAACGTATAATAACGCGACAAAAAATAAAATGTTGTTACTAGCTTTACGTAATTCAATTAGCTGAACAAGTGCAACTGAATTTCATTCAAAAATACCAGAAAAGAAACACTACTTTAACTACATGTGATTTCATCAATTTGAACATGGTTGTAAAGAAACAATAAGAAGTAATTTTGTAAATGAAAAGCATCAACATTAATTATAATTCTCGATTATATTTGATTATTTGATTTCATATTAAAGCAATAGCTTTATCAAACTAATTTATGTCATCTTGTGTATCCTCCAATCAGTAATGCTTATAATACGATCTAATTAAAATTTCAGTAGAAGATTCCTAATACTTCAGAATTTTTAACTAATTGCTCTCGACTTGTTGTAGTTGATAATGGAGCCATTAACCATTTCATTAATATAGATTGAACTTTTCTTTCATGCTAATCGCATATGCTGGATGGAGATGAGTGCGGACAATCAAAATAGCCTTCACGCATTAAAAACTCACCCGCTAAGGGTTTGGGTGTGGTTTCGCTTTCAATTGTCACGTAACCACACCATTTTTTTTCCCTTTCTTGTTCCCTGAATTAAGCAATTTTGTAACTATTCTTTAATATATTCTTAGGGGATGATCCATCACAATTAAAGCCTGGCGTGCGAAGCTGATGTGTTATTTTGTTTGGGGCCCGAATGTGTTCATATGTATGGAGATTTTAATAATTGGAATAAAGGATGTTTCCACAGCTTGTTAAATTACAAGTGTAGAATTAGAAACAACATTTCGAAATGGAGAGGGATTTGGGGGTGAGTATTAATACTTATTTAGGCTTTGACCATAGAAGTTCCTGGCTTGAAATAATTATTTTTATATATTTTTTGAAGAAAGAATGAGATAGTTTTGAATACTTGATATATCAAGAAAAGGATTCATTTATGGTAATCTAATCTAATTTTTTAAAGGTGTTATTGAACATATTAAAAATTAATTTCTTATTGTTTTAGAGAACTTGACTCATTCGACATTTTTAAATTGTTTTCTTCTATAATTCGAGCTTTCCGGCTTTTTTAATTTCCAATAAACCTACAGTTAAAATATCAACTATAATTCGTCTGCCGTCTGCATCTATCATCTAATATGTATCTATTATTCGGTATAGTTTCAATAGTTTGGAATTAATTCTTTAAAAAATTTTCATTATTTGATTGTGTTTATGAGCACTTGTGTTTCATTTCAAATGGCTTATATAACTTAGCGTAACTTATGTTTTATTATCATTACATCTATTCTAACTTCAGAATGAGTTGGTTTGTTGAATGATAGCCCAATATAACTGAAAAACATTTTAATGTTTTTAATTAAATTTAGTGCTTTATCACAGCATAGTCATAAATAGTCATAAATTAATCATAAATAGTTTCAATTTATGACTAATTAAATGTGAACAGATCTATTAAGTTTTACATTTTTCTGTACCATCGTATATTCAAAGCATAGCACTGTTTCATTATTAAAACAATTAAACTTAAGAAACAAATCATTACAGACATTTTGAGTCTAAAATTTGTTTCTTGCTGTATTCATTTTTCAATTCAAATTTTCGATAAAATGAATTCTTCTTATGTTTCTAAACTAGCCACATTCCATTGCAAATATAATAATTAGAGAAGTTAATGCTAATATATATATAAAGTATATCCGCTGCTGATCATTTAAGAAATATTGTAAATGAGTAAGACATAAATAATTTTAAAATAATATATATATAAAGCAACTTATTTGTTAAAGATATTTTTTTTTAATTTTCACAATATTATTTTAACTACAGAGATAAACAAAAGAGCAGTTTGACGATATTCGTTTAGTTATAGAGTTAAAAAAAATAAGGAATCCCTTTTAATAGTTTTACGATTTTGATCCAAAACATAATTTAAAAATTGTATAAATTGATAAAATTTAATTGAAGCTAGTTATTTTACTGAAGCTAGTTATCGCAGTACTGTTTGACCACTTCAAATCGCAACTATAAAATTAGAAAAAAAATTATCGAACTTAAACTAAGTTTAATTTTTATATCAAATTTCTATAAGCAATTATCAGAACTAAATTATTTGTGTAAAATAGTCGAAACAATACAATAAAACTTTAAAGAATTTCCCAAAACACATCACAAAAATAACATAGAATACAATTCAAATAAAAAAAAGGTAGAGAAAAGAATAACAAATTTGAAATTTTAAAGAACTTGTCAACAACACAGTAGAATTAATAGCAAATTTCACGTGAAATAACAAACATCATCAATTTAAAATCAGAGCGGATAAAAAAATATATGCAGATCGTACGGTATACTACAGAAGAATAAATAATGGATTTTAAGTCTGAAACTTCGCCTCAAGCATGTGCTGTTGCAATAAGGCTTATGATTAACGAAATCGAAGGCTAAAACTAATCTATACATTTACTTAAAAACTGTCAAAGTTATTTCCTTAAACAGATTTACTAGCACAATGCGCTTCAAAATAGATAAACTTATTCAGATTTACTTCTTGCAACACACGAAGCTACTTACAACCTTTTTTTCTCCCATCTCATCCAACCAATGCATGGGCAGCGTCTGAGAGTAAAAAAAAAGTATTCCGAAATTTAAATAAGCTTTTAACGCACTAACTAAAAGCAGGTCTACATAATATTTACTTCATTAGGTAGTCAGTTTTTCCAAATCAACTAATAATAACAGAAGCGATGGTGAATAACTGATAACAGATGTAACGTAAAAGCATTCATCAAAGGTATAAAAGAATTCCAAAAAACACAAAGAAGCCAAGATGGCGTCGACGTATATTAGCCGATCGTCTGCACTTTTCAGCTGCTTTGTTTCTTTTGTTCTTCTTTCTACTTTTTTTTAAAGACTAACCTGTTCGGAATGAATAAGCACTGAAGAAGAAAGTTAAAGCGGCAACAACAATATAATTTTAACGAAACTAAATAATAATAATGGTGGTCTTTTAAGAACGAGTTTTAGAAGCATAAGAACACGTTCTTTAAGAATTGAAAAAAAAAAAAAAGGTAATTGAAAACTTGAACTAAAGGAATTTCCATAACAGGGGAAAAGACCTTTTTTATTTTTTTAAGAAAGATTTCTGAAGTTGTTATTTATTCTAAACTATGTTTCGTCAAATCAATGTGTCATTATTTATATAAGCTTCAAAGATTTTAAATTACGTAAGAACCTATTTTTTTTTCTCTGTAACTTATAGCTGAAAATTAACTTTATTATTCAGAACTGTTCGTAACTTTTTTCTTATATAATTTAAAGGTTGATTTTTGAAGTTTTTGTAAATGAGAAACAAAATTTCATTATATAGAAAAATTCGAGACATACTTTCAAATGTTAAATTTAATCTTGAAATTAATTTATAAATTTTTTAATGAATTAACTCTTTAATGTTCTAATTATTTTCTGACTCAGATGTTAAGTATAAAAATATTGTAATCGTCACAATTTCATACTTTGTGATTTGGATCAGCTCCAACTTTTTTTCCTATCAATCCGCTTATCTATTTTTAAAAACAATTTTTATTTATATATTCTTGTGTTCTTAGCAAGGGAATGTGCTAGGTGAATTATATTTGGTTGCTGACTTTACACCAATATCTCACTGGTCTTTGTTTTTCCAATCATTAGAAATCATCGGATTCTAAATTATACATAGGATTTCATTAAAGCAAAATACCAAATATTTGATCAAAGATATGGAAAAGCAATTCTTTTCAAATATTTATTCTAAAGTGGAATAATATATTGTTAGTTTTAGAATGAAACAAATACAAGTAATAGCAAATTTAAGAACCGCAGTTAAATCTAAATTGTGTCAAAGTTTGATAGATTTAATCAGATTTGACATTAAATCCCAGTGTTTTATAAACAAGAAAAGCATAAATGGTTCTGTGAAAAAAATGTTTTTGGAGCGATAGAGAACCTCTGATATTCTGGAACCTGCTCCTGCTGACGTACAGGTTGTAATATTCTTGAAGAAATATTTTTGACAGATATCTGAATGCCTTAGGGGCCTAATGGTGAGATCTCGCCTTTGGGAAGGTTTCAGGTCAAGGATCGATTCAACTGAAAAACCGTCATGTAAGGTGGTCTGGTGCACGTTAAAGCTCTCGGGACCAAATGTCCTCTCGCTGATGTAGTGTGAAAGTTTGGAGAGAGGGGTGCCACATGAGGTGTATTTCTCGTCATCTGACCACTACAGAAAACTACGAGGTCCGTCCCAAAATAGCCATGGTGTTTGTATGTATGTGGTTTTGTTTCTTTGAGCTGATATGAGTAGTCATTAATTCTTGAAATATAAGTCATACATGTTATTATACACTGTAATATATGACATGTTTTGTAATTTGTAAGAGCTTACAAAATTTTTACGGTTAATGATAAATTTTCCATTTTTTCATTCTTATGTGATCCCATATTTCTGAATTTATAGTCAAACGTTTTGCTTACATGTTTTGAATATATTTGTGGAAGATATATTATAATATTTCATTTTTGTATTCGTGTCAGTTCCTAAAATCTCTTATCTTATGTGGTTTGGAGAGTGAACTACTGATTCGATTCCGTGCTTGTTATCTGATCAAGGTTAAAAATTGCAAGATTCGTCGCGTAATAGTTTTCTATTAGCTTTAAAATCGAGCTTAAATCGAATTATATTAACTTTATGTAAATCATTCTTACTTTAAAAAATTTCTTTTAATAAAAGGATATGTACCTTGCAAATGTTTGTAAGTTGAAGAATGCAAGGAAAACTCAGCGTAAATTTCCATTTTTTTAATTTTATTTTTATTGATTTATTTTTTAGACATGAAGATTTCATGTCTAAAAGATTTAGATAGACATGAAGATATATTTTCTCAGAAATGATGGCAAATAACAGTCTGCGGCTGTTTTTAATCTCTCTCTCTCTTCCCCTTCTTTGAAGCTACTATGCCCATTTCTTCAATGTCATGAGGAATAAAGAAATATCTTCATTTATGAACAAATTACAGAGATTTGAACAATTTTAGCAAAATATTTTGGGGTTTGTTAAAATCAAGTCCTTTTTAAAATGTTTTATTTAAAAATTTGAAACTTTATGTGCTTTGTATTTAAAATACTAGTTAGCATATTTTATTAATACACTTTATTTAAGTATTAAAACTATATAGCTTATTTTATTTATACATTTTATTTAAATATTGCAATTTCTATAGTTAAGATTTGAAATTGACTCACACAAATGAAACATTCGTTCACATTGGCTCCAATTAAAAAATAATGCATCCATTTCTAACAATTCTTAAACACAAGGTTAAAAGCAATTATTACTTTGAAAAGTATTCAGCATAAAATTCCTTTTTTTTTTAGTAAAAACATTTTTTTTTTTAATTTCTACATTTTTATTTATTTATTTATTTGACATTTATTTTAGATGTAATTGTTTCCGAAACAAGTTTTTTAAATAATTTAATTCTTAAAATCAATCGATTTTTTTTTTTTGAAAATTAGAAGTCACATTGAAAAGTTGATTCATTTATTGAAAACAGCAAAATCAAACAATATAGGTCATATTAATAAACAAGAATTCAAAAGATGAAAAACAAAAATGTAACAAAACATTCTAAAATTCATTTAGTAAAGAAATCAATCAAATCTTCTCTTATATTAAATTTAAATGAATTATTTGAATAAATTTTGCAAAATCAGTTTGTGAAAAATTAAATAAAGGGTGTTTTTTTCCCACCTGATACATTAATTTTTTAGCACAGACAGGTCTTTAAAATTGCATATAAAAAAAATTTGTATAGAATTTTTAATGGCTATATAAAATGTTAGAAAAATATAGAAATATTAAACTAATTGAACGGAATTTTTAAAAAAGAAATATAATTCAACTTTGTTATTTATTTATTCACTTCCCTTTCATAAAATATATAATTTCTTATAATAAATATAATAAAATACCGTAAGGATTTATTTTTCTATTTTAAATATTTTTTTAATTCTTTTCAGTAAACTTTAATAAAAGATGGCTTATAGCTATTGAATACTTTTTATTTAAGTATATATTAATTTTAGAAATTTAATCTTGAAAAATTATGAATATTTTTTTAATGAATGATTATTTTTTATTACTTAACTAAAACTGAAGAGATTAAATTTTTAGTATTTGAAAATACGTATTTTTTTCTATTTTAATATTAAACACCTTTTTAAAACATTCTGTATTTATTTTTATTTCGAGAATTCATTATATAGTTTAAAAAATGAATGCATCTTATTAAAATATTTTTTTGTATTTATTATATTTTATTAACATTCATTAAAAAAAGTTAACTAAATGATAGTTAACACAATCACAATTTTTCGTTGTTACAAAAATAATGTTACTTCGAAAATAGTTAGAAAGCATTATTTATGAATTAAAAATAATATTTTTAGTTTCTGTTTGTTATAATAAAAGAATATAAAATATCACATTCTGTCTAATAATGAGATTATAAACTATTTTATATTCTGTAATAAAAAAAGAATTATCTATATAGAGTTATTACGAATATGCAAATTGTAGTAAAAATGTAACAATCATAATAAAGTATTTAATTATTTATGAAAAAAACTAGAATTCTTAAAATATCATTAATTATTATTAATACTGTGTAATATTATAAAACAGTAACATACTTTACTTAATAAATACGAATTTCTTATAAAAATTTATATATTACAAACAAATATTTTATATTCTGTAATAAAAAAAGAAGAATTATATATGCATGGTTATTTTAGAAATGTTATTGTATTAAAAATTTAACAATCATCATAAAGTGGTTAAATATTTATGAAGAAACTGGAATTTTTAAAATATTTAAAATAATATTAATATTTAAAATATAATATTAATATTTAAAATATGTGCTTGCGATATTATAAAATAGTACTTTACTTTACTAAGTGATCATGAATTTCTCTTAAAAATTGATATATGCGATTATATTGTATGCCTATACTAAGCTATTATATTTAGAATCTAGATTCGATACTACACCGCTTTGAAAGTTCCCATAATGATTTGCGCTAGTTGAAGTAAATTTCAAATAATTTTGCTATAATGAAAATTGTGATAATCATTAATTTTAAGCATGATGTCGATTGCATGCTATGAGCATTTGCTTTTAACATTCTCACACAAAATGAAATTTATAACCGTGACGCTATCATTCAGTTGCGATTTATTTCTTTGAATGATCATGCATATATCGATGTTCAAAATACTCAAAAGGATTCAAGCATTCAATTTCGAATTTCTTGTTTAATATGTGTGTTTGAGTATAACTGCATTCCTTTATGTAAGAGGAATTTGTAAAATCAAAAATATTCTTACTTCTGTTTAAATGTCATATTTTCTTCCAAGTTATGATTATAATTATTATTTATCTTTATATAATATATTGTGAGATGAAATGGTAGATTCAATCCATTATTAATAAAAATTGGAAAGCTTTTCCCTAAAAAGTCTTTTACATGGACTTGGTTGTAGTTAATTTCAAGATAAAGAATTTGTGTAGATGTTACAGATCATCATGTTAAAATATAATAGTAATTGAAGAATTTTTAATAAATTAATTTATTATATCACAAATAAGGGGAATTAAAATGAATTCATTGATATAATCATAATTGATGGCAATTATTTGTGTTTTATATTGAAATAAAATTGCGATTAAAATTAGCCCAAGATGATGACTTATTTCAAAGAATATCTTAAAGAAAAATAAATTAATTGGCAAGAAACTTATCTTCAACTATTTCCATCGAATTTTCTATACAAATTTAGTAATACATACTTTATAATAATGGTAAATAAAAAAAAATTGTAAATGTAATTAATTACGGAGAAGTAGTGTTAATATTAACTAGGAACATTTTCATAAGATACCAGTTGCAAAAATAGATTCCTAAAGCTACATTTCAAATGATAAATAAGAATAACAATAGTGTGATTATTAAATTATAAGTAATTCAAAGCACAGTGGATTGGAAACGTTTCCATTTCTTCAACAAATTTGGCAGGCTTCAATAAATTAACAAAAATAGATCCAAACGCCATTTAAAAGCAATTATTTTCAATCATTTCATTAAAGAACAGTTAACAAGTTCGAATGATAATTATTTAGATATTATTTATCTCACTACGATTTTTATATTAACTAAGTGGCTTTATGTGCTTAAAAATTTTATCAATACAATAATAAAAACTTAAAAAGGTACTAAAATATTTAAAATCTTTTTAACATTATGAAAAAATTAAAATTTTACTGCAGGGATAAAATTCTAAATATTGAGCCTGGAATTAGTGTAAATTGATTCTGTAAGACATTTTGTGAGTGAAATATCTTTCTTCAATGAAAACATTCATCTCATTTAGATTAATTACATTGAAAAAATATAAAAGCATCATAGTTTTTACGGCTCGTATATTAAAACGGAAAATAATTAAGAAATAATAAAAAACAAAATTCCATATTTTATAAGAAAAAACGCTGAAATTTTTTTGATAAGTAATTTTCAAATAAATTGATTGAAAGTGGTAGATAAAATAATATAGTAATAAGAAAAATTAATTTAATAAAAATAATGTTTAAAACATACTTCTTTATATATACTAAAAAAATAGAATTTCTTACTAAATTATTTTTTTTATATATTTATAATTCCTCATCATAAATATTAATGATTATTGAAATAGATTTAAATTCATTAATGTACTGTTTCATCAGAATAGAACTAAAATCTAACTAAATGAATCGATTATTTATTAATCACTATTAAAATAGTGAAATGTTATGAAGAATTTACAAATTTTTCAAATTTCAAAACAAAAATGCATTAGTAAATAAATAAAATAATTGGTACCAAAATTTCATCTTATTAAAAATGAAACATGTCAAATTAAATTTTAAAAAAATACTTGCAAATGCTTGAAAAATAACATTAACCGAATTGAAATATTGAATTATATTAAAAGCTTCCTTAATATTCCTATATTTACTTGTTAAATATAACTTAAATTATTTTATTATAAATAAGCTTATAAAAGAATTTTCAATGGGAATTTTTACTATAAAAATTATGTATTTAGAAATATATCTTGTTTAATGAAATTTTGATTTTATTCTATGTTAATATTTATAAAATGTCATTCAGTTCAAAAATGTAATATTTTATCTTAAGTCCATTCATTTTTATAAATAACAAGTTCGTCTACTATTCCTTTTACAAATTTAATTTTTATTTTTAATTTATTTTAAATCAAGACAAAAGATTTCTAAGCAGTAACAATACAAAATTGTTTTACAAAATTTTCAGCAAATGCTGCTTGCTATCTTTGTTAAATCTGAACAATATTTATCCATCACAAACAATTCAATTCTAGTTAACAGCTTTTTGCACTAATTTAATAAGTTTTAAATCATAAAATTAGCAGTAACTGTATTATTAACATCATTGACAAACAAAAATAATGATTTGAAACGAAACATGATACTTACTTTCTGCAAAAAAAATATCAAGTAGAAAAAGATTAAAAATATTTTATTATGAAACCAAAAATTCGATATCTTTAAATGTTACAAATCTTTTCTTGTAGTTTTGAATCAACATCATCATACACAATAAAGAAAAATTCAAGATTTGAAATTTTATGCATTAATAAGAAAAATCTTTAATGAAGTACATAAATTCTTAATTAATGCTTAAAAAATTTTATTTTTAAGTAAATTTAATACAAGTATATCAAAAGGAACAAAATAGAATATGTGTCTTTTACCTCTGTTCTAAATATGAATTTTCATAGATTATGAAATATAAAAATTCTTGGTGTCCGAAACATTTAAGCATAGCATAAACAGCAATTTAAAAATTTAAATTCTTCTGTGATTTTACTACAAGAATGTCAAAATGGCAGTCCAAAATATCATGTAAAAATCTTGAAGCACTTTAAGAATTAAAGCTTTTGGAAACTATTAACGCTTAGGTTCCGGTCCTTCACCGCCAAATTGCGCTGCAGGAGAGAAAAGAGGCCAAGGTTTGTATGCTGGCGATTTTAAATATTTCCGCAGTTCTGGCAAGTTTCGAATCCTGTCTTGATGATCTCTCAAATTTGGGAAATCTGTGAGAAGATTTGGAATGAGATACCTGAGGTAATCGATGACATGATAGGCCATGAAGTCAACATAGGTCACGGAATCGCCTGCCAAAAATTTCCTGTTGCCTAGAAAGTTAGCAACCAATTTCAGATGACTCGGTACTTGATTGACAAAATCAGGTTTCAGCTTCTCAAAGTTGTCGTTGTAACTCAACTGAATCAGACTTGCCCGGAGATCACTGATTTGCTGTTCGGCCAAAGAAACTCGGAGGTATTCTTCTTCGGTTTTGCCATCAAGTTCATGTTTCTTTGCCAGGTATCTTAAAATGGTATTACTTTGAGTTAGTCTTATATTTCCATCGAGGTAGTATGGTAGGTTAGGAAAATCCAATTTCAGAGAAGTCTTATCCTTCTCCCATGCTGCACGATCATCGAAAGTATATCTTTTATCAACAAAATCGACACCTTTGTAGTGTAGAAGAAATCGTATAGGCTCGGCTATACCACGGATGTCCCAATATCCCAAGGTAGGCTGCGACATTTTAAATGAAGTGCTACAACACGCTAATGAAAACTGCTGTATCAAAAATGTTTCAGGTTGCTACTCTTTATATATATATAAGTAATGCAATCTAGAAATCAGGTCTCTGATAAAATATCTCTGTCTACCAATGTTTACTCGTATTTGACAGTAAGTATTTCACATTCCTCGATTTATGCGTCTACGATTGAAAGCAGATTAATTCCCTGACAGAAACGTTTCGTCGCTTAAGGAGCGTAACTTCTGCTTAAAGAAGTAGATCAGATTAGCGTGATAAAAATCAAGGCCGCATTAACGCCAGATCGCAAACTGATAGAGATCTTTCTGGAATTATCAGTTAGTGTTTTCTAAAGGATCATTTACATCGCAACGGTTTTCTTTTTGTTTTGTTTTTGGACTATTTTGAGAAACAAGATAGTGTGAGAAAATTTTTAGAATTCATTCTTGGGTTCATCTGCAATTCATTTCGTAAGAATGAATTGCGGATGCTTTTATTTCAGAGTGTTCTTTTTTTATCCTTCAGAATTTTAAAACTGAAACCAATAGGATTCTCTCAAAAGTGTAATCCCTCATATTCCTTAAAAGAAACTGCGTAGACATCTTTTATTTAAAAGCATATAGAACATAAATTAAAGCTAAATTTTAGGAAAGCATTGATTTAAATTGCCTGAAAATGTATATTCAGATACCTCATATGCATTTAACCACTCTATTCCATTCCGTATTCCATCCATGCAAAAATTGAGTGGTGACGAGTATACTCGTGAAACACCAAGTATGTGTAATATAAAATTATGTTGTAATGAAATGACTTTTTTTTTTGTTTCAGTAATCATACTTATTTATTTAACTAAGCTAACATACAATTTTGCACGTAAACGAAAAGAAACATTAAAATTAATTTATTATTTTAATTTACTGTTAGAGAATGATATTGAGCAAAAAATGGTACTAAGCATAATAATCTTTTTTTTCTTTTTTCTTCTTCTTCTTTGATTTCGACTTGGCCTCAAAATATTCTAAATATTTTGAAATGTACGATATGTTTGAGTTTTTACTAAAGCTGTAATTCAAACTGCAAATTGTCTCTACTTATTACTCCTGACGAATGAACTAATCATAAAGCAAAATGTTGCTTCCATGAGTAGTATACTCCTTCAAAAACAGTAAACTGATTAAAGCTGTGATAAGTAAATGTATGAGATTTTATTCAAACGAAATAGAATAAAAAAAATAATTATGCAGTATGAACAATGTCGAAATTTCTCGTATTGTATTGTTACAAAAAATTTTCTTTTACAGCAAAATACCGTCGATCAATCGTAATGATGCAGCACATTTAATTGCTATAGTTCAGCAGCTTTCTTGCTGTCTCATCCTCTAATTTCTCTTATTTGTCGGCGACTCCGACTCCTCTCACACACACACAACTTTTGACGATCCACACGACTTCTTCACTGCAGCTTCAGAGTGCTCGTCTTTTATAGTTCCGGAAGGCGGGGCTAGAATCTTCAGACCAATCAGGGCGTACCTGGGTGTATCTCGGTTATTACTGGATGGATCGTGAAACTTCTCGAACTTTCTGGAATTATCCATTTTGTCGCCAAACTCGCCAAATTTATAGCCAAGTCGCCAAGCTCTCAGGTCATTGACGCACAGGACAGATCTTACAACGGTTTTTCTTACGATGACACTAGTCGTGCCGGGTAGCAAAATTACAGATTTGTAACAGTATTAAAAACTGTCTTAAATGAAAATCTCAGATATAGCTCAATCAAAATAGAGTGAGAATTTATAATACTGTGCTCTTTTATAAATGTTCAATCTTACCACTTTGACCATGATGCATTAAAACTGCGTGAAGTAAAAGAACATTGTTTTATGAGTGATGTGCAGTGTTGTGTCATGTGTTTTAAAAACTATATTGTCAAAAAATTACGAGGCATGTCTCGTCATCAATAGAAGCTGGCCGACCCTCACCATTTCTGTTCTCACTCTGATGGCGAGAACCAATCACTATGTCGGAAGATTCTCATCCTGATCACTAAAGTGTCCCCTCTCAGAAGGAGTCTATAAATTATAGAACATGAAATTAATATTATTAACTTTATGTTGATATTGTTACGAAATTTCCGGGGTTCGTTTGGATAGTGGATGTTACATGGTGTGAAGAACGCTTAATCAGCAGGCGGCAGTAGAAAATAAAATAACGACGTTTATTTACACGAAGACACACAGGACAGCACAAAGACAACTATATACAGCACAGAAGACGATTATCTTCAGCCGAGTCGTGCAGCAACAACAGCATACACAGCAGCATATAACAAGACAGACAGACAGTAGCGCACAGCTTAGTTCAGCACTAGTTTCACTCCGTCGCTGCTCCGCTTATCTTTGGAAGGCCAGTTCTTTAGCGTCGTTTCCGACTACTCTTCGACTCCACTGGTCCACGACTACTCGGCAGCGGCAGGACTGCTTCCTTTTATAGGTCTCAGGAGGCGGGGCTAGAAGCCTCTCAACCAATCAGGAACGTTCGAGGCGTAACTCGGTTCCTACTGGACGGCTCGGGAAAATTCTCGATGTTTCGGGTATAATCTATTTTGGCACCAAAGTCGCCAAATGGTCGCCAAGTTTGTCGCTAAGCTCTGGAACCTCCGACGCGACACCGGGCTCCGTCCAAGACGGATGACTGTAAAAAATACTTTCCGATGGTGGAACCAACTATGCTGGGAAGCAGCATTACAGATTCGTAACAATATTAACATGAAGTTAATATTAACATTATTAACTTCATGTTGAAATTAACATGAATATAAACATTCATTATGTTTGTTTAATTATTATCATATTTAACAGCACAAGACGTATTCATATGGAAAGACGATCCACCCTCGTCGGAATGCTTTTTCACGAAAACACCAAAGACGTATTGCAGACGTCGGCAAGCAATTATCACAGAAGTAAGTATATGTTTGAATCACATCAACTAAAATTGTTCTCCAAAGCGCAGTTTGCAAAAGCACAATCTAAGGTCACAGCCGAAAATTAATTCATTTAGAAGATACAGATCTTTTTCCATTTTATAAAGTCTCGGACACTTTGTTTGTGGTCTGGCTGCGATTTGAAGTGGATTGTTGTGACATCTGTGAATCTTTTGCTAAGTGGAAGTGGTTAAATAATGTTGTGTACGAACATGAGTGTATTGCAATTATAAATCATATAAATAAGTAAAGACATATACATTTTCGCAAAGTTATTGACATAAACCAATGAGAGTGGTTCTCAAATTTCCTCGCATAATTTCTAATAAAGGTGTTTTGACAGAGAACGCATTGCATGCCATTGGCGTACAATAATTATGCAATACTAACTTGGGATTTACTGAATCTATGGTGTAATCCTTGGCGAGATTTCCTTTTGGTGATTACTCTCTGGCCTGCATTTAATAGAATTTGTGCTTTAGACAATTTTTTCTACCGATTGAGACAAAAATGTTACACAAAATCACACACCAAATTTCATATATTCTAACCATCGGATTTTTTGTGTTATCGTATTAACATATTCTGAAAATATAGACCAACAGATGATCATGCCGTTGTGAAATTTGGCTCAAAATTTGATATATGTCTGCACTATAAATGTTAAACCTATGTACCACATTTTATCAATCTAATTCTCTTTGTTTTATAGTTATTATGTTAACCCTTATTCAGATAGAAATTTGATAAGAATCGACAAATTTGATCTAAAGACCGTATATCAAATTTCATCTGTTTAGCTCAAAGCGTCTTTGAGTTATGATTGTCACAAACAGGTAGACGGACATTTTCCAAAAAAAAAAAAAAAAATCGAAGAGGTCTAAGAGAAATCTCGAGATTTTGATGAACTGGAGATTCATCAAGATTTCGAGTTCGATTTTTTTTACGATTACTATTTTTCATTTATATTTTTTGTACGAGAAAGTAATAAATTAATTTTCGAATATTGACTAATGTAAAAATACATTGAAACGTGAAATCAAACTTACCAGTTTATTGAACTAAGAACCTCATAATGAACACTCTTGCTGTCTCTAGAGATTCGCTTTGAAAGTGGAAAAACCGAATTCCAGTAATAATAAACTTTTTTCTTTCTGTGACAAATAAATATGTTTTCCTTTTTTAGTTTTATAAAATTTTAAAACAATTTCTGTTTAGCTGAAAACAATGATTAAAAGTTGTTTACTTTAGTTGAATAATTTCTTCTAAAATGTTGACTGAAAGTTATTTAAAGATAGATAACCAATAGTAATAAAACCTCAGCACAAAACCGAAAGTTGGCATATAAAATATTTGCATGCATGTGTTTACTGTAACCATCCGTTGGAAGAGAAAAACAGGATGTTTAGAGATTTAAACCGAAGTAAAAGAATAATGAAATATCGAAACTAAACTGAGATTAATGCTGTAGAAATAAATGATCAGTGCATCATTAAAACAATAGAAAATAGGAATTTTAAGACTTTGAAAGTACAAAATCTCCTAGTAAATTGGGATTTTATATATATATATAATATAATGTTTGTGCCGAATTTATTGTTAAATTAAATCGAGAATCGAATCCAACTTTTCAGTCCGCTTGAATAAAAATCCATCATTCCATTGTTATTGAAATGAAAGAAAACTTCTATTTAAAAAATAGACAAAACAATTGTAATGTATTTTCATTTTATTACGAAATAGAAGAACTTAGAAATGTTTCATTTGTAACTTTACAGAGCAACAAATGAAATAGTCATAGCAAAGTTCTTGTAAGCTTGTAAATATTTGGAAAAACTTCTAATGAGAAATTTAAACTCGCATCATTTAAAAGGTAATTATTCTACATTTCATGGAATAAAAACTAAGTATTAACTTCAAATATTTAATAAGCAATACTAAATGGTATTTCAAAAATGTCTTTCTGAATCAGAAATATCGCTCTTCAAAACGAGTTGCGTACAAACATAGCTACTTTCTATCACAATCGCCATGATGATTAGGTAGTTGCCATGTCAATGAATTAGGTTTCCGATTCTGTCTTCGAAGAACATTGTCCTCATTGATGGGAGAGGGCCTTAATAGTCTTTTAAGCTTCTCGTTAATCTTAAAGTTCTCTGAATTTTCCTTTAAAGAAAAAAAATATTGTTACGAAATTTCCGGGTTGGATAGTGGAAGTTATATGGTGTGGAGAAAGCTCAATCAGCAGGTGGCAATAGAAAATAAAACAACGACGTTTATTTATACGAAGATACACAGGACAGCACAAAGACGACAACTATATACAGCACACAATTATCTTCAGCCGAGACGTGCACACAACAAGACTCTACTGCAGACAGTAGCGCACAGCTTAGTTCAGCACTAGCTTGAATCCGTCGCTGCTCTGCCAATCTCTGGAAGACTCGTTCTTCACCGTCAATTCCGCCTACTCTCCGGCAGCTGCAGACTGCCTCCTTTTATAGGTCTCAGGAGGCGGGGCTAGAAGCCTCTCAACCAATCAGGAACTTTCGAGGCGTATCTCGGTTCCCAATGGACGGATCGGGAAAATTCTCGATGTTTCGGGTATAATCTATTTTGGCGCCAAAGTCGCCAAGTCTCCAAAGGATCGCCAAGTTTTTCGCCAAGCTCTGGGACCTCCGACGCGACACCGGGCTCCGTCCAAGACGGATGACTGTAAAACAGTCTTTCTGATGATGGAACCAACCATGCTGGGAAGCAGCATCATAGATTCGCAACAATATGGAGCATGAATGTCTAAACATTCATCCTCCAAAGTCGCAATCCTAGCATACTAAGTGGCCAGCTCATTGCCTAGAATTCCAACATCTGCCAATTCTGCCGAACTAAAGGGTGTCCCAAAATGAACGCAAGATTTGAATTTGCCCCCGTGCTGTAAAGTATTGACAATCCTATTTAAAAAATCATTTCACAGATGATAGTTTAGGATTGGTAAAAAGGGAGCATTACAAGGTAAAAACAATGTGCTAACGCAAGATTTGAAATAAATAAAAAACACAATTATTTGTCTTTAAATTGTTATATTTTTATTGAATCATAAAGTATACAGGATATCGTTATGTATGGAATAACACATACGACAAATGGCCTCCTTAGCTTTGCTGGCACATATTCACTCTTTTGTCGAAATTTCCCATGACCATTTTGCATAAATGGGGCTGGATTTCGTTGATTCGTGATTGAATTTCCTCCTCCTTTAATACACGCGTGCTTGTAAGCTACTTGGCATAGACATTTGGCTTCAAACGATCCTATAAAAAGATATCTAATGGTGTTAAAGCACACGATCTAAGAGGTCAATTCTCAAATTTCCGAAATGTAACCTCCAGAATTTTATTATTTTTGAAATATTGCTCAACCATGGAAAACATTGTAATAGTAAGAGAAAATTTTAGAATTAAAATGCAAGTTATAATATTTGACTTCCTTGAAGGGGTTTTGAAACATCGACAATCAAATTGCCAGTTTTAATTATCTAGATTGGAACCACTGACAATTGAATATTCAATGTTATATCAATTCAGCAATAGTGGTAGCGGATGATTTTTTTTATGTAGCAATATGGTTACATGCCAATATGGTTCGAAATTGCTTGGTTTTTTTTTAATTCCGTGCATTGATGTCTAATAATTTATAATCATTAAAAACTTTCGTGAATCATTTTGAAGCCTTTTTAAAAATCTATGTCTGTAAAATAACACCTGAGCCTAGCTTGCGTTGTCAACATTTAAACATAACAAAAGTAATTCAAAAATTCTTTGAGCTAGAATGAAATTTGGTAAAAGTTCTTTGCATCATACTTTTAGATTTCTTTCAAATTTTGGAAGACAATTTTTTACAAGATATCTGTCTGGCTACCTGTTTGAGTATAAATGAATTAAATAACAACAAACCGCGAAGAGCTAAGTAGATAAAATTTGGTAGCATCTAAAATACAAATACTTAACAAATTTGTAATGAACTCTGTCAAAAGGTTGACCGGACTGTATTTTCACACGCGTATAAACGAAATAATTCATAAACATGATAACTTAACAATGAAATTCTGTGTGCGGTTTTGTAACTACAAGTCTAGGTTTGCTTCAAATTTTGGATTCAATCGGTTGGGAAAAAACGAATCTAAAACACACATTTTATTTTCGGATACTATTATCAGCATGCCAAAGATTAATCACCAAATAACTCGCCAAGGATAACACGAAAGATTTTGTAAAAATGCTCACTTCACGCAAGAAGTTAATATTCCGTGGCTATTAAACATCCATGTCATGCAAGGCGTTCTTTTTTATAAGAAAGTATGCGAGAAAGTTTTGGGGAGACCATTATTCTTTAATATGTCAATATTAATGTTGAATAATGATGATTAATAATAATGAATCATAATGATGATAATTAATATTAACTAATAATAATAATAATGATTAGTAATAATTAATAATAGTAATGATGATTAATAGTAATAATAATGATAATTAATAATAATGATGATGATGATGATGATGATTAATAATAATAATAATAATGATAATTAATAATAATAATAATGATGATGATAGTAATTAATAATAATGATAATTAATAATGATGAATAATAATGATTCAGCAGCTCTAAGGTCGATTACATAATTTTAGTAAATATATTGATTAAAACCATAAAGAAATCCTTTTATAGGATATTTATCAACATGATTTTGTGAAAAATTGAAACTGTATATGATAAACATTCATGTATATATTAAAAGAATTTTGAAACAAAGTTGCTCTGTTTCAAATTCCGTTAAATTTAAATATGCCAACATTTTTTTAAATGACTCATCCTAGAACAAACGATAAAGTGACTCCTTAAAAAACGTCACAACAATTATCTGAGTGTTCAGTAAAAATTTATCTATTATGGCAACCTGAAAAGAATTGTAATATTTATTAATATAACTTTTAGAAACATTAAAACTTAAATTGATAAATGTCCCATGTATGTTTTTAAAAGAATATTGGAACAAAACTGCTCTTGTTTAAATTCCATCAAATTTAAATATGCCAACATTTTTTTTAAAATTGACTCATCCTGGGTCAAAAGACAATGTGCTTTCGTAGAATGATGTTTACATCACAGGGTTTAGTAAAAATATTTGAAATATTTTGAGAAAAAAAAATAACGTGCATTTTTCAAAGATTCCCAGAGATGAGCAGGCACTTCAGAAATCTGTCTATTATCTATTAATCAGTTTCGAAACATGAAATCGACTCTCGTTATAATATTTTTCATTCCCGCTTTGTAAAGAAGAAAATACCTCCGAGGCAAATCTGCTACGGTAAAGGAGAGAAATAAATAAATTAAGCTAAGTCCGTCCATCAGTCTTTGCTTTCAACTCTATGAAAAACGATGTGTGGACGGTGTTGCCAGTTTAAAATGGATAGCCATAATAAGAACCGAGGCAGCTGGAACGAACATAAAAAAAATAAATAAATCGTCTGATTCTACGGCTCAAAAAAAAAAGAAAAAAAAGAACGAACAGTAAAGCCCTCTGCTGTTTAAAAGCTTTCATTTATTTATTTATTATTATTTGAAAATGCTTAGTAGCTCGATTGGTAAAACTGCCTGCAGTCAACGTCGTGCAGGGCACATCCTTTGCCTGGCCATACCTAGTTGGGGTTCAAGTTTAGGTCAATAAACTGGTGGGGTGCCTTTTCGTTGAAAAAAATAAATAAATAAAACGTGACTTTTTTTTCAACATTGCTTTAGGCGAGTTGGAATTTTCACTTGTTGGTTGGTCTGGGTGACTTTTAATTTTTTTTCAACAAATGTAATTGCATTATGCCTGTATATGATTTTAAAAAAGTAATTACGAACTTCTATTTGCAATCATTGGAGAAAAAGTGCAATCTTTACCCATTAATGATGAATTAGGATAATCCATCTTCATTTTAGAAATCTTTCAACCGTTTTCTCAGTGTAGAAAGATTGGAATGAGAATTGAAAGTTTTAGTCAGTTTTATAAAAAGATTGCACTCAACATAATTTCTTCTTTTCATCAAGAAGTAAAACGGATGAAAAAAAAATGTTCTTTTAAATAAAAAGAAGCAGAATTACACGTAGCATATGACTTTTAGTTTAACCCTTAAATGCATAACTATGTAGATCTGCATCATATGTTTAAAACTTCATATCTCTTTATGACTTATGCAAAGTGTTTTTTCATTTTAATTTTACCAAATTTATTTTATCGTTTCCGAATGCAACTAAAATTTTTAACAGTTTATTTCTTTATCTGTGACAATTTCCATTGTTGGCGCGCTGTCTGAACGCAATTTCATTTCGTTGGGTGTTATGAATTACGATTGTTTACATAAAAAGTGCCGGCGTCCTGGCATAGGGGTAGCGCGTCTTCCCCGTGATCTGGGCGTCCCGGGTTCGAGTCCCGGTTTGGGCATGGTTGTTCTTTTGTTGTTCTATCTGTGAGATGTGTGAATGTGCCCTCCTGTAAAAAGGGGTTGTGCAAGCGAATGAATGATGCGTGAGTGGCAAAGTCGTACTCTTGGCCCTAGTTGGCGCTGCTATAAAAAATAAGAGACGTTCCCCCTCAGGCTTAAATCGCAGTCTTCGTAACAGCGGGTTTGTCAGTGGCAAGTGCCATAAGAAACAAACAACATAAAAAGTAATAAAAAGATACAACAAAAATTATTTTTGGATAGACACAAAGTAAAACGAATAATATTTATATATTTGCATATACTGATAAATTTATGCACGAAAAATGTAGCGTTTTTTCAATCTAAAAATACATTAATATGCAAAATCGGTTAGCTAATCCTGAAGTTATTTTGTGAAACATTTTCATATTTGTTAGGTCTGTTTAAGTATAGGTATTATGTATGTTTCAAATATTATATTATTGTAAACAGTAAATTTATAGACCTCAAGGAATGATTGTTCAAATGATGTAGAAATACTTCAATATGTGTTTTTCTTTTTTGAAATTTTTTTTAAAAATCTCATATGGGGTCTTTAATTTTGTATTTCCCCCATTAATTACACCCATTCCCCGGTTGATTTCAAGTTTTATATATTAAAAATAAAAAGTCACGCATTTAAGGGTTAAATATTAAATGAAATTTATAATGAATGTGTTAAACGTTTGTATTGTATTAGCATATTAAGTAACAAAATTCTGATCTGTTGCAATGTGTGATGTTGTAACTTTATGTCGGAAATACTTATTATTCATTATGAGTATGTATCTGAAATTTCTAAACATTGTTTAATATTTAACATTACATTATGTTACCATTTTATAATAAGCTGTAAATTCTTGATTATACATTGCTATTAACTCTAAAGTATAGTGAATAAATCAAATGTATTTAATCGCTTATAAAAGAGTATTTTAATATAAAAATTAGCGCAAATAATCGTCTTACTTTTAAAAAAAGTATAAATTGACAAATTTATACGTACAGATATATTGTTTATTATGTCATAATTGCATACAGGATTTTTACAGAAAAGGCAATCTATTCAAAAGCCTTTTTGTGTTAAATTCTGTTATTTTTTTTTTCGTATGTTTTGCTATTGTTTCCAAATGATCTAAAATCTGCAATATGCATTTGTTTATAGAATAATTTGAAGGAAATAAAAAATATAAATCTATATTTCTTTAAGCAAGACACTATTTTCAATTATGTTACTTAATTTTGTATTAATGTCAGCATCTTTATTGCATTACTGAATCTCCACTTTTTATAAAACTCTTAATATGTAGTATTCATTGCTACATATCATTCACAAAATCACTTCAAAAGTGAAACTTTAAGAAAATAAAGGTCCTTTAGAAATTGATAAAATTACTTTTTGGACATTTTTCTCATCAATACAATCAAAGAAACATTTAAAAAAAATGCAAAAAACCTGTTTTAAAATAATTTTTATGCTATATTTAATAGAATAAACACCAGGAGCAAAAAAGTCTTAGATAAGGGTTGTTTTAATTTTTTCCATTAATTTCTCGAAAAATATATTTAAAGGGAAAATGAAATGGATTTAATTTATTAATGAACTATATTTTAGTGTTCCAAAAACTTTTTACAGCTAAATTAGATATACATAAATGAGAGATAACTTTATTGATGAATACAGGGAGTTTCAAAAATGTAATCACTCTTTGATAAGATTTTTTTTAAAAAATACGATTTAATATAATTCCATATTAAATTTAAGAAATTCATTTTATAATTAATTATAGAATAAAGGAATAATTAATTAAGGACAAAAAAGAATCAAATTTCTAATTATAGCTAGTTTTGAACTATAAGTATTATATTCCAGGAATCTCAAAACAAAAAGCACCCCAGTTTGATTCAATTAATACTTGGGGGAGGGGAAGGGAGACTCATTGGTGATGGTAATTAATGTATTCATTAATTTGAGGTACGAATTTTGAATAAATATTTTTAATTCAATGGAAAGTACCAAAAGTTTTAATTTTAGGTACTAAATTGCTAATTACTAAACTGTATCATCGCCATCTTTCTTTTGTTTTAATGCAGTATTTCCGCAGTTTATATTCCTTACTATTCAAATGCAGCACGCATATGTCAGCGCAAAAATGGAACCTAACTCAATTCACATAACACATTTCTGCATTTATTGGAAAAACGTAGGCACGAATATCTGAAAAGAAAATTGACATTTATTTGGCATTTTACCCATTCGTGAAACTTATAGCTGTGTTTTCTTGACAATCTGCTGACAGATCATGCATTCGAACTTTTTAACAGTTTGTCATGTTTATGGGCTTCTATTATATGATGGTCTGTACGTATATCCAATAAAAATATTTGCGCTCTTTTACAGAAAATTTATTTTATTTTTATCGCAATCCTAAGAAGTATTAAACGCGATCAGTTAATACTAAGGCTTTCATATAATAAGTGAATTTAAATATTTTTTTGTAGTATCATCCATTATACATATACAATTTGAACAATCACGATTAGTTTAGAATTTTGTAGTTGTATAACTATCCTAATTTTAAAATAGTTCTATAATAGAACATGCGCGGAAACTTCGAATCGTATTCGTATAATATGAGCCCACCTAGGTCGGTACATTCTTCCATAAATATCCATGTTACACAAGCGGAAGGACGTTTCATAATTCGACATCTTATTTAAAGAGCGTCATGTGCACATATAGAGAATATATTTAAAGGAATCGAATTTCTAACCTCTATTTCTCCATCCCCAAAATTATTACTATGAAGTGATTGAGTCCCAGAAAAATATGATTATTTTGTTTTAGAAAATTTTTCTTTGATTATGGTTTGATGATCCTACTTATTATTTAACCCTTTAAAGAAACATTTTTTTCTAGTCATATTATGTTAAAATATCTTTAGGCTTGAAATTAGAATAAGAAAAGGGATTCATTTAGCTTATTAGATCAATTTAATTTGATTAATGAATTAATTTGGTTAATTAATAATTAAGCAACAAATCAAGACACATCATTTTGTGTGAGATAAAGAACTGAAGCATCTAAGTTTCTGACTTACTAAAAAAATGTGTCAGAACTTATGCCAACCTATATAATTTCATACAAAGATTGCTAAATTTGGTGGGAAACATACTTCCCACGGCCATGGAAAGGGTTAACTTACATCTTTCTTAGAAGTACTTTGGGCGTCTAGTTGTAGCTTCTGTATCTATCATTATTATTTTTAATTTATATCTTGTTCCTTTTTTCTATTTATTACATACTTTTATATAATTTATATTGTTTCAAATTTATAAAGATAGAATTTTGTAATTGATTTTTTTACTCACTTTTTGAAGTTCTAGACGATTGAAGTTTTTTGTACTTGCGTATTTGTATTAATAACTGAATTCTGCTTTAATATTTTCAATATTTAACAATCAATTACTCTTTAATTTTGTAAATTATTGTTTTGTACCAGTGGCACCAGCTGGCAATGAGTTTGTGAAAAATCTATAGAATTCAAAAGTTGAAAATAGTTAAAATCTTTAAAAAAAATATGTAGTTTAGTAAACTACTAGAAGTATATTACTAAAACCTTTTTAATTAAATTTATTTTATTCATTTAAAATATCTAGTTTTCTACTAAGCTTCAGTAATGAAACGAAGTATTTCCAGGAAAAAATTAGGCAACTCCATTCTGAAGGAGTTTAGAGTTTTACATGTAATATTTTGTAGTTAGATAAATATACCTCACTTTTGATGCAAGAAAGATAGAAATTCCAACCATAAGTTTTTGCGTTACCTGGGACTTGGAGCATATTAATTTAAAGCAAAAAAGCAAATTGGGTTACCTTTGGATTTCTCTTTATTCTATTACTTCTTTCATGATAACAGTTTTCAAATATATCACTTATCTACTACAAAATATAATTGTAATAGAACTAGCCAACAAAAATGTATAACAATAGGATGCGCTATTTTTAGATGGGCAGATAATGAGATGCATGATATTAAGAGAAAATATGGTAAATTAAAAATATAATTTCCGGTTTATAAAACAGAAATATATACAGTATTGCCCTTTTTTAAAAGCCTTTTTTTAGCCCTTTTGAAAAAATAAAGTATTGTTGAAGTTAATTTAATTATTTATTTAAAATCCTTTTTCATATAAGTAGAGAAAACATACATCTTGTAGCTCGAAAAATATCAATCCTAATATGTAAAAAATAATTAAGAAATGAATGAAAAAATAATATTTTCACATAACCTAGAAATGCGAATCTTCCAATATATTTTTCTATGATTTTCCAAAAGCTTCAAATATTGGAAACTATTTCCATTTTTTGGACCGTTGAATTAACATCAATAATCAGTTATTATATCATCAAATAATATCCATCATATTAATTCCTAACTATGTCTGCATCTTTTATCTTAGTGTAGCGTATATTTTTTTGTAGAAATAATTCTACACATAATGCACATTAATATTGATTCAACGGATAATGCAAATTAATCACTATTTTTGTTTTTCATCAACTTTCTATACAAGACAAAATGACAAACATGACAACACATGACAAAAATGTAATAAACTATGATAATAAATAATCATAGGACGATATGTTATTAGTGACTGCATTTTCAGGGCAATTAAACGATTTTTAATTCCTGTTGGTATAAATTTCACAAAACGAGCTTCATGGGTATTTATAATATATAAGAAAAATTGAATCATCTTGATAATTTATTTTTAAATTCTTATTACTGAATAAAAATATCTTGTCATTCTGACATATTTTTAAATGATTACTATTATTTGTGGAATTAGCTTATTGATAACGAATAGTATCCAATCTATTTGATATATTTTCAAATGATGATGATTATTTGCTCAATCGGTCCATTGGTATTCAATAATATTCATTCAATTTCGCTCATTTTTTTAATGATTGTTATAATTTATTCTAAAATCTCCCGAATTTTGATAAATATACTCATTGGATTTGATATTTTGATAGGTATTGATGTATGTGTTATTTTAAAAATCTAATTTCAATAAACTAAAGTAGTGAAATATTCATTTGAATCAATTTTTTTTCAATACAATATTATAATGATGAATATTGTTTCAACTTCATCTAAAATAACATCGTGCAACTGAATGAACTAACAGATTCAAAATTACATTTTTTGTTATTATTGTTTTCTTTGTCTTCAAAATTATATAATCTACAAAAATTTCCAAAAGTAGCTAGTAACTTTCAATTCTAAAAAACAAGTAGTCCTGACTCTTCTGTGTCTGCCTACAATCATTCGAAGAATAACCCTATTGATCATATTACTGGCAAACAATCAATGAATACGAAATACTTTAAATTAATACAATTATTCGATAATAAATTAATAAATTTATACTAAAGAACCAAAAGTATTCCTTTTCATATAAATGATTGCTATTATTTGTCATAAAATGTATGTTCTTTTGATGAATGTGTTCTTAGGAATGATCGATGCATTATTTTGCAAATCAAGCTGAAGTTATTAAATATTCATTGGTAGCAAAATCATTCCAACATAATATTAAAATTACGAACATTGTTTAGTCTTTATCCATTGTAACATCAAACATCTGAATAAGCTAACAAATTTACAATTGTACGTTTCAATATTATCGTCTGCTTCTATCAACAAATTATACATTCAATAAAATCATAACTTGAGTTTTTTTTTAAATACAAGTTCTACAGTAGTTGGCAACTTTCAGTTCTGGGAAAGAATCAAGTTATCCCAATTCTTTTGGATCAGTATAAAGCCGTTCTAAGAAAAACACAACCCATCATTCTTAGAAAATTAATAGTTTTAGCAGCAACGTGGTTCACGCTTTGTGCTTATTCTTATTCGAAGCATAAAAAAAGAAATAGATCAAAGAAAAGAAATTGAGCGATGATTCGAGTTAACCCTAATCATTCAAAAATAGTTCCGTGCACCTCACAAATATAGAAAGAAATAACCGATGGCTGAAAACAAAAGAAGAAAAAAATATAACATACATATCGATCGACCATTTGTAATTCTACCGTCGAAATTCTGATTGGTCTGTGAGAAGCACGACGTAGATTAAATGATGATGGATGATTGGCTAAAATTCGGAACGCTGATATTAAGTTTGAGTTGAGATGAACGGGTCCTTCATTAGAAGCCCAAAATGCCACGTAAAAAAAGATGGAGTACCTCAGAAAATAACTGACTGTCCGAATTGATGGAATATTTAAAATAAAATGTTAACGGCTCAATTTCTTGAAAGGAGTTTGTGAAATTAAGTAATTATGTGCTAGTTTGGGAGCCTCGTAGCTAAGTTTTGGAGTACTTTCTTTGTTGCCTTGTAATATATTCTGTTGACGTTCACGAGGGAGCTATTTCAAGAACGCTGGCGGAAATAAAAAGAAATAACTTTCACACGATATCCAGCGAAATTCTTGAAGTGGTTTTAGAAAAAGATATGTGAATTTTTTTCGATGATACGAAATACTACGAATGCAGAAATCATTAATAAAGATGTTTTGAGTATCAATTTTAATGCTTTTTGTTCTATAGTATGAAAGAAGTCAAATTTATAGTTTAATGTATATTTGAACTAGCTAAACCCTTTAATACTGAAGAATAAATTTTATGTTGCATTCACAAGACTAGTTTCAGAATATAATATTTTTTTCTTAATCTTTTCTTATTAGCTTAAGGTTTTGCATTAGTTGAACTTTTTCTTTTGTGTGGAAACTGTTGCATATGTTTTTCTACAGTAGAACTCTGAAAGAGATGACACAGAAAATGTTGGGATCCCAAAGTTTCCCACAAGATCTATTTCTTTCAGATACTTCAACAGTTGCCAGAAAAACTGACAAAGAAAATCTTAATTTAATTTTCGAACTTGGAATCAAAGTGATCCCATATTTTAGCCAAATTAATGCTTCCTTCTATCAAACCCTGCTCTAGTTAAGACCCTGTCACCATCTACATTTCGTTTTAATATCCTGAGACTATCACTTTTCGGCGATTCTACCTAGCTAAGAGGTGAAACGCAGAAAGATGAGCACATTTCCGGAATTCTTTGTCCTTGATTTCTGCAACATTAAATACCTTTTCGTTCAGTCCCCCCCCCGCACGCGTATTTTAATGCCGTATAGTTTATGACTGTATTATTGCGTATTGATTGCTTATATGGCTAGTTCAAGAATCGGAACGTATTACCAGACGGTCATGGCTCATGTGGCAAAATAGTTTTCAAGAGCGGTAAAAAGAAGATTTTATATAATATCATTTAATATGACCGAGTATCTATGGTTGTTAGTTTCAAAATATTATCAAAAAAATTCAATAACAAATTAAAAAAATGCTTTACCGTAAAAACTTTATTATTATTTTGAAAAAAGTGAATTATCAAATTTTTATAACAGAAATCTTCTATTTATTCATCATAATTTAATTCTTAGGCCTCTTACAGTGGATAAAAATTGTTTTAAAGTATTTTACTGCGAATTAGAATCCTTTCTCGTAATATTTTAAGCTATCCACAATTTTTTCGTTCGCAATGTCTATGAATAAGCCGAGTTCACTTTATCGTTAAATGTAAACATCTCGTTTCATATTTCCTATCACCTCTGACTGAATGAATAGATTCTGTCGCATGTATTTGGAGAATTTTGAAATGCGGAAATTCTATATTTTAATTCGAATTTATTGATAATTACAATATTTTTTTTGTTTGTAAGCGAGAAAGTTAAAAGTAATGGTTTTATTCAAAATCTGGTTGTCAAAACAAAATCATAAGAGAAAGAATATCTAAAATTGTTATAAATATTGTTAATTTGAATTTCATTTACTTTCTTAATATATTGTACATTCCAACAAATGTCTAATGCATTTGTTTGCTTTGATAATTTTTGTATTTTAATTTTCTTGCCATGATGGCAGCATGAGGATGACAGAAAAAGTTTTTTTTTTTTCAAAACTTTATTTTATTTTTATTATTTTCTATAGTTTAATCCTTAATATATTCTATGGTCCGTTTTTATAATTATTGTGGAATAATGCTAACAAATGTTCACAAATTCTCTTCAGAATGAAGCATTTTGCATTTGTTACAAGCTAAATAAAATGACTGGTTGATAATTAGTTTCTAAAAATATTAAAATATTACACTATCTCGAAGAACACTTAAACATATAAAATCTCTTTACACTAGTAAGCAAAGAAGTAAATGGAAAATCGAACAAGAATTTTTAATTTTATAAATATGAAATAAATTTAAATAAACAGATAAAAAAAATTATTTGGAAAGAAACATGATCGAAACTGAATCTGTGAATTGTAAGACAAATCCTAAAAATCTAAAAGTTGCTGCCAAAAATAATGGTTTTCAATCCATATACATTCCTCCTTTTCTAATGCGGTTTCCCATTATTATTAATGTGAGAAAGTTGCATGATTATTTTGTATTCACAGCATACATTTATACCATTCTGATTGTAAAAGTATAAACAATAAAATCACAAACTAGGAAAAGATAGTTTATACATGCAGATTTGGAAAACTATTGAAGCAGTATTCTATTTAGAACACATCAAGATAGTCACTCATTTAGTATTAATATTCGAATAGAAAAAAAAAATATTTTTAACCGCGTGACTTATCCGTGATTCACGACTATTATCTTGTTGCTTCTGGCGATAGGCGAGGATCGAACTCGCAACCTTTGGGTTCGTAGCCGGGTCACGTCCGGGTCACCAATTGTTGCGTTCGTGCATCAACAAAAATAAAATGCAGACAAACGTACAATAAAACTAAATATTACATATAGATAATATTATCAAATTTACATCAACTTATTTTCATTCAACCTAATAGCATCGTTTTTTAAACAACAAGTTCCAAAAGTATCACTGTTGCCAATCTGAATTTTACAACTATTTACAAAATAAAATTTATAATTATTAAAATAATCGTTAGCTACTTTTAAATAAAATATTTACGATTTATGCCTCAACAATCTAATTGTCAACCATCTTACTAATAAGATAAACTCTTCTTTACGATATTGTGAGATAGCAAAGAAGGGCTTATCTAATTAGATAAAACTTCGAAAAGCAGGCAGTGAACGTGTGAAAAATCAAGTGCAATAATATAGATTTTTTTTAATCCCAAGGCGTGTAGTCATAACAGAAAATGAAAATCCAAATAGGGCAAGTCAGCTGCTGTTATGAAAAGTTCTTATGTTCTAAGCAATGTGGGTTAGAATATAAATTTAATCTAATAATAAAAGAAACGTCAGAATATTTGAAATGATCACTTCCATATTAAGCTGCTTTATATACATCCCATTAGTTAAAAGTTTACAACAAATTTTAATCCTAAAACAACTTTAAAATTTATATGATTTAGGATGGATTGCATATATTTTATACATAATCACTTACTATAAAACCGAACCTCCACTTAAGTATATCATGTAACAGAATTTTGTTTCACGTGTAACGTCATGTGACATGTGATTTATATTTTGACTGCTTGGACTTTAAAAATTTAAGTTAATTTAATGATTTTTAAGTTGAAATATTTTTAAAAGAACATCCTAATTCGGTAGATTTATTGAGAGGATCATACTTTAAAGAAAACTTATTTATTTTATTTCCAATATTAGCTTTACCACTTTTATTTTATTTTTATTTTATATTTTTGAGCTCTTTATTTTGGCTTCCTTAATTTTTCCCCACTTGATGTTTAAATAATTTAGAAGTAACAAAAACTTTAAAGCAAATATCTTATGTTTGGCACAGAATAGTCAGGTCTAGAATTAAAGCCATAAAAATTGAATCAATTTATCAATTTCAATTTAGCAGGTTCAAATAATCAATTGAAATAAGCAGTAACGACAGCATACAACAACTATATCTTAATAAATTGATTTTATATCGATTTGTGATGAAAGAATGATATGTTTAAGACATTCCAATATGTACTCTCTAAAAGAAATTTCCTAGATCCATCCATAAACATTCAATGAACGTCATTTACTTTAACGAATGATAGCTTTGTCAGAAACCTTTTTAACCGGAACATTTATCACAGAAAAATCGCAATAAAACTAACGCACACACACACACATTTTGTTGCTAACTCCTTTGATGAATTGCATCAGCTCGCAAGATGAGATGGTAACCTCTGCTCTGCAACTTTCCACAATTTTTAAATTCCCGTAACTTGTCAAGTAAGCGTGGTTCCCGGTATTAATATTTGCATATTCGCCAGCGTCCCACCATTAATACCCATCCCGGACAAAATGATGAATATTTCTCTGGAAATTTTTAAGCCCTGCCGACCTTTGTGGCACCGACAGATGGCACTGCGTGCGATCGACTCCGGAAATGATTAATCACGTGAATCTCTTACTTCCGGAACAATGGCGTATTTGCGCAAGAGACTAATTGCTGTGAGGTTGGTTTGGGGATCTTTGTCTAGAAGACTCCATGCTTCAAGTGCCAAAGACAAAATAGAGACTGCTTGCATGTAGCTGACCGCGGCGGCACAGTCAGCAGATTCTGGGAGTTGTTAACGACGTTTGCACTTTGCCTTAACCTCGGAAAGATGGGCTTTTGTAACAAAATCAGTCGTAAAGTTCAGAATAATCATTCATGAGGATTATAAATTGTTAGGAGACACCTTTTGTATACATGCGGCATATAAGGATCTTTACTGATCCGGATTGTGCCGTATGTTGCCAAATAATTTGATATAAATTTATTGAAATTATCTGCGTTAATAATGACAATGTCTGTACAAATATCAATGATTGTTAAAATCTTACTGTTTAAACTTTTCAAGTCATGACGATTGAATATGTAAAAATAAATGAAAACAACTTTTTTAAAATTAAAATTACTCCATAAATTACATTTGAATTTTATATGACAGAAAATCAACATTCTGTTATATTTCGTAATTATCTCCTGGTATAAATGGAAAAGATAAATTTATTTGCTAAAATAAAAAAGTGGATTTCATTGTGCAGATTTAATTTACAATTAAAATAAAAAGATGCTTTTCAAATATTTTTAGCATATGAGCAAAAATAAAGACACGTAAGGAAATAATCTTTTCGCAATAATTCAAAGTGAATTATTATATTTCAATGCTCTTCATGATATAGTAGTATATATTCGGTGCTTGAATTGAGCCTGGGCTTTCTGTCAGTTGTCTTTAAAGTTTTAGATACGAAATCTAAATTTTAAATCTAAACACTTAAGTTCGCAATTTCAGCGTATAATGAAATGGTTGCACTATTTATTTTTTTTCAAGTTATGCTAGCCTGCCAATCAAGTTGGCAGACTCGTTTCGAAAAGCTGGTGTATTTGTTGCTGACATGAATGCAGAAAATTGGAAGATTTTTGAAGATATTATCTATTTTTTCAGAAGCTTTTTTTTTTTTTTTTTCATTTTTCTTTCCCCATCCTGCACGTTTAAGTATAGTTCTCCGTTTCAACTCCACTTTGGTTAGTGTGTTGTACAACTTTTTCCGAACTTCTTGCAATAAGAAAAATTAAATACGATAATCAATCAATTTAAGCTATGGTGACCGATGTCAAGTAATTATTAGTACAAATTTATTTTTAAAATCGTTGTACATCGCATACTTTCAAGATGTGTTACATTTTAGGTTTAACAATATCGTATAATCCACGATACGGTAGATTTTCAGTTTAATTATGTCTTATACTTACATAATTATGTCTTATACTACGACAGGGTACATTCTAGGTTTAGCTATATTGTATACTTCCACAATATGGCACATTTTAGGTTTAGCTACGTCGTATACTTCCATGACATGGCTCATTTTAGGTTTAGCTATACCATGTATCCCACGATATGGCACATTTTAGGTTTAGCTACACCGTATACTTTAATGATATGGCAAATTCTACGTGTAGATACATCGTATACTTCCACGATATGGCACATTTTAGGTTTAGCTACGTCGTATACTTACATGACATGGCATATTTTAGGTTTAGCTACACCGTATATTTTAATGATATGGCAAATTCTACGTGTAGCTACATTTAGGTTTAGCTACATCACATATTTTCACGAAAAAGCATATTTCCGGTTTAAATTCATCGAATTCTATCACGATAATCACTTTTTGGTTTTAACTTCGTCGTTCAGTGAGCAGAATCAAATGCGTTTTTGATATCTGACGCATTTCGCACAAAATTTGATAGTTTTTCAATTTTCGTTTAAAAATAAAAGGCTAAATCTCAGCAATCTACTTCCTCCGTTGTTGAACTCAGCATCAAGTTTATATATTTTGCACCCCTGTATTATAATCTTTTATTAATTAAATCTGCCTATCTTTTAATAAATTAATTTAGTTGCACATTTCAATATGTTTTGAACTTAATCAAAATGACGATCATTTGCTTCATTACTTTTTTAAATTTTAGTAACCTCGTGGAAATGTATATATTTCATTTATTTATTTATTTTGATTCATGATAATTCGATATCCTCTCTTTTAGAAGCAGACATAGCACATACTCAAGCAGAAGCTCAGTGTTAATAAATACTGTAATAATAAAGTTAAATAGTAAATAACACCAATTATACTCATTGAAATGTTTTTAAATCATCGAGTTTATATAATATAAAAATTTACTTATTTGAAACCGGGGAATAAAATTTTTTATTCAGTCTGCCTGTAGCCTCCTCAACTAAGCGGTCCTAGACTGCTGCCTATTCGGAAGTACAACACTGATCGTGTTCACATATTCAAAGAGATGAAAGTAGAATTAGGAAACATTTTAGTAATAACAAAGATGTTTATCAAAATCTCAATATCGAATTTGAAAGTTTTTAAAGAACTCTAAATTTTTAACAACTCAAATTCGTACATCGATTCAAAACTGCAGAATAAATATAACTTGTATCGGAATAATGAGTGATTTTAAAAAGGATAGATGATTTAAGGTAGATGACTACTTTAAAAAGTCGATTTTTTTTTTCGCGAAATTATAATTTTTTAATTTTAATATTCTTAATGTTTGAACGGGTTTCTTTATAGAATTTTGTTTCTATTTTTTTGAGAAATAACGCTGATTTTTATATTTGCATTTACACACGTTTGAATGCTGTTTTTCATATTTTGATGCTATGTGTTTGAACTGGTTTCTTTATAGAATTTTGTTTCTATTTTTTTGAGAAATAACACTGATTTTTATATTTGCATTTACATACGTATGAATGCTGTTTTACATATTTTGATGCTATGTGTTTGAACTGGTTTCTTTATAGTATTTTGTTTCTATTTTTTTGAGAAATAACACTGATTTTTATATTTGCATTTACACACGTTTGAATGCTGTTTTTCATATTTTGATGCTATGTGTTTGAACTGGTTTCTTTATAGTATTTTGTTTCTATTTTTTTGAGAAATAACACTGATTTTTATATTTGCATTTACACACGTTTGAATGCTGTTTTTCGTATTTTGATGCCATGTGTTTGAACTGGTTTCTTTATAGTATTTTGTTTCTATTTTTTTGAGAAATAACACTGATTTTTATATTTGCATTTACACACGTTTGAATGCTGTTTTTCGTATTTTGATGCCATGTGTTTGAACTGGTTTCTTTATAGTATTTTGTTTCTATTTTTTTGAGAAATAACACTGATTTTTATATTTGCATTTACACACGTTTGAATGCTGTTTTTCGTATTTTGATGCTATGTGTTTGAACTGGTTTCTTTATAGTATTTTGTTTCTATTTTTTTGAGAAATAACACTGATTTTTATATTTGCATTTACATACGTTTGAATGCGGTTTTTCATATTTTGATGCTATGTGTTTGAACTGGTTTCATTATAGTATTTTTTTTTTTTTTTTTTGAGAAATAACACTGATTTTTATATTTGCATTTACACACGTTTGAATGCAATTTTTCATATTTTGATGCTATGTGTTTGAACTGGTTTCTTTATAGTATTTTGTTTCTATTTTTTTGAGAAGTAATCCTGATTTTTATATTTGCATTTATATACGTTTGAATGCTGTTTTACATATTTTGATGCTATTTTCACAAATTCTAATCTTTGATGGAAATTTCTTACTAAAAACTTTAAAAATTAAATTCTAATCATAATTTGTTTTATCAAATTTGGTGTAATAATTTCTCAGTAAGTTCTGTAGTTCCTGAACTAGAGAATAAGTAATCTATTCATTTAGAAATATTTTATAGTTGCTTTAGTGCTTGACAGTGAAAAAAAAATTGAAAATTTCGTGTTATTTGTCAATCAAACCCCAGTATTTTAAGAATGAATAGAAATATAGCTTATTTTTTTAGTTTAGGAACTAGATAATTTAATAATTTTAAAATTCTAATTACTGTTCGTTTCAATATCCTGGGAATACCACTTTTCGACGATTCTATCTCACTGAGGGGCGAGGCCTGGAAAGATGAGCGCATTTCTGGAAAAAAGATTTCTGCTGTATTAGATACTTTTCCGTCCGATTTTTTTCCACGTATATTTGAGTGTCGTTTCTGGCTATATTATTTTATTTTAATTCAAAAATTATTTATTTTATTTCCAAGTTTACTTTATAGGTAAATGTAAGTATTTCCTTCATTTATCCTCCTTTTCACCCTTATTTTGATGAACTAAACCTGCTCTAAGGCGCAAAAGCCAGGAGGATTTTAGAATCCGCAGGAAACAATAAATCATTTGATAAACCTCTAACTAGCAGAATTTTGCTTTACATCTTTTTTAACCAAACAAAAGTCCCTTTTTCCAATAAAAAAAAATTGCACTTAATTGATATAATTCAGTTTCCTAAATATATTTTTTTCAATATATTTTATGCAAATATTCAAAACATTCCAATTTTCGAATGTTTTTCAAAAAAAAAAATCATCCCCAATATAATCACATTTTTAAAAATTTAGTCAGAAAATGACAATAATTCAACAGCTGATTCGATAAATCCTTAAAGAAAAATAACCTTGTTATGAGAATATATGTCAAACAACAACAATGCGCAATCCATACAGAATAGTGCACTGTTTTCAACAGAAATGAAAAATATCTCCATGTCTATTGGCCTTTCACCTCAGCGCCACCTTCGGGAGACAAGGGAAATTCATCATCCACACACAATGGCGGCTGTAATTTATTGTCGGTAGCAAAATTCGTCCAACCCTCGTTCGCTGGCGTCGGATATGTACATATGTCAGGGGCGATATGCGTGTTGTCAGTTGGGCTTTGGCCTCAATGAACACTGGTCAGCTGCCGGACAATTCTGCATAATGCCCACTCATCGAGGTGGCATATTTTGAAGCACAGTGCGAGATATTTAGCTAGCAAATATATAGGAGCTATATGGACTAATATTTACTTGCGCGTATATGAGTCTTGGTAATATGCGGTATAAATGCACTGGATTCAGCAATGATTGGTGGATTATGAGTATTGCTTTATTTAATTGCTACTTTATTCGAGATATTTGTTTGCTTTAGAATGGGATTTAATTTAAAATAATTTATTGTAGCCCATTTTTTAAATTCGCTTTTATTTTTTTTCCCTGTTATATGAAGTGTATTAAGAGAAAATATTGCATTGGCTTAAGAATTCGATATTGAATTTTTTAAGAATCTATCGTTTTAAACTTGTAGCATTTTTTCTTAAAAATTACTTTGTAATATATCTATCTGCTATTAAAATCGAAATTCAAAACACAAAACCCATAAGCTGAAAGAATGAAATTTTATATTTACATCAAAATCGAACACTTGTATGCAATATTAGAAATGAAATTCGACATGATATTTATTGGCGTTATTATAGATAGACAACAAATTTGAAAATCCCTTTAAAGGGTTAAATATTTATAATTCTTTCTATTCAGAAACGCGTTAACATCGGTAAAGGAAATTTAGTATGCAGTTTTGACAGTAAAAAACGTAAACCATATTTCTGCCAAATTTTGGATCCAATTCATCAAAAGAACGAAAATTTACGTTCACTCTTTTCGCCTTGCAAAAAAGTTAAACTCAAAATGAATCATATTGTGTAAGTATACACTATACCATAGGTTCCCAAAGTGGTCCAGGTGGACCCCCAGGGGTCCATAGGAGACCACACGGGGGTCCACGTAGACGTGAAAAGAAAACAGGAGTTCACAAGTTGTAAGTGGGGGTCTACGAAAAATTTTCTGGTTTTCATAATAAAGAACAAAAATTTTGGCTTGGATTTACCTATCAACGTAGGTAGGTACTCAGATATATTCGAGACTCAGTTCAAACACAGAATTAAATAGAACAATAGATAATAGTACAAGTGTACACCACATGTCGAGACTTCCAAAGTGCCGAAAGTGCGCCCGCTAGTCCGGGATGCTTGTTTAGACCTGCAAAGGGATGAAATGCGACTTGCGCTGTGTTACTTTTTTTAAAACTGAAAATGTGCTACTTTTTTTTTTTTTCTTCTTCTTCTTAACACCCCCAATTTAGGGTGATATTTTTTAGGAGTTTTGAGAATACAGTAGAAATGTAGCAGCAGGGGGTCTACCGAAAATAGTAAAACTTTGAAAGTGGTCCACGAGAAAAAAAAGTTTGGGAACCTCTGCACTATACCGAAGAAGCACTTACAATGATTATATAATAATTTCAAAAAAAAAATTGACATAAATAGCCTAAAGAAATTTATATCTATACATACATTCTTTATATTTAAATTATATTAATTATGAATATTTTGAATTATTGCAACCCCCCCCATAAATGACCCTGGACCCCTCAAAGAATCTTTTTTATTTCTTTGCATCTAAATTTAATATTTTACCAGCGATATTTTAAAGTAATGCTAGTGTTTTAGAATACTGTAAATTTTAACTCTAAGTCGAAGATCTTTGAGGATTTGGAGGTTACAAGATTTTAAATTATCTCTTCGAAAGATGACAGCTCATCAATGTGAAATGACACCTTAAAAACTAATGATCATGGACTCGAGAATCGATACATCAAAGATTCGACATATAGGTATAATTTATGTACATCGCATTTACAAGTTTCTGAAAGTACGGACCGATAGACGGTTAACCTAGTGTTCGTTTCAAGCAAAATTTTATAGAATTCTACGCTGTGGATGTTAAATTTGTGAACCAAATTTAATCTCTCCAGATCTCTTTGTTTTGTAGCTTTCGTTTAACGTATATTGGGACAGCTGGGCAAACAGACATCCTATAAATTAATTGTGCTCAGAATTTGATGTAAACATATAAATTTGGTGTAAAGACCGTATACCAAATTTCATCTCTATGACTAAAAGCGTTTTTGGGTTATCTTTATCACAGACAGATAGAGAGATGGACATTTTCCAAAAATGTGTTTTTCGAATTCAGGGGGGTTCTAAAACGTGGAGATGCGTCAAAATCTCGAGTTCGAATTTTTTGACGATTGCTATATTTTCTCTAGACTGCGTATATAAGAAAGTAAAAATGTAAACGGCTTCAACTTCAGCTTGACAATGAAATCTATTATTGAAAAATATACAAAAAATGTTATTAATTATTGAATTGAATCACTAACAAGTAATATATATAAAACAAAATTTTTTAAGTCAATTCCTACTTAGGTCAACATTTTTTTTTTATTTTAGTTACTTTTTATTAAATAATTACAAAATTGGTGACAAACTTGGCGACGTATTTGATGACTTTAGCGACCAAATAGAAATTATTGGACAAATTTAATTAATTAATTAATATTTTTTAAAAAAACTGTATTAACATCAAGTGTCATCCACTACAAGTTTAAAAAAATGTATTTGAACTTGAGTGGATGAATAAAAAGTATTTTATTAACGATTGAAAATTTGAACAAGATATATAGATAGAGAGAGAGAGAGAGTGAGCTAATAGTAGGAATTGAGAAAGACATTTTTTTAAGTCTTATAATGGTGTGAAAATCCGTTTTTTTTGTTATATAATTTTCAGAAGCTATCATCGAAAAACATCACAATCATGCTCCATTTTTATTTAATTAAAATTTCAAAAAAATCCTTCTGAAGTGTAAATTTCCACCTTTCAGTGTACTTTGATGTCAAATTTGGTCCAACGGTCTGGAATTTAGTGCGCAACACACACACACACACACACACACACACACACACACACACACACACACACACACACACACACACACACACACACACACACACACACACACACACACACACACACACACACATTCTCTTTTATTATTATTAGAGGTTTAAAAATAGACTTTATTCATTTACGAGGAAATACAAGTAGAAGAACTATTCCTTGAAACCAGCTAAGAAATTTCAATAAAATTAAACCAAAACATAAACCAAAGCAACATAGCTTTATAGTTCGATTCCCTTTTTTGTTAAAAATATTTGGCATTATTTAGTGGAATTTCTTAAATTATGGATCAAAGAAAGTTGCAGTTACAAGAAGTACTTACAGTTAGATTAATTATTTTACATCACTTTGTGCTCTGTAAAATATTTACGCGCAAACGATTTCATTAAAAGAAAAAATTTATTGAAGGCAGAAATTGCAAAGAAAACTAAATTACGAAGTTCAAATATTTTACGCATGAATTTCTCATTACATGGTTGAAATAAAATACATTCCTGTAAAGAACGATAACGATTTAAAAAATATATTTTCTTTTTTTTTATCGTCAAGTCAAATAAAGTATGTTAAATAATTTTTTTAAAAATGCATGTTAGTTATCAAAGCAAAATGTGCAGTCAGAAATCTTTTTCCTGTATTTTTCATTTTTAGTTCCAACCATTTCTGTTTTTCTTATATATATATATATACATATTTCCTTTAAGAAATACCATAAATTCTTGACGCATGATTTCATCTTTTTTTCTTTTGATTTAAGTTATTGTCATTGGTAATTTATCCCCCAAACTCTATCATGGAATTGAACCAAGAAGAGAACAAAAAAATAATTGCGAAATAAGAAATTCAATACTTTTAGAATAAGAAAGGGAACATCTTTTAAAAATATCCAGTTTTCTAGCAGCTTTTCAGTTCAACTGTGTTTACCACTGAAAAAAAAAGGTTTCGAAAAAAAAAAAGTCACTAATTTAAACTGTCGGCATTTTCGAATAAGATTTCCTTTCACATTCAAGAGAAGTGGGGGGGGAAGGAATCAAATTGAATGAAAGGGGGGAAAAACAAGGTGGAAAAATAGATTTTGTTCCAAGATCGCTAAGAAAGAAATTCAATTTATTTGACCAAAAGAAGAAGAAGAAAAAAATAATGAAAAACCTGAGTAATATAAATTTAATTTCGTTGATTCTTTTTAATGTTGAAGTTTTAACCCAAAATAATGACTAGCTTTTCTTCAAGAAAAATATTTCCCCTCTGATTGTAAAATTTAAAGTGCCAGCTTCAAAAACAACGCTTTCTGTTCATATTATTAAAGAGGGTTTTTAAAAAAATTGGAAAGCGCTACCAAAGTATAATTCAAGCGGTGATTAAATTGAATTCTTTTAATGCGCCAATTATTATTTTTTCTTCTTCTTAAAGTTACGCAATCAATCCCCAACTGTTTTCTGCATGTTCAAGTTTTTACCTTCAAATTAGAAGGCAATCTTTCGGATTTTAATTTCTCAATAACTCAGTTGCCACGATGTTTTTATAAAATTCAAAAAAGGTAAAATGGATGAGCTATGATTCGAAGAAGCGTATTTTTTTTTCATTTCGGTTATTGTAAGAGAAATGTTGATAAAATTATATTTTAACGTTCAAGAACACCCATAAATATAATTGGTTCTGAAAGATTCCTCTGATTATAATGTAAACTTAAAATTATTATTTAAAGTTTTACATAAACATTACTTTTCGAATACTGATACTTTAGCTACATTTTTTTAAAAAAATATTTATTTAAGGTAAAGTTTACATAGGGACAATCACTTCTTCTTGCTTACAGTCAAACACCCCGCCACCACTAACGTAGCAATATCGATAGGATTTGTTGTGGCTGACTTCTGTCTTTAGCATAGGCCTTCCATAACACTGACTGATTCACCAAACTGACAACCTCTTCGAGGCATTTTGCAAAGTGGTCAATCACTGACCTTATTTCTCATCTTCCCGTTCACCTGTTCTTCCTATTAAATGAAGAATAAGCCATCACTTAAAGAAAATCTCCACGAAATTCTCAATATTCCTCCCAATTCTCGTATCTCAACAGAAAACCAAACACTTTCAAACTTTCAAAAAGTTGGTAAAAAGCTGACACCATGTCCTTCAAAGTTTTAAGATAGTCTGTTACAATCTGTACTGTAGGTACTTGAGTCATCATTTTCAACTTTCAGATTCTTTCTTAATTCCGAGATTTCTATGCTTTCCTTTGAATAATAGTAAACAGTTCCGATTCTCCACAGATTCATTAATTGCCCTACATTCTTCCAAATCTTTGAAAATATGAGAGAAATCTCATAATTTTTTTTATCTTTTTCTTTTATTGTCCATATTTCCCTATTACAATTGTGAGATGATTGTATGACTTGTAGGACTGATAGAGAATCTGAAAAAATTGAGCACTTCTGTCCATCCTCCACCCTTGCACAGTACTCAATGGCTATCTTCAGAGCTTGCACATCTGCCTGGAAATTTGTGGCATGGTTCAATATATTCACAAGACTTTTATCGATCTCTTTCCCATAGTAATATCCAACTATTGCTGCTCCAATTTTATTATCATTTTTCGAGCCATCTGTAAATATTTCTATTCAATCCACATCTGGCATTTTAATTTTACAACCCTGAATAAACTACTATGCAGGGTGTTATGCGAACTTGTCAAAATATATCTCATAATCTTTACTGCTGAAGCATTTGTTTACTATTTTAAAGGAACAATCACAATCCAAGACCACACTATCCGAACAAAATTCTTGTCCTCGTGCTGTGACATCAAGGACACACACGCTGAATGGGAAATGTAAGAGATTGTAAAAATGTGATGTCCAGTCCACACTTTTACTGTCCAATTTCCAACAAATATGTACATGAGCATCGAGATTTCAACAAAACAATAAATTAAATTACAAAAAGATTTTATTGGTTTTTCTTGTTAATTTTTGCTACCAACAATTATCCCAATGTAAACGAGGTCATAATCTGACAAAGATAAAAAGCATTAAAAGACTTTATATTAGAATATAACTTCAATATTAAATATAAACATTTTCAGACATAAAATGTTAAAAAAAATTATAATAAAATCTGTGGCGCTGGCATAAATATTATTATAACTTTACTTTTAAACTAATTATACTATTATATTTATTTGAAATTGGCATCAGATACAGATGGTATTTAGAAAAAAAATATTCACTATATTTATTACCATGTTAATTATTTGAATCAGGTTTAGATTCTCAAAACTTAAGTAAAAATACATAGTTCATTATATGAATAATTAGTAAATTTATCACTAGATAAGTTTGAGAGACAGGATTCGAAAATGCTAATTATTTATTCACATTTTCCTCAATGAAACTATAATTTTTATACACTGAATAACAAATATTTTGCTGAATAAAATGTTATAAAGAAATCTTGCCAATAACGTTATTGTCTTGGAGATTTGCTAAGCTTTGTCATCCATCTTCTTCATAATTTGAGATTAAAAAACGAAATTTGCAAACTATATTCCATTGAATATTTCCATCTAGGCTTACAAATAAACTCTCATTTCTGACAAAATTGCTGCTAACTGGTTTGCTGAAAAATATCTCTTCATTTTGATATGACTGCCATCTTTTTATTGAACAGTTTTCAGTTAGTTTTAAATAGTTAAACCGAACTGAAAAAAAAAAGGTTCACACTGACATTTAGCGTTTTATTTGTGCAGTTTTTAGCCATCACATATTGGCATCAATGCAGGTCATGTACAGAGATCCACTTCGGTCAACCGAATGATGAATCTGTACAGATCAGTCTGCAGAACCACGTGACCAGCTCAGCGAAAGCGATGGAGCGAGCAGCCTCGATCATCCGGGGATTTACTCGTCCGTTCCCCAACCTCTGAAGAATCATTCCTCCAGCAACAGAAGATGGGGACGTAATAACCCTCACCCCCTACTTTCCAGGAAAATCCTGTTTGTAGGAAATCTTCGAAACCACCAACCGAGAGGAGAGAGGGGAGTTCCAGATACAAAAAAAGAAAAAAGGCGAAGGGGGTCGGTAGCTTGAGCGGGTGGGGGCGACTTCCCGACTTCCTTCCGTGTTTATGTGCGGTCTGCGGCCGCCCCAGGGCTTTTTCTGTGGGGTTTCCGCGGAAAAACAGACGTCAATATACTCTTTTCCCGTGTTTACATAAGCTCTCGAACTGGGGGATTCGAAGAGAATGGAATCACTTGAGTAAGGCTCACGCAACAATCTTTGTACCATTCGGCGCACACCCCCTTCCCACTTGTGTAGGGTGGTTTGTGCAACATTCTTCCTCAGCGAAGTTTTCCATTCTTGAATAAAATTGAAAGCAACAACTATCTCGGATAAGAGAACATAATGCCGCAGTCGCCGCTGTTATCCGGTAGAATGAAGCCGAAATTCCATTTTTATGAATGCAGTTGTAGAAGCAGAGTTATCGCGGACGGAAGAGTTGGAGCACGCAAAGGACTTTCAAAATTTGAGGGCATATAAAGATTTCCAGGGTTATAAAATAGCACGTTTTCTGATGTAGAGTTGTAGACAGAATATTTAAGAATTGTTTCTCATTTCTTCTTCGCATACAACATTGCATGTTTCGAATTACAGTAGTTTCAACATTTAAATTTGTAATCTAGTTACAGTAATAATTCATTTAAATGGCAAAAATCACTCCCAGGTATATAACAGAAATAACAATAACTATTATCTATACGATGGATCATCTTTTTAGGAAATCAAATAAATTAGCAGATTAAAGAATTTGAATTAGTATTTGAAAACAGAAAAATAGAAAAGATGCGGGTTTATTTTTTTAAAATTTTACGGGAAACATAAAACGGAGTGTCCAATCCTGGTTTTCTTCAGTTGTCCGTTATTTAGCCATTTATTTAACGACGGTACTTTAAAATAATCTTTAATTCCGGCTAATATTTTCACAATATGACTATTTTTTCTAACACTATTTGGAAGAACAGTAAGAATTTATTTCCAATAGAAAGTAGTAGATATCAACTAAAAATAATATTAAAAATCTTTTATTATTAATTAAATTATTTTAATTAATTAATTTTCTCTTCCTCCTGGGTTTATTCTGTACTTAAACTTATCTAATGGTTCAAAAATAAATTTGAAAAATTGATGGTAAAATAATTGAGTAAATAAAGAGTTAGAACTTACGGGTCTGTTGGAAACAAATCTTGTTTCCCCTTTACAAACAAATATCATGTAATCATATTCTTCGATATATAGCGAAGAAGATTCGATATATTCGAAGAATATATATAATATATTCTTCGATATATAACTAATATATAGCACTGAAATTTCAAAGAATTTAAAAACAAAGAATTCATCTCGTTTTTTCCCTGAATTCTTCATTTGGTGCAATCAAAACAATTAACAAAAAAACATTTAAAATTGACCTTTTATCATTATAATATGCATAATATTTTTTAACAATTAGAATATAAAATTTTTGCCTTCAAATAAACAAAAATGTTTTATAAAAGGCATTAAGCAGTGAGTACTACATAAATTAATTTTAATCCATGTAACGTACGAAGATTTTTGCGTATCTTTAAAAAAAATAGCAAGCAGAAGAGATCGAGTTTTGGACTCATAGTCTGGTTAGAATCAGTGTGAGAGACTGAAGTACTTGGATTTCCCATTCCATTTAAGAACGGCATGACAAAAACGACGATCTTACGAAAGAAGAAGAAAAAAAGCATACGGGATCAACAGCTTATCAAAACACCACCAACTTTTCAAAGTGTCACGCTCTTTTATGAACTTTGACTGATGAAGCAAACGTATCTCCTGTTTCCTTCTAATTTTTTTCGACTCTTTTTGTAATACCAGAAGCGATAGAACATCTGTTTAATACCCTCGTGTCATCTGCGAGATTTCACCCCTTAAGCATGCTGCCGCCAAGTGGAGATTAGGCCATGGATACCGTACGACCAGCAAGTTAGAAAAACTCTTAAAAGGCTTAGTTGCAAAAAAATAGGGCAGCGTTCACCATACAAGATCTGCTAAGTCCGCACCGTTGACCCTATCATACCTTGTCGAGCGTCCTTACCACTATCTGTAGCAACACCTACCCCAATAATATTCCTCCTTCCCTCAGGTGAAAAAATTGACGTGTCTGTTATCAAGGTGAAGTTATCGGCACGCTTCAATGCCTCCTCCACCCCCAAAGTCTTTAGGACACGTCGACTATTCCTGGAATAGAAAAAGAGATCGCGACCGGGAGAGCAAAGGGTCTTCCTTATCTCTCATGTCGTGACGTCAAATGTGCGTGCCAGAGAAGCCCCACTTCATGGAGACGAACAAAAGTTTAGGAGATGAAGAGGGAAAACGTTGTGGAAAGAGTAAAAAAATGAAAAAAGAATCACCAAGAGTCTCTCCCGATAGAGTTAGTTCCTCCAGATACCGACGGTTGCCAATTCAGCTGTGTGTAGTAACTGGAATCTTCTTAAATTTTTACCCTTTTCTTGGCGGAATTCCGGGGCTGGGAAAAATTGAAGCGATACGCCTTGGCTTCTTTAGGAAGTTGAAAAGATACCAGATGAAGAGCTGGCTCAGAATACAGACCTCTAGGGTTCTGGCGTTTTCCGTGAATTATTACTATATAAATAAAACGCATCAGAGTATTTGTAGCTTATTCTGGATGGTCTCAAAAATATTTTAAAGGTTTGGAATATTTGGAGTATCAAATATAGAAATGCTTTTCGGTTTTTCTGTAAAATGTTTTGCTTCTCGTACTTTTGTCTACATGTTTCTTACGAAATATATGAGATAAAAGAATAGATTTGCGATGCAATGAAATTATAATTAACATTTTGCCACAAATGGCGATTTTGTAGCTTTCCAGTTTTCTACAGGCAAATAAGTGGCAAATGAAAATCTGCAAGATATAAAGTGTACTTTATTAATAATTTTATTTATTAGCAAAAAATAAAGGAAAGGTATTAAGATAAAGGTAAGGAAAGATAACAGTATAAGGTAAAAGTAAGGAAAAGTAAAAGGCATAAGGTAAAGGTAAGGAAAAGTAAATGGTATAAGATAAAGGTAAGGATAGGTAATGAAAGGTATAAGATAAATGTAAAGGAAATAAGAAACATATTTAAAATATTCTGTTTATAATTCTACTTCAAAAACGGGCTATTTTATAATCCAAGATATCTTTATATCCTACTCACTTTATATACAATTAAAAAGCAATATAATGAAAATAGCAAGTTTTATTAATAATTTTATTTATCAGCAAAAAATAAAGGAAAGGTATTAAGATAAAGGTAAGGAAAGATAACAGCATAAGGTAAAAGTAAGGAAAAGTAAAAGGCATAAGGTAAAGGTAAGGAAAAGTAAATGGTATAAGATAAAGGTAAGGATAGGTAATGAAAGGTATAAGATAAATGTAAAGGAAATAAGAAACATATTTAAAATATTCTGTTTATAATTCTACTTCAAAAACGGGCTATTTTATAATCCAAGATATCTTTATATCCTACTCACTTTATATACAATTAAAAAGCAATATAATGAAAATAGCAAGTTTTATTAATAATTTTATTTATCAGCAAAAAATAAAGGAAAGGTATTAAGATAAAGGTAAGGAAAGATAACAGCATAAGGTAAAAGTAAGGAAAAGTAAAAGGCATAAGGTAAAGGTAAGGAAAAGTAAATGGTATAAGATAAAGGTAAGGATAGGTAATGAAAGGTATAAGATAAATGTAAAGGAAATAAGAAACATATTTAAAATATTCCGTCTATAATTCTACTTCAAAAACGGGCTATTTTATAATCCAAGATATCTTTATATCCTACTCACTTTATATACAATTAAAAAGCAATATAATGAAAATAGCAAGTTTTATTAATAATTTTATTTATCAGCAAAAATAAAGGAAAGGTAAAAAGTATAAGGTAAAGGTAAGGAAAGGTTTAAAATAAATGTAAAGGAAATAAGAAACAATTTTTAAATATTCTGTCTACAATTCCATTTCAAAACCCTGCTAGTTTATAATCCAGAATATCTTTATATCCTGCTCGCTTTATATACAGTTAAATAACAATATAGCAAAAACAAAGTTAACTATATAAATGATTAAAAGTAGAATAAAATAATTAACAGATTAAATATGGAATTTCAAAAATATTTAATAAAACAAATGATAAAATAAAACAACTATTCTATAAGATGAATATGCGATAACTAGATTAATGAATACAGTGGAAAATCAGCTTATTGAAAAATCTCTATGCTTTTTCAGGGATCATAAATTTTCAATAATTGAATAGTTTTCTGCATATCGATGAGAATTTCTATATATCGAATAAGAAATTTCGCTTATAAACTTATGTATATTTTTTACACTGAAAGAGCATGATTTTGTCTATAAGCGGGAAAATAAAGAAAAAAAACCAGTAACAATTTTCAGAATAAATTAAATTGTTTTTGAAGAAATAATAAACATTTGTCTGCGAGTCATATTTTAGCTTTCATTCTATAAATCTTTCCTACAGTAGACAGAGTAACAGCTTCTGAGTTAAGCACAGCTCTGGGCTGCAAAGGGTCTGTATAAGATTGATGTAATTTGTGTCTCCCACACCAGGTGGCTGAATTTGTATTACAGTTGTTTTCTCCCTTTTACTTGCACATATGTAAATAAATAGTTTATTTTCTACATTGTAGGGAGCAGTAGTGTCAATTTTTCTCTTCCTTAATGCAGCATAGCTTCCTCGAATCAGGGGTCGGACCATTTAGAAAGATGCAGTCTATGTATTTATTGCATTGCTGCCCACTTTAATGTGTACAGGGTTAGGGGTGCAATGCAGCAGGCCTCCACGCGGCGCACCCTGGTTAATACTAAATCTGCTACGGCTTTGCCTCCTTCCCTGCGTCTCTGACATTAAGTTCAGAATTATTGGAAGGTTAGAGATCTAATAGCATCATAGCCAATCTTCTGGGTATTTGTAATAAATAAATGTACAAGTTAAATCTGAATTTGCATTGCTTGTAGAATAATATCCTATAGCGTTAGAATTTATACATGAAATAGAATAAACGAAATATTTTTTGTATATCAGAAATTGGACTACAAAAGAAATAGCGGGAATTTCATTCCGACTTGAGAAAGAATAATTTGTAAATCCTTTATATGCTCCTCAGTATTTCCGTGGCTGTTTCTATTGGCCAATGAACAAATGCCCGATCACAAAAAGGCAGAAGAGGCCGACTCTCTATTGTGATGCGGCGGGGAGAAAAACGTTTTTCCGGAACCAAATCGTTCACGTCGAAATGTGGAGAGGACGGACCAATGGGAGAAAAATGTTGCACTTTAAAACTTCTTCAATTTCTCTAATACTCAGTTTAGAAAAGGGAAAAAGGAGAAGTAAAAAAAATCCAGCGAAAAGGAGGGATTTTTTTTCTTATTGCCATCAAACTTATCTCTCTCCTTTTCCCTAAAAGAAGAAAAGTAGGTCAGCGTGGAAAATACGTGAAGAAGAAGTACGTTGGAAACGGAAACTGTAAAGAAAGTGGAAGACTTTTTCCTCCAAATGCTGGTTTGCAACTTTTATTTTTCTGTTTTACATGGGGCCCCAGAACAGGCGTTGTTATCAGGTGTGAGAGGAGAGACACAGCAAAAAAAGCGAGGATATAGCAAGTTTGAAACGCTTCTTTCAGAAATTTTATTTATTTATTTGTTTTTTCTATTTTCGTGAAGCAAATTCTACTGATGTGCGCCTGGTACGAATTCCAGCTCAGATATAGATTACGTCATTTTGATGAAAATCTGAGTTTCTGACTTTTGACAAGATGAGAGGTTTTGTAATGTTGTTCTTTTTATTCTAGCATAAAAATGTCAGCAGAGACGATATCCTTTTTTTTAGTCATATTTTATGAGAAACTATATCCTTTCTTTCCTGGTCATCACTTGAAAGTAGATTTTTCATCTTGCAATAAAACTGTGAAGATTATTCTCTTTACTTTCAAAATAGAAAGTTCTTGGGAACGAGATTTTAAGTCTCGACAAAGAAGATGATTTAAAAAATCAATATATCTGTCAAAGACCAAAGATTTGACAAAAACTTAGTCGTTAGAAGCACTAAGTACAATGCACTTCTAAAGTCAATTTGTGCCAGAAGTGCTTCACCAATTATGCCAAACGATTTAAATGTAATGATGGTTCAAATGTTATATTATTGGACGTACTAAAGGAATACCAAAATCTTTAGGTAGCTGGAGGAGGATATCTCGAAGGTTTCTGCATTTTCAGATTCACTGGAAGACAACAATCAATGGAAAAAGTAAAGAACATTCGATACTTGCTTATTTTTACAGATTCCGAAGATAAATCGCCAATAAATACAAACCGTCTCCAATCATCTTGGCGAAGTGTAGCGCCTTATGTGTAATGGAGCTCTTGGCATATGAAAAAAACCATCACCAAGTCATGAACAAGAATGGCTGAAAAGAGTCGCCAGCAACTTCCTCTCCAGGCAAAAAAAAAATCCATAGAATATCAGTGAAAATAGAGATATATTCTTGCTTCCCTAGCTCTCAACATCAGTCTCTTATCACACATTTGCATTCATAAATTTCAGTCAAACAGAGTTTCCCATTAACTAAATTATTCTCCATATGATTTTTGTAACTGCATCCTCATCTACTATGTCATGAAAATAAGTGAACACAGAATATATGTATATTTTTACACATTTTATCTTTCAGCATATTATTAATCAAAATAATTTTTTAAAGTTGAAAATCTTTGTAAACGGTTTCATCTCAATAACATTTTTTGTATGCTTGTAAATTCTGTACGTAGTTATTTTTGTCTTTTTTTCTACTGTAAATATTTTGGTATCTAAATAAAATTCCCGTAACATGCTAACTAAACTGCTCAGTGACCAGAATGGTCACGAATACGGGGGTAGTTATACATCTGACTCTCCGACCCGCCACGAAGGCACACATATTTAAACCATAAAACTAAATGACCGGATCGCCGCAACAGCAACACTGGTGAGAACGGTGGTTGAGTCCTAAGGGTCATCACCGGCCACGTTGCAACCTTCCCCGAATGAAGTAAGTCCCGTCATCGATGGGAGGAGTCAGATACCCCACCTATTTGTGTACACTCCAGGGTGGAGATCCAACCACCATGCCGGAAGCATCTCATCCTCATTTCGAGGTCCTCCCCGGGGGTTAGGTTTGAGACAACGTTCTGTGTAATAGAGCTTGGTGATCTTAACATAATCTGAAAATCGCCAAATAAAATCAGGAATGAAACCATCTTCGCGAAATCTTGGCATCTCTTAAGAACAATGGAACTTGGCGATCTTGGCTAATCTGGACATAAAGAAGAAAATCCATTATCTTGGGGTTCTTGGTGCATTCTGAAAATCGCTATGTAAATCAGACAATAAAAATAAAAAAGTATCGAACGTTCCATACCTTCATTCCAAAAGTCTTTCTGATCGGTTTGTACCGACTGGTATGAAATTATCATTAATGTGGAATAAAATTTTCTGAAAATCCATGCAGTAATTTGTTTTTATCTTCGTTCATCCACAAGGCAGTCCCAGAATGTGCAAATTGGAGATGGGAGGAGAGGGTGGGAGTGGGAACTAAATGATCCACTTAAAGTTTGGAGGGGTGGTAGAGAATAATCGTAGGAATAATAAACACATAGAAAGGATAGTTGATGCTGTATATATGTTTCACGGTTAGCAAGTGCGGGTCTCTCTTTACATAAATTGATTGAGTGCATCATCATAAATCAGTTTTATGAATGCAGAATTGGCCCAAATTCATTTCGGATGGACATATGGGCCAGTGCACGTTGAAATTCTTTGGAAAGGCAATCTACATCCATATATAGGAACTAAATCAGACTTCTATATTACCTGCTTTGGATGGCTTTCTCCAACATCATATGCAACCTTTTACCGTGCGTCCATGAATCGTGAACTTAGCTAGATACCAATTGGGATTACTTCCACTTGAAATATGCGCCTAATGTGCCTTTATCTTCACAATCAGCTCTGAAATTAAATGTTCAAACTGGTGTTCTGAGCTGCTTACTCTAAACTATTACCATTTGTATGAGAGCTCCTTTGAATTTTCCGTGAGTGTTATTTATCAAGCAGAAAAGAAAATAGAATAAAAAATTATACATTGCATCTTATTCATACATTCTATTAATATAAATGGTAATAATGCTCCAAGTAGCAGGAATTAATGGAATCGAAAATCTTACATCCACGAAATACATTAATAGTTTAAAATATTCAGCATCCCGAGTAACAAAATTAACCCTAGACATAATTTCAAATTATTAAGCTTCACCAACTCAACCTTTTCAATATTAAATCGATTTTTGCTCTCAGCAAATCATTATTCAAAGATATGTTAACTCAAATTTCAAGCTGGGCTATTACCGAAACCGAAGCAAGAGCAGCCATACGCTTATCTATATCTTACTAAGCCTAAAATATTCAGCACATTGAATATTTATTAATCATTAAGTAATATTTCATGGCTTAATTTAGTCCACGATGTTGAATAATTCTTCACTTTAACTTTCCATTGATTCGTACGATACATCGTTGTTATTTGGAGTTGAATTAATAGGTTTTCACTACTACAGAATTACAGGAATCATATTGTACCTTATTTTTGTGGGGTAGAACCAATTTCTGACTATGAATCATTTAGATTAAGAAATAAAAACTAGTTATTGGACAGTTACATTGTATTGCTTGTTAAAATTTCTATTACTATTGAATTATTCATTTGTATCTCTGGGTTTAGCTGTTAGTTTTTAGAAAAGCATCTTTGTACTTCTACTTTTTATATCATATTGTACCTTATTTTTGTGCGGTAGAACCAATTTCTGACTATGAATCATTTAGATTAAGAAATAAAAACTAGTTATTGGACAGTTACATTGTATTGCTTGTTAAAATTTCTATTACTATTGAATTATTCATTTGTATCTCTGGGTTTAGCTGTTAGTTTTTAGAAAAGCATCTTTGTACTTCTACTTTTTATATCATATTGTACCTTATTTTTGTGCGGTAGAACCAATTTCTGTCTATGAATCATTTAGATTAAGAAATAAAAACTAGTTATTGGACAGTTACATTGTATTGCTTGTTAAAATTTCTATTACTATTGAATTATTCATTTGTATCTCTGGGTTTAGCTGTTAGTTTTTAGAAAAGCATCTTTGTATTTCTACTTTTTATATCATATTGCACCTTATTTTTGTGCGGTAGAACCAATTTCTGTCTATGAATCATTTAGATTAAGAAATAAAAACTAGTTATTGGACAGTTACATTGTATTGCTTGTTAAAATTTCTATTACTATTGAATTATTCATTTGTATCTCTGGGTTTAGCTGTTAGTTTTTAGAAAAGCATCTTTGTACTTCTACTTTTTATATCATATTGTACCTTATTTTTGTGCGGTAGAACCAATTTCTGTCTATGAATCATTTAGATTAAGAAATAAAAACTAGTTATTGGACAGTTACATTGTATTGCTTGTTAAAATTTCTATTACTATTGAATTATTCATTTGTATCTCTGGGTTTAGCTGTTAGTTTTTAGAAAAGCATCTTTGTACTTCTACTTTTTATATCATATTGTACCTTATTTTTGTGCGGTAGAACCAATTTCTGTCTATGAATCATTTAGATTAAGAAATAAAAACTAGTTATTGGACAGTTACATTGTATTGCTTGTTAAAATTTCTATTACTATTGAATTATTCATTTGTATCTCTGGGTTTAGCTGTTAGTTTTTAGAAAAGCATCTTTGTACTTCTACTTTTTATATCATATTGGACCTTATTTTTGTGCGGTAGAACCAATTTCTGTCTATGAATCATTTAGATTAAGAAATAAAAACTAGTTATTGGACAGTTACATTGCATTGCTTGTTAAAATTTCTATTACTATTGAATTATTCATTTGTATCTCTGGGTTTAGCTGTTAGTTTTTAGAAAAGCATCTTTGTACTTCTACTTTTTATATCATATTGTACCTTATTTTTGTGCGGTAGAACCAATTTCTGTCTATGAATCATTTAGATTAAGAAATAAAAACTAGTTATTGGACAGTTACATTGTATTGCTTGTTAAAATTTCTATTACTATTGAATTATTCATTTGTATCTCTGGGTTTAGCTGTTAGTTTTTAGAAAAGCATCTTTGTACTTCTACTTTTTATATCATATTGTACCTTATTTTTGTGCGGTAGAACCAATTTCTGTCTATGAATCATTTAGATTAAGAAATAAAAACTAGTTATTGGACAGTTACATTGTATTGCTTGTTAAAATTTCTATTACTATTGAATTATTCATTTGTATCTCTGGGTTTAGCTGTTAGTTTTTAGAAAAGCATCTTTGTACTTCTACTTTTTATATCATATTGTACCTTATTTTTGTGCGGTAGAACCAATTTCTGTCTATGAATCATTTAGATTAAGAAATAAAAACTAGTTATTGGACAGTTACATTGCATTGCTTGTTAAAATTTCTATTACTATTGAATTATTCATTTGTATCTCTGGGTTTAGCTGTTAGTTTTTAGAAAAGCATCTTTGTACTTCTACTTTTTATATCATATTGTACCTTATTTTTGTGCGGTAGAACCAATTTCTGTCTATGAATCATTTAGATTAAGAAATAAAAACTAGTTATTGGACAGTTACATTGTATTGCTTGTTAAAATTTCTATTACTATTGAATTATTCATTTGTATCTCTGGGTTTAGCTGTTAGTTTTTAGAAAAGCATCTTTGTACTTCTACTTTTTATATCATATTGTACCTTATTTTTGTGCGGTAGAACCAATTTCTGTCTATGAATCATTTAGATTAAGAAATAAAAACTAGTTATTGGACAGTTACATTGTATTGCTTGTTAAAATTTCTATTACTATTGAATTATTCATTTGTATCTCTGGGTTTAGCTGTTAGTTTTTAGAAAAGCATCTTTGTATTTCTACTTTTTATATCATATTGCACCTTATTTTTGTGCGGTAGAACCAATTTCTGTCTATGAATCATTTAGATTAAGAAATAAAAACTAGTTATTGGACAGTTACATTGTATTGCTTGTTAAAATTTCTATTACTATTGAATTATTCATTTGTATCTCTGGGTTTAGCTGTTAGTTTTTAGATAAGCATCTTTGTATTTCTACTTTTTAACTATAAATAAGTTATCTAATACTATCGAGATTAAAAAGGAGAAGTAAATAGGATGTGAGGTATTGTATTGGACTTCGAATCAATGGTAAGACAATTTCGTTTTTCTTTTCCTTACAGTATAGTAAAACTTGATTAATTCAAGTTCTTATAAATCGAATAAATTCTTCGGTGCCTTTCAATTTCCTCTTAAGGTAGCATTTCTTATTTCTATAACTTTAATTAGTTAGTTTAGAATATTTAATAATTTTTACTATATGATATATTTAGGGATTTTTACTATATTTAGTGATTTTTACTTTCTCGTATATGTAGTAAAGAGAAAGTATAGTCATCATCAAAAAATTCGAACTCGAGATTTTGAGGCATCTCCAAGTTTTAAACCTCAAAAAATATATCTTTGAAATATGCCTGTCCGTATGATTGTGACAAAGATAATTCAAAAGCGCTTTCAGCTAGACAAAGGAAATTTGGTATAGGACCTTTATACCAAATCTTCAGATTTCTATGAAATTTTGAGCAAACTCTGCTGAAAGCAAGTCTGTCTCTCCGACTGTTCGAATATAATTTATCACGATAGTTACAAAATGAAGAGAGCTAGATAAATAGGATTTGGTACACAGATTTATTATCTATATTGGTGACACTTATCAAATTTTGAAACCTTTCAAACTCAACTGTGGACTGACTGTCTGTCGGTCGGTACATAGAAAATTTGGTATGTGATTTTGTGATCACATGTGTAATTTCGTGTCAAACTTTTGTTTCAATCGATTGGGAAAAACGGTTTGAAAATTAAATTTGATTTCCGGTTCTTTTTAACTGCATGCCAGGGATTAATCGCCAAATAACTTGCCAAGGATGACGCGATAAATTCAAGAAAAATTCTGAATTCAAGACAAAAGTTAATATTTCGTAACTATTGTGCGCCATTGTCATATAAGGCATACACTAGCATGACAGATTTATAAGAGAATATGCGAGAAAGTTTCAGGAAGACCACTCCTGCTGGTTTTTAGTTAAAAATTGTCATTTTTCCTTGTAGTTATTTGTACACTTAATTTTTTAAAAAAATGAATGTCTGAATTAAAATGAATTTTATAGTAATCCATAAATTAGTCAAGTCGAATTGGTCAAGTTACATTGAGTATTTTGAAAGCTGAGCTCCTTTTTTTTTTCATACGCTTTTTTTTCACTTTTATCCCTGACCGGAAGTAAGTTATGTAAGCCTCGCAACTGTTTTGCACTTTTCATAATCTAATTAGATGATAACGTATTTCATTTTTCAAATGTGCCGTCTTACTTATTCAATTAAGTTTCCATAAAATACTTGAGATATTTAGTGGATTATGTGATTTTAGCATCTGATTAGAATTCAATTAGTTAATTTCTAGTTAAAATTTTGAAAAGTGATATTTTGATGTCTGTATGACAACCGGGCATAACGATTAAGAGTTGAAATCAGAATGGCTATGAGTATCTGAATTATTGTAACAGACATTGAATTATTGGTAAAAATCATTTTTGGTTATGTGGTGAATGCTTATAAGCCAGTTAACAACTACGCTGCACGAGCAATTGCTTTTGTATCGTGGTCATGTTACTGGACTGCGAACCACAAGGTCCCAGGTTCTATCCTCGCTCATCGCAAATTCGCCACATTGGTGACCTCGGACGATGAACTTTCAACCTTCGTACAGCTGTTGTGGCGCCATCTACCCACAGCAACCCAAAGTCGTCAGGCTAACTTGACGCATCAACCACTCACGCACACACGCTCGCTCGCCATAACGCTTGGCACTACTCAAATGGGTACAGGCGCATTATACTCAACAGCCAATAAATACATCACCACTCAATAGCCATATAGTTCGTCTCACCTCCCACTCACTGAAGGGAGAGTCTGTGGTGAAAGCTTATAAGCCAGTTAACAACTACGCTGCACAAGCAATTGCTTTTGTATCGTGGTCATGTTACTGGACTGCGAACCACAAGGTCCTAGGTTCTATTCTCGTCCATCGCAAATTCGCCACAGTTACTTTATGGTATTATAAATTTTGGAAGTCCTGGGTTTTTATTTAATATAAACTTAAAAACTATTTAAGTAGGCCTTTTAAACTGCCACAAAAAGTTACAATTTGATGAAATATTTTCTGTCTCATATTATTTTTGAATCATTTACAAATTGTAAACAGAGGAAACATTGAAATCACAAAATTACTGGATATGGGGTCACCGTTTGATACCATAAGATAAGTTTTTAGTACAAATTATGCTTTTTTTTACTGTTAATTGATTTTATATTTAAATATCTAGAAGACTAGGCTTCGTTCGATAGTTTTTGTTTTTTCGGGGGAAATATTTAGATATGAATCACATGCTGTTTGCATATGAATATTATTTTTTTTAATCTTACCTACACATGAACTGGCCATTTAAATAAAAAAAGTCATGAATGCACTTAGTTCAACATTTTATTAGAAGCAATCTGCTGTATTACAGCAAACATTTTACAGTTTATCTATCATTATTTATATTTTCGAACTTACACTCAGTTTTAGCACGGTGATATCAGATATAAAATGGCGCTATATGACATTACCATTATGACAGCAGACAAAAAAAGGCTCTCATATTGAATCATATAGTGTAAGATCTCATTTTTCTCTCATAGTGTGTAAAATCGCGTTTTTTCAGGATAGACAGCTATATAGACAAACTTAAAAAGCAAAACCTTATCTAAATATAAAATTTGATCCTGTAACATTCCCCGTTTCCCAGTACTGATTAGACATTTACAGCCAGCTGTGTCAACGCTGTTACTTACTAAACTCCTCGAGATAGCCAGATGGTGTATCTTTTCACCTGGGTGGTCTCGAATCTGTTCATTAGCGACTACAGTGAAAGACTACATGTGGCATTCCTCGTCCAAGAGGTATTGATCGTACCTTCAAAGAGAAAGGGTGTCCAAACACCTGAATGCTAAATGTTTCTCATTGTGAAAGGACTATGGTGATTCCGCGTTCCAGAATAATCAGTTGTGAAAGGTGCGTCACACAAAGGACCTTCCCACGACTGACTGGCGCCACTGAGAGAGCATATTGCTGAACCCCGATTAGCCGAAAGAGAGCTCAAATGACCAATGTAAATTAAGAGGCGGAGATTGTCGCCGAAATAAAGTGCGGAGATTTTTTTTTAAGAGAGAGAAGAAACGAATTGCAGGCGGAATATTGGACTACGCCCACGAGTTCGAAGTCCGAGAACCAACTGAGTTTCAAGAAAGCCTTCGACTTTGACTGTTGTGTCTCCTACACAGGTGTAAATAACTTTTTATTTAACCAAGATTAGAACAAGTTGTTCCTTTGCATGTATAGAGCTGTAAAATAAAGAATTGTCTGGAAATTCTGCTTCGTTATTTGATCAGTCTAGATCAAGACATTACAATCCAAATCGTTTGAGTCGCTTCCGAGATACACGAAATAAATTTATAAGTATACAAGTATTGCTCGTTTAAAGTGATAAGATTTGAAAATATGTCAAGAACTTTTAGTACACCATACATATTTAGTGAGGATAGATTTTATTCGATAATTATTGTTTGTTTATTAAGCACTGAATCTCATTTCGTTTGATAACCCCAAACATAATAAAAGAAATTGCAATGCGAATTTAATTCAGTCTGTAAAATAATAATAGCATTAAATTTTAAAAGATTTAATGTCATAAGTCAACAAGTGTCTAAATACTCTTGGGAGTGACAGTAGAGCTTTTCGTTGAACATTTTTTTTTTTTTCTTTTTCAAAAAAAAAAAAAAAGCTCAAAGAAAAAAAAATACAGATAAATCAAAAGAATAATAGAAATCGGATTATTTCAGGTAATTTCAAATCCTTTTTGCTGTTTCATTCGATGCAAATAAATCTTTCGAGGATTTGGATAATCACCTTATACTTTTTTTTTCATCAAATACTCATTATGATTTTTAGCATTTCACTCCTAATAACTTCAAAGAAGTGAAATAAAGAATTAGAATAATTCTTTGTTTTTCTTTCCAAAAAAAACCACCTTTAAAACATTAAAAAAATAGCTGATCAATACATAATTAGTTCTTAAACTCCAAAAAATAAAATACCCTTGTTGCTTCAAGCGATTTTTCATAACAAACCAAATATATCAACTTCGAAATTAGTGTCTCTATTTATTTATTTGTAATACTCTTGGGTGGTATTTATCTATCAAAACTCCCAGAAGATTAATTAAAGTATCGTAGAAGTGTGTTTGGAAAATTCGTTTAGCAATTGCTAATTTGGGGTAATTAGTCATATTTCTCATTTTTACGGAGTATTTCTCATTTTTCGATTATTCGATAAAGCGATAAAAAATAATGATTTAAATACGAGAGTTTGTTTACGTCCTTAAATATATATCGTTAAAGATTTAATTACAATTGGATTTTAGCTAATTTCGACGTTTTTTTTTCTATGAATTCGTCTACGAAGTGTTCGATTTCCTAATAGAATAATATTTAATATCGTTTGCAATTCGAAATAATAAATAGTAAGAACGTAGTAATGATTATATTAATAGTAAGAATTAATTTATTCCATCCATCGAATCCTGCAATTATTGTCCATAGTGATAATGTAATGTTAAGTATATAAAAACTTTAATACATTCGAAAACTTCAAGATCTCCTGCACATCGTATTCGATTGCCTTTTTAAAAAGTAGTATTTCAGCACTTTAGATTTAACTGAACTGATTTATTTTAATATGTTATCTATTGTTTGGAATATTATCCATAAATTACGATATGCGTTAAGAAAAATTCAAAACTCTGTATCAAACAAACTTTTGGACATAAAGCTATTAAATTTGACACTTAGTTATATCTTGAATAATAGCTGCGCATTAAGAAAATTATAAATTTTAATTAAATTTTTAAATAAAATTTAATCAAAGCTTTAACATTTTTCTCGATAATATCGAAGCATAATATAACACAGGAAAAATTGTTACTTTTTAACATTCACCTTGAAAACAAAATTTAGGAAATTTTTTTTTAACAGTATAAATTTTACTTATGTAGAATTCATTTCTTCAACTTTTTAATAGTTTCATAAGTTTTTTTACACAGTTTTAAAAACAATCTTATGTATTTTTTACGTAATTTTAACAGTCTTATCTGTGTTTTTTATAGTTTTAACAATAATTTGGGTTTTTTACAAGACATTTTAGTTACATAGTTCATACTCATTTACATTGGAACGATACTAAATAGACGTGTGTGTGTTTTTATTGTGGGCGTTATATCGGTAAAGTAAATTCTTATAAATATTATAAAGGCAGATGAGACATGCATAAAATATTATTATGTATCCATCTTTCCAAATAACGGTTCGTATCGTCCGTAAAAACTTTTTTTTTTCTAAATTGCATAGAATAGCTATGATATTGAAACTATTTATATATCTACATAAATTTTATTTTTAAAATAGCAAATTTTGATCTATAGTTATTATCAATTTGTTTATTAATAATAATTATTTATTTTTAATAATAAAACTTTGATATTGAAAATAGATCATTACGGCCATTTTTTGTTTTGCACATTTGGCGCCATTGGCAACATTTGACGTAGTAAATCGCAACTCCTGTTAAATATTAATATTAGATAATCCCCATTTCTGTTATAATTGATAGAAAAGGAAACATCTATTTGAATTAGATTTTGGTACCACAATCGTCATTTTTGGCAAAGAATGTGTCAAAAGTTTTCTTTTTGTCTTTCTTTGCGCACATTTATAAAGCTTTATTGTGTTGTGAAAAGTTGTGTCAAAATATGTCAGAAGTTGTCTTTTTGCCTTTCTTTATTCACATTTATAAAGCTTTATTTAAATTGAATGTTTGGATGAATAGAATTTTTATTGCAACTTAATCAACTTCTAATTAACCAAGCTCTGCTACATTTATAATAGTGGAATATGCATAGTTCATTCCTCAGTTTTTGTACATGAAATATCTTGATCGAAAAACTGAAGTTATGTTTAGGAGAAATGTATTTTTTCAACCAAAAATAGAGATGCAAGTGGTTTATGAACATCGTTTGAGCCGTGATGGCTTAGTTCAATTTTTCTTATCCTTAAGCTGGACAAGAGGGTTCAGACTTCGAAACATTTTCCTGGCAATGGTCATTCATGCATGTGGACTTAGCGAAAATCTGCCATTAGAGGTCAAATGTCTTTAAGTTAATATGGCGTGGAAATTTGAAAAAGGGGATGCCGATGCTGGTAACATTTTTCTTATTTAGCCATAGTTTAAAATTAAGAGACCAATCTCAAAATAATCAACGTTTTGCTCCCTACATTGACAGATTAAAGGTTAAAAAAAAAAGGAGGGGAGAGCAAAAATGTTCACTTTTAAACTCTAAACTATTTATTCCCAAATGATAAAATAATTACTTTGCAATAACGCATCCCAACCATAATATCAGTTCCAACATAAAATCGTACCGATGCTCCAAATGGATCGAAAACACTTTTACCGCACCATCTAACAGCCATGAAAAGCAAATAAAGCCGTCAGGGTCCAAGCCATCCAGGCATGGCATTAAACGAGTCACCCGGACTCATTGTCCAGTAATTAATTTAAACGTCCGGTTAACACAGGGCTCCACATTTTTGTTTTTACGAGCTGGCTTCAGGTAGGGTCCCTGTCCCTTAATGATTCGGCAGTAAAATTTACAACCATGTCAGCAGTTTTGTTTATGGCCTTGTCGCTTGTTGCTATGGGCAATGAAGAGACGGGCTTGTCGTGGGAGGGTCGAATAGCTTTCCAGTCGGCCAAGTGTCGGAAAGTATTTGCAAGGAAGCAATTTTCGCCTACTTTGAATACTGATTTGGTCGTTAAAGTGATGATTAGGAAGCTATCGATCAAGGTGTTAGGGATATTTTCTTTGGGTTGTTATTGACACGGAAAGTTACATAATTAAATGGTTCTTCGAGTCGTTAACAGATTCATGATTTTTTGATTTAAAACAGTTCTTGTTGCTTACAAAAATGTTACGGCAAGATATATATGTTTGCTTCATTCTTATCTCATGAATTAATAAAAGTGTTTCCGAGGATTTATATATATGTGTGTGTGTTTAACGTAATTTTTTTTATATACGAGCCCTAAAATAAGACACATTTAGAAATTATTTTGTTTATTATCTCTCTAGGAAGGCATGATGAGTACACAGAAAGGAAAAATGAAACGCGTCCGTTTACATCACCACACAAGAGGAAAATGTTTTAAATCTTTCCTTTAGGACTTTTATTAAAAGATTCTTTAAGACTTCTTTGATACGTGTCGATTTAACTAATCTTTGAAGTTGCGTCGTAGGCATTTGGGATTTTTATCACTTTGCTTGATCTTGGGAAACTAATATTACACCATTGTTTTAGAGCGCGTATTGGAAATAATTAAATACAAAGTGGAATTTGGATCAGGAAATAAGAGACAATTCGGAAATAAGGTCATATGGACTGATTTCAGATAAAAGTTAGGATACTAATTGGGATTTAAATTAAATTCAAAGGTATCATTTTGTGTATATATATATATATATATATATATATATATAATTTAAATCTTACTTTCCTAATTTTTATCTTAATTCAGCCCGTATTAACTTCATTGTAAAATGTTCTCTTGTTACCTCATCCAATTCCAGTTTTTTTTATATAATTAATCCCACACGAGCTCTGTAAAATTGCTTTAATAAGCAAGTTCCCATGCTCCGAGTGAAGTGATAAAAATCCTAAATACTTTGTAACATTCTTTTAGAGATGCCTAAATCCCTTAGCTAAATCGACACGTATGAAAGAAATCCCTATCAGAATCTCCTAGTATAAAATCACTGGTGCAAAAATATTTCGGTCTCTTTAGCTCTTCTCTTATGTCATGGACTAAAATATATCGTCGCTTCTTCCTTGGACATAAATTATGCCTCCCGGGACGGAATAAATGGAGTTTCAAAAATTCAAAAGTGTCTTCTCGGCAGCGAAACATTATATATATATATATATATATATATATATATATATATATATATATATATATATATATATATATATATATATATATATATATATGCTTGCTCTTTCTCAAAGTGTAAAAATTACTAAGATTCTCCTGACATTTAGAATCGTTGCCATGTGAGCATTATAAAATAAAGGATTGGTTAAACCGTCTCAAAGCGGCCGCACATCGGTGGAAAATGACTAACGTTCTGGGCGCGACAAATCGCTCTAATGCAGTTGGTGTTGTGAGAGTAGAAAATATTATAAAGGAAGATCGTCGTTTAAGCATGCGAAAAATTGCGGGAGAAATTGAGATCAGTAAGCATTTTGCATTTCAAATTTTTATACTTATTTGAATATGTGTAAAATAATTGCGAAATGTATACCCAGGCTGCTGTCGACTGAAAAAAAAATAGAATTGCGCTTTTCTTTTGTAAAGAATTTTAAAGAATCTTCTGCACTTTATTAGCACTGATCCTGGCTTTTTCAATAACATGATAACAGGAGATGTGTCGCAGATGTAGAATATGATCTGGAAACAAAAGACTCATTGCCATTGAAACATCCCGGGTCCTCAATACCGAAAAACGTGCAACACATACGAAACAAAATCAGTGTGATGTTAACTCAGTCTACTAATATTTGTGAAACTGAGTATCAAGAATATGGAAAAACAGAGACCAGATGGATAAACATTGATAACAATATAATCAACAATTTCTTCAGTTTCTTCTTGGTGCAATTTGACGCAAAAGATCAAACACCTGGAAAACGAAAAACATTAATTGCACTATAACAATGTTCTAGGATCCATTATTCCATTTATTGCTGATCGAAAATTTCTTGATAAAATATAAAATTTATATTCGTTTGAAAAAATTAGCTGATTTCTAAACATGACTCCTTGCTTCTTGTATTCAAAGCTGAAGTCGACTTAAAAGGATCTCGTTTTGAGAGTAGAGATGAAACAGTGGTGTTGTACATCATTCCTAAAGAGACCTTCCTGAGATGCTTTCGACTGGGCAAGAATGGGTGAACCAATATTTGGTAGCGTAAGAAAACTTGCATGAAAGGGATTAGAGTCCCAATTCCGTCACGTAAAAATTACTTTTTGGGGGAGGGACAAGATCAGATACTTTTTATACATACCTCGTAATAGTGGCCATTATCAAACGAAATGACTCCTATTTTGGACATAGTAATTTGAAATTTCGGAGAATTAGAGAGAACAATACAAGAGTTGACACCAACCTCCTCAAACTATCATTCACTTTAACCCTTTCTAGGGCCGTGGGAAGTATGCTTCCCATCCAATTTATCAATATTTGTATGAAATTATGTAGGTTGGCATAAGTTCTGACAAATATTTTTAGTAAGTCAGAAACTTAGATGCTTCAGTTTTTTATCTCAGACAAAATGATGTGTCTTGATTTGTTACTTAATTATTAATTAACCAAATTAATGAATTAATCAAATTAAATTTATCTAATAAGCTAAATGAATCCTTTTTCTTATTCTAATTTCAAGCCTAAAAATATTTTAACATAATATGACTAGAAAAAAATGGCTCTTTAAAGGGTTAAAGGGAGGACCTTAAACTCACAACACCAGATTAAAAAAATAATTTACTTATTTACATAATAGTCAAACGACATTCTTAGTCTACAGGAAAATTATAATGAGTTTCCTAAAATTTCAGATGATTTTTTTTTAAAATACAGAATTTTGAAAGCATTTTAATTACAATCAGAGTAATCAATGTAATGGAGGCGAATCACTTTTTATTATTTACTTTTCATATAAGCAAATCTTTCTGTTCTAACTATTTTGCCTCAAAACAAACTGCCTCTCTGGAAAACAATTAAGTTACCTTCAGCAAGCAGTCTAAATTTAGCGACACACTTAACTTTGCAAATTGACAGGACAATAACTCGATTTCCATGATTGGATTCTCTGATCTGGTGATTAAAAGTTTGAACACTCTTCTCTAAATCAGTTAATGTTGTTAGCGAGTGAATTGAAGACGCAAGAACCTTTGTTTTTGGGATTGGAGAATTTTTATTATCACATTATCAATCAATTATTTGAACTTTTTCTCCATTCTCTACTTGGCTGAACAGATTCCTTTTGAAATACTGCATCTATTTAAATGTCAAACTAAAAAACGGCACTTTTTTAAATTAGAATATTTTTTACGTAATTAAGTTTTTAATTATTGTTAAATACTTAATTGGTATTGTTAAATTATGCCCTTTTTCAGACAATCTTCTAAGAATCTATCTTGCTCTTAGAACTGGATGAATTTTCATGATTATATTAGCATCCCATTAGTTATTTTTAGTGATAATTTAAGCGGTTGAAAGAATTATTTTTAAAGCTATACTTATTTAAATGTTAAACATAATCGAGCGATTTTTTGTAATAAAATAATTTCATTTAAAAAATATTATGAAATATTTGATGTAGATTATTGAACTGTTTCAGTTTTCAGATAATTTTGAAAATAATTTTTTTTTTCGTAAATATTACCAGTAAACACCACTATTTGCGTTCATATTTTACCTTATAGATCTTAAAGAAAATTTCGATATCAAAATTTTATATCATTTCATATGCGTTTCCATATTTATTTACTAGTAAAAATAAAAACAGTGGGTAAACATATGCATTTCAAATTCAAGAAATAAATTTTCAAATAGCTTAGATAGTCAAAATGGAATTTATAGTCATATAAATCCAAATATAATTTAATAACTTTAGAAAAACCACGCAATCACCAAGTCCAGCCTATGCATCATAAAAAATATATATAATATCAAAGAAAATATATATTCCCTTCGAATAAAATATGCCGTTATTGACTATTTTCTGAAATGTCAAAAACTTGCCCAAGTAGAAATTTATTACCATAGCTATAAAACGTATAAACAACAAAAAATGAACGCAACAGTTTCTGAATCATTTAGTTTGACGATTTTTACTTATTTTTTTATAGTTTAGTATAATGTAATGAGTTTCGACTACTAACAGTTATTTGGTCACACCTTGCATTGTCTCTGTATAATTAAATAGAAAGGTATAAGACTAATCTTTTTTCAAACCGAAACTGTAGTGGTTGTATTAATGGCGATAAAATGAAAAAATAACTTGATTAATAGTGTAATCCGCTTTCTTTGTTTTTAAAGAACATATTTTCGTTCTTAATTTTGATTTCAATTTAAAATTTCAACTTTCGCGTGGCAACTTTATTTTTAAATAACCTCATCAGTGAATGGAACATGGTCACTTTGTATTTCTCAAAAAATTTCAATGTGTACTGAGCTTTACATGAATTAAACATAAAAGACAATTAAACAACCGAACATAATTTTATTAAAAAAACATATTTATTTATATTTGAAATAATTAAAATAACAAATGGTAATTATAAAAATAACAAAAGCTTTCATAAATGTTATCAAAAAATAAAATGGTCAAAAAATTTAAAACTATCGAAAAAAAAAAAAAAATGGAACATGACAGAATAAGGATTTAAGCAAAGAAAAAAAAGTTCTTGAATTTTGTGGGAATAGCAGCAGCTTTACAGCAGCTGTTAAACTTTTATTTCTGCTATAAGGTTTATGCAACACCTAGTTACTATTTTAGCGACAGTTAATTGCAGTTTTGACAAGATGTATGCCAACTAGTATTCTGCCTTAACAGTTTATTATATATCTAACTTATGTAAACTGTTATAGCAGGGTTAATTCTGTGGCCACTCTAAATTTTTATTAGAGTGAATCACTAGGATGATTGACCAACATTTCCTAAATTGAAAAGGCCAAGCTCTGACATCACTAGTTATATTTTCTTGGCGAGTAATTGGCCTATTGTGTTCAAATATCAGAAGTCCCTAGGTAAAGCGTCAATATCTCTCACAGTAAGCCAATCACGCACCAAGAAATTATAACAACTAGTGATGTTGAAAATCCTCACCGCATTTTTTTTATATATATATAGGAAATGTTAAATGAGCACTAAGAGTTTTTATAACTAAGTCTATATTTTCAAAAGCAAAATTTTCAGGACGCAGAAACCATTTTTTTCTTATTCTAGTGCGCCATCAAATGGCAACATTTAGTTGTTATTCCATTTGTATGATAAAATAGCAAGTCTTATACCTTACTGTTTATTATTCTGGGCTGTGTGTAATGTTGAGTCGTATTAGTTGTTATATCTGTGATATCGCTATAACATCAAAATTTTTGCTATGAAATAACAGCATTGAATTGTTATTTCATTAGTATTATAAGGCATCAAGTCTTATGGCATATATAAGTTAATTCTCGGCTGTGTTTAACGCTGGGTCGTACCACTTGTTATATCTGTCACATCGCTATAACATCATAAATGTTTCAGCAGGGATTTTTGGACACATGTACTTGGCAGTCTGATAATCATTTTTCTTGCTGCCCTTATAACTAATATAATTAATGGTATTCTGGGGACATTGAAACAATCCTGTAATAGCGTTTATTGTGGATATAAAGAACTAGCTCTAAAACTTAAAACAAAAATACACAATTGCCGATTAAGGTCAGAATGCCTGTCCTCATTTCAAGGGACTTCTTCAAATTACGAATAACTAGATGTCAAGCGATAATTAAAATTAGTGAAGAGATATTCCTAAAAATTGTAGAAATTCGGCCAGATTGAGGGGTTTTGCGTAGCATGCAGTAAGAAGATATTTGTTAAGTGCTTTTATACTTGACAAATAAGCTAACGAACGTGTGTATGACATACTTTTGAAATTAATAAGAAATAACAATCTTGAAAGTTTTAAAATTCCTGCCGTGCAAATCTCATTGATTGTCGCTTCGAAATTTTTTATAACCAAAAAGCAATTTTTATTTCAAACTTTGAACAAATATCATTAGTATTCTTCCTAAAAATCATCTTTTTACACAACTTCGAATCACCTTTTAACTTTTCATCTCTTAAAAACCGATCTGAACGTGACATCCGACGATTAGCAATTAATCGCATCTTGCAGGTATCTATCACTCATTCCAAATCCAATTTGCCCGAAAAACTGATAAAATGTGAAAATTAGAAAAATCCTTACATTTCTTTATTAAAAAAATGCTTACCATATACCCTAAGGGCCTCCCTTCAGAAAAAAAAAGAATAACGATTTGAAAAGCAGCACACAGCCACCGCGCCTCTTCCAAAAAGAAAAGATCAAAAGACCAACCTGTAATGAGGAAAGCTGCTGTCACTCAAAAATCCACTCCGTGGCCCACCCGAAACGCTATTAACCACCGGCTTTTACCTAATGACCAAGGACTCTTCAAAAACAATACAAGCAAAATGTGCTTCAACAGGATTAATACCGGCGAGCCCCTCTGCTAAATTATCTCATCTTTGAAAAAAAATGAAAGAAAGCTGGCCTTCATCAATAATTCTTTCAACTCGTGCAGGAGATTTGATAAGAATAAAGTTTCAACCACCTCACCCAATTATCATTTTATTAGAGTCTTCCTTCCTATTCTGTGCTGGGCATGAAAGGATTGCTGGTCCTTTTTTTTTTTTTTTATTTCTTGTTTGGTTTGTTATTCTCTTGGCGAGTAAGACACTTTAGGCTTAACTGAACGTCGTCGTCGCGTTTTCTTTTCTTGACCAAGCAATCAGGCGGGCTCTTAAGCCTAATTGATGTACGTTCGAACGGAGGAAAATGGACGTGGGGGGTTTGCTTGGGAAGTATCAGGAAAAATGGGAATAACAGCTGAAGAGAAAGTATGAAATATGATGTCGTGATATTTGAGGATAATCGAATTTCTTTTCGGAATTAACATTTCTGCAATTTAGGCACGCTATAATTCTTCTTCCAAGATCTGCGCAGCGTATGAATTTTATGATTCATGTACGGAATTTTATTCTAGTACCTATGCACAAATTTATAATTAAATTTCTTATATATGAAATATGCAAAGATAAAGTATTGTAATTGCTAAAAAATACTTTATTCCAGATTTTAATTACGATATTTTAGACATCTCAGAATCCGAAAAAAAAAATATTTTTAGAATTATGTTTGTCCATTATTTTATTTGTAAGATAGATAACATCTAATCACCGCACCATACTTCCATCGATATAGCTCATGTGGCTACTACTCGATTTGGTATAAATGGAATAGGTAGAATTTATTATAAAAGATATATATTACATAGCATGTATCTGCATTTAAACACATAAATGATAAAGCGTTTGTGTATATATAAAATTAATAGCAGTAATAAAAAGGAACAAGAGACAATGTCTTGAGAATAAGAATATTGAAAAAATGAAAATATGAGTTTATAGTATTACTAAAATCTTAAAACAATGCACATTTCTCTTACAAGGTAGTATAAATAAAGACAGCATTTGGCTTGTGTTCGAATTCAAAGATAACAAAACATTCAAAGAAAACAAATTTATACTAACAAAGGTTTAAGGATACTGAATGCATAAAATACAAGGAATGTTAATACTATTTCATGAAGAAAGTTCGTGTGGTAGTTCAAATTGAGGTAATTTTTCAACTACCAACTCTGAACTTAATCCTGTTTATGATTATTTTTCTTGAAGACAGATTACTTAATAATTTCCACATTAAATATTTTCTAGTGAAAATGAAACTTTTCTTAGTTGCCAAGAAAGAATAAAAATAGTAAGATTTTGCTCAGTGGAGGGAATCACCTATTTCTCTGATAAAAGAAAAGTCACTGTCTAATAGATGAAAGCGGCAAAGGAAAGAAAAATACGGATCATGTCCTGCGGTGGAAATGTTTCACCGCTTTGATGATTTTTGTCCAAAAATTTAAACTCCATCAATGGGATGTTAAACTGTCTAGCCATAGATAAGTGAATACAATAAATAAAAAAAAAACTAGATGGATCAAATTTGGCATACGGTAGACTTACATTAAGTTTTAGATTAAACTTAATCATTATAAAACGAGATAATGCTCTGTATCAGGTTTGTTGAAATAAATTTTACTGCCAATCATTGATGCAATCACAATAAAGCTGAGCAGATGAAAGTGAGTTAACCCTTTCTAGGGCCGTGGGAAGTATGCTTCCCACCAAATTTATCAATCTTTGTATGAAATTATGTAGGCTGGTATAAGTTCTGACAATTTTTTTTAGAAAGACAGAAACTTAGATGCTTCAGTTCTTTATCTCACACAAAATGATGTGTCTTGATTTATTACTTAATTATTAATTAACCAAATTAATTAATGAATCAAATTAAATGTATCTAATAAGCTAAATGAATTCCTTTTCTTATTCTAATTTCAAGTATAAATATTTTAACATAATATGACTAGAAAAAAATGGCCCTCTAAAGGGTTAACAAAGGTTTACAAGAATCCGTACCTAATTCAAGAAAAATAACAAATGAAAACTGATTCCAAGACTACACAAAAAAAAAATTGGAAGATATAAATGTAAATTTATATACAACAGCAAAAAGGTTCTAAAAAAGTAATTCTGACAGATGAATAAAGATAGTTTATCCCGATTCTCTTAATTTATGTAAATTCTTTTCTGAACATAAAAAGAAAGCAGGTAATAATATTGAGCCCCAAAACCAAGTGAGATGGCAAAATCTGTATTCACTAAAAAATCCATTTTTTTTTTATATCTGTGCACTCTATATCTAGAAGCGTATGTTATTGTTACTCTTTAAAAATTAACCTAATAGAAATGCGTGCAGTTTTTAATTTAATTTCATATTTCTGGGGCGAGATCCCACAAATGCCTGTTCTGCATAAATGATTGGTTAATGAAATATTCAGATTTCCGAATATAGTCTTTGAAAGGATTATATCCGTAAACTATTACATACTTTATATCGCTGAATATGATTTTTGAAGTTTAAATCCTTTTAAGCTTACTCGTTTTCTTCTAAATAGATATTTTAGCCTAAGGTAGATTTTTAATCAAACAATTTATTTAATGAACATTCTCTCTGATCATTTTATATTTGTTAATATATTATCCATTGCATATTCATGGATATAATTCATGAAGATATCTTCCTTCGAGATTTCTTCATTCTTTTAATATATATTTTAACTTAAAGTGGTATTTAATGAAAGATTTTCTTTTGTAATGAGGATTAGAGCGGAATATGTTAATTAAGCGATTTATATATTGATGGATATTCTTGATACTAGAGACGTATATATAGGAATATAAACGACTCTCATACCAGTTCTCTAAGGAGAACAAGGAGATAAAACATTAGTGAGATAAAACATTAGGTTGAAAATGAAAAAAGATAATAATCACCTTTTTTGCACCTGTTACATTTACCAGTATAAATCTGTTGATGAAATTTTGAATGAAAAAGCCACCCAAAATGGGGTTGAAAATTTAATGGTGGCAACAATATTGTTACGAATATGTGATGCGGCTTCCCAGCATAGCTGGGTCCATAGGAGGTCCCAGAGCTTGGCGACCAATTGGCGACTTGGCGACGAATTTGGTGACTTTGGCGTCAAAATAGATTATACCCGAAACATCGAGAATTTTCCCGACCCGTCCAGTAGGAACGGAAATACGCCTCGAACGTTCCTTATTGGTTGAGAGGCCTCTAGCCCCGCCTCCTGAGACCTATAAAAGGAAGCACCCGCAGCTGCCGGGCGGTCGTGAATTGAGTCGTGGACCAGTGGAGTCGAAGAGTAGTTGGAAGCGACGGTGAAGAACTCGTCTTCCAGGGACTAGCGGAGCACCGACGGAGTAGAGCTGCTGTGTATACTGTTGTATGCTGCTGTGTATGCTGTTGTGTGCTGCACGTCTCGGCTGAAGATAATCGTCTTCTGTGCTGTGTGTAGTTGTCGTCTTTGTGCTGTCCTGTGTGTCGTCGTGTAAATAAACGTCGCTGTTTCATTTTCTACTGCCACCTGCTGATTGAGTGTTCTCCACACCATATAACTCCCAATATCCAAACGAACCCCCGGTAATTTCGTAACAAAATGATTACATTTTAAACAATACAGGTACAAGCATGTAATGCTTTTGTATCTTCGATGTAATCTTTAAGATTCTGTATAGTTGATGTCTAGAGGTATGGAATTCATGAAATATTTGAATAAGTATCATTTCTGATGTTTCGAATGGTTGATTAAAAATCTCTGCAACGCCTGGGTATCAAACCATGACAGATTGTTTTGCTCGCTAGAGTTGGATCTTTCTCTGCCCAGATTTTAGCCATTTGATTATGATTTTATTCATAAAAGAAGAATCCACTTGGTGACATTCTCTATTAAGGATTATAAAGTCTAATTTTAATGGTGATTAGTATTTGATAGAGAATGTCAAGATGCGGTTTCTTCTTTTATGAATCAAATCACAATCAAATGACTAAGATCTGGGCAGAGAATATCCAACCCTATTGAAAAAAGCAGTATTTGTGTTGTACAATGTTATGTATTTATATTGTTGCCATTATTAAATATCCAACATTTGTAAATACTGGATGCCCCTAATCTTTGCTATCCGTTACCTGAGGTTGGCATTCTGCAAGCCTCTATGATCTTATAAGAAGAGGAGATTACATGGTCGGAAATTCAGCCTGTAGTGACTGTTCTTTATTAAAGACTGGCCGCCTTTGGCGACCAGCCGGTTCGCCAATCTTAATGTTCGTTTAAATTTTAATAATTAAATAGGTTGAACCGGAGTTTAACCCCCTTCTTCGCCAAGTTGCGATAACACGCCAAAGCTGGCAATCTTTATTATGCACTATAATTGAACATCTGCTCATTTGCTTTCGAACATTTCGCAAGGCCATTGTTGGCGATTTTTAAAAATTGTGCCAAGCAGGGGGTTAAACTCCGATCGTACCATTAAATATTTTACGCAATTCCAACTTTAATAGATTCTTCAGCAAATATTTTAAAACTTCAAATTTTGATAGTCATATAATTTACTCATAATATTATAAAGGCCTTCAGTCATAACGTGATATGTATCTCTCTAATTTTCTGTTACCCCTCGTAGAATTTATGCTTTAAATTAAAGTGTAAATGATTAATCTGCAATTAATATAATAATATTTTTTACTGAAACAAAGCATTTTTCTTAATAATATGATGTTCCCCATGCATAGCTAAACCTGTGTTTTTGTTGGCAGTTTTTCATTTACTTTATTATCATTTGCTACTATATAGCTCATTTTTATTAAATTCATAACAAACTCACAGGACTCTTTTCATAAAATGAGTCGAACATTTCGAATTCGGCTTCTGTTCGAATGCTGATATATCAAGTCACATTTCGAACAGAAGCCATGCTCTTCACCTTGTCAGTGGATATTTCAACGTTAAGTGGATACTTTAAGGTCCATTATTATACTTTCTGCAAGAAAACTTACAAGCAAAAGCATCCAAACTTTCATACAGAAACGGTCCCTGAAGGAAGATCTTTGCAGTAAAAAAATGACGACAAAGACATAATGAGTACGAAATGGGTTTATTGAAATTTCGTCTTCAAGTACACACCCTCTTGTGTCAAGAGGCAAACCATCTTTATGAGGTTATCGGAGGCCCCTTTTCGACTAATTTCCTTTTTACTCGTTAGAGTCTGACTGTTGAGACCACACGTGAGTCAACTCTTCAAGAAGCGCCAGATGTAAAATTGATCAATGGCATCGCTTAAATTGAAATAGTTTTCAGCGGGTTGCTAAATTGCTCTGCGTGAGATTTTCCCCTGGCTGTGGTTGCGTGCTGTTGCACAGACAGACAGCATCGGATTCGCTTCCCAGAGAAAAATACTTAGCTTTCGTCTTGGTAAAAAACATTCCACAAAACGAAACAGAGAAAAAAATATTCTAGAACATTTTCTAACAACGGATAAAATGATGCACGATCTTTATTTATTCTTAAAAAGTAAGAAAGGAATTATTTTTGAAATTAATTTTTTTTAAAGTCTTAAAAAGAAAAATGTGTACAGAAAGATAGAGTAAACGATCTAAGCTACTTTTCTACTTAACTTTCTTTGGAATTCTAGTTGTTAGAAAATAGCCATCTTAAGCAAAATGGCGCAAATAAAAAGATAAACGACTGGAAAAATAATTTTTTGCGACGATATTTATGAAAATTTTAAATATGCAGACGGCAAACAATTTGTGTTATTCGTTTTTCGGTTTAAGAGGTTAAAACGGTGGGAAAGATACCTTCTGCCTGATTGATTTTAATATATTACTCTTAACAGCCTACTTAATTAAAACTTTAAGTGCCCTCTTTTATGCTTACTTGACTACGTTTAAAGATTAAAACTATAAACTCTTAATATTTGTCTAAAAGAAAGTTCTCTTTCTTTTTCGAAATAAAACGACAGTCAATTTATTTCCTCGGTTATTTTTTTTTTCCACCCTTCTCTTTCTCAGCTTTTGAAACTCCTTTATTTTTTCCTCTTTATACTCAGAGCAAATATTGAAAGTTCAACATTCTTAAATTAAGTAGACTTTTGAATAAAATAGCGGGGAAAAGCTATATTTCGAAAGCGTTATTGCAAACGATTTGAGCCATTGGTTACGGTTAAAGACAAGAAAGAAGCCGATCTCTTTTATTTTAATCGAACTGCTTGCAATTGTAATCAACATTCGATGGAATTTTCATTAGATTCCGAGGAATTCCTAAAATTTGTTCAACTTGAATGCATTCAGTGTATCTATCATTTTCAATTATGCATTATATTTCGTCTTAAATATAATAGCCTTTCGTCTTAATATGTTACCATTTTTTTTTAAGTGGTGATAAACAAAATGTCGTAAAGTTTAATTTATTTAGAAGAAATGAATTTCTCAGATTATTTCAACTAATTAAATTAAATACACCATTTGCATCATATTAAATTATGTATTTTTATGTACGTTATCTATTAGTGATATTTCAGTTATTTTATGCAGGTACCTATTTTTGACCTTTTATTAGGCTATGATGTATAAAATAGATTCGTCATTAATTCCACTTAAAAACAAAGGTTTCACCAGAGACTTTCTTAAATAAATCGAATTCCGAAAAATGAATCTAATTTTAAAAAGGTTAATAATGAATGTATGTTCCGAATTTCTAAGCATATTTATTTTCAAGAATCTAAAAAAAATTTATGAAGCGAGGATTATAACAGTTTTGTTTTAAATATCACATCCGTTAGAAAATATTAAAATAAATATCTAGAATATCTAGAAATCTAAAATATCTATAAAAATATTAAATTTTTAAAAAAAAAAGAAGCAAGGATTATGACAGTTTTGTTTTAAATATCACATCCAGGGAATACTTAATTCCAGATGTTTATAATAAAACTTATTTTAAAAAGTTTAATAAAGTTTATAACTTTTGAATATTTTATTTAACTTTAGTTCTTATGCTATTTTCACAGTGCAAGAACTTTCGATATCTTTAAAATTTGTACTGCATGTATGTAATAAGTACATTATTATCCATACAAGTTTTATAAATACAAATCTATATTGTTACGAGTTTGTAATATTGCTTCGCCGCGCAATAAGTCTTCTGATAAGGAAGATAGTGTTGCATAGATAGTGAAGGCTGAATAGATGCCGCATCATTAACTCCCGATCTTGAAGATTATTTGGTAACAGGACGACGAATTTAACACCAAAGGCGAAAGACTCAGAATATTCGAGAATCTTGGCGACAAACCATTAGGAGTTCCAATGCGCGTTCTAGAACATTCTATGCCCATTCGTGGAAGTTATAAGAGCAGTACCGCGTAAACGAGAGAAATAGTGAGTCCAGCCGAGATGCGTGAATAGTTGAGTGAATAGAAATGGGACTGGTAGACTCCATATTTGATATCGTATTCTACAGAAGAACTGTCATGTAAGCTGGACTGCCAGAAGATAAATGTTTTCCTTTGATGGGATGCGGAAGTTTGACGGGATAAAGCCAGTTCAGATGTCGTGCTTGTTATCTGACCGTGATTCAAAATTGGAGGTCCATCCCAAAATAGTCCTAATACTGCTTTAAAACGATACGCTAATATAACTAAGCTTATCTAAACATGTGATATTAATTTCATTTCCGCAGTTTTTTTTCTTCTAATTTTAAAAAGTTTTCAAATTTTTTTAAATATTACATTTACATTTTTTAAAATATATTTTACAACATTAGTTTCTAATGTTTTAAATACTGTACTTACCCTTGTTGCAACGATGTTTATAAATATATATATTATGTGAACTCTATAACTATTATATAATTAGGGGTAAATTTTAAAAATAAAATAAAAATAGACAGTCTACGTCTAGAATATTAATCACTATGCTAAAGGTTATGTGAACGTTGTAACTACTATTTAATTAAGGATAAACTTCAAAAATAAGATAAAAATAGAAAATTCAGGTTTATAATATTAATCATCCAACGATGTTTTAAATTAGAGTTCGGATGTCTTTAAAAAATTCTTGAATATTTTTTTTTTTAAATTCCTATATTCTAGTCTTGATTTAATACAATCCTTTTAAGAGTCAATAACTTTATAAAAAAAAAGAAATAGGAATATCATCAGAATAGAAATTGTTATAAAACTCTCTCCATTATAAAAATATAATAATTTTTTCTGGTTATAATCTATGGCAACTAATTTTACGAAGTAACAAAGCATGTATTGAAGCCATAACTAACACTGAACCTAATATAATCAATTTGTTTTGATTATTTAATTTTTTTAAAAAAATTCTTATATTATAGTCTTAATTTAATACAATCATTTAGAATCAATAATTTATAAAAAATAAGAAATAGGAATATCACCATAATAGAAATTATTATAAAACTACCTCCATTATAAAATGTAATAATTTTTTTTTCAAGTTATAAACTGTGGCAACTAATTTCACGAACTGATGAAGTTTGTTTTGAATTCATAATTAACAACACTAATTTAATATAATCTATTTGATTATCAAAACAATAAATGTCTTTCAAATTCAGTAAATAATATTTCATTTTTTTTCTAAGCATTGATGTCATTTTCCGACAGAAAAATTCTTCTGAGTAAATTACCTATATTTTTTTTTTTTTTTTGCAAATATTATACGTTACTTGTTTTTTATGTTTATATTAAACATCACAGAATGAAATATAAAAATTTTGTACATCAACAAAATGTAAAGAATAAAGATTTAGTCTTAACTTTAATAATTTTTTACACTTGATTCGCAGAAAAATTTTTGAAATCATAAAAATCGTTTTCTTGAGCAAACGTTTTATTCAAACATTCTTCTAATGAAGCTAGATTCAATTTTTCAAGATTTTAATCACATGAAAGAATATTTATGCCATTTTTCTGAACTAAATAACGGAAAGGAAAAACAATTCGTTTTAATCATAACAATTTAAGTACAAAAAAAATCGTTTGAATGAATCTGGTTCTTCCTTTCAGAATAAAGAATTGTTTATTTAAACTGAATGAGATTGTAATTGATGAAATAAGAACTTGTAGTATCAAAAATGAAACTTAGAAGGAACAACTCTAAAAAGTTCTCAAGAAGCATTTTCTTTCTTTCTTTTTTTTTTTTTTTCGTTTTAATTGTGGAAATAGCAATAATAATAAACATTTTTTTTTATAATAAATGAAATAATGAACAAATTTCGTTATCTGAATTGTTAATGAGTTCATTAGCGAAAGTATTTTAAAAATTTCACTTCTTTTGTTACAAGAATAGTTAATGTTGCAAAATTGTACGGAATATTGTTAAAAAAAATAACAAATTTACATATGCACTAGAATTTTTCTTAATATATCATTTTATTCATTCGAGTGGTAATTATGAAAAGAAAGAAATTCGTACATTTAGATAAAAGTATTCCAGTATAATATGATTTTAGGCTTGATTCAATTATATTGCTTGCTTGATTGCATCTGACATGCTTACATTAGCAATTGCATCTTTGATAATAAATTATTATTTTATCAAGCAATTTTTTAAAAAGAAAATCTGTCTGAAAACATTAGGCGTTTAAAAGCATTATCTATTTCATTGTGTGTTCTTTCATAATACTATTTAACTGACGTTTCTAAGAACGTTTGCAGATCATAAATACATATCAAAATATCGCGTTAAAAAAAGAATTATCTATTTTATTGTATGCGTGTTTTTAATAACATTTCACAGTAATTTCTAAATCACGTTTACCAACTAATAAAATTGTAACAAAATAATACAAAATAGGAGATAATTCTGTTATATTTGTAACAGGAGTCCGCGTGCAATCATTAAAAATAAGATAATTCTAGAATTTTTTTAAATGAAGGTAATACTGGGAAAATCTATCGAGCGGTTAAACATACTGCTGTTGCTTCATCCATTGTATAATATTGTGAAAAATGTATTAAAATTGAAGAAGAAAATGTACAAAACAAAATAGATAAAGAAACTAATTTAAATTTTAAAGTGAAATAAAAAAACTTTTTGCGTCATTATATGCTTATAATTTATAATAATAATATTTAAAATTTCATATAATGTTAAATTAATTACAAGTCTAACAAAAATTTTGATAAAAAAAAACTTTGATAGCGAATATTTACTAGCCATCAAATAATTATGTACCAAATTTGATATTCTAGTTCCGATAAAATGTTCTAATGGATAAAATGTTCTAGAATCATGCAATATATGAAAATTAAACTAGTCTAAAAACATCGCTGCAACATGAAAACAAATATGCCTTATTACATCATTAAAATATATTAAATTATAAAAATGTTATTATTATAGACATGGATTTGACGTTACTTTAACTATCCTTTAGAATTTCGGAGGCAGATATATTCATATTCACATGATCGTCGCTTAATAGATGGCATTAGATAACTTACACGAACTGCACTGTATGTACTGTTCATTTCAATATCCTGAGCGACCACTTTTCGACGATTCTCTCTCACTAAGGGGTGAGACGTGGAAGGTTGTGGATATTTCGGAATTTAATTTACTTTTCAATGCAAACATCTAATCCTTTCATCTTTCCTCTCATCCCTATTTTGTCGAATTAAACCCATTTTAACGCATGCGTAAAGGATTTAGAATCATTGGCAAGCAATATTAAATATTTTTCTCCACTTGAAAAGGAAGAATGTATAAACCATATCTTATGTTTGAAAATTTTGACAGATATAATTTTCTGAAGAAGTTTTAAGGGGCACTTCTGGAAAACATGAAACATCTAAATTTTCTGTTCCACCTTTAATTAGTTATCAGCTTACACATATTTATCTATATATTTCTTTTAAATTCTATATGTCTTGAAATTAAAAAAGTTACGACTGTTTATCAAAATTGCGATTAGTTATACAGATATTTGGAGTTTAAAAATTAGAGGAGTTTTAGGAACAGTTATTTAATTATTTTCTAAGCTCCACATTTCACAAGACAAAACAAACACGAACACGAAAATTCCCTACACTCATTTAGAATACAATCTAATAATGATCCCCAAGATAGATAATGGAAAATATACCTTGGTATTAATAAGGTAACGCCATTGTTGTATCAAAAGAGAAAGTAGTATAGTTAAGTAACCGATATACAATAACATTAATGAAGACGAAAGTTGGTCTACTAACGATCTACAAAACCGATACATGAAAACAGAGCTAGAAATTTTGCCATAGATATACTTAAGTGGATAGAAATGTGCACTCAGAAGATTTCTCCTTCAAATTTGAATTTAAAAAAAAATGTAATTAAATTTTTCAGTATTTTCGGCTATTTTTTCACCAAATAAAATCCAGAAAAATTATTGCAGCAAATATTTTTTTTAACCATTTTAAAAATTGCCCAAATTTATCTTTTCTATGGTGTTAGTTTAAGTATTGTACAGTGTTTTGTTTAATTTCTAGAATTCTTTAAGCTATCGTGATTATCAGTTAAAATTATGTCTCATATGTATGTCTTCATGTTGGTTCAAGGTAAACTATGCCTCATACGTATGTCTTCATGTTGGTTCAAGGTAAACTATGCCTCATACGTATGTCTTCATGTTGGTCCAAGGTAAAGTATGCCTCATACGTATGTCTTCATGTTGGTCCAAGGTAAACTATGCCTCATACTATGTAACCGCTACATGTGAATGTAATGAAACAAGTAAGATTCTTGAGCAACTATACTTGATAAAGTATAATTATTGTTCTCATATTTTAGAATTTAACTAGTATTAACTAGAATTAAACTTGGTAACTAAAATTAAAAAACCTTTTTAATCCACCTGTCTACGGCACCCTCGGTTCAAAGGTCTTTAGAAGCTGCCTTGTTTCCCAATTCAGAAATCCTTTACTAGGATGGACTATGCATATATGTTTTCTTCCAAATATTTTATCTTTTCTATGGTGTTAGTTTAAGTATTGTACAGTGTTTTGTTTAATTTCTAGAATTCTTTAAGCTATCGTGATTATCAGTTAAAATTATGTCTCATATGTATGTCTTCATGTTGGTTCAAGGTAAACTATGCCTCATACGTATGTCTTCATGTTGGTCCAAGGTAAAGTATGCCTCATACGTATGTCTTCCTGTTGGTCCAAGGTAAACTATGCCTCATACGTGTGTCTTCATGTTGGTCCAAGGTAAAGTATGCGTCATACGTATGTCTTCATGTTGGTCCAAGGTAAACTATGCCTCATACTATGTAATCGCTACATGTGAATGTAATGAAACAAGTAAGATTCTTGAGCAACTATACTTGATAAAGTATAATTATTGTTCTCATATTTTAGAATTTAACTAGTATTAACTAGAATTAAACTTGGTAACTAAAATTAAAAAACCTTTTTAATCCACCTGTCTACGGCACCCTCGGTTCAAAGGTCTTTAGAAGCTGCCTTGTTTCCCAATTCAGAAATCCTTTACTAGGATGGACTATGCATATATGTTTGCTTCCAAATATTTTATCTTTTCTATGGTGTTAGTTTAAGTATTGTACAGTGTTTTGTTTAATTTCTAGAATTCTTTAAGCTATCGTGATTATCAGTTAAAATTATGTCTCATATGTATGTCTTCATGTTGGTTCAAGGTAAACTATGCCTCATACGTATGTCTTCATGTTGGTCCAAGGTAAAGTATGCCTCATACGTATGTCTTCCTGTTGGTCCAAGGTAAACTATGCCTCATACGTGTGTCTTCATGTTGGTCCAAGGTAAAGTATGCCTCATACGTGTGTCTTCATGTTGGTCCAAGGTAAACTATGCCTCATACTATGTAACCGCTACATGTGAATGTAATGAAACAAGTAAGATTCTTGAGCAACTATACTTGATAAAGTATAATTATTGTTCTCATATTTTAGAATTTAACTAGTATTAACTAGAATTAAACTTGGTAACTAAAATTAAAAAACCTTTTTAATCCACCTGTCTACGGCACCCTCGGTTCAAAGGTCTTTAGAAGCTGCCTTGTTTCCCAATTCAGAAATCCTTTACTAGGATGGACTATGCATATATGTTTGCTTCCAAATATTTTATCTTTTCTATGGTGTTAGTTTAAGTATTGTACAGTGTTTTGTTTAATTTCTAGAATTCTTTAAGCTATCGTGATTATCAGTTAAAATTATGTCTCATATGTATGTCTTCATGTTGGTTCAAGGTAAACTATGCCTCATACGTATGTCTTCATGTTGGTCCAAGGTAAAGTATGCCTCATACGTATGTCTTCCTGTTGGTCCAAGGTAAACTATGCCTCATACGTGTGTCTTCATGTTGGTCCAAGGTAAAGTATGCCTCATACGTGTGTCTTCATGTTGGTCCAAGGTAAACTATGCCTCATACTATGTAACCGCTACATGTGAATGTAATGAAACAAGTAAGATTCTTGAGCAACTATACTTGATAAAGTATAATTATTGTTCTCATATTTTAGAATTTAACTAGTATTAACTAGAATTAAACTTGGTAACTAAAATTAAAAAACCTTTTTAATCCACCTGTCTACGGCACCCTCGGTTCAAAGGTCTTTAGAAGCTGCCTTGTTTCCCAATTCAGAAATCCTTTACTAGGATGGACTATGCATATATGTTTTCTTCCAAATATTTTATCTGGTCTCCATTATCAACCATTTTTCTTGTTTAAGAAAAACTAATTCATCATTCGTATAATAAGAGTCTTAAAGAAATCCGATTTCTGGAATTTATTATCTGAAAGACATATTTAAAAAAGCATGCGATACAATGAAGCAGGAAATAACATCCGATAATATCACTTCGACCAAATAATGGAGTTCTTATACTTGACATCTGTTGAGTAACAAAATGAACGAAAGAACTGAATAAATTCTCCGGCAATGCATCTTTTTTTTTTTCTTTCTAGAGAATAGAATTCAGCAAATAAACGCCCAGTTCTTCGATTTGAAGTAGTTCGATTAGCATTCCAGCTATCAAATTTGTCAAAAATCAAATCTTAAGCCAGTTGGTTATTTCAGTGAACGCCCAATCGCCCGTAAATGAACTCGCAGCAGAGAATCATTTTGTCCACACACAAACCGATGAAATCCAGTTTTAATTCTTTTTTTTATCAGCATCTAAGTGGGAATGTCAGAAACGTCAGTTTTTAGCAACAAACTTGACCTTTATGGGATGGCCCTCTTTATCTTTTCTCACCTTTCGCCAGTAATGGATGAAATAAAAGTCAGAGAAATAACAACAAGGCAACTTTTATAAGCCAGCTGTTAACCCTAACTCCAAAGAGCATCAGCGCCATTTTCAATTCGAAACCATTTCTAATGGAAGGCCATCAGAGGCGAGAAATTTTAATAACTCTTCTGCATTATTCCCACATTGAGCAAGATAATTCATCATCATTTTGACAATGACACATGGCAGTCAGAAGTTTTCGAATGTTCTTTTTTTGATTCCCGCTTATTATATATCCAGTTCTTTTTCTTCTTTTTTTTATTTGAACGGAATGTGTGTTTTCTTTGCTGCTGGGTGTGCGTATATTTCTCCTCAGAGACTTTTAAATATTGTCTCCGATAATCTTTTCTTTTCTTTTTCGTTTTCGCTGTCTTATTATCGATGGAAGAATTCTTCCCTCCCCTCCCCTCCCCTTCCAGCCGAAACCCCTTTTGTTCTTCATTCGAATCATTTCGTAATTCTTCGGCACATCTCTTTCTTCAATTTTCGCCATATATCATTCGAGCGCGAGCGAAAGAAAGATTAATGCGCCGAAGTTTATGGATTATAATGAATACAAGCAGATTTATCTCGATTTATCTATTCTATATCTGCTTAGGAATCTTTTCTCGGCCAGAGAGCATCCATCTTTTTTCCCCCTGCTTTCGCTCGCTTTGCCTCAGGAAGATCATCACTCAACTCAACTCGGTCCCCACGAAAGAGAAACAAAGAACTGTTTAGTTTTGGTGGTGGTTTAGATCTTTTGGAACAGAACTTTCTTCTGATTGGATGGATGGATGAAAAGTGTGTGATGGCGTTTTCGAAATTGTTCATTGTTCGAAGCAGTTGATTAGAGTTTTCTCTTCATCAATTGTGTAATTGTCTGAGTCATTCTTTTAGCAGTTTCGGAAGAATTCGGGATTTTTTTAAAGCGCCGTCAAGATGAATCGTTTTCGATAAATGATTTAAGATCTTCGAGAGGTAGGTGCTGTGAGAAATACTTGTCTTGGAAAGATATTTGAATACCATTATCCAGAAGTTCGAATATGAAAAGGTACATAAAAATAAAAGAACATTGAATTGTCATTTGTTATTTCACTTTTAAAAAATGTATTCGTGCTGCTATTTGTATGCAGGCATATATAAATTTTCCATGTGGATTTAGTTAGGTAGAAATATATTTATTGGTATTGAACCACAGAATTACAAATGATAAAATTTAATTTTCTATTGCCTTAAAGTAATTACATAAGATTATTAGTAATCTTTTTTTGGAAATTATTTTAATTATTTTACAATATTTGAGATTATAATTAGAAAATATCATGCACAATTTTTTTTAAATATTAGAAAATATCATGCACAATTTTTTTTTAAATATTAGAAAATTTTATTTTTTTATTAGATTTGTTTTAACCCTCTGACTGCGTAATTTTTTTAAAATCACTATTTAGATGCGATGTTTGCAAATACGTTCAAATATTTTTCAAACAAAGAAAACTGATATTACGTGTTACACGATAACAATATGATGTAATAATAAAAATAAACAGTCTAAACTGCGAAAAACGCGGGATGTAATAGAAAATAGACTGATTGTGAAATCATGGGATACGCAGCTGGAGGTTTAATTACCGAAATTTTGGTATAGTTTTTCAGTAATGAGAATTAATCACGAAAAATTTAAATAAAAATCTAAATAATTTTCTAAAAAGAGCAAAAATATTGCACACAATTTTAAGAAGCACGATCACTTTAAGAGATCTCTGAGTAATATCTCAACAAAAATGGTACTCAAAACAACTTTGTAGATTAAAATTCTTAATCTACTAAAATAATAATTTTGCAAAATTGACAAGACACACGCTAATTGCATGGAAATAATGATAATTGCACAAAAATTTGTAATTAATAGTTAAAATTAATTTCTTTCAGATGTTGACTATTTCAACATGATAATATTATTAGACTATCAAACTATTTTTTAGTAATTGCATTATGCAAAAATCATTCAAAAGAAACTTCTTGGGGAGTAGGTACTCAGAAGAAGGCAATATTTTTCAAGCATTTTAATTATATTTTAAATAAATTAAAAATTAATCGAATTTTTTCCAAACTTTAGCTGATAACTTTTAGATACCCCTGAGCCTTATGAAAAATCGTAAAACAAAATATTTTTAAAAACTGAAAAATTATTTTTAAAAAATTAATCAAGATGCAGGAAAAAACTTCTCATATACTAAGACGATATCATTAGATGGGAAATATTTTTGAATTTTAAAATGGGGTCAAAAAAAATTTTTAATGGGGTATTTATTTTTGGAATTAGTTTAGGAAAGAGCCAAATTCTTGCTTCATTTTTAATTGGTTAAAACTGTAATTAAAATTTTCAAAAACTTAAAATAAAGCCCAAAGTTTTACTTCCCCAAATAAATTTGTGTATTTGTGCCAAATTTAATAGCTCCAGTTCAAATTGGCTGACCTGAAGAGCTTCAATAGACGACAGATATATATATATATATATATATATATATATATATATATATATATATATATATATATATATATATATATATATATATATATGATTTTATTTTTGGTAGAAAAGTATACGAAAAAGTTGAAATTAAAACAATCATGCTATTTTAATATTAAACATATTTCACATATTTTACTCATCTTGATCTGCCAGTTAATACCATTCATAGAATTCTTTTGAGCCCCTTAGTTTTTTGTTCTCAGATATAATCATTTGTCTTCAATTTTTTTTATCATATATTGGAGCCAAATCTAGTTCAAATCCATTTAAAATTAATGACAACTACAGTAAAATTCCATTTTACTAACGAATAATTTTACCAGCAGCCTCCAATCAAGCATTCTAATCATTTCTGATCTTTTCAAAACACAAACCAATTAATTGAGTTATCATCGCTTTGAAAAGCATTTCCAATCCATTTTCCAGCCAATCTGTAATCTCCATTCCACTCTAAATAATAATTACCAACTCATACCTCGTAATATTTAAATCCAAATGTCTCCCTTGAAGTATGGTAATTCGCATTCAATACCTTCCAACATTAATAACAATAGCCTTCAATCTGGAATAGGGGCCCTATTGTCTGTCTCCATGATTACCCGGTGTATCAGAACCATTATATCACGTAAATAATAGGATAATGAGCCAACTGCAGGTACACAGTGTTTAGGATCCGAAATTTCAATCGTCCATTATTGGGTACCTTCCCCTTACCTTTCTCGCCGAATGGGTCTGCATTCATGTTAATACAACGGTGCCGTCCTACTACGCAGCTGGAGGGAGGGTGAGGGGGACGAAATGTAATCTGTCGGATGATGAGCTGATGGAATGTTGAGTGGATACTCCACCCAGAGGGAGGGTGATGGTGGATTATATCCAGGAATGAGATTTCCGAATGTTCTGCAGGACTTTGATCACGGTAAATACTCTTGTTCAGTGGATGTATGCTGATTTCTTAGTCCAGACGGCGGCGCAGGATCAAAGTAGCCACTTTCTCCCACTGAGGTTTGTTCATTGCACGTGGACGGCGATATTAATCATTTACTTCCTCTTCAGACTGAATTTCCATTCCTTGAGGATTTTACTTCAGGATATACTTGAAGATTTGAATCCCATATTTTGCAAATAACTATGGTGTTGACTTTTAAGTGAGCGGTGACCTTATTCCATCCCGAATTTGAGCAAAAAAAAAAAAAAATGTTCTAACTTCAATGAATTTAATAATTTTAAACTATAAATAATAGCACTTCTTTAATATAATTTTAATTGTCTTTGATTAATATTTGTTACTTGGTTTAGTTTTAATTCAAACTATGGCTGTTCCAAATGTCGTTTTAACCCTTAACCCTAGAATGCATCATGTAGTCATTTGACTATACATTTTTATTTCCATTTATAAGCTTCACGTGACTGCTCTAAAGGGCAACAATAAGTGTTTGGAAATCCTTTTTTAAATGCTTTTTGATAAACATTTGTAGAAAAGACTGTTATATGACAATAGCTGTATTAGGATTAGATTTAAATTGTAAACTTGAAAAAATGACAAGATGGCTATTGTGTTAATAGTTTAATAACAAAAAATATACACAAAAAACTTTTTTGCATTGTAAAACATACATTAATAAAAAGAGACTTTTAGTTTTATTGCAGAATTGTTATGATGGGATTTGTGTCACCGGGATATTAGTTAATTCAAAATGTAATGATTTTGCACATTAATTTTTCTTTAATTTCTCGAGAAAAATAATTTTAAATTTGTAAAATTAATTTTCTAAGCTTTATGTGGCTATTCAAAGAATATGTAATTTTTTGTATGAAAAAAGTATTAAAAAATCATTTATTCTTTATTATGGAATCGAATAATCGTGCATATTCGATTCCATAAAAATCGTGAACTTTTTGCAAAAGTGCAAAAAAATCGTGCATTAACAATCTTCGTGATCCTAAAACTAATTAGATGCTTTTAATGCTTGGATGATCGCTTTGCATTTAAGCATCATACACATTTCTCAAGAGAGAACAGTAATTATTTTGAAGCAAACAAAATTAGTAATCGTGGACTCAGTATGATTGGTAATCGTGAACTATTCATGTAGCTGATTGTCATCGTAGTATTTCCAATGAAGTACTTAATAGATCATCCATGGCACTGACATTTTTGTCTTTCTCAAGATATGTGTGTTATATAATTGATATGCGTGTGATATATAAAACACAAAGAAGATATTTGTGTTTATTCCGGCATCACTTCCGAACTGAAGACGATTTAGTTTCCTTGTCTGTTGTTGTTGCTGTTTTATCATGTCTTTATTTTCATTTATTTGGTTTGATTTTTATCGTCTGTGATGTCGTTGTAGCGAAAAAAAAAATCAAAAATCAAATTTTTTTTAATAGATTTATGTAAATTGGTTTTGATTTCGGCTATATTCACCTTGCCATGGGAAACCACCATGGAGGTTTGTACAACCTTTTGCACATGATATATTATAACCTTTTGCTCGGTGAATGACATTTAAATTAACCAGTAAGTTGAGGAAAAATTAATTTATCCGTTTTTTTTTTGTTTTTTTTTTTTTGCAATCTATTTCTCCGATACTTTCTCATGTATTCTAATAAATGTATGGTATAAAATCAATACATTGGCGAACATTAGTTACAAAAAAAGCCTATTGCCTTGCAATATTTGGTGATTTTTGCCAATGAATCGCTAGGATGCTACTAATACAAAACAACCAAAAACTCAAATACATATTCTGAATGCTTTCTTTCGAATCTATTGACGCAAAAATTGGTGATATTAGTACAGTTGCAATCACAAATTCGCGTACCAGATTTCATATACTTAAATAATTGCGTTTTTGAATGACTGCGTTTATAAATTTATGAAAGTACAGACTGACAGACGGTCAACCTCTTGATAGATTTCATTCCAAATTTGGCAGGCGTTTATACTTTAGATGCTAAATTTGTGTACCATATTTTATTTATCAGACTACCTTCATTTTGTAATTATCCCAACTTATTTTGGTCAATCAGATAGATAGATTTTGTCTGAATAGATTTCGTTCAAAATTTGTAGAAATCTACAAATGTAGTATAAAGAGAATCTACCAAAATTCATCCTTCTTGCTTAAAAATTTTTTGAGTTAGAATGTTCACATAAGAGAGGAAGACATTCATAGTGTTAGAGAGGAAGACATTAGAGTGTTAGAGAGGAAGACATTCATAGTGTTAGAGAGGAAGACATTAGAGTGTTAGAGAGGAAGACATTCATAGTGTTAGAGAGGAAGGTATTAGAGTGTTAGAGAGGAAGACATTAGAGTGTTAGAGAGGAAGCCATTCATAGTGTTAGAGAGGAAGACATTCATAGTGTTAGAGAGGAAGACATTAGAGTGTTAGAGAGGAAGACATAATTCCAAATTTGTGCTTTTCGAATTCAGAGAAGTCGGGAATGTATAGATTTCTCAAAATTTTGAGTTTGAATTTTTTGACGATTGTAATGCTTTTTCTGTGTATATTTCGTAAACGAAAAAGTAAAAAAGAATAAAGAAAGAGAATTAATTTTATTATCGTTTTTCTTTTTATTATTGTTTTTCTTTAATAATTTTCAATTAGTTTTCCAAATTTATCTTTGATATCATGATTCCATGGTTGTTAATCAAAAGATGTTATCTCGGCTGTCGAAATTCGTTGTTTTTTATTCAAATATTTAAGTATCTAATAGTCGATGAAGCTTCCAATGACATTATGCAATATTGTTTTCGCATTATTGATTAAAAGCAAATTTATTCTCTCTTATTCTAATACTGAATTCGAATGAATTCTTAACGTTAGTACAGAATCTATACTTAAATATTTCAAAAGCATTAGATCAAAATATAAAACATGTTTAAAATATACTACATTTTTAATCTTCTTTAAAACTCTTCGTACTTTTATGACATCTTTGAAAGTGAATCTTCAAAAATGTTTCCTTCCTTTAATAACTGAAGAAATTCTATGAAGGTATTTTAATCATTAAACTTTAAATTCCTCTATTATTTATTCATGGAAGATAAAAGTGTTTTTAACTGCACTATATAATAAGAAAGAAAGGATATTTTTTATTAATTTTTGGAGATTATTTATGCTACTAGATATTCAATTGTTGTATTCAAAAAGAATTGTTCTAGTATTATGCTCTTATATAATTCTTCTTGCGTTAGAGAAACTTCTTTGATAACAATCTTTTTGCAAGAATTTTATCTCTTAGTATAACAATATTTAGAATGGCATTTTGAATAAAATAATGTTTTCGACATTGTTATAAAATTTATATTAAAATAAAAGTATTTTGGAAAATACTTTTTCATATATAAGCTTGCCTTCAACAACTGTTAGATTCCAATAATAACTTTCTGCAAACTAGAATATTTTCAGAATAGTTTTATACATTTTCTTTAGGATTAGAAACTATTGTTTTTTCACATTCCTTATTTAGAAACAGTATATTTTAGAAGAATGGGAATTGTAACCAATGAACCGGGAGTCCGATTGTCATCCTGTTCGCTTGCACGAATTGAAAGTAAGCGCATGAAACATGAAAGAAAGTTGTTTCTTACAGCTCTTATCACTATCCCATTAGTAACAGAAAACAAAACAATATCCGCAACTCACGAGATGCGGATATCAAATTTGACGTTCCAAAGAATCGTAGGTATTTTAAAAATAATCATCGAAGAAACAAACAGCTTTGAAGACGATATTTTTTTGTAAGGGAAGGAGACAACAAAATTTCAAAGCGATGCTATTGAATTTGTGGAGACGAAAATATAGAAGACAACATAAAGAACTCAAGAGAATCGTCACAGATCTTGACCCTTTTCAGTCAGAGAATGCCATGTTGAAAGAAAAAATTCCAAATTGTTTTATTTAATCTTTTTTTAGGTTTCGAAAATGCAAACTAGAAGAAAGGATATTTAAAATATATTTAAAGTCTTGCAGGGTCAAAAGCTGCCATGCTTCTAATTCTGAATTAAAAGAAAATATAAAATTGAAATATGGTATCGCAAATTTCAAGTTATCATGTGGGAACATTATTATTTTTATAAAGTCATTGTTTGTCTTAATTAATTGAAGTGATTAACCAGTTCAAACAGGTTTGAAACAGTCACGTGACTATCAGATTGTGCGTGTGTTAATATTTAGAGAAACGATGGTTTTCTTTTCATCTCAAAATCGGTCGAGCTCCAAAACATTTTCTCGGGGCCAAAAAACTTTTTTTTTGAGAAAATCTGTTTTAAACTAGTTTAAAGTGATTACATGACTGTTGTATTGCGCAGTCGTTAATTTTTGGAAAAGCTTTGGTTTTCTTCCCCCTCCCCTTTTTTTTCATCTGAAAATCTTTTGTTTATATATGTATATATACTTCGCTCACTGTTTTGTGTTGAATCCCATTTCCTTTTTTGTGCTTTGTGCTTCTACGAGCGATAAGTTCTTACTACCCTTGATCATTATTGGCCAGACAGAAGAATCGGGTACATGGTGAACATTCTCGCCAAGCTGCACCTTTTTTGTTGATGACAAGTCCCCAAATGGGACAACTTTCTTTAATATTTTCTAATAGCCCTAAAAGCGAAAAATTTATGCCTCAAAAGCGATAAATCGCCAGTTTGCTGTTTGTGCATTTTCAGGTTCAAAATCTCCACACCAAAGCAACATCATGGTGTCTCATGATAAAAATCTGTTTCAGAAACACTTGTTCGAGAACTAGTATAATACGCATAAGAGATGCGCAGAATAGGAAACGCTATATAAGATTTAAATCATTTTTGAGTTACAACTAGGGATTGCAATACCGGACCAAAATTTCAATACCGGTATTCGGTATTTTTAAAATCTTAATACCGGGATACCGGTTTTAATACCGGTATTAGAAATTTTAGAAAAAGAAAGAAAACACAGGTGTTTCTTTGTTTTATTTGCCAGTTTTGTTAGAAAGTGTAAATATCTCAAAAAATAATTTGTAACTTATAAATTATAACAGTATATAATCACAAAAAGTAAAGAAACATCTTATTTATTTAAATCACAAAAAAAGTGTAAATATCACTATTTAATCAGTGGTACTATTACAAATTTTTGAAATGTGATCTTAAAAAAACCTAATGCATCAATTGTACTGTCATTAAGCCTGAAAAGTAATTTTGTGTAAAAATGACCAGCTGTCGAAAACGCTCTTTGGGCATCAACGCTAGTTGGTGGTACTGTTAGCAATGCGCGATATACTTTTTCCAAGTATTTACCTCTAAATCCCTCATCTTCACATAAATCGATTTCTTGTCGGATGGTTTTGGATATAGCCAATAGCTGTATTGTATTTTGGTTCGTTGAAATCTTTTTATTTATCGCTATTTCTAATTTTTGTTCAAGAGAGTTCCTTTTCACTATCGACAGTAGTGACATCATAATCTTCGATAACTGAACCGAATTCTTCTGAATGTGGATAGGTTTGTGGGTAAAAAGTTTTAAGAAAATTTACTCTAAACTTTGTCAGATTTGAATTGGTTATTTTCTTTTCTTCTTTTTCATTTTTAAGATCATTATAATTATGGAAATACTATAAGACATTTTCTATTTCGGTATGCCTATCTTCTGTGTGATTTTTCAATGTAATATATAATTTTTCAGATAGTGATGTGTGCTGTTCTTTCAGTGACTGCAACATGAAATTTTTTGTTAATTAGAATCTCTCCGACATTAGAATCTAATATTAACTCCGACTCTATAAATTAGAATCTCTCCGACATAATGCCTCAATAGTCAGTTTTATTGGAAGTAGAGCTGATATAGTTCTGGATATTAAGTCGAATTCACTATCTGAAAAATTAATTTTCAGATTTAAGTCGATTATTTCTTTTTGGATTGGATTTCTCAGTTTCAAAAATCGTTCCATCATTAGGAGTAAACTGTTCCAACGTGTTTTAGAATCTAATATTAACATATATTCTGTTTTATTTTCAGTTAGTATATATTTTAGTAATATATCCTTTTTATAGGGGAACGTTTAAATATCTTAACTATTTTTCGAACTTTATAAATTATAGGAAGCAATTCTTGATAGGTTAATATTTCATCCTCATTAGCAATATCTTCTTCAACAATTACATTGTCATTATCTTCATTGTCAATATCACTCTCACTCTTACTCTTTTCAAAGTTGGAATCCGAAATTCCTATATCCACAATATTTCGCTTCTTCTGTTCTTCATTTTTTTTTTTTTGGTATAATACATCTGTTACTCCTAATTGAATTCCATGTGCATAGCACAACTGCTGATTTGCACCAATCAACTTTCCAACTTTTTTCATAATTGTTGCCCCATCAGTCGTTATGGACACAATATTTTCTTTCAGGATAATCCATGTTTCTCTAATTTAGATTTAAGCAATTAATTAAGCCATTAATTATCTAATTAATTTCCCCCGTTAGGAAGACATAAAAACAAAAACGTATACTATTTTGGTATGTTCGCGATACCTGAACATATAATGGAGACAATTTTAAAAATTTCTAGTAAATACCGAAAAACCGGTATTTAAACTTTTGAATACCGGTATTACAAAATTGTACAAATGGCTCAAAATACCGGTATTCGGTATCCCGGTATACCGGTATTGCAATCCCTAGTTACAACACATACAATCAGTTCAAAAGTGAAAAAAAAAATCAAGCGGCATCGGTGTGGTATGAAATGAATATTATATGAAATGAAATTTATAAAAAAGCAAATATGCATAGCTCTATTCATTTTAGTACTAAACAAAATCCCATGCTAAATGTTTGTTGTGGTTCAGTATTATAACTAGTGGTACTGCTGTGTGTACACTTGTAGAAAAATCATTTCGGGTTCATTAACTATTCCTACACATATTTATTAAAACTTACACAACGAACGGACAAATTTAATTAATTCAAAACTCAAGTTAATTAATTCAAATTGAATTAATTTCAGCAATTTATGCTAAAGACATAAGGAAGAAATGCTTAGTAGCAGTGTGTACATTATTCGCTTCGCTTTTACTGAAGATTTTAGCTTTAGAGGGCTAAAAACTCAGTTTAGCTGACCTGGAGTACCCATTTAATATTAATGTCATTGGAGTAGTTGTCAATTTCTTTTTTGGCGTGAATTTAGCATTTTTATTGAATCTATCGTGTTATCCTTGGCGAGTTATTTGGTGATTAATTCATGGCATGAGTTAATAGTAACCAAAAATCGAATTTGTGTTTTAGATACGTTTCGTCCATTCGATTGAAACCAATATTTGACACAAAGCTGTATTAGTAAAAATCGCATACCAAATTTGATGTATTAAAGTCACTGCGTTTTTGAAATATCGCGTTTACATGCTTCTGAAACTACAGACAGGCAGAGCGTCAACCCGTTGATGGCTTTGGCTCAAAATTTGACAGATGTCTATATTATAGATGTAACATCCGTGTACCGAATATTATTTATCTAAATAGATCACTTTCGAACTATTCGAACAGCCGAACAGATTGATTTCTACCTAACGGATTTTACTCAGAATTTGACAGAAATCTGCAACTTTGGTGTTAAGACAGTATACAGAATTTCAACCTTCTGGCTGAAAGCGTTTTTTAATTATCTTTGTGATAGACAGACAAACAGACGGACATTTTCCAAAAATGTGTTTTTAGCACTGATAGAGTTCTAAAACGTGGAGATTCGTCAAAATCTGGAGTTCAACTTTTTTGACGATTACTATACTTTGTACATTTCGGTTGTAACGGCGCCCGAAAATGGCCAAGAAAAAATGTCGCCAAATTATAAAAATATACTCAAGTGCATTATTATTCATTATGAAAATTTTTCGAACGTGCGAATCCCATTCTATATAGTTTTACTTTTGAAATCGCCAAATTGGCGAAATTTTTTCTTGTAGCTTTTTGATCACCATTATAACCGACAAGTACCCTATACTTTCTCTATACTGCGTATACGAGAAAGTATAGGGTGGATATTTTGTAAAATTTAGTTCACAGATATATAGCAATCCTGCTATGGGTACATATGAGCTTGTCATCCTAGATTCCAACTTTGTCATGCCCTTTACCATTGATATTTGTTTTTGATTTCATAGAACATTATCGACCCTCCTTGTTTAGAACGATATTTGTCATGGCAAGGCATCTTCCAATTCGAACCGAGTGAAATTTGTGCCAGAAAAAGGACCGGAAGCCAGACGATTATCTATCTCTCTCCTTCCCTTTTCCACCGAGTCAGCAAGAGGGGCGGGAATAAATCTCATTGGCCATTTGCAGGGGGGGGGGGATCGTTTGCATCTTTGCTCGAGGGGGCTCTTCCTTCTGGAAATCAGGTTACACTTTCTTTTCTTTATCGACAGAAATGCTGAGCCCAGGAAAATCTGAAAAGGAGGAAGTTGTCATCTTGGAAAACTTCAAAACCTGATGTCTTAGGTTTTTCTTTTTTCTTTGGGGGGGGGGGGGGGAGGAGAGATGGATTTTGGATGGAATTTCGGTGGAGGTTGCAAATTAGTTTGAGATTAGTTGCACTAATTAATTGTTTCGTCTTGGACGCAACTTTCTTCTCCTTACAGATTCGAGTCTTGGTGTGAGCTGTGTGGTCCGAAATGATGCTTCATTTAATAGATGCTTTTTTAACGAGTATCTTATTCTCCTTATTGGAGATTTGTTAATATGCAAAGTGTTTAAAAGTAAGACACCTATATTGTCATTGGCTGTATCCAAAAAAGGGAAAGATGTAATAGTTATCTCTACTAATAATATAGACGAATGCATGTGTGTGTGTATTTTGTGTGTATATTTTTATTAAATTTCGATTCATACAAATCAAAGTGTTGATCACTTATCAGTGTGAACTTTCTTTTGCACTCAAAAGCGATAGTCGAGAATGCGATGACTTAGATAAATGAAATTTGGTGTATGATCTTTTAACCAAAATTCTGTTTGTATGTGGAAATTTGATCGTATTCCTTCAGAAAAAAGGCATCCTAAATTATATCTGAATAGCTTCATTATATTAGGAAACATAGAGCGCTTACATGCGGTAGTTTGAAAATAGTAATATGAGCACTGTTTGTGTTCATGAACAACGCGAATGAAATTTGGTATGTGAACCAAATTTGTAAACTTCCGTCAAATTTTCAATTAAAATCATTCTAAAGAACTCTGTCAGAATCGATTTCAAATACAAGAGAGCATGAAAAATACAAAACTTAAAGAGTTTAATGGATAAAATTTATAATATAATTTCAATACTTAAAGTTTAAATACATGTTAAATTTTGAATTGAGTTCGTGAAGATATTGATCATCTCTCTCTCTCTCTCTCTCTCTCTCTGTGCTTTTTCATATGTGCAAAATAATAACTCAGAAATGCAATAACTAAGATGAAATTTGGCTTGTTGTCTGTCGTCTACAATTATAGTTCTGTGTCAAACTGTGGTTTCAACCAGTCATTAAAAAGCGTCCAAATTGTCCAGCTGTTTCCTTTGCTATGCTACAAAGCACAAAAAATACATTTGGAACTTCTAAAATAAAAATCTGAGTACTTGTGTCGTCCACCGCCTTTATCGGTTCACAGTTGTTCTGCTGGGAGAGAGGAATAACATCTTTATTATAGAATATGCAATAAAATTTCGGGAGGACCATTCTTGTTGGTTTTGAAGAGTTATTAGAAAGGTGATGTTCATAGCAATAAAAAGAAAAGTATATTTTATTTAATAATTTATTAATTAAATATTAATTAATTAATTAAAAAAATACTTTTGTGTAATAAATGTTTCCAGTCATTGTTAAAAGTTATGTTAATAAACCCCAAAATATTATTTAATATTTAATTAATCAAAATTTCTTTTAAAAAAAGAGCTATTCTTTCCTTTCATTGCTACACTCTAACGTTTGTTTGTACCAAATTTGAGAGCTCTAAATCAAATAATTTGACCTGTAGAGTGCAAACAGACAGGCAGACACATTTTTCTTTATTATTAGAAGAGATTCGAAACTGACACAAATTCTCAAAAATGAAAGAATGTAGAAAACTTGTAACACTAAATAACTCTTTAAGTGATTGATTCTGACTGAATTTTAATTTATCGTTAAATTCCAGTTATTTATCTTCTAACTCTCCAAAATCTCACTTTTTCAACAGGTCTGAACGAACAAAATGGATCTTGAAATACGAATCTGTCAACGGAAATATATTATGCAAGATAAAATGAACTAATGTAGTCAGGGCACTCAAAGGAAACTTGAACAGAACATGCCGGTGAAGTAAATTAGTAGCTTCAGTTGGTCATTATTCTTGATAAGGACGACCATGTACCGAAGATAAGACTCCAAATGTGCGCAAAGATTTAGGTCTATATAGCGGCAGTTCGTAATTTTTATGACTCACGTTTTCGGATTACAAAATCATTCTCCCTTTGTTGCTCTGCGAGAAACGATGCCATATTCCGAGTCAAAAATAATGCTCTCCTGTAGGAAAAATGAACGATAACACGAAGTTAAGTGAATGACTTAAAACAAATGCATGAATATCTCATAAGAGATATTAAGTTCAAAAATGCAGTAGACTAATATTTTATATTTAATAAAAGCACTTTAGAAACGCAAACATATCGGCGAATAAAAGTCGCATTACTCAGTTTAAGCGAATTTAGCAAACGATAATTTAATTTAGAAGAATGGGCTGCATTCGAAACGGGGAAAAGGTTTATCGTTTGGTTGTTGTTTTTTCATTTCATTTTAGACAAACCAGACGCTCTTGTGTTTTGCTCTTTTTGATGCGCGCAACAAAATGATTCTTGGTTTGAAGCTTCAGGCTAGACAAAAATATAGATTTGTAAATTATGCATTGTGAAGCGATACACGTCAACTTTTGTCTCTTCATTTTTAGTACAATATATATTCTTTGTGAAAGATTAAAGCATTCGTGGATGTATTCTACTCGTGTAGTCTGTCTGGTAGAATGAAGCGTTAAGCTTAATAAATAGTAAATTAGCGCTGCGTAACGCCGAGTTAGTAAAGTTTAGTTTATTAAGATCATAAATTGTATGAAAAATTTTTACTATTGAAGAATTCGCTATTGTAAATCTGAATGCGAAATGAACAATGAGTTTGTAGATAAAAAATTCCCTCGATGTCTCATTGCACTAGAGTCTTGCTTAAAATGTTAAAGTGCCATATTAATATTTAAAAATGTAGTTTCTAAATATCAGATAGATATATAGGATTATTTGTTATAGAATTATACATTGCAAACAAGTATATATCGGAGAATGAAATACATTTGAAACAAAGGTTTAGTTATCGAATTAGTAGATCTAAATTAATTTAGTGAAATAAATGGTACAATTGGTTAGAGGTTACCGAGAAATTCTATATGAAAAAGAAATATTGGAAACAAAATGAAATTTAGCAGACAAGCTGAACTATAATCAAACAAGTTTAATTATAAGCTTTTACAATTATTATAATTACTTATAATTATAAGCTTATTAATCATATTGTTTTCTAGAAAATAATATACCAAGGTAGTGGATACAGGAGATATACAACGCATTATTTTAGAAGAAAATAATGAGGTCTTCTACACGATTATAATTCTTAAGCTTATAATATTGTAAGGAAATTTCCCGGGTTCGTTTGGATAGTGGAAGTTATATGGTGTGGAGAACGCTCAATCAGTAAGCGGCAGTATCAAAAAAAAGAAAAAAAATGACGATGTTTATTTACACAAAGATACACAGGACAGCACGAAGACAACAACTAAATACAGCATAGAGAAGACAATTATCTTCAGCCGAGACGTGCATACAACGAGACTCTACTGCAGACAGTAGCGCACAGCCCAGTTCAATACTAACTTGACTCCGTCGCTGCTCTGATAATTTCTAGAAGAGCCGCTCTTCACTGTCGACTCCGACTACTCTTCTCTGTCTCTTCCGACTACTCTTCACCGTCGATCTCGACTACTCTCCACCGTCGATCCCGACTACTCTACTCTGGCAGCTACGGCTGCCTCCTTTTATAGGTCTCAGGAGGCGGGGCTAGAAGCCTTTGAACCAATCAGGAACGTTCGAAGTGTATCTCGGTTCCTAATAGACGGATCGGGAAAATTCTCGATGTTTCGGATATAATCTATTTTGGCGCCGAAGTCGCCAAGTTACCAAATGGTCGCCAAGTTTGTCGCCAAGCTCATGGACCTCCAACGCGACACCTGGACTCCGTCTAATACAGATGACTGTAAAACTGTCTTTCTGATGATGGAACCAACTATGCTGGGAAGCCGCATCACAGATTCGTAACAATATGTTTTAATTTCCTTTGCTATTAGTAGAAATGGGTATAAAGTATCTTTACTTTATCATATATGTAATATAGAGAAAGTATAGTAATCGTCAAAAAATTTGGACATGAGATTTCGGTGAATCGATGAATCTCCACGTTTTAGATCTCACAGAATTCGAAAAAAAAAAAAAACATTTTTGGGAAATATCTATTAGTCTGTCTGAGACAAAGATACCTCAGAAACACTTTGAGCGAGACAGTAGAAATTTGGTATAAAGTCTTTACACCAAATTTGAAGATATCTTTCAAACTTTGAGAAAAATCTTTTCCATAGTTTTGAATATAAGTAAACCCGATAATTACAAAACGATGAGAGTTAGATAGATGAAATTCGGCACACAAATTTAACATCTACAGGATAGATACCTATCAAATTTGAGCCAAATCCAATTAGGTATTGATCATCTCAGAGTCTGTACTTTCAGAAATATGTAAATGTAATTATTCAAAAACTCAATGACTTAAGTATATTAAATTTGACATCAGATATTATGACTTCAAGTACAGCTTTCTGTCAAATTTCCATTTCAGTCAATTGTGAAAAACGTGTTTAAAACAAAAATTCGATTTTCTAATACTATTTACCACGTGCCAGGGATTAATCGCCAAATAACTCGCCAAGGATGACACGATAGATTCAGTAAAAATGCTAAATTCATGCCAAACGCTAATATTTTGTAACTTCTTTATGCCAATGTCATATAAAGCATTTTCTTGCATGGCCAGTTTATTAAAGAGTATAAGACAAATTTTTTTGGAGATCACCCTCTCTGGTTTTTAGAAAATACAAAAAAAAAAAAGATTGATTGTATAGAGGAATTGCATTTTTACTGCTTAATTTAGATTCAAAATCTGTCGAAAATTTTATCAAAATAGGGAAATTTTATTTCATTTTACTTTATAAAAAAGTATGATGTGAGTTTTAAAAATGTTATTACTTCAAAACTCAATTAACAAACGAATTTTTTGATTTTAAGCACTTTCATTAACCTTGCATTGGTTCATATAATTGAATCTTATAATATGTGAAAATTGAATTTTGTAATGTGTACTTCTCTTCCTCGTAATGGGCTAGACATTTGAAATTTTGCACGCTTTCCTATTCAATAATCTAATTTAATATTTTCATAACTTAATTATCAGCCAATCCTTAATTAAATTAAATTTAATTCACAATGAGGTGACATCTGGTTGATGAGAAAAATAGATTTGAACATTAAATAGTTAAAAATAATCAAAATAAAAAATTACTATTTATCACATTAACAAATGTGTATTTGAAAAGCTGTTTTTAGTCAAATTTTGATTATTTTTAAAAATTATAAACAGAAACGGACATTAAATAGCCTATATTTAAGATGGCTGCCTTGCCATGTACAGAGTTGTACTTCACTCAAAAATTCATCGAAAGTGAAATAAGAAAACGATATCCCATACAGTAAGATGTCTTCAATGCCAATTCCTGGAATGGCACTGTTTGAAATATATAAATGAAGGGCAAAGGAAATTAGTATTTAAACAAAGTTTTGGAAAATTACCTATTATTTTTCTCCTTAAGGTGCGCTTGCAGACCATGCTTCTAAATGTTCTTAATGGCTATTTGGATAAAGCTTTTCATATAAAATGCAAATGAATATTGAAATTATTAAAGGATCAGTATATGAAGACTCCTGTACCTTGTCAAAACTTAAAGAACTATTAATGCAAATTCTAAACGCCGTCAAACAACATGTAGGCCTATTAAAAGATCAATTTAAATATAGCCATCATCAGTGCAACACTACATTAGGTCCAAGTTCAAAGCGTCTGAAAAGTTCTAAAGAGCTGCAACCACTTGGAGCTAAAATCTGAATAAGCTTGCACACCTCCTGTAAAATCTCCTGTTAACCGTTTCCCACATGATTGCTTAGTTTTACTTTTATCAAGAAATTAATGGCATTCCGTAATGCCAAACGATAAGAATTCGAACAGCAAAACGGATTACGGTCTTGGTCGCCAACAAAAGCAGCTGATTCGAATGGCGGTTTATGAAACAGAAGGCTATGAAGTTAATGCGATTAGAGGAGAAATAAATTAATTTGAAGGGAAGGACCATAATTAAAACCTAATCGTTGTCTAATTATGATAATGAGAGCAGGGCGCGTACATGACACTGCCGGCGAACATTCTTAGGGCGACTATGTTAATTGGGGAAGGAGAGAATGTTTTTGTAGAAGTTCGTGTGATACTGTGGGCTTACGCTACCGTGAAGAATTACTATCCTCATTTTAACTGAAGGCGTTCATTAATATGAATAATTGCATTTAGAGCAATGCGCTGTGAAATTTTTGTAACGTAAATGTGATAAATAATTCAGCGAGATTGCGGCGTTATCTCTGAAATCCTGTAAAAATTTGCCGAAGCTTTAAATAATTCAGAATATTATTATTGTGAAACATATACAGTTTCCAATATCTTATCGTGAATTTTTTTAACTACATATATTAAAATCATTTGCCGTTATTAAAATGTCTCGTTTAGAAATGAATGTTTCAATGTATACAAGATTCCATATACTTTAATACTTCTATATATTTCCATATACTTTAATATATATGTTACGGCCAAAGCCCGAAGTTCGGCCAGTTCGCGAATTGGCTGGCCAAGAGGTTTGGCCAAAGTCCGAAGTACTTGCAATTAATATTGTATGTTCTACTTTGGCTGGCCATTTCGCGAAGGGGCTGGGAATCCTTGGCCAAATCCCGATATGATAATGGTAGATTGACCGGTAGGTAGCAACTTTCATATTTTTTGAAGCGATATTTCGGGAGACAATGTGATCTGGGATCTTTAACATTAGGTCCATGGAGCAGAAAAAGAGTAAGGATCACCCTTAAAGGTAGTTGAAAATTGAGTACTCAATTTGCTTTTGTATTCATACACGATACGAAACGCATTTGCTCAAGATATAATTCGTCATTTTGAAGGGCGCAAATCTTATCTTCTTTACGCTGTCACGTTGTTACAGCATATACGTTCACTCAATAATTTCTATTATGGCTTTAATATGAGAACAGAATAACACGAGATCATATTTTTATATATTACAAGCTTATTTTTAACTCAGAAGTATCACTTATTTTTGAAATAGCTTCTGAAACAATTGTACTTTAAAAAAATAGTACAAGAAGTACTCATTTTTTTAAATACTTCATTTTCAACAATGTGTACAACAATCTGCTCTTGATTTCTTTCTTCCTACTTTGTCCGATCGTCCCAAGTCACTTCTCGAATTGGCCGACCAAAGCCCGAAATCAAGAAAAGATCGGACATTGGCCGGTAAGTTTACAGCAACTTTAGCCAAAACGCGAATTGGCCGATTTCGGGCTTTGAAACTTAATATATATACTAGACTAAAGTTCCATATATATACTACGTATATTTTCTCGTATACGTAATATACAGAAAGTATTGTAATCTTCAAAAAATTCGGACATCAGACATTGACAAATCTCCACGTTTTATACCTCCTTGAATTCGATAAACACATTTTTGCAAAATGTCCGTCTATCTGTCTGTGACAAAGATAACTCAAAATTGCTTGGAGCTGGATGGTTGAAATTTGATATAAAGTATTTACACCGAATTTTCAAATTTCTAACAAATTTTGAGTAAAATCTGTTCTGAGAAAGTCCGTCTGTCAAGCAGATTAAATAAAAGTTGACACAATAACTGCAAAACGAAGAGAGCTATAAAGATAAGATTTCGTACACAGATTTATCACCTACAGTTTAGAAATCTCTAAATTTCTGAGCTAAAACCAACAATGAGTTGACTGTATGTCGGTCTGTACTGTCAAAAACATGTAAAGGCGATCATTCAAAGACGCAATGACTTAAATGTATCGAATTTGGTGTGAGATTTTGTGATTACAAGTGAAATTTTGTGACACATTTTTGTTTCAATTGTTTGGTAAAAATGCGTCTAAAATATAAATTATATTTTCGGATACTATTAATAACATTCCAGGAATAAATTGCCAGAAAAACCCGCCAAGGATGGCATAATAGATTCAATAAAAATGCTAAATTCAAGCAAAAGGCCAATATTTCGAAAAACTATTGGATGTCAATACCATGCAAGGCGTTCACCTTTAACATCTTTATTAGAGAGATAATCCTTTTATTACAAAGCATACTAGAAAATTTTGAGAAGCCACTCTCACTTTTCATTTTTTATTTTTTTTCAATTATCGGCAGTAGAGATTTATAGAGCTAATCATCCATTGAAGAAATCCATTTCCTCATCGGTTGATTATTTTAATTTCGAACAACAAAATAAGCATTTTTTTCTTGGAAATAGTATTGGTAATATGACTAATGTGGAACTATGATTACAATAAAAACAAACATATCATCTTTCGTCTGCACTGTTTTTTTCCCATCATGCTTTGTACTTAATTGATCTGCCTGTAATTTAGATAAAAGATTGTTGCGCAATTTCAATAACGTAGATTTCAGAATTTCGTCTATGGAAAAGAAAATATCTCCTATGAAATAGAAATCATTATAAATGCTGCATATATTTTATAGTTTTTATAAAATTCTTCGATATCAAATAGATTTCTAATTTCAAAAATAATTTATAATTCATGAAAATAGACGTTTTCCAGAACTTGGAAATAGATATGTTCTTGTCTTCTATATGTTATTGCATTTCATATCGTTTAGTCTTACCAGTGATTAATAAAGTACCTGTGATGATTTCCATTTCCATTATTTATAAATAAGATAAAAGTGAGACTTGCTTTAAATCTATTTGGGAAGGGATATATATGCCAATTATACTAAAAAGTATCTTTAAGCTTTCGAATCTAATATGAAATAGTACGACTTAATTTATATTGGATTTTCTCGGCTTAATTGCATATTCTATAGCATTCTGTTTGTTTTAGACTGCACTAAACTTCATATTATGGGCGTAACGAATTTTACATCACACTAATTATCAAAATAATGCCAATTTAAAAACTATACTACGATAATTAAAGCGATAATGGAAACTCTAATTTGGAATTTATGCCTAAAGAAAACATTATATTTTTATCCTAATATTAACATACGGGCGAAAGAATTTCATCACAAAAGTTTAAAAACGTTGTTGTGTTAAAATATTTTTTGTGAGAAATGAATAAGAATTAATGAAAACAATTAAATTAATAAATAATAATTTTCGAAGGAATGCCAGTCTAAAAACTAGACCATGTTAATTAAAGCGAAAATAGAAATTCTACTTTACAAATTACGCCCAAGGAAAGCACTATTTTTCATCCTAATATTAACACTGTCAAAATGCACCGGCGAAAACAATTTCAACACAATAATAAAAGAATTGAAATATGCTATCACACATTTCATGTTATCATGTGAAAACATTATTATTTTCAAGTCATTGTTTGTCTTAATTAATTTAAGTCATTAATCAGTTTAAACCGGTTTGAAACAATCACGAGACTATCAGATTACGCAATCGTTAACTTTTAAGAAAGAGATTATTATTATTATTATTATTTTCATCTCAAAATAGATGGAATTCCAAAAAGATTGTTTTTTGACAGCTAGAAAAATAGAAAATTAAATATCCATATATATACATATAAAACTTTAGATACCTCCCCTCGCTGTTTTCCAGTTTCTTCTCTATGCTTTATCACGTGCAGTAAATCGCCAATTTTCTGCATGTGCCTTTTGTAGCTTCCAAAACCTCAAATAAAAACAACATCATGTTCTCACGTGATTAAAAAAAAGTGTTGTGTTAAAAAAATTTCGTGAGAAATGAAATAAAAATTAATAAAAATACTGTATGTAACTAAAGTTGGTATCACTGAGATGCTATATTTGTTCAATTCTTAAAAATCGCGTCTTTATTCTTTTTAAAATGGAACTTAAATGTCAGAAGCAGGGAATAAGTTTCCCTCTCAAAAAGATATTGGAAAACACGTAACTTGCACAAAACACATGTTATCATATAGATGTTCATTGTTATCTATAAAAAAAGAAGTGAAAACCACTGAGTAAAGGAGGGATTCAAAGAATCCCCAATAAATGTTTGGTTAAAAAACAACAAATAAAAAGCATGGGACTTTCCTCTTTTATTTCTTTGAGAAAACAGTTTTTGAATTCGTTTCTGTTTTTGAACTCCGATTCAGTTTAGCTAGATTCTTTATTTCCAGGAAAAAAGAAATAGAAAAGAAAAGTGAAAATGAGATAGGAATAATTTTAACATGTAAATTTTTGGGAATAATTTAAACATAGAACTTTTCAGGGGGTGCTTTTCTCACCTTCAACAATATTTTATTTTTTAGCTTCGTCACGTAGTGTAGAGAATTAAGTTTGCATTTTCAAACAATATCTCTTACTGTTGACTGATTTTGTCCAAAAATTAATACGATTTTGATGATGAAACTAATACAAAATCTCCTTCTTCTGCTCCGTTTCGTTTATGAATTATCTTGTCCACATACATATGGACAAAGAAAAGAGAAGTATTCGATCTTTTGATGTAGATTTTCCTATAATATGGCACTATCTACACTCTATAGAATCAAAGAAGCAAGTATTGATTACAATTTCCAATGTACGAGGGTGAGATGAATAGTTTCCGGCCTGGCTTAGAGGTGGCGCTAACATAATGTTACGAAATTTCCGGGTTCGTTTGGATAGTGGGAGTTATAGGGTGTGGAGAACGCTCAATCAGCAGGCGGCAGTAGAAAATAAAACAACGACGTTTATTTACACGAAGACACACAGGACAGCACAAAGACGACAACTATATACAGCACAACAGACGATTATCTTCAGCCGAGACGTGCAGCATACAGCAGCATACAAGTCTCTACTGTAGACAGTAGCGCACAGCTTAGTTCAGCACTAGCTTCACTCCGTCGCTGCTCCGCTTATCTCTGGAAGGCCAGTTCTTTACCATCGATCCCGACTACTACTCAATTCACCGTCCACTCTCCGATCTGGTTCACGATGACGACTCTGGTTCACCACGACGACTACTCTTCGACTCCACTGGTTCGCTACTTAATTCACCACTGCCCGGCAGCTGCGGGTGCTTCCTTTTATAGGTCTCAGGAGGCGGGGCTAGAAGCCTCTCAACCAATCAGGAACGTTCGAGGCGTAACTCGGTTCCTACTGGACGGATGGGAAAATTCTCGATGTTTCGGGTATAATCTATTTTGCCGCCAAAGTCACCAAATTCGTTGCCAAGTCACCAAATGGTCGCCAAGCTCTGGGACCTCCTATGAAACCAACTATGCTGGGAAGCAGCATCACAGGTTCGTAACAATGACTAAAGCACCATCTTTGTTTAGTATTTGTATTTTTTAAGAAATTTATGTTTGATTGTTTTTGTACCGTGCTGTTTTAGAATTGTCTTCTTTTGCCAAGTACGAAGAAAACTGAAGTGCGAGCTGTAATAAAATATGTTTTTATAAAAGGCTTACTTCCAACGGATATTAAAACTGAGCTAGATATTACACAGGGAGAATCTGCTCCTTCATTTACAATTATTAAAACATGGGTTGCAGACTTTAAACGTGGTCGTACGAGCTCTTTGGAGGCGGAGCATTCTGGAAGACCAAAATAGGCTACTACAGATAAAATCGTTAGAAAAGTTCCCAAAAGTTTTATGAATGATCGCCGATTGAAATGGGCAGAGGTTGTTTAGTCTATTGGTACATCTGAAAAATGAACATATCATATTTTAATCGATATTTTGGGTGAGAGAAAGCTATCAGCAAGATGAGTACCGCATTTGCTAACGTTGAATCGAAAACTGCAGCGCTGTACAATTCAAAACCAACTGATTTTTTTTGCGGTGTTTCATTACTGTGGATGAGACTTGGATCCATCACTATACTCCAGAGACAAAACAGCAATTAAAAAAGTGGACAGCGAAGGACGAAGCAGCAACATATCAAGCAAAAAGTACGCCATCTGCTGGAAAGGTTATGGCAACAGGTTTTTTTACCCGTTAAGGGAATTTTATCATTGGATTATTTAGAAAATGGCAGGGTCTTCAATGCTGAATATTGTGCTAATCTTCTGGATAAATTTTAATTCAAAATCAAAGAAAAAATACAAGGTTTGGCAAAGAAGAAAGTCCTGTTTCCCTAGGGCAATGCTTCCGTTCACGAGGCTGTCATTGTGATGACAAAACTTCATGAACTAAATTTTGAAATTCTTCCTCGTGCACCCTATTTCCCTGATATGCCCCACCCCCACTCCTCGGACTAAAACATCTTTTCTAACATGAAAAAAATTTCAGGATGGAAGCAAATTCTATTCTGATATCGAAGTTATCTCAGCGACGAATGCCTGCTTTGAGGACTTAGAAGAAAGCTCTTACAGAGAGGGTATCCAAGCATTGCCGCACCACTGGAGCAAGTGCATGTTCTTCGAAAGAGACTACGTTGAAAAATTATGCAATCTTTAAACATATTTTTCTTTTATTATTATTTTCCTTCTTAGGTCTGAAAATTTTCTACTCACTCTCATGTGTGTGTGTGTGATGATATTTTAAAATATAATTTGAATCTTAATTAATTTCCTAATTCTTATCTTAATTTAACCCATATTAACTTCATTCTAAAATGTTCTCTTATTTCCGGATCCCATTCCACCTTTCTTCACTTAATAAATGCGTCAAGAGTTCTGTAAAAATGCTGAAATCAGCGGTTCATACGCTCCAAGTGAAGGGATAAAAATTTGCCGATCCAAACAAATTCTTTTAATAGATATCTAAATTCCCCCTACTAAATCGACACGTGTACGAAAATCCCTATCCGAATCTCATGGAGAAGGTACGGTATATAAGAAGTGGGGATAAATATTTCTTTACTCTCTTTTCTCTTTTCGCTCTTATGTTGCGATGTAAGCTTACCTTGTCGCCTCTTGCTTGTACATAGATTATGCCTCCCGGGATGGAATAAAAACAAAGTTTAAAAATTCAAAGTATCTTCTCTGCATTCGGCCACGAAATCGTTTCATATATATATCTATGTTACCGTTAAAGTATGAAATCCGTTATTTTATAGAATACCTAGTTATTCCATGAAATAACTTATCGTGTCCGTTAAAGTGTAAAACTCTCTTGTATTTCATGATTTAACTAGTTATTTCATAGAATAACGACCTGCAGCCCTTTGAAGTGTAAAATAATCTATATCATATATCTCGCACGACAAATACATTTACCTTCCACCCCTACTGCATTTATGTTTTTGTTTGTTTGTTTTAGAAATAAAAAATGTTTTTGTTTTAGAAATAATGTTCTTTGTAATTCCAAGTGTCATTTTAGCAATCCATCCTTGTTGTAACAAATGATTTTATGGTACGTTTCCATAAATACCATTTATACGCTGCATAAATGAGATAAATTGCTTCTTTTTCATTTTAATTGTCCATCATTAGTTTAATTTCATTTTAGATAAACTGTTTATTTTACACTTTAACTGTCTCTCATTAGTTAATTTATAGAAATACCTAGTTATTTCATAGAATAACTAGTTAAAATATCAAATTAATAACATATTACAAACTTTAAAGGACACGATCAGTTATTTCATGGAATAACTAGGTATTCTATGAAATAACTGCCTTATATACTTTAACGGTAACATATATATATATATTTGAAAGTACAAACCTGCCGACTTTCAATACCTTCTTGGATTCGACACAAAAGTTAATAGTATCTACCAGATAGATGTTAAATTTGTGTGCCAAATTTTATCTATCTAGCTCTAGTTTTGTAATTATCGTGTTATATTAGAACAGCTGAATATATAAACTTCGTCTAAACAGGTTTGGCTCAAAATCTGATAGAAATCTACAAATTAGGTAGAAAGATCGTATACCGAATTTCATCCGTCTAGCTCAAAGCGTTTTTGAGTTGTCTTTGTCAAAGACAGATAGACGGGCATTTTCCGAAAATTTGTTTTTCGAATTTAGAGAAATTTAAAACCTAAAGATTCGACAAAATCTCGAGTGCTAATTTTTTGACGATTACAATACTTTCTCTATACTACGTATACGAGAAAGTAGAAAACCGAAAAAAAGCTAAAAAAAACCGAGATCTTGCAAATTCTAAAATAACTGAAAATATCCATCTAGATAAAAGATAATCGTTACCGTTAAAGGATAATTTGTTCGTTTATTCATGGTAAAGGATGAAAAAAAATCAATTACTATTAAGTGGAAAGCTTCTCGATCAATAAAAAACCTATTTTAATCTAAATTCTTGTCCATTCCCTACATTAAAAGAGGGAAAGCAAACATTAGTGAATTTGTCGAAATTATAATCTGAATTCTAAACATAATCAGAATTTTATCTGAACACTAATATGATATATAAGCGCTGAGAATCAAAGTGTCTGCAAGAACTTGTGTGCTATCTTGAGCAGCCGCTTGGTGTTTGTATACTTGCTGTTTGTTTCATGCCTTTGTCTTCGAGCATCGCAGCTTCAATGTTCTCGTTGAAATCAATTACTGAGTCAAGCATCGATTATTTTGTTTACTTTGGAAGCTTGTTGTCGTGAAAGATTAACCAATGGCTCAGAATAAACTAATTTATTGCTGCACTGCGGAATTGTGTTCCAAACAACGTCGCATGAGGATATTGTTTCAAAACTCTAAATAAACTGCTTGCCTCCATTATTTATTATTCAAATGTATGTGGTTAGAATTTTGAAATTTTAATCGATGAGTTGGACAGAATCAATAAGTGGGTAAATATTGCTTAATGGATGTAAAAATTATTTCACGATAAAAAAAAATGTTATCTGTTTAGAAATATATATCGTGTACTGAGAAAATATAGTCACGAAAAGTAAATAAATAATGTTTTAATTAAAATGTCTTTTGCTGCAAAATATGTTTTCCTTCTTGTTGGTTTAGTTATATTAACGTCCCGTCTGAAGGAACACTTGGGCTATTTTGGGACGGACCTCGTCATTTTGAACCGCCGTCAGATGACGAGGACGACACCTGAGTTGACACCCCCCGTCCAACAGGCGGGACTAAGTTTGGCCTCTTCGGACTTAGAGTACTTAGAGAATACAAAGCCCGCTTACATGAAGAGTCTTCGATGGAATCGGGTCTCAAACCTATAAACCACCGGTACCGAAGCCGAGACCTTACCACCAGCCCACTACGGCCCCTGTCATACCTTGCATATTGACGCAAGAATAAATTGAAATTTTTATACAACTATTATTCTAATCCTGTTCAAAATGTGCAATGAAATAGGGAGATCAATAAAAAAAAATCAAGCCATTATGTATTTCTGTATTTCATAACTATTTTTAGCTGATGCCATGGAAAGCATTCTTGACCTTATCAATTTCCACACTTTTATGTGAAGATACAATGCTTTTATTAAAATAGTATTCGAGATAGTATAATAGTATATAAAATAGTATACTAAGGTAACCTCTTCTTTATCAGTGACAAAGTAATAGCATAAGAAACACCAGATAAAGTCAACAACACAGCTTAAATGGAATACAAATTTGCAACAACGCATCTTAAATGGAATATGAATTTGCAACAATACAGCTTAAATGGAATAAAAATTTGCAACAACGCATCTTAAATGGAATGCGAATTTGCAACAACACAGCTTAAATGAAATACAAATTTGCAACAACGCATCTTAAATGGAATGCGAATTTGCAACAACACAGCTTAAATGAAATACAAATTTGCAACAACGCATCTTAAATGGAATGCGAATTTGCAACAACACAGCTTAAATGAAATACAAATTTGCAACAAAGCATCTTAAATGGAATGCGAATTTGCAACAACACAGCTTAAATGAAATACAAATTTGCAACAACGCATCTTAAATGGAATGCGAATTTGCAACGTCACAGCTACATGATAGGACAGCAGCAAGTGAAATGTGTACAGCGTCAGAAGGCAAGTTCTTTGAACATTTATTTAAGTACTCCAAAATTGTTGGAGCACTTTTGGTTGAGAATACGTGTTGTTTGCCATTATGTCTACGCGCTGCGAATGCCTCGATACCTTGATTACAATAATGGATAAAAAGTGTGAAAAATTATTAATAGCAACAAAATTATAATTATTAATGCGAACGTTTCGAACGGTATTTCATTACTGAACATTTCAGTAATGAAATATATTGTTGTAAAATAAATGTGCTTAAAACATTTCAGTAATGAAATATATTGTTGTAAAATAAATGTGCTTAAAATATTTCAAAACAATAGTTAAAAATAGAAAAAAGTATATGGGAAAAAAATTTAGTACCTTTGAAAATATAATTTTTGAATTTGAAGTTTTTATAAAAACTATATTTCTACTCTAATATTTTCAGAAGTTATAGCGGAAACACTCCAAAATTTCACTTATTTTAAAAATAATTAAAATTTCAGAAAGTCGCTCTGTTGTACGCATCCCCATCCTTCAAAGTATATATCTACTAAATTTGGTATCTGTAGGTTAATTGGTCTGGCTACAGAGCACTAACATGCACACTTTCCTTTTATTATATATATATACTAGCCGCCTTTGGCGACCAGCCGGTTCGCCCATCTTAATGTTCGTTAAAATTTTAATAATTAAATATTTTATGCTATTCCTACTTTAATAACTTCTTCATCAAAATATTTTAAAACTTCAAATTTTGATATATAATTCACTCATAATATTATAAACGCCTTCAGTCACAACGTAATATGTATCTTTCTCATTTTCTGTTAGTTCCCGTAGAATTTATACTATAAATTAAAGTGGAAAGGATTAATCTGCAATTAATATAATATTTTTTACTGAAACAAAGTATTTTTTTTGTAATATGATTACTGAAAAGAGTCACTGAGCGTTTAAACTTTATGGGCACTAAAGAATATCTTTCCTAATTTATGTAATATTTCAAGAATTTGTCAACAAAATATTATCAGATTCATCATGACCAGAACGATTCATTAACAATGTTTAATTTTAAATGCATCAAACATTAAGAAAATAAAACGAATCGTTTAAAATAATCGGTTGAAAACCGGTTAAAAAAAAACTACTTAAAAAACGATGTACATAAAACTATAAGCGTATACAAAAAATATATAACTAACTTAAATACAATTTAATTACAAAAACATGCAACGAATCTAAAAATAATTTAAATCGAGTCCGCTTCCGTTGAAATGTAAACAATCATAATACAATGCGCATGCGTGAATTTTCAACTCCAGTTACGGAACGCAAATGCGTGATTTTTTCTACGCCAGTTGGGGTAACGCTATGCAGATTAGAAATTTTTAATTTCCTTTATTCTGTTTTATTTTAATTCAAAAGTACTTAAGAATGAATCTGAAAGATCGATTCATTAACAATGTTTCATTTTAAATGCATAAAACATTAAGAAAATAAATAGAATCGTTTCAAATAATCAGCCGAAAAATCTTAAGCCTAGCCTCATGACTGTTGGGAAAAAAAAATTGAAGCCCTACTCATTTGGCGATTTGAAGATTTTTTTGGCGGGAAAGTTAGTTTTTAATTAATAATTAAAATTCTAATTAAAAATTCAAAAAAAGGGCTATCCTATCTTTTAAGTTAGATCAAACTGCACCCGGTGTGCAAATTTGATTAAAATCGGTTAAGTAGTTTAGGAGTCCATCGCGGACAAACAACGTGACACGTAATTTATATATATTAAGATATATATATATATATATATATATATATATATATATATATATATATATATATATATATATATATATATATATTCACAGAGAGAGGGAGAACTCAGTAATATTACTTCAAAGTAATGAATCCATTCATTTGAATCACTAAATTTCTCTCTTACTGTACATATTACTTCCGCTGTACCATAACCTTGATTATTCACCAAACGCTTCCACTTCAATACAAGTGCTTGTCATACACATAAATGGGGCATGTTTGATACTCACAGTCTATCAAGTACTTTACCTGCCACATAAATGGGGCACTGTGTGATTGTATTAAGAGGGGTGGTGAACGAAATATAGGTCACCGGCTCGATGCCTAGTGCGGTCTTTTTCCAAAACAACCCTTTAACGTATCGAAATTCCCACCAGTGGGTCTTTCCCTCTGCTCTTGAAGTTCAAGCTAAGTGGTGGGAAACATACTTTTTTTAGAGAATTCATTTTGAGGTAGACAATGCAGGTTTACACGCCTACGTCATTCAGGCTCGAATTGAACACATTATTCGAAAAAATATGTTCAATATTATATTAATACTTTGTCGGTGCTAAAATAACCCGTCGAAATCATAATATAAATGAAACCGCGTTACACTAGCGGGGAAAAAAATCTATTGAATGAGCGATAAAAGATTTTAAAAGGGGAAAACGTTCCGCACAAAGAGGAAAAAGTATATCCTTTTTCCGTCATGTATGAAACATATAATGAGAAAGCTATGAAGGCTCTCAGTATCAGACTAGCGAAATGCCTAATTAACAAAAGTTGATTAAAAAATGCCTTTTACGAATAAATCCTTTGTAATCTGGGTGATATTTGGACAGACGAATGCCGGATTAACAAAAGTTAATTAAACAAGCGTTTTTTACTCGCAAACCATCAGTTATCCGACAGATATTAAGGCAGCAAAAAGTCGAATTAACAAATAAATGTTGACTAAAAATACTTTTCATATCTGGCAGCAGTATGTCAGATTAACAGAGAATGATTAAAAAAACGTATTATTAATAAATGTGTATGTTTTAAAATATAAATATGTCAAATATATTTAAAAAATCTGTTTAAAAAGAATCGTCGTGTAAGCGGGTCTGGTGCATGTTTAATCCGTCGGGGCCAAACGTCCTTCCGCTGGTGTGGTGTGGAAATTTGGAGTGGGGTGCCAGGTCAGGTGACCTCCTCGTCATCTGACTACGGTTCAAAATTACGAGATCCGTCCCAATATAGCCCTAGTGTTGTTTTAAAAATATAACGTTAATATAACTAACCTAATCAGGTAACTGAATTTTTAATTGTTTCTATTATTCCTTCCTTATTAATTTATTTGGATCAAAACTGTGCTAAATGAAAATATGAAACCCTGATTTTATAATTCCAATTAAAATTTGATTTTTAGAAATATATTTATGCATACACGCTAAATTTTCATAACGATTTTTGTTTCCCTGAACTAAAATTGACTTTTATATATCTAAAACATTTCAGAACATAAAATGCATGTATCATTTTAAAATTTAATCGGAATATACCTTATCAACTTTATTGACAATACTCTCTCAAGAATTAAGACACTTGGAACATTTAAAAGTTATTTAAATCTAATAAAAACATTATTTTGAGAAAAAGCTATTAAAATTAAATTATTTCTCTAAGTTCTCTAAATATTCATTTTATTGAATAATACATTTTATAATGCTATGTTTGTTGAATATAAGTGTATATTTTGGTGATAAAGCAATAAAAATGACATTTATGTTTTTGTCATTTTTTTTAGTTTATTTCGAAGTCCACTGTCCACCTTAAAAACAAAACATATGACTCATCTGTCTTCCATATTAAATGGAATCCGTTTTTTTTAAAAATATTTTAACAATATAAAAAAAGTCACGTGATGAAATTTTTTTATAAAACAATGAAAGCTGTTTTAATTTCAGGGCAGAAAGTATTGTTGCAAATTAGGCAAAAAAAAGACAAAATTTCATCAAACAGAATCGTTTGAAAAAATCCGCCGAAAAATGTTAACCCTAACCTCATGACTGTTGGAAGAAAAAAAATCTGAAGCCTTACTCATTTGGCGGTGGGAAAAATGGAAGATTTTTTTTGGCAGGAAAGTTAGTTTTTAATTAATAATTAAAATTCTAAATAAAATTTCAAAAAAAGGGACCCCAGGTGCACATTCCCGACCTCTAAGGTATACATATACCAAATTTGATAGCTGTATGTCAAATGACCTGGCCTGTAGAGCGCCAAAACACACACACACACACACTGAGCTTTATTATAAGTATATAGATTTCCAGTCCTGTATGGCTGAAAAGTACAATGGAATCCATTCAGACTCATGTAAAAGCTGCTAAATACTGTCCTCAATTCCGATTAGCTGGCCATAACGATAAACTTTGTTTATTTTACCAGTGTCGCGAGGTACATGTTAAAAACATGATTTTTAAGCATGCTATACAACATATTTTATGAGAAAAATTTGATTTTTGTGATTTTTTTTTCATCAACTGGAATCGTCATTTAAGTTGAAAAAATATTTTATAATTTAATGGCTACCATTAAACAACAGTACAGACTGCAAATTTTGCCTTTTAAATAATCAAATAATCTGCATAGATAATGTTCTTTATTTGTTAAAAATAACATAGCAATTTCAGAGTATGGCAAAGCTTCTAAAATATTGCTCTTTATGTTAAAAGGCATTTGTAAAATATTAAGTGAAATTGAAGGATGGCATTAAGAAAACCACAACTTGGGGGGGGGTGATGATGGAATTATCACTTCAATACCGGATTTTAATTTTATCGATCCTTTTTGGGATGAAATCGTATATCTTGTCCAATCTCAGTCCTCTACAATTTCTTTAAATATGCTAGAACAAGATTTGTTATATACTTTGAAATTAGCTTCCTATTCACAAAGAGAGAAAGAGAGAGAATGGAAAAAAATATCAGCATTGCCTTATGAAATCAATTGTTTTCAATTTTCCTAAAAAGTTTTTTTTCACTTTCTTTACCAAAATGTATTGTTATGAATAATCTATAATTAAAAGTTTATGCACAATAAATTTTTAAGAAAGAGCATAAACTGCAATGATTAAACAAATTACAAACGATTCTTATAAATCTCATATTCTTCTTTTATTGTTCGCAAGTTGAATTCACATAACGAATTACATCTCGATATTCATTTTATGTTTCATTAAATTTCAAAATTGGAGTCCATTTATTAACTAAGGAAAATTTTAAAAAAAAATAACGTATTTTAGAATTATTTCATCCTAATTACAACATTTTTTAGATAATTTGTTTAAATAATTAATTTGAGAAAAAAATACGTTCAACGGAATAAACATTTCTTTCCGCTTGCATTTCTTTATCATTTTCAGCAATATTGATCTTTCTAATAATGGATAAAACAACTCAATGAATGAATACGCATCATTGCGTTTTAAACACATTGACTGCCGTGTCACTCACACTTATGTGACAACAGAACTTCTCAGTCAATGCAGAAATTTCATTCGAGTATGATCTATTTTTATTTTATATCTCCTTGCTTTAACACGTTGCTTAGCACGTGAATTGCTTGTGATTCATACATGATATTATGTTCTATACTATAATTAAAAGAAAACAAATAAGTTAGAATCTTATTATATAACGTTCCGAAACAGAGACATCAATCATGGCAGCTAATGTATTCAAAAGCAATATATGATATCTATGTATATTCTTGAAGCGAAATTCTGAGTATATGAAATCTGATTTCTCACATGCAAATGTCAACCAGCATATCTAGTCAAGCTAATAACTAGGACATACAATAAGAAAAATTATAACATTTACTGATTTAAAGAGTATGGAGGCAAATAAAAGTCTGTCTTAACTTTTACTGGTAATAGTCTGTTACTTCTTCGGAGGAATTTGAGACTACATCGATTAGTTCCTTACTTCTGGCTCCTTGTTTTTGAAGAACGTTGTTAAAGGGCACAGCTAAACAACATAGTCCATAAAATTCTTAGTTCGATTTATGTTCCTTAGCTGTGGCATGTCTAAAAACAGTAGAAACTGGTGGGCTATAACAAATTTATTAATATACTTCACAAAGGAATCAATTCACATGGCATAAAAATTAGTACAATGAAAACACACACACACACACACACACACACACACACACACACACACACACACACACACATCTTTATTATTAGTTGTGCCATTAGAGAGTTCTTATGTACAAAATACATTTTATTCTAGCCTACTCAAACTAGATTCTAGGATTATTAAACTAGACTCCAGATTATGAAAATAATAGCTAATTAAAGCAATGTCAAGTTAATGTCACCAAAATTTCCATCTATTAATTTTCATTTATTCTAGAAAATAAGCATTAAAAAATTCAGTCCATTTTTCATAAATCTCACATGATGCATGTAACTATAAGTAACATATTTATAATATAAAATTAATACCCATATATTATCTGAGCAGACCTGTCCTTTGGAATTTAAATTTCTTCAACAAACATGTCATGTTGACTAAATGATTAAAGTATGCAGTCTCGAGAAATTTATATTTGATGAAGAGTTTTTAAAATGATAATATTTTTTTTACATTAAACATGCGATTTTTTTTTATCATTGCATAATTTATGCAAAGTTAGTCACTGTAAAATGTGATACGTGATGTTTGCTTATATCACGTCTAGAACTATTAAAGTATTAAATGCCAAATGTCATGTGTTAGTTAAACATTAAACATGTTTTTCCTCTAAGATTTAGAGCAAAGTTTTTATTTTGTAAGTTTCTCTGAATTTTTTTTATTGCAGCTAAAACTTATTATTTATTTGTTTCTCTTTTACTCATAATCTAAAGTGCAAGACGTCATTCTTTTGGTTAGATTTAAAATGTATTGGATTTTTTATAAATCAAATTTACTAATATAATATAATACCACAATACTTAATAGAAATTAATTAAGGAATCATCTAGTTGTTTATTTTAGTTTTTAAATATATCGATGATTTCAGCTGCGGTGAATTAGGAAAAAAAAACAAAAAAAACTTTTTTTAGCGAAAATAAAAAAAAAATAAAAAAATTGAAAATTAAAAGAACTTTGAATGAAATTTTAACCCTAAATAAAATTTTAAGTACACACTTGACATCAGATATTGAAATGACGAAATAGGGTTACTTATAATGATACATTAGTTTAGTTATATTAACGTCCCGTTTTTAAAGGAACACTAGGGCTATCTTGGGACGGACCTCGTAATTTTGAACCGCAATAAGAGGACGAGACGACACCTCAGATGGCACCCTCTCTAAACGCTTCCACACCACACCAGCGAGAGGATGTTTGGCCCCGATGGATTTAGAGTGCACCAGAGCCTCTTACACGCTGGTTCTTCAGGGAATCGGGTCTCGAACCTGAAACCCTCCGTTTCTGAAGGGGAGACCAAACCACCAGGCCACTGCGGCCTCTTGCAATTACCTAAGGAAATTTTTTAAAAAAAGGTTTTTGAAAGTTCGGCATACAAATTGCTAAGGCAAACAGGAAATGCAAAATCAAAGAGATAAGGAGAATATGACCGAAAACGTAAACATGTAGAATCCTACCACCAACGACGGGGTTGAATCTCATTCAAAGTACTAACTGCATCATGAGAACATGTACATTTTAATAATCAAAATCATATGATTAAAAGGCACCAAAAGGCGTACAAGCTTCAAGCATCTTTGATCATTTTTGATATTGGTATGAATTCGGAGTTCTTTCGATTTGTTAATCGATGAAGAAACACAACCAATAGGCCTCAGTACACAAACGACGACTTTTGTTAACACGAAGATAAAAATACGTAGGCAACAAATGCATAGTTGAGACGTACACAAGCAACACACAGCAGAAACAAACAACAAGCCGCAGCTCACAAGTAGTAATCGGTAGTAATAACAAATACAGCACACAAAGCGGTCAGACAGAATTCAGCAGAAGGAGGGAATCTATGTAGCTTCACTCTACGGTTTCTTCAAACGCGTGCAATTTTCTATTATCTCCTTGCCTTAGCTGTATCCAAATGCCGACTCACTACCACACGACTGACTACTCCTCACGCGACTCGATGCTGCTTCTGTAATAAACACCAGGACTTGGCATACAGCTCATTTCAGCAAACGCTTGAACTCCACACAACGTTTATGCTTCGCTGGACTAATACAACTATTCGCCGTTGACTCGATATGACTCGAAACCTTCGCCGTTGACTCTAAACCTTCCTGCCACTCTTTCTACAACACTTTTTCTTCAGATTAGACTGCTGGGATTTTTACAGTTCCCGGAGCAGGCCAGAGAAGGTTATGGAACAATCAGCCATATTCCGGTTCCTATTGGTTTTATTGCCAAAATTCCAGAAGATTTCAGTATTATCTATTTTGTCTCCAAAGTTGCCAAACGGTCATCAAGTTTTTCCCCAAGCCCTGAGACCACTGATTCGGCATTCGATCAGAATCCAACAGAGCTGATCGTAAAACGGTCTTTCCAGTGATTGAACTAATCGTGCTGGGAAGCAACATTACAGATTTGTAATGATATGTTGCAGGGTTCTGTAGTCTGCTACTTTCCAATGATATGGAAATCAGAGAATTATTGAAATATCAACAGTTCTGATAATGCTTCGGATGGAGTAGTCTATCAGTTTAAAAATCTCTGTAATAGAGTAGTAATGAATACATTGCAGTCGTATACCACCATGGTAGAGCATAAGGAAATAATTTTTCATAATTGAAAAAAATTAATAGAAATAGATAGAGCAGTAAACTATATGTTTATAAATTAATCCAAGTGAATCATTTCCCGGAGAATCAACATCATAGCAAAATGCCTCCAATAAAAAATAAACAAACAAAAAATTTTATACTCGTTCTGGGCAGTTGCTTAAGCTTATTTAAATAATCTGTAAAATAGAAGAACCTGTCCCCAGCTTTAACCAAGGGTCCGGTTTCGACATTTTTTTTCTCATGAAAGTTCATGATTTCTTGACATTTCATTAACGCTCGCTTTTCCTCCTCCGTTTTTCATTTTTGAAAAAAAGTTTCAAAAATATCATTTCTCCGTTCATTCTTTACGGCGAAAAACTTTGAAAAGTACTCCAGTTAGCTCCACTTTGCCAATTCTTAAAAAAAAATTTCTTATGGAAGCTTCTGACTTCTGACTATGTCAGAAATGGTCACGTGCCCTCCACCACCCTAAAATTTTGAGAGATATCTCAAAATAAAATTTTGGCAAAGCACCCAGCCTCAATAACAGAACCAATTTTGCCAATCAATTTTTCCATTTACTTTCAGAACTAGACATTCAGAATGCTTATTTTGCAAATATAATTTAAAATTTTACATGTGTTGCAGTAAGATATAGTTCAACATGCAGATTTCGCAGTACTAAATAAATATTAGCAGCATCATGGAGGAACAGCTGGTTGCCAAAAAAGCTAATATTTTTTTTCAGTTCTGTAACAAGTATTTGAAGCAAAATGGCAAGAAGGATTATCTCAAGAAATCCATTTCATTTCATTTTTCATTCCTGTTTTATTCTAAATTATATTTTTTGCTTTTCATTAAAATTTGTTTGTACGCCGAAGTTGTAACCATCCTGTGTATATCACAAAAAAAAAATTAATTCTATAAAGAGTATTTTATTTCTAAAAACTCTCAATTTTATAAATGAAAACGAAGTACCTGTTAATTCACTGTTCAAATAAATGGATTCAGTTCTTAAAATAAAATAAAAGAAGCATGTCTGAATCACAAAATAAAAAAAAATGTATTAACGTTTTAAATTTTAATTACAAATAAGTATTAAAATACTCCGATATTAAATGCAGATAAATACACATATAAAGTTTTACTTAATAAATCTTAGATTCATTTTTCTACGAAGGAATCGCCGATTTTTATACTCTGATATTAATTAATGCGCGTGCATAATTCATTATATTAGAGATATCATTTCGCGCTTGCATTCACAGAATATTTCTTTGGATTGAATAATCATAAGAAAAGCGATGCTCAGTGCTTCTATTGAATCCAGCTCGCTTAAATGTTTTAAAAGAATTCATTATAAGGATTCGTTTGATTGAATAACAACCAAAAAAAAGTTCGTTCAAAAGATACTTGAAAAGGGGTTTTGGAAATACAAATAAATAGCAAACAAGTTAATGTGCCTTGGATTTCGAGTACGAAAAGATATTTGAATAAATTCAATTCTGGGCTGGTGTTTTTTTTTATCGTTCTTATAAATATTCAAAATCCTGGTGGAATATTTATTTCGAATAAAAGCTTTCCTAGATATAAAATGAAATGATAACCGAGGATGTCATATTGGCAAATATTTATTTTATTCTTATGTAACGTGTATTTTTTTTTATATCTACTCTAAAGATGTCTGCTTGTTTCTTATTCCTAAAAGTTCAATAGAATTTTCAAGCAATTTGTTCTAAATGTAAATAACATTATCGAATAATCTATTAATATCAGACAAATTAATTCAAGCAATGAATAAAATTTACATTAAGAATACGAAATAGTAAAACAGGAGCAAGAAATATTAAGAGATTGTAAAAACTTAATTTAGTAAAATAATTATAGATTCAAATCCTATTCTGAGACATTATGACTTTCTTATAATTTAAGTTTGATTTGTAAAATTTTTTTTTTTTAAATTACTTTTAATTATATGGCAACAATAGATTGCACATATTAAAAATAAATTTAATGCCATTGAAACTTTTAGGAATTAACTGTAGAAATGAGAATTATTGTTATAAAATATATTTTAATCATTAATAAAATTTTATTAAAATTAAAGAAAAAAAGATAATTGTCGGTTGTAACGGCGACCAAAAAGCGCCAAGAAAAATTTTCGCCAGTTTGGCGATTTCAATCGTCAAACTATATAGCACGTGGTTATATAACTTGATACTTGAGAATATTTTTATAATTTGGGGAAATTTTTTCTTGACTCTTTTTGGTCGCCATTAAAACCGAATTGTACCGTAAAGAGTTATGCCAAAATGACATTGGTATCCCTGAAGCGCTTATTTTTGGAGTTTAAGATGGTGTAAAAGTAATTTTGTAAAATAGTATCCTCCGAAATTACTGAGGAAATACGTTGAATTTTTTATTAGTTTTTAATTAAAAATCTAAATAAAATTTTGAAAACTTTAATTTATTGAGCATGTATTGTTCAAGAACTCATTTCATGCCTAATTGGGAAGCATTAGATTTAAAAAGCCCTGTAAAGAATTTTGAACAATGTTTTATCTACGCCTGTCGCATCTTACATTGGTTATCACTGAAAGGCTTATTTTTGGAGTTTAAGATGATGTGAAAGTTATTTTGTGAAATAGTATTCTCCGAAATTACTGAGAAAATACGTTAACTTTTTTATTAGCTTTTAATTAAAAATCTAAATAAAATTTTAAAAACTTTAATTTATTGAGCATGTATTGTTCAAGAACTCATTTCATGCCTAATTGGGAAGCATTAGATTTAAAAAGCCCTGTAATGAATTTTGAACAATGTTTTATCTACGCCTGTCGTATCTTACATGTTTCAATTTACATATGATATGCTAGTCTATGAGAACCATCATGTTAAAACTTATAAGTCATATACATGTGGTATTCAGTTGGGGAACTCCCACTTCATTCAAATTTGAATTATTTTGTACCCTTAATAATTAATAGTCAAGAGAATAGATAAAGAATCCGCTGTTACAGCAACTAAAAAATGATGCATGCAGGCATCATCCTAGGAACGCTTTAATCGATTAGTTTCTTCCTTTTCTAATATTTAATTAAATCCTTTGTCCATTACTTAGATTACAATTTTCCTTCAATTTCGCATAATGTGTTTTTAATTTCAATTTTAACGAATTTATGATTTTAGAATTTAAAGATGTCTGGGCGAATCCAATCGATTTGGTTTATTTAGGTAAATTAATTCTACTGATTTGAAGTCATCAGAAGTTGTTAGGAGAGACATTGCATATTTGATGAAAATGATTTATGAGACATCACTAGCCATCTGGGCCATCGCAGTAAAATTGTAGATTCTTCTATAGATTTAACAATCCGATTCCATCTAATTCTTTACAAAAAAAACTGTTGGTCTATAATAAGTTTTAGACCCAATCGTACTTGATTTTTTTTCAATTTTCCGTTCGTTTGTAAGTGAAAGGGGGGTAACACAAAAATGTTGATAACTAAATGGATGAAATTTGGAACAAATGTTTATCCATTATATTACAGATCTGTTGCAAATTTTGAATCAAATTCATAAAACGACAAATCATATATTTTTGTGGAAATGATATTAATATTAGATATTTATAGGGTAATAATATAATCAATTAATTTAAAATTATTATATTTCAAAAATTATTAATTTTTGAAAAGAGTAAATAACTTATAAAAAACAGTAATATTTGAATTTTCTGTATGTCCTATTATCGGTAAGCAACACACATCTGCTGTAACCACAGTCCAATTCTTCCATGAATTGAATAGCAGGTATCTTTCTGTTCTAACCCCTGCTTTCGTTTACTGGTTTCAAATAATCAGTGATTTAAAAACTTCTAAACGATAAAGCATTTTGGGTAATCAATTCACGATAGGGTTGATATGTTGATTTCTATGGATTGCATGCAAAAAAGAAAAAAGAAAAAAAAAAAAAAAAAAAAACGCCAATTTTATTTACTACTTCCTGTAAATAACTTGGTCTGCTTCTTTTTAACAAACAATCCTCATCCTTGAATTAAAATTGTTTCGAAGTTTATGTTTACATGTTTGATATCTTTTTGTGGAACGCTGGCTACGCTGAAACAAATGAAAATTTCTCATATTCTAAAACACGGAAGTACGTCTGCTCACCAATCGCCATTTTGGTATATGCAATGTCAGGGAAAAAAATCAATTCATCTTCTTTTACTAATTAAAATAAAATAGCAGCATAACATTCTAAAAATGAAACAAATATTCATTACTTCCTTTTTTCCTTGAATACCATCAGACAACTCAAGTTTTAAAAAAATGAAGCCATTAAAATGGAATCTGATCATCTGTTTATAAACATCTGTCAATAAACATTTCAAAAATATCGTTTGACCTTATTTAATTTCAAATTCCATTAACTATATGTAATTACCCTGCATAGAAGTAATGTTTCCTCTTTTTAATACATCTTGTTGAAAGCTTAAACAGTTTGCTTTTTCAAAATCTTTTGATCTATTTATATTTATATTTAAATATAACTTTTTCAGCAGACTATTGTCTACCGTATTTACTTATGCTTTTTAAAAAGTCCCGAACTGAAACTCAGAAAACATAGGTACTTTAAATAAATGCATACTGTTATTTATATTTTTCTTAATCATAGATCTAAAAATAATATTTTGAATGTGAGCTCTATTGCAGATTCTAAATATCAAGCTAAATCTTGCAAGAGTTCCAAGTAACTTGCCACGCGCCTTTTAAAGAACTTCTCAGATTTCTCAGACATAAACGACATGAAAATCTAGAAGTATCTATTTTATGATTAAAATATCTTTATCGATTCATTTCCATTTCGAAACTAATGACTACTATTCTATTTTGAAAAGATATCGTCTCAAATTTGCTTGTGAATCTGTTTTTAAAATGTGCTCCAAGATACTGTCGATTTTCTATTTTTAAATGTCGTGTTTCTACTTGTTCAGACATTCATAGTCTCTGAAAAATATCCATTTCACTAAAAGTTTTCAAACGTGTTAAATCTCATGTTTTCTCAAGATTTTTCCACATATCTTTTAATGGTCAATATTTTACGAATTTTGTTTTCCAAAATGTCTTATGCTGCTAGTAAATGACTGTTATTGAGAAATTATGAGTATTTTCCCTGATATATGTTTAGCTTAAATTGTATATCAAAAGATTTCGGTTTTGTGGATTCATAAACTTTCTGTCCTGAATTTTTTGACAGGAGTAAAATTTCAAGCAAATATGTTTTTTCTACCAAATTTATAAAATGCATTCGAAATTCATGTCATGGCTTTTTTCTTCGCATAAGCCATAAGCATATAAAATATTATATTATATTAATAATAAAGGTGTGTGTGTGTGTGTATGCGCGTGCAATATCAACAGATTATTTGACTTTGAGCTACTAAATTGGCACATATATAACTTTGTAAGGGAAGAATGTGCATCTAATCTTTCAAAATATTTATTAAAATATTAATTAAGTAAAAATCAAACTGAATTTTGCTATTTTTCTCTATACTTTCAAATAAAAAAAGTATTGTACAAAAATAAATTTCTCAACGTTTGAAAAAATCTTTAAAAAAAAATTATTTTTAAGGATACTGATTTGAAAAAAGGTGAAATTTTTTCTGAATTTGGACAATTTTTTAAATAATTTATTTTTGTGAAATTTTCATTTGCTAACCTGAGATTCAAACAATTTTGATTGTCTCGTCAAATATTTAATCGCATTATTTCTTTTCATATTTAAAAAGGTAAAGAAAAAGAATTTTGTATAACATGCGGGAAGATGAATAAAGGAACCGAGTTACAATACCGGAAGTTTAAAAGATAAATGAACAGGCCATTTACGTTTTTGCGCTATGACGTCATGGGATTGGTCTCCATTAGAAAGGTTCATGTATACAACATATTTAAGGCAATTAAAATAGCACGGTTTTATTACCTGATAATTTATAATGAAGTTATATCAAAACGATTTAATTAAATAAAACAAACTAATATGCCCGGGGAACCAACTAGTCGTCAAAATAGACTAGTATTGGAATAAAACAAAATTTAGTACACGATTTTGTAGAATTTTTAAATTTTAATTTTCCCTAAGATCTAAAAATATATTTCAAAATTCCATTTGTCTGTATGCTTTCTGTATGTATAAGTCTGGTAATAAATTAGAGAAATGAAATTTAAAACATATATCGAAATCCAAAATTGCAATGTATGCAATAAATTTCAATTTAATTTTTTTAATTAAATTTTCAAATTATTTCAAATTAAAATTCCAGTTAATTTTTTCAATTTAAAAAAATTAGAAAATTTTCTGTGACCAAATATTTGCGTGATAAATTTATTTAAACTTCCTAAAATTAATAAATAAGTAAACAAAAGTATTGTTTATTAATATTAAATTCAAAGAAAACGAATGTGAATTTCAAACAATTATTATTATTATAAATTTTTTATTACAATTATGTTGTTTCCCGTTCAGTGCAAAATTATGATTCAATAATTCCTTTTTCATATTGCGATTAGATTGGGCTAGGTAAGTTATGTATTTATATATTTTCAGCTTTTTTCATGAATCTATTAAATTGTCATAATTTTAAATAAAGTTAAAAGTGATAGTAGTAGTAATAGTAGTAAAAGTAGTAGGAGACGAAGCAAGCAACAAAAAAGACCATATAATTCTATTTTAGCTTTAAAGTGTTATAGATTCGACCTGGTAATTAAAATTAAGTTCTGTTTGTAGATTTCATAAATTTCAATTATATTGGGACTTCAATGCATGATGGTCCAGTAAAAACCCGATAGAACACATTTTATAGAACATGCAAAATTATACAAAGGAATGTTTTGATTTTGGACATACAACAGGGGTCAGTTTTACTAGCAGTTTTAATGGCTGGTGAACAATATATTAGTGACAATTAAGCAAAATAATATATTAAAAACATTCAGGAAAAAATGTTAAGCCTATTAAATTGCTACCATTTTATAAATTTTGAAACAGTGTAATAATATTTGCGGAAGTTATCGCAGAAAAATGCCGAAATTTAGTTTATTTTTTTATTCATTAAAATTTAAAAATCACTCCGAAATGCATGTTCTCACCCTCCAAAGTATATATGTGCCAAATTCGGCAGCTGCAAGTTAAACGATTTGGCTGTAGAGGACAAACGCACATAAAGTGAAAGAGGTACACAGGCACACATACTCTTTCTTTTTTATTATTACTGGAGATATACAAAAACACAAATCAAATGTTGTTGTTTTCTTCTATTCTGAAAAAAAGAACGAAAATAGATAAACAAATTTCGTAATTTTTTTTTAAAAAAATGACATGTAAATCTATGAGAAAAAAAACGTATATGGCTCTCCAAAAAATAAATCTACGCATCTCTCTCATTCAAGTCATTGTTCTTCAAACGCTCAGTTGGCTCGTGTGTTGGCCCTTTCAAAATTTCTGTTCACGTTTGTCCATTCATTTTTCTGAGAGGAAAATTAAAATTTTATTTTTGCAAAAGATATCGCTATGGTAAGAAAAGCGTGAATCGAATTCTTTGGTCAACATTTCGTGAGTCAAATTGAAATCCCACCCCGAAAACTTTTCCATCCTCTCCCTCTCCCCCCTTTACTAACGACTCCGCCAGCTCAGATATTGATCACACGAAACCTATTTTCTCGCTTCCCTCCCCCTCTTTAGTCCACTCTTCTACCCCCATGGGATGAATGGTCGCATCCTCACAACTCTCTGCCGAAAATCCCACGCCAAGCGCTTTCTTTTTGAGTGCCACTTTGGAGCGTTGATCGCAGCCTTTGGCGATCCATATTGGCGACTTTTTGCGGTGGAGGGGCGAAATTGATTCGGTTATTGGAGGGAAAAGCATGGCCTATCGAATTTTTGCATTAAGTTGTCAAAAGGAGGAAGTTCTTGGGCTGGAAAAGGAAGAATATGCGGATGAAATGTTTCGCGATCTTGGAAATGTTTTCTTTCAATGTTATTGTACTCCGAAGAGCCGCGTTTTTAACAAAATAACGTTTTAGTGTGTTTTTAAATTCAGATTATTATTATTTACTTAGATCATAGTGGCTTGATTTTTTTTTATTGATCTCCATATTTCATTGCACATTTTGAACCGGATTAGAACAGTAGTTATATAAAAATTTCCATTTATTCTTGCATCAGATGCAGGATATGACAGGGGCCGTGGTGGGCTGGTGGTAAGGTCTCGGCTTCGGAACCGGTGGTTTATAGGTTTGAGACTCGATTCCATGGAAGACCCTTCATGTAAGCGGGCTTGGTATATTCTAAGTTCGAAGAGGCCAAACTTAGTCCCGCCGTGGTGTCAACTCAGGTGTCGTCCTCGTCATCTGACCGTGGTTCAGAATTACGACGTCCGTCCAAAAATAGCCCTAGTGTTGCTTTAAAACGGGACGTTAATATAACTAAATGAAACTAAACAAGAATACGATTTGATGCCTAAACCCCAATATACCAAAACTCCGTTTTTTATGAGAAGATACATTCTATATTCTATCCGGCGGGAGTTTATTACTGGTGTGGTGGGGAATTTATTCTTGGAGTCATGCTTTTTAAAACATTCAAAAAGGGCAGATTCAATCCTAAATATAATGAAGAGAACTTATCAGATTTACAATACTTACGGATAGTTGCACCTAGGTTTTAAAGGTTTTAACCCAATTACACGCAGGGCCCTCATTTTAGAATAACTATATTTCATTTTCCTGACTAAATTGATCGCATTCCGTTGTGTCATTTCTTTGTCTAACAAGTCGATATGTAGTCCTAAACTTTTAAGAAAATTTCAGGGAACTTATGCCAATCATTAGTCAAATTTTGAAAACACAATGATGTCATTTTGATTTTTTTTTCTTTTGATTTATTTTCAAAATAATTAATAGCTATTCTAAAGTAGTTATCCTAATATTACTACAATTTACTATAAATTATAAATCTTTTAGTATATATATTTAACAAAAACATTTTAAACAAATTATGCCATATTATTTCGCTTTTATCTTGCCTTGCAATTTTTAAAGCAATTTAACTGAAATTTATGTTTTATAGTAAACAAAGCGTTATTGTTTGACAACGGATTCTAAAACCCGCCGCGATTTGGCGCATGCTCTAGGATGGGTTTAATTCGTCAAAATAGGGGTGAGAGGACAGATAAAAGAAGGGGATGTTTACATTTAACAATAAAATACACTTACATTACTCGCGGACTGAATTAAAATAATACGGTCAGAAACATGATACTCAGATACACGTGAAAAAAATTGAACAAAAAAGTATCTAATAGGGCGAAAATCAGGGTCAAAGAATAACGAAGAATGCCATAAATGAGCTCATTTTTCCGCGTCTCTTCCCTTAATGAGATAGAATCGTCGAAAAGTGGTCGACTCAGACTACTGAAACGAACAATACAAGGTTAATAAAAAGGTTATTAAACATAGCATGTTCGAAAAACGGATGTCCGAAAATTTCAACAGGAAGACATGGAATTTCGCCAACCGATTCTCAACCTACTGGATTAAGTCATGAATCCTAAAAAAACTGTGAGCTCTTCTCTCTAGATAAAGTAATATTAAAAATCTGATGTCTAATTTAGCAATGTTTAGCAATTAGCTCGCTATTATCGAGTGGTAAAAAGTGTGGCATAGTTTTCCCTGAATATATTCCAAATGACAAACCACCTCTTCATGATAAAGCTAAATCTAACATCTATCTCAGGTGATAACAGATAATCAAAACTTTCGTCTTGGTAAAGATCAAGTCATAGGAACTCTACCATGATAAGGCACAAGATTATGGGCTCTTCTGACATCAAATTACTTATCAAAACACACATTTTACTGCTTTAACAATCACCTTGTCTCTCTGATCTTTCTCTCAGTGACATTTTCTATGTATAAAGATTTTGCTTAGAAGACAACGATTTTCAAGTTCTGAAGAAGTGCAACATCCTATTCTACAAAAGGAGGTTGCAAAAGGAATATTAAAATCTGCTTTGACATGTTTATATGTACAAAAAAAATGTATAATTACACATAGGAGCTATTTCGAAAGAAACATCAAATAAACTGGTTATATTTATATATATTCTTTCACAATAAAATATCTTCCAGAGCACTTTGAATTTAGGAAAGTACTCTTAATTTACAATTGCACATATCATTTCCCATGTTATTAGTCACAATTCAGAAATATTTGACCTTTATTCACTCATATATGATTCAAGAATTCACTCTAAGAGTTTCAAAATTCCTGTTGGAGATTAAAATTCTTTATTTATAAAAAAGATTTCAAAACTTTTTGAAAGAAGGATATAGATTTTACAGATTATATTATTACCCATATTATGAGTATCAATTGCCATTTATTTACTCATATGGGATTTATGAATTCACTTTTATCTTTTACGAATAAATAGTGGAAAGTACTCTTAATTTACAATTTTTAGGAAAGTACTCTTAATTTACAATTTTTAGGAAAGTACTCTTAATTTACAATTTTTAGGAAAGTACTCTTAATTTAAAAATTTTCAGGAAAGTATTCTTAATTTACAATTTTTAGGAAAGTACTCTTAATTTACAATTTTTAGGAAACTACTCTTAATTTAGAATTGCACATATCATTTCCTATATTATTAGTCACAATTCAGAAATATTTGACTTTTATTCATTCATATATGATTCAAGAATTCACTCTAAGAGTTTCAAAATTCCTGTTGGAAATTAAGATTCGTTATATAAAAAAAATTTCAAAACTTTTTGAAAGAAGGATATAAATTTTACAGATTATATTATTGCCCATATTATGAGTATCAATTGCCATTTATTTACTCATATGGGATTTAAGAATTCACTTTTATCTTTTACGAGTAAATAGTTTTCGCAATTAAAGAGCTTTATATAAGAATTCCGTTGGTTTCAAAACTTTTTGAACCAAATACCATAATCATAATTTACAAATTATATTGTAGAAATATCAGCATGAATTGACGTTTATTCACTTGTAAGCGATTAACAATTTCAGTCTGTTTCAAACTTCATAATCGAAATTTAAATTCTTTACATAAGAATAATTTAAAACTTTTTGAATGTGAAAGCATTGATTGCTATTTATTCACTCATAAAAAGATTATAAAATTCACTTTAAAAGTTTCAAATATGTTCGAAATCGAAATTCCTTATATAAAAATTTCAATAACTTCGATTTTAATTTCTTTCACGGCATGCTTACGTTGTTAGTAAAAATAGAAATAAAAAAAATCAATGTCATTATGAAAATTACTCATTAAATTCTTCCTGAATCAGCAAATAAGTTACCTCCCTTTTTAAAATTCTTCTCAACATCTAGCAAGCAAGTACGTGCGCCGACGAATTAGTTGCTTCGCTTTTATTTCTATTTTTAGCAACTGGAAAAATTTCATAACCAGAAATCATCAGGTTATAATCAATGCAATGTCTCAGCTCTCATCATAGGCGAAAAAATAATAACAAATAAAAAAAAAATATCAGAAAATATTTAAATTTGATGATGCAGAACGGCTTACGGCTTTTCTTAATAATGTTTCCGTACTTGTTACTTACGCGCAAAAATGCAAATCCGTTATAACATTCGCTTTAATGCGATTAGAAAGGTTACAGTTAAGAAACTGTAACATCGCAAAGGCGTATTGGTCCGAAGCTGGGTCTATCTTAAAAAGAAAAAAAAAATCGTTGGATTTTTTTTTCTTTCGCCTCTTTTAATCATTGGCAATTTTACTTGCAAATGAGATGTAGAATGAAATTTTTGGAAACTGAAGAAACTCATTTTTATTTCAGAATGCGTGTGGCGGATCAATTGGAAGAGAATATATTAAAGATCTTTTTTTTTTTTTTCTTCTTCTTCTTTTCGTTCGGAAAAGGTTTATTTTTCTTCGACTTGTTCGAAACATCTGATGAAAGTATTATACATTCTTGAGTCTTATCAGAATTTAACACAAAAATATGCAAACAACAACAACAACAATTCAGAATCCTTCTTTTTTGTTGTTGTTGGGAGAATAAGAGATTAGGATGTAGAATTTTGAGGAGCTCTTTTTCAATTCTTGTTCTCATGTTTAGAAAAATAATGTTAATTGGCTGCAAACATCCTAAAGCTTTTACAAGAATGGTGAAGACTTGTCCTACAAAGCAGCGAATTGAACCTAAAGCTACAAAATAGCTCACGTAATTACTTCTGAAATAATAAATACTCACTAAACAAAGTTTACTAAAAATTTGGTTAAATTCCTAGCCCCCCCCCCCAAAAAAACCAACGGGTGTGGTTTCTTAAAAATTTTCTTCCCTTTCCTTCCGCATAAACTTGAAATAGCCGTGTATGCCACCAATGCGTAGATTTTTATTCTCAGAGTGCCATACATGAGGGTTGAGTGCTCCACAGTACAGGGATAAAAACCGATACTTTTGTATTAAATACACGGTTATAACAAAAATAATTTATAACATAAATAAATTTCGATCTCATGCATGGATTTAACTAGCGATGTGTGGCAATTGTTTCGACGATTAATCGCTGGCATGCGATTAATACACAAGCACTAGAAAGTCAAACACGTATCTAGGACATCTTTTTTAGATCGATTTAAACCCAATTTTGACATTGAGTTACAATTATATTCCGAAAATCACATATTAAATTTCACTTATTTAAATCACGGAATTTTTTTCATTATTGCTTTTACATTGATGTAAAAGTACAGAGAAACAGACCTCTCCACGGATTTGGTTTCAGACTTAATATAGATCTATATTTTATATGCTTATCCTCAATTATCAACTTTCATTCATATAGCTCTTGAAATTTTCTAGTTATCATGTTCTCCGAATAAATTTCCCTCAAAATTTGAAAGATATCTTGATGAAAAGTATAATGTACCTAATTCCATTTGTCTAATTCAAAGCAGTTTTGAGTCAAAGTATTCACAAACACATTGATACAGCAACAGAAGACATAATTCCAAAAATGTGAATCTCGAAAACAGATAGATTTGAAACGAGAAGATTCATCAAAATCTCGAGTTTGAATTTTTTGACGAATAAAATACTGTTAAGAAAAAAATCAAGGTTTGATGCAGTTTAACAAGCTAAATAATTAACAACGATTCTTTATTTTACACGAAACCGCAAATACACAGACAACAAAACACAGACAAAGATTCCACAACAAGACAATAAGCAGCAGCAAATCGGTATTATTCATCTTTAAGATCACAAACCACAGGAGAGAGACTTCACTCAACTATTAAAGCCTTTAGAACATCTGCTACTTTCCAATGGCAAATCATTTGGATCAAATTATAGTCGAATCTCAACCTACCCAATGTTCGACTGAATACAGACTTCAAATCTCCCCGCTTCTTATGGTTTCCGTGATAAGGAGAAGAAGGATCCAGAAAAATCATCGTAACTCCTTACTAATGGATCTATTGCCAAGGGTTTTGCTCTTTGTAGCCGATTTTGTAGCCAAATCGCTAAATGTTCACCAGAATGAGTCCATTCAGCGTCTATCAGACTCCATCCCTTACCAAGAGACTTACTACACTGAGGAGAAACATTACAAAATTCATAATAATTGTATGAAAGGAAGTAATTAATCAAAAGGATATTTTCCTCTTTCACTCCCGAATATATATATATATATATATATATATATATATATATATATTGGACCACTTTTAATTTTATAAGAAAGTTTTTCAGTAATACCAATTTATTTCTTTTTTATTTTTCATTCCCTAATTTTAATAATTAAAAAATATTTTTTATGTATTTCGGAACAATTTTCCAATTCTTTCAATTACTAAGTGTGTACCCACGCGCTCTGTGAAACTTAATTTTAAAAATTAAATAAAAATAAAAGGAGCGGGTTTGAAATATTACAATACTACAATGTTTTAGACTAAATGGATTCGAATATCTATTTTTTTTTATAACTGGGATCCCCAAAATACTATATAAAACCCGCGCAATGGGATATTTTCATTTATAAAATTAATATTTACCAGAGAACAATACCATTGAAGCACATATTTAAATACTATTAAAGCGCATTTTGACAAAAATTAACATAAAAAATAGGATGGATTGCTGCCTTTTTTACACAAATAATTTTGTGACGTAGGAAGACAGAAAGACTTTTTGAAAAATGAAAATAACAAAATTGTTTCTCCAATTTTTTGCCTTTAAAATAAAGTAATTAACTTTTTAATCAATACACTTTAATGTAAAACAAAAAAAATAGCTTATTAAAAGCGTATGATATTTATATTAAAAAAACTGGCAGCCCAGCCCAGATCACCGGTTTCTTTAAATCCAATAATACAAAAGTAATTTTTGCATCTAAAATTCACAACATAAAAAAAAGAATCCAAATATGGCCTTTTATACACTGTATCATTTCTTCCTTTGTTTCCTCACAATCAATGCAAATCCTTTTGTCTAATATTTTACTCTTTTTAAACCTACATTTGATTTCTTTAATCACCTTCTATTGTATTTTTTTCTGTACCTCTTGTAGCTGAAGATAAATAGCACTCAGTTTAGTTAATTAATAACACTTAGTCGGTTTTCTGCACCAGTGTTCTACTCTGAGATAATAATCACTTAATTTGACCAGCTCAATTCGGGTTGTTGTTTGTCTTCTGAACTTGAATAACAACAGCAGAAATTACGTGACATTATCTTTAAACCATCTTAATAAAATTATTATGCAAATCCTATGACCTATAGTATGAAAACATAATTTAATTCTTATTTGGGACGGGATAGCCTGGTTGGTAGAGCGTCGAATTCGCGTCCCTTAGGTTGCGAGCTCGAACTCTGTCGGCCGAAGATTCCCCGTGTGCTTCGTAGCTGACGCGCGTATAAATCTGTCGTGGTCACAAACGCCTCCATATCGAGAGTAATACCACTGGGGGTACTGGATCAGGGGTGATCGTTCTCTGATTCAGGTCTAACTTGCAATCTGTAGATGAGTGAATGAAATATGTGAATGAAGTCCACCCCGTAAAAAGGGTTGTGACGTGTGTGTAGCTAAGTCGTTCTCTTGGCCCTAGATGGAGCCACTATAAAAACAAGAGATGTTCCTCCACCGGCTTAAAATTGCTGTCATCGTAACAGCGGGCTTGTCCATGGCAAGTCCCATAAGAAACAACAACACTTCTTATTTAAATCAACGAAAAAATTCTTAAACCCTTGTTGAAATATTTAACCATCAACACTTTTTCTCTGTGAGGTAGAGCTTTCTCTGAAAAAAAAATAATCCCTCAAACCATATTTGCATTGTTGCAACAGAAGTTACCTATTTTTATAAGCCAAATATTTGATAGAATTGAGATTAAGTTATCGAAACAAACTCCCTTTTCCACATAGTATCATATCTGCCGATTTTAAAGGAGTATAATATCTTGATACAGACAGATCAAATAAAAGAGTAGCACAATTCTTTTATTGACAGCCTTGTGTATGTACAAAAAAATATCTTGTTCACATCTAGGTCAAAATTATTTACAAAAGTTATATAACAGTTGAAAGTTCAATCATGAAATAGTTCCTCGATCAAATCGAAGAATAAGTTACCAAAAAAGAACCTTAATAGTTATTAGCTCTAAACGGCTACTCCAGAGATCCTTTATCGGTGGTTCCTGACACAGAAACCCGAATCACGCGGAGCTTCTAAAAAAAATCAGGAAGAACCGACATATCTCTGAATTCCAATTCCAAGCCTGCCACTGCTCTCCTCTCTTTCCAAAAACAAACAACAATTCCAAATTTTATTTTTGTCAGATATCCGCCTCCGACTTTGTCATTAGTGAACTTGAGTACCAACATCCAATAGTTGCTCAGCAATGATTCCTCAATGGTCTTCACTCGACCGTGGGAGTGTCTGTTAAGTATCCATATTTGTAGCTGACAGCTCTCGAACGCATGTTGATTATAATCAATTCACAACTAATACCGACTGAAGCCCACCTGGGTTCGACATTTAATGACAACGGTTGCTGGTGATTGATCGTTTCGTGGTGATTTGAGGAGACCTTTCATAAGAAAAAAAAAAAGGTTTAGCATCTGTATGTCTTGACGTTCTTTTTCCCTTGAAGACATGATGGACCTATTTAAACACACACAATTGTGTTCCCTCACCTGAATATAACAAATGACCAGTCAAAATGACTCTACTAATGAAAAGGACCACATCTGGCGGTCCGTATGCATTTAACTATGTGTGGGAAATGGGTGACGTTACATTTTGCCAATCATCATGTGAGGAAAAAAGGGGAAATGCTACAGGAGTGTCACGGAGGGCTTCAACTCAAGGTTCTTAACCTCCGGACATAACAGTTAAATAGAGCAATGGCATGGTAATGAGATTCCTTAGTGAGTGGATGTGCAAGAAAAATTGATGATTTACTTAAAATTTGAGAATTTTTATTACACATGAGAAGTATCACAATTGCTTACTAATGTTTTATTTAAAAAAAAGAATAATTGTTTTGAAATTAAATTCGTCAAAAAGTTGACCGTCTATCAGATTCGTTTGCATGCAAAAGCGACAATGTAATACCTCAACAACTTAGATAAATGAAATTTGGTATGTGATCTTGTTATTAAGATTGTATTTCTGTATCAAATTTTTATTTCAATTGGCTGTAATCACAATCACCAATTGACTACTCGACCCGCCAGATGGCACACGGAAAAACTTGAATGACCAGACCGCCGCGACAGAAACTCTGACGGGAACTGTGGTTTAGTCCTTAAGACCTTCACCTACCACGGTACAACCCCTTCCCTAAAGAAGTACGTCCCATCATCGATGGGAAGAAAGAGACTCCCACCTTTTCATATACCCACAGAGATTGCGAGAACCAACAACCATGCCGGAAATTTCTCATACTAAATTACGAGGTACCCCCCCCCCCCGCTCACCGTAGAACTCAATCGACTGTAAAAAAGAATTCCACGATACACATTTGATTTTCTTATACTACGAATCAAAAGCGGAAACTCTGAAAATAAAAATTTGAGCACTCTTTACAATCAAGATTCAACCCAGGGTCACAATTTTTATGGGAGTTTCAGGGGGAGGGGGGATAACACCTTATTAAATAGTGTCCGAGAAATTTTGTGAAAATAATTCTCCATGAAAAAATTAATAATTTGAATCGAAAAGGTTTTTTTTAATCAAATAAATAATATAAATATTGGAGCATTTTGTAGTATTAATAAATTTACTGAATTTTGATGCTTCTTTAACGCATCATTCTGTAAGAAATATTCATTTTTCCATAGAAATAAATCTACAGTTCCTTTAGAAAATATATTATTAAAATTTAGTTTCTACGGCGAAATTTCTCCCGTATGTTTTTCATGTTTTTAGTGCAAGAACAATTTCTCTTCTCCAATGCACTTAGCTATGCATATAAAAACCAAGTTAAAATTCAAAAGAAAATTCAATTTTACTGTCTGGTGGTGGTTGCTAAGCTCCAAATTGAATGAAATTTTACGTGTATATGAAGATATATTGCTTTCTCTATAAAGTTTATCACTATGTGAAAAAGATACAAATACTTTACATTGTATGCACATTTAACAAGTTTAATGGAGCATATTTTACTGTAATATAGGTACACAATTACATAATGACATAGATTTATTCTGGAATTTTACCGCTTTGATACTTTTTTATGCCATTTTAAACATGCTTTTTATCACATGCGACAAACTTGTTTAAGTCAGGGAGGTAATGACGTCATCAGAAATTTTAAGCATATTCAACTGAATGCCTTCCTCTTTATAATGCATTCAGTAAAAAAAACGCATAAATTCGTGTAAACGATTTCTAATAGCGATTCGTAAACAAGTTTTTTCCTTCCATAGTCTTGATTAACGTATTTTTAATTAAAAAAATACATAATACCAAATGGCAAAATCCATTTAAACGAATTTTAATAGCAATTTGCAAACAAATTTTTTTTTCCTTCCATAATCTTGATGAACGTTTTTTTTTTTCAAATATATCTATAATTTCTCAAGTAAATGAAAATTTTATTAAAATCTAGATGCCTTTGATGTCCAATTGACTTCTACAGAATATTGGTTTCCTTAATTTCAATTTAATATCTTATACATAATATTCTATCCACCAAACATTTTTAAATAACAAATTATGAAAATCCTCAAAGTCCTATTATTTTATTAGCCTAACACTTCTTCCATTTTCTGTATGCATGAACCTCCTAAGAACCTCCTAAAAGGAATAAAATCCCGTGTCTAAATAGCGTTATTTAATATTTATTTCTAGATAATATCTTTGAAATTTCTCATTAATTTTCTCATGATTTTCATATCACTTTCTGACTATTCTATTTATTCATATTCTTTCTATTTTTGCACTAACAGAGCAAATTTTAAACAAACTTTTTCCTTCTAATCTTTCTGCAACGGAAGAGAATCATACGATTAAATATATTGTAATATCTTGATCCTGACCGATCAAATAAGAGTAAACAAAACAAACAACAACAAACGTAACAAAACAATTCCTTTATTTATAACCTTATATGTATTTACAAAAAAAATGTTCTCATCTAGGTTAATATCATTTACAAAATTGACACAATAGTTGAAAGTTTAATTATGAAACAGTGCCTCTATCAAATCAGCGAACAGACCCCAAAAAGATGCAAATAGGCTGTTAGCTCAAAACGTCTATTCCAGGAGCCGCACCAGAAACCCACCTATCTTTATCGGATGGATCCTAACACAGAAACCCGATCACACGAAGCTTCTCACAAAATCGGAAACAACTTCTTCGAACACCGGCGTCTCTCCGAATTCTCCTTCGACGCCTCTCATTGCTCTCCTCTCTTCTCCTTACAAAAACAAAAATATCGGTTTTTAATTCCGTCAGATCTCCGCCTCAGGATTTCTCATTGGTCAATTTGAGTTCCCTATCACCCAATAGCTGCTCAGTAATGCTTCCTCAATGGTCTCCAGTCGATCATCGGAATGTCTGTTCAGGATTCATCTTTGTGGCTTCCCGAATATATGTAAATTATAATCCATTTACGGCTAACACAGGGCAAAGTCCACCTGACTTCGACACTTAATAGCAACGGTTGCTGATGATTGATCACTTCTTGAAGATTTGAGGAGTCCCTTCATAAGGGAAAAAAATTTAGCATCAGGATGTTCGTTTTCTTGAAGACATGATGGATCTACTTTGAAACGACGTCTGTGGATTTTCATTTGAATAAAAAGAAAAAAATGACCACACAGAATGACAGTATTAGTAAAAAGGATCACATCTGGCGGTCCGTAGGCACTTAACTATGTTTGGGAAATGGGTGATGTTTCATCTGACCGGAATGCCAATTACCATTCGAGGATAATGGGGAATCGGTACTATATCATGAAACAGTTAAAACATTTTGAATTTCATTGCAACAATAAAATCTATTATCATACATGCGCATGAAAAAATTGCCAAACAATCAGGAAAAACTTACAGGTCGTCTAAATTGGCATAATTATAAAGATTTTTTTCTTTTACATTTTAAAATTATATAAAAATTAATTTTATTCACAACTATTTCCTAAAGTTATTATAAAAAAAAATTCATAATTTTGCCTCATTTCTAATTAATAAAAATTCCTATTTTTTTAAAAAAATTTAATATGCTTATTGTGCTATTGCATTTCAATTTCTTAACTGAATGTTAAATATCCGTTTGTTGTCTTTTTCTGTTCCGATTCCGTGGTTCAATTTCTGTAGTTTCCCTTCCTCTAAATGTTGGACTCCGGTGGCCTAATGGCAAGTTCTCGGCTTCAGAACCGGCAGGTTTCAAGTTCGAGACCCGATTCCACCTAAGAACCGTCATGTAAGCGGGTGTGGTGCACTCTAAATCCGTTAGGGCCAAACGTCTTCCCCTGGTGTGGTGTGCAATTTTGAAGAGACCCGAAGAGAGGGCTACCAACACAGGTGTCGTTCTCCTCTTCTGACCGCGGTTTAAAATTACGAGGTCCGTCCCAAAATATCGCTAGTGTTGGTTTAAAGCGGTGCCTTAATATAACCAAACAAACTATTCCGATTGCATGGTCTGTGGCAAAAATTTCAATTTCTGTAGTTTCCCTTCCTCTAAAAATTAGGCCGCGGTGGCCTGGAGAGAAGGTCTTGGTTTCTGAACCGGAAGGTTTTAGGTTCGAGACCCGATTTCCTCGAGGAAACGTCATGTAAGCGGGTCTGATACATGTTAAATCTGTTGGGACCAAACGTCTACCGCTGGTGTGGTGGGGAAATTAGAAAAGATGTTGCCAACTCTGGTGTCGTCCTCATTATCTGAAAACGGTTCACACTTACGAGGTACGTCCCAAAATAGTGCTAGTGTAGCTTTCAAACGAGACTTTAATAAAATTAAATCTTAAAAAAAACACTTCTAAATTTTCGACAAACGCATTTAGACTTTAGAACAAGTATAAATAAAACACACGGGAAAAAATTGTGATTTTGTATTATTTTTGATAATGAAAATAATCAGTTTGACACCGAATTTGTTTATTAGATGTTTTTATTGATGCTACAAAGATCATGGAGTCTATGTTTTAAATATGCAGGACTGAAATCCCTTAAATTGCACATACATTCTACTCGGGCAAGTCACTTTTCTTCAAAGCAAATGCGATGCAAGATATTAGTAAATTACATGCGCTTTCAAATTCAATAGATATTGCGCCATAAATAATTGCAATTTGTGTTGCATTATTTAATGAAAGAAGTGAATCTTTGTAACATGGAAATTATAAATGTATATCTTCAAGATAAAAAAAATAAGTACACATATTTGCCATATTAAATAAACATTCTTTATTTAAATTTATTTTTGAGTAGACTCTTAGCCCTTGCGTTTCCAGAGAACTGCCCTGCTGCCCAGGGAACACCACGTGGAGGCGTGCTGCTCTCGTTCCCCACCCACCAACCTTCCCTTCATCGCTGTATCTGATGGCTCTCTTAATTCCATCAAGACAGCATCTTTTAACTCATGATAGTATTTGAAAGATCATTTTGCAATAAATGACAGTCTTTGAAATCGCGTCTATATACCGATGACAGTTTTTGATGCAGCATCTGGCAATCAAAGAAGACAGTTTTAAAAATTAGTAGGCAGTTGAAGACAGTTTTGATGTTACACTGCATTCTGCCGTTGTCGGTTCTCAGCTGGCAAGTCCAGGGCCATGCAAAATTAGTAGACAGCATAGGACTCCACAACTGGGATTCCTATAGGAACCAGTCGTACCGGCAATTTCAAGGTGCAGCAGATTTTGTAAATCGTTAGAGATTGTACAATCGGAACATCTATCCTCTGAACTTTAATAGGCGTCAGTTCAGCAGGTAACTCCAAAGTCTGGAATATCTTGTAAACGAGCACACAACAGCAACTCGTGGAACAAGCGGATGAGATGGTACATCCGTATCACGATCCAAATCTAGATCTGAACCCACATCCCAAAGAAATGGCAAATTGGGGAAAAGGATATATTCTAATATTTCCCAAATCATCATTAAGATAACGATGGCTGAAGCCTCATCGAAATTCTCGAAAATCGCACTAAGCATTATTGCTCAGTCGCACAACGTTCGGTTGCAAAACAGTAAATGAATTTTAACAAAAAGCAACAGAGCAGGTATTCATTGTTCTGTTAGATTGTTTGCATTTGTAACTTTGTTGAGCATTTAAACAGTTACCTTGCTGTTGATAACAATAACAAGTGGTGACTGTTCAGATATTTTGGGTTTAGTAATAAATGAAATATGGTGTATCTTAACAATTCAATGACAATGATAATGCTTAAAAAGTTGGTTGAGGGCAAAAAGGAGGAGTTAATATTTAAATGAGTCATGTACGAGGTTATTCGGAAGTAAGTACCGTTTTGAAAAAGAAAACTGATAAAGAGTTTTCTTTCAAGCCAATTTTATTTTTACATGAGAGAGATTAACTTAAACTATTTTTCCGCCAACTTTTGAATACCTTCTTCATCGAAATTTCCCGCCTTTCCAATGGAATCCATCGGGAACACATAATTCCTTGTGATAACTTAAGCGGTCTGTAACAATTTCGTTACAGTACATGAAGTCTGCGGAAATTCGTCTGAAAGCGTCTCATTGCGAAATGTCAATTCTCAAAGATTTTTTCATCAAATTTCCTTACCAGATCATTGTTGACAACAGAAGGCCGACCACTCCTAGCCTCATCAGTTGATCCACCTTCATTATTCATTCTAACCCACTTTCTCACCATTCCATCACTCATAGTGTCTTCTCTATAAACATCTTTAACTTCACGATAGATTTCAGCCGGTTTCACATTCCTTGCGTTTAAAAAACGAATTACAGCTCGCATTTCACAGTCGGCGGGATCAGTAATTGTCGTAAACATTTTAAATGTGTACAATAAACAAAAAACATAGAATAGAACAACCAAAATGACGTCAGTTAAGAGTTATTGAACAAGGAAGACTAGTACACATGCGCGGAACGGTACTTAACTTTCCGAATACGACTCGTGGATTTATTTAAATGTTATTAGTAATTATAAATTCTAAGTGCAGTTAAAATTCACCCATTTTATTTAAAATTGCACGAGAAATATTAAAATGTGCACATTCTCACCTTCCAATGTGCATTTGTATCACATTTTGTAGCTTTAGATCAGACTGTCTGCCTTGTAAAGGGCCAAGGGTTTACACAGGGGCACGTAAACACATTCTTCTTCATTAGTAGTAGATAATATCTTAAGGTCTTAAATTAGCTTTAATCAAACAGTTCGAATTAATTTAATATCATTTGTATAATATACATCCGACTTCATTAATATTACATCTAGTTTCAAGTTCTAATAAATGAAAGGAGCTGTTAAATAATCTCCCAATAAGAATGAGATCTAACTATTACTAATAATGATGATAAATTATTCAATCGAAAGGCCAATTTAATGCGATATTTAAGCTTATCTAATGGAGATAACTTTTCTAAAATTATGTTCGAATGAATACAGATATTATCTCATGTCTGGAACTGCATCAAGCTTATATATATATATATATATATATATATATATATATATATATATATATATATATATATATATATATATATATATATATATATATATATATATATATATATATATATATATATATATATATATATATATATATATATATATTATAAGATATGTTGCAAGCATTTAAAACAAGCACGCCTTTGTATAAGGTTTGTATTTAAGAAAGGCTTTAGATATTTTGTTATTTTAACATTGGAAACTTGGGAGAAGTTTTCGTTTTAATCTCTTGCTAGCCACCGTTAACTATCGATTGTCAGTACAGCGCATTATTAATTTAATAATGTCAATAAACTGTGATGAATTAAGGCACGGCTTATCACAGCAAAGGGAAGTTTTATTTTGAACTAGCCGCCTTTGACGATGAATTAGTTTGCCTAGATTAACGGTTGCTAAAACTTTCAATTGTTTCATCAGCAAAATATTTTTGAAGTTCAAATTTTGATGGATGTATAAATTCATTCTATTTTAGAATCTGTATACTACTCTGTTCACTGACTGCACTTTGCATTTCCTTTATTTTCTGTTTACATTTTAATACAATCACTTATATCACATATACGAGAAGCAATGTTTAAAAATAGATGTACTTTAAAAATATATTGTCTTAGAGTTTCTTCATTGTGAACTTAATTTTATGTACAACAAAATACCAAAAAAAAACCCTTATTAAAAGCATGTCATATATGGAAACACACTTAACATGTCAAAAAAGCCGAATCTACGCTTCTTTATCAAAACAACGGAACGAAGAAAAGCCAGTATGAAATAATAGTGTACGAACTACGCATTGCAATTCCCCAAAGTATATTTGTGCCTTATCTTATAACTCTAGATCAAATGGCCTGGCCAGCTAAGTGCCAACACAACACACATACTGCTATTTTTATTGTTAATAGAAATTGCCCGATATTTATAGGGCATTCTGGCTGATTTAATATGTTTGCATCTTGGCGAAATTAATCAATGTGTAAAATTGAGTAAACCGCTCATATTATTGTGGCGGGGTCTAAGTTTCATTTTGTGACATTTTACGAAATTGAATGGAAGGAAGGAAGGAGGAGGGCTGATCATTGATGACATATCTAAAGTAATAAAATAATATGTGAGAGTGGTTTCCTTGAAACTTTCTCGTATATTCTGTATTAAAAAGTGTTATCTCATAGTGCACCCTGCATGATACTGGCGTACAATAGTTACGCAATATTAAGTTTTGGCGTAAATTTAACGATTTTATTGAATCTATCGTGTTATCCTCGGCGGGTTTTGGAGCGATTAATCTTTGCGGTTAATAGTATCCGAAAATCGAATTTGTGTTTTAGATGCGTTTTTCCCGACCGATTGAAACAAAAATTTGACACAAAATTACATTTGCAATCACAAAATCACATGCTAAATTTCATATATTTAAGTCATTACGTTTTTGAGTTATCGCGTTTACATATTTCTAAAAGTACAGATCGACATACGGTTAACCTCTTGTAGGATTTGGCTCAAAATTCGATAGGCATCTACAAAATAGATGGTACATTTCCGTTAGCCTGGCGCAAGCGAAAAATGGCCAAATAATGTTGAATTCCGCCAAATTTATTACGCCAAATTCGCGTTTGGATTATAATCCGTTAGCCGGGGGCAGGCAAAAAATCGCCAAATAATGCAGAATTCCACCAAATTTGAATTGATTCAAAATTGACGACATTTGTGCCTGGCTAACGGAAAAGTACCAAATAGATATTAAATTTGTATATCGATTTCTATCTATCTAGGTCTCTTCGTTTTGTAGTCATCGTACTGATTTATATTCGAATAGCCGGATGGACAGACTTCCTATGAATAGGGTTTGCTTTAAATTTGAGAGAAATATACAAATTCACTGGAAAGACCAAAATTTCATCCGTCTTGCTCAGAGTGTTTTTGAGTTATCTTTGCCACAGACAGACGGATGGACAAACACAATGCCAAATTTACAATACAGAGAGAGCGTGCATGCGTGTTTCGACGTGATGCGTCAGAATTTCACTTAATTAAAATTAAAATGAGTGAAATTGGATTCAACAGATGCAATACAAAATGCTTCTTATTCTGGAAATATAAAAAAATTCTGTAAATAAAAAATAGAATATTCCCTTAAGTTTATTTCTAACTATGGCCAATATAATTTATATACTAGTAAATATATTTAGTACGTTCAGTAAACAAAAGTGTATCATACAGTTGTAAATAACAAATTTTTAAAATGAAATAATCTGTCTAATAGTTCTCGAAATATAATACAAAAGTATTATTTTTATATACAAAATATCAACTTTTCACTTTTATTTATTTTAAAGCAAAACGGAAATAAAACATTTTTCAAATACCACATTGATGATAAACCGAAATAATCTTGCCTAAATAATTTCTGTAAATATTACGACTAAAATCATTTCATGTGAAAAATAAATTTCTCTGATATTTCAAATACAATATAAAAATATTTGTAATCTACTGAAAACGTCTATTTGGATCTCTCTAGGGGAATTAAATCCTCAAACTTCAATATTCGCAATAACAGATTTTTTTTTCATTATTTGTAAAGCATTTAAAAGGAAATAAAGATCTCTCTCTTGGCGTGTTCAGTATTTTTTTAAATCTGTTCTTTATTCTATAGAATACGTCTGCTATGATGCCATTAAGCGTTTCATTAAATTGCTCTGAATGTAGAGAAAATAATTTTAAAGTGTCTAGTGTCTGTCTTCGTACGGAGTAAATAGACGATATGTTTAGGCACACAGGTCTTTGCAATTGATGAAATTTAAATTAACTGTTGTGAAATAGCTAAAGATAAATTAAAGTCATTGTGACAAATACAATAAAAGTCAGTGTGGCTAATATAATAAAAGTAATATGTGTGTATTTTCTTTTAATCCTGCTAAACAATAGGACCGATTCAACCAGTTTTTTAGACCTATTCTTTAAGATATGAAACAGAATATTGTAGATTTTTCAAAATGCTAAGTTTATGAAATATTTAATTAATTAAAAATTAACTGAAATTTGGCAATTTTTCAGTAGTAATTTTTCAGCAAATAATTCCACAAGAAAGGTATTCATACCATTTTAAAATTCAAAATTTTGCTTTTTAAACGGTAACACGTTCTCCAAGAATACATACAAAGAAATGTTTCTTGAACACATTAGCAGATTTCGGTGCGAATAATGAAACAAGCAAGATTTTCACACCATCTCAAAATTCAAACTTTTGCCTTTTCAACGGTCACAATTTGATTCCGGTGATACGTTTTCTTCAACTATGCTCTTTTTCTTCTTCTTTTTATTGTTTTTCAATATTTAAAAGGTTATAAATGCAGACGATTTTGAAATAGAGAAATTTAGAGATACTCCAAGAATATATATATATATATATATATATATATATATATACAAAGAAATGTTGCTGTATTACATAAGAAAACTGCTGGAAGAACGTTAATAAATTTTTTTGAAGTTGACGGTTGACAATTCATATCAGGAACAAATATTATTTGGTTTATTCTGTGCTTCCATTAATGAGAATTTAACTTTTTAATAAATTGTTTCAAAATTTTCGTTAAAAACTTTTTTTATACTTTAGTATTAGTGAAGAAATTAACTTCCGCAACAAATATTAGTATAAGAAATAGAATAGTTATATAAGAAATTAGAGAATTGAAAGATCGTTTGGTTAACATGAGATTTTTGGTGGGTTTTCGACAGTTAACCGCTCGGCTGCAGTTAATTCACAAGTAATGGGAAACCCAATGTGTATTTTGTGCGCCTTTTTTTCCTACCGATTAGAACAGAAATTTGGGATTGAATTAAAACAGTAGTCACAAAATCACATACCAAATTACATACATCTATTCCATTTTTGAGTTACCGCGTATGTTTATGAAAGACCGACAAGTGGTCAATCTCTTGACAAATTTGGTTATAACTTTTACACATGTCAGCATTTTATATGTTAAATCTATGTACTTAATTCTAGCCATTTAGCTCTCTTTGTTCTGAAACTATCATGTCAACTTATATCTGAACAAGCAGCCAGACAGACTTCTTCTGATCGGATTTCATTTATAATTTCAATGAAATCTAAAAATTTAGTGTAAATGCCATATACCAGATTTCATCGTTCTAGTTCAAAACGTTTTTGAGTTATTTTGCTCAAAGATAATCAGACAGACAGAGTTCCAAAAATGTGTGCTTGGATTCTTAAAAGTCTGAAACGTTATAGGTTCGTCGATTTTTTTTTTTTTTTTTTTTTTTTTTTTGAGATTACGGTACTTTCTTTTTGTATACTTTGTATGCGAGAAAATAAAAATAACTTGTTTCTGGATTCCTGAACATACCCGGAAGTTTGTTGCTTTATTTTAGAATCAATACAGTATAAAGAAGTAGCTGCATTTCTTTCACCTCCATTAATATTTATTAAACAAGGATTATTATTTCACATTGATTTTCTGAAAATACATAATTATTGCACGAGTTTTATAAAATTCTTCATCCTTATTGAAGCTCAGCCGCCCATCTCGGAAATCTGCCAAAAATGATTGAATAAAATATTAATCACAATTCATGAAGCAAACAAATTGAAAGTGAAGTTTTGAAAGGAGGGGAAATTTTTGCTTCCTAAGAATAATTTAACCGTAATATACAATATTTTTAAAAATTGCTACAAAATAGGTACAATTTTAAAAAATATATTTTGTCTTTGATGAGCTAGCTTTCTGATTAGATTTAGTTGATTCTTTATGAAATCACTCTTGAATTAAGTAAGATAAAAATAATTTTAGATTTCTAAGTATTTTTTTAATATAATTTGAGTATTTTTTATAATGTCTACAGCTTGACATACTAAGCGTAAAGCACTTATTAAAATACACAGAACAGAAGCCATAAATATTTATTAAATAATTACAACAGCATAAAGCGTCCGGGGGAAACTCACTGGAAATCAAAACTCCAAAGAAAGAATTCAGTCGATGATTCATTTTCTCTAGATTTAACTGCTAGAGTCGATTCATGTTTGTCTATACGCCTACGCTTTTTACAGTTACAAGATCTCGAATGTCCTAGAACATACGACGGAATTCCAGTCTTCATGGCCATGTTTCTAGAATAATCGTGTTCCTTCTATTTTTGTCACCAAAATCTCCAAATTGTCGCTAAGGCGAAGAGGTCCGGCAATCATCAGAGATATATCTATAAAGACTTCTTCATTATCATGAAACTAGTTAGTATATTACAAATTCCTAAGAATATTTTTGTGAATAATTAAACTTTACTATTGTCTGCGAATGAATTAAGCAAGTTCATTCTACAATATCAGCTAATTTCTATTCTTAGGAGTCTTTTGGCGAACACTTCTTTTAGAAGTTCATTTCTACGGTTATGTAAATTAAAAAATAAAATAATTTTATACACAAAAGTGCTTATATGCAATGACCAAGTATTCCTCATATTTTTCTTAGAAATTGATGTTATTCAACTTATTAGTGTTTTAGTGTCATTATTGGGTATGTATGAAAAATAATTGCAAAAAATGAAATTTTTTCTAATCTTTTGGAATTTTAAAAGAGTGTAAAATAGATATTTTTGCAATAATATTCTCTGATATTATTGAGGAAAAAAAAGATAAAGTTTTGATTCATTTTTCCTTTTAAAAATCTTTTTTTTTAATTCAAAAACTTTTTTTTTTTTTTTTTTTTTTTTTTTTTGCATTTCACCAATTATTCAAGAAATAACAAAATGCTTGATGAAATAAATAACTCCCGCTTTACCGGTTTGTTTCATGAAGCATTTTAACCCTTTAAAGGGACATTTTTTTCTAGTCATATTATGTTAAAATATTTTTAGGCTTGAAATTAGAATAAGAAAAGGGATTCATTTAGTTTATTAGATAAATTTAATTTGATTAATTAATTAATTTGGTTAATTTATAATTAAGTATCAAATCAAGACACATCATTTTGTGTGAGATAAGGAGGAACTAAAGCATCTAAGTTTCTGTCTTTCTAAAAAAATTTGTTAGAACTTCTGGCAACCCACGGCCCGAGAAAGGGTTAAACAATTCCTACATCATGCATACTACGTCACAGATGTGCAATTGATACAATTTATAGGTAGTATGTCAGTCTATTATTATTATCATGCTAAAAAAATGGTAATAACAATGGGTGAAGAAAATGGTATTTTAAAAAATATTCCATAAAAAGTATTTTCATTTTTAATTTAAATAAAGGGTACATTAATAAGACTTCATTTAATCAATCATTTAAATAACGGTTTCAACAGTTTAAACCAAAAATTTGAAATCGAAATCTCATATAACTTTTTGTAAATTTTTCAATTTTTGTCATTTGTATCTTTTTTTTTTTTCGTTAACAAATTGGTATAAATTTTTAAAGTCTTATTTTTTTATTGCATTTTTTTGGCATTGAAAAAAAAAGCTTTTTTATGATGTCAAAGTTAAGCAATTTGGAACCAATCGCCATTTAATCGATTTTGGATTCCCTATCAAAACAACACGAAAAAATTATAATTTGTAATTCAAAACCCAACCAACGGCAAGGGGAAAAACTTTCTACATAAAACCGATTTAATTTTAAAATAATTAATTTTTGAGAATATGTAGAATTAAAAGGTTTTTCTCATTTTATGTTGTTTTGAAAAAACAGCTGCAACTGGAGCCGATTCTTTTTTATATAGCTATCTTTATATTTTCGTCTGGTCTTTGTTTGGTTCTAGTTTGATTAAAATATCATGTTCCGTTTAACGGAAATCCAGGAATTTTTATTGCATTATTTTAATTAAAATCAAATTAAATTTTTTTTATATCTTAGAACTTGTAACTTAACAATGAAAAATTGCAAAAATATACCCTCGGTTTCCAGAAAAAATCGAAAGAATTGAAAAAAAAAAAAAAGATAGAAAAAAACAGGAATCACATTGAGACGTCTGCATTCCAAACACCTATTGATTACTATGAAATCAACAAATTGAAAACAATGATTGGAGACGGCATTTGATCGATGCCTCTCCCCAGTTGTTAAGCTATCTTCAAGGACAAATTTTGCGACAAACAACTCGCCCCTGTATTACTAATTTGTCTTTTTCGCGTCTTCAAATCTGACATGGAAGCCAGATAACACTTCATTTTCGATTACGCAAGTGCCACTTAAACTATTATATATGCAGACGGAAAATCTTTGTTTTCGTACTATGCTAAAGAAAAATATGATAATCATCCAGTGTTTATTAACGATCGCTTTACAGCTAATAAAAAAAACTTTTTTAAAGCGTTTCTGATGCAAATAAATAATAACTTGACATCTGATTTGCGTATAACTGGACAGTTCAAACACACTTATGAAATACTTTTGCATCTAATGTGGAATATCCGATTTGTCATTCTGTTTTGTCCAAGATTAGCAACTTGATTTTTAAACCGATAGTAATAATCTGCCATCAACTTTTACAAATAATTAGAACAATTACCACATATTTTTTGATCTTCTCATTTTCTTTGCTTCTACTTTTCTATATTTTCCCTAAATGTATAGCGAATATGTGTAGTGTAAGAAAGGATACAACAAACATTCGAATATTTGCCAGTATCACCGTCCCCCTAGAAGCATTTATGTTCACAATATTGTACGATATTAACTAGCATTCGCAATATCGTATAATATTGTTGAATATCGAATGGTATAATATCGTACAATATTGTTCAACAAGTAATGTTTCTTGAGATTTATCGACCCCCACGACTTTTGTGTGTAGTGACTCAATATATTTGCAAGTATGACCGTCCCCTAGAAGCATTCATGTTCACAATATTGTACAATATTAACTAGCATTCGCAATATCGTATAATATTGTTGAATATCGAATGGTATAATATCGTACAATGTTGTTCAACAAGTAATGTTTCTTGAGATCTATCGACCCCCACGACTTTTGTGTGTAGTGACTCAATATATTTGCAAGTATGACCGTCCCCTAGAAGCATTCATGTTCACAATATTGTACAATATTAACTAGCATTCGCAATATCGTATAATATTGTTGAATATCGAATGGTACAATATCGTACAATATTGTTCAATAGGTAATGTTTCTTGAGATCTATCGACCCCCTTGACTTTTGTGTGTAGTGACTCAATATATTTGCAAGTATGACCGTCCCCTAGAAGCATTCATGTTCACAATATTGTACAATATTAACTAGCATTCGCAATATCGTATAATATTGTTGAATATCGAATGGTACAATATCGTACAATATTGTTCAACAGGTAATGTTTCTTGAGATCTATCGACCCCCACGACTTTTGTGAGTAGTGACTAAATATATTTGCAAGTATGACCGTCCCCTAGAAGCATTTATGTTCACAATATTGTACAATATTAACTAGCATTCGCAATATCGTATAATATTGTTGAATATTGAATAATATAATATCGCAAAATATTATACGATATTATGCAACAGGCTGCATTGCTTGGAAATTTATCTACTCCTCGACTTTTTGTGTGTTGTGATTCAGTATGGTGTGGTTTCTGCTTAGTAATATTTTGTACAGTTTTATTTCAACTCAATAAATCCTAAATTCGATATGGATCAACAATTCTTCTCCTAATTTGAAATTTTATTCATCTGAACCATTGCATTTTTTGAGTTAAAACTTTTACATACATACGAACAAACAGGAAGTCACATGGTCCTCCTTTTGACAGATTTTGATCAAATTTCTGTTCACACCGACAATTTTGGTAATAAATCTTAGTCTAAATTCCATTTATAAATCATTGTGTTTTTGAGTTCATATATTTATGGATAACATCTTTCCTATGAATTTCGTCCAAATTTCGAAAGAAATTTACAAATTACGCGTTCGTCTTACTTGCTCGTTAATCAAGAAACAAACAGTACCATAAAAATAATTCACAAAAGAATACAATTAAAATGCAGCTCTTGGAAAACAGCCTTGTCTCTAAATTAAATAGCCCAAATGTGCAGCTTTGTATGGTGGAATAAATCGGTCTAAAAATTTTATATTTTCAAAATTATAACACGTAATGTATAAGTAATATAAAAAAAAGAAAAAAAAAAGTTTTATTTTTAACATCGCTCAGCAGGTTTCGATTGTCTGGACATGTCTGAAACATGGTTTTTATACAATTATGTGATGTCTGTACGAATTTATATGACAACAAAATGGGGACTCATCCCATTAAGGATTGGTTGTTCGTAGCCTTCAACGCTGGATCGGATGTGTAGTTAACATTGATTTACTTTTCGTTGCATGACCATCAAGATACCGGGATCTTACCTAATGCGAATTCTATTTAAGGGATTATTTTAAAGACCTTATTTACAGCTTTTCATTGCAAGAAACAGTGAGATAACGCAATGTGCAACATTAACAGTGCGAAATTTCAAAAAGCGTGGATGAACTCGGCTATAGATTCGATGTTTGTCGTGTTGCGAAAGGTACGCACATCAAACATTTGTTACAGAAAATAAAAATTGAAAAGGCTTTTTTTTTATTTTCATGCACACTGATTATATTATGTGTAATGGTTTTGAAAATATAAATGTTTAATATACGTTCATTTATTCTAATCATGTATTTTAATGAAATATCCATTTTTTTTTTCTTTTTGGTGAATGACTTCTAATGTGAGAAAACAAATGTATATTAAAGATGTATATTAAAACATATGGGTTTCGGATGAGAGACTTATAATAAAAAAGAAATCAATGCATATTAAAGCCAGTGAGTTTCTGATGAGCGATTTGTAATAAAAAGAAATAAACCCATATTAAAGCATATAAGTTTCAGCTAATATAATGAAAACAAAACCAGAATCAAATAATAACTAACTATCTAAAAGGAAAAATAATTAGAGATGGGAGAATGGGGCGAAAAGACAGTGAATTTTATAAAATGCAATAAAGAGCATACTACGTTGTATAAAAGTATGAAAGTATGAAAAGTAAAAAGTATGAATTTATGATGCTGTAAAGTGTCTCACGAAGGAACCTGAGTATTCCTCAAATGCGAAAACAAATGTTAGATCATTTCGATTATAATATATACAAATAATAGAACATTAGCCGATAATTGATATTCTGGCAATGAAATCTTCGAAACAGATGAATCAGAGATATTTGGTGACTCAGTGTTCAACGTGGCCACTCCCTGGCTAATGACTCTTATTGTTTTTTTCAGATGCGTTAACGTGATGATAGATTATTGTTACTCAGAGTGTAATTTGCTTATATTGTAATTCGACCAAACATCTGCATTATGTGCTGGACTGATTCTTTTTAATCATGGATTCTCTGTGTGTGTGCTCGTGGAAGTATACGATGAAGGTTGTGCCAGCTAAAAGGTGCTTTTCTAAACCTTGGGCAAAGAAAGTAACCAACAAATCATTAAATCAAGCCAATTTACATACGTCATTTTTTGTTGAGTGTTGTTTGCTTAAGTGATGTTAAAAATAATCATTCTAAGATGGATCGTTTCAGATGATGGATAATCAATATAATGAAGATTTTGAATGAAAAAGGACATTAGATTCCTTTAGATTAAAGAAGACATTATTCGTTTCATTATTTTTCACGATATGGACAGTGCCAATTCCTTTGTATTAATTATTATATAACCATAACCCTCGTCATATTTGTTTCCCCTTGGCAAATTAACAATATTAATCATCTCCATTATCTTCGGAAGATCTTTAATTTAATTATTTTACAAAAGTGAACAAAATGATACTTTATATCCATTTATATGCAGCCGCTAAATAATATCACCATTTTCCCCATGATCTAGACGTTCCGGGTTCGGGTCCTGGTTCGGGCATGGTTGTTCTCTTCCTTATGTGCTCTCTGTGAGGTGCGTGAATGAACCCCCCCTGTAAAAAGGGGCTGTGCAAGCGAATGTATGTGTGCTATCTTCATTGAGCTAAAAGTCAAACTTCTGCCCTCGGGTGCTCAGGGGTCTTTACCCTCAGAGGCTACTGCGCAAAATTTGGCTTAAAAATAGTCACACGACAAAAAAAATATAATATCACCTTTACGATTTTTTCACCTTGCGAAATTCCCAAAAGCAGACAGACAGACGTTCCTCGACGTTTTAGTATATGCGTTAGAACTTTTTGTTCAGGTTCTTTTTATCATCCAGTACTTTCTTAAATAATCAGCATTTGAACAATTCACAATTAATTATTGTATCTTTTATTTTATTAATTCTATCCCCCCCCCCCTAATTTCCAGAGTAGATCTTTGGGCTTTTACTTTTCAAATGAAACTCGGGACAAAACTTCAAGATTATTTTTATTGCTAATCGCCTTTGGCGACCAACTTGTTCATCTAGAAAGCTGATACATGAATCACAAAAACTTCAAAATTACGAATTCCTAGGGATTGAATCAGTGATAGCACTTTCGTAAATGGAAAGGTGTCATCTCACTGTGTAATAGAGAAAACAAGGCAGTTAAACGTTTGTGAGATCAAAGAAAAATTTAAAGATTTTATTTAAAATATTAAAAGCAATAAATCAATATTTTTAGATGAAATATAAAATTATTCCATTTTCCGTGGCCATTTTGAAGTCCTGGGAGCGAAGATCGAAGTACAACGGTGAATGCCACATCATATAAAATATGGTGGTCAAGTAAGTATTTTTATGTATCGAAATGTGTAATAGATTCAATTTCGAATATAGTAAATAAGAAATAACCACATTAAACAGTTTGATGAGGCTTAAGAAGCTCATAGGAGCTTACCAACGCTTTGAGACAGAGAAGCTTAGTGACCTCAATCTTCTTTGACAGTTTAAGCTTTAAATTAATTTCATATATGTTTTGAATCTTCGGTAAATGAGCAGAAAAAGAGTTAACTTGAAATCATAGTTATATTCTTCTCTTTTCATTATTAAAAAAAAAGTGCATTTTCAGAAGCTTTTAAAAGCTTTTGATGAAATCCATGGTCAATAACACAGCTTCAAAAACAAAAAGAAATAAAAGAGACCCAGAGAAAGTATGTAAAGATTATATATCATCTAGATGAGAATTTTTAAAAAAGTGCAATCATTTATTTAAACTGCTGTTTAACGGGCCATCTACATTTAAAGTTTCAGAAATTAGACTGGAAAGCATTTGAAACCCCAAACCCCGAGCAACTTCGAAATAAAGTGAAATTTAATTTTAAATTATTAGAAAATAAGTAATTTTTAAAATGTGAACTTATTAAATGTATGCATAGAAATCTTTTACTTCATTTTGTTTGCCATCGAAATATAAAGCATCCCTTGGTTTTTGAAAAAAAAAAAAAAAAAAAAAATCTGTAAAACGCGCTTGACAGAGGACTCATGAACCTGGCAGCGAAAATGTCTTACAATGGTTTACAGTAAGAAAACGTTGTATGCACAAAATTTTTCACTTAAAATAAAAAATATATGAAAAAGCATGACACTTATTAATAATCTCTTTGTTCAAAGAACTAAACAATATTACATTCGTTACTCCTCTGAATATCCAGTTTTGTACTTCCCTATTTTACTTATCATTTTTTTTTTACTATTTACTTATTCTATATCATGGACTTATCATTTTTTTTATTAAGAACAAATATCGTTTTAAAGTCGAACATATATTCAAATTTTATTTTTATATTCCCCTTTGTGATTAATTTATGTTAAATATTTCCAGATATACATTTATATTGAAATTCCGAAGGAAAAACTGATTAGAAACAAAATTAAACCTTTTTTTTTAATCGTTGCCCACATCTGTAGACTTTCAACAAAAAAAAATCACAAAAAAGAAATAAATTCAAATTTTTTGAGAAAAATCCATTTTCTCATGAGAAATGCTTCTTGATACGTGAGAAATAAAATCATTGGTGAAAGTCAGAGAAACTGATAAAATTAAAGATTACATTTGCGAATGCGTACATATACATATTTGCGAATGCGTTCTTAAATTTTATTCTAAACAACTTCTATGCTCAAACTTAAAATACTCTTCAGCTACATTTCCAAGGTATTCACCAAGTACTCAGGTTAAGAAAAGTGCTCTGGCTTTTAGACAAATCTTAAGGTTAATAAAAAAATTTTAAATTTCTATATCAACTATTTTTTTTTCCTTTGTAGCACTCTTTCTAAAATTTGTATGATATTTCCCTATATGACAGAATTCTTAAAATAAACTTTAAAGTGAAACGGATGAATAAAATTTGTTCATGTTTTTAAGTTGCTATGAGTTTCAGAAAAAAAAAAAAACGCTGGTGTAGTGTAGAAATTTGGAGATGGAGAAACCAGATCAAGTGTATCCTCGTTATCTGATTGCAACTCAGAATTACGTCGTTCACAGTAAATAGCACTAGTGTTGCTTTAAATTGTGGCTTTAATATAGCTAAACTGAACCGAACCCAAATAAGTGGGGAAAAACAGTTTTTTAAAAAGTAAAAAAAAAAAAAAAAAAACTAATCATGTTTGAAAAAACAGCATGAAAAGAGTAGTAAAGAGCGCGTTGTTTTTGCAAGTTAAGTTTTTTTTTCAACCATTGTCTAGTCTACATTTCTTGAATGAAAAACAAAAACAAAATTGTCTATCATAAAATCTGTGATTTTTAACTGTTTTTGAAACTGGCATCCATTTGAAGCGAACAATTCAATGTAATTTTTTTTTCGAAACTAACTGACACGTTTTCCACTTTTTAATAGAAATACTTGAAACCAAAACCGAAAGTAAACGAAACATTTTCCCGATATTTCTAAAAATTGCCAAAAGAGGCGATAAACTTTACATTTTGCTGCCTTCATTGCATCGTTCGTCCAAATCCCACCATGGAGTATCTTTCCAGCAACCCATGAAAGAGCGAACTTGGCGACAAATTCGCAACCGAGAGATATCTTCACGGCACCCAAAATCATTCCTTAGAATGGCTTCACTAGCTCGTTTCTCCCACAGTCGGTCTCCGGATACGAACGATAGCGGATCGCGGAACGACCAGCTCTTCTGCTTCGAACTCAGAAATGCTTCATCTCTCACTTCATGCTCCGTAGCCAACATGGCATAACCACGGTTGCAGTTATTATATGCTTTTGTGATTGATAAAATAATTGCTGCAGAAAATTAACTGCGGATAATTTGTGACTCAAAAAATATCACAAATATAAACAAAAAAGAAAAGAACGCGGATAAAAAACGCCGCAGACGATAATCAAAAAGGAAAAAGTTATTTTTCCTTGATGACAAATGTTTTTGCAAACAACACCGGTGATTCCGATTATCATCTGCTGAAACTTTTCCTTCTATCTCTTTTTCTTGTTAATGACGGATTTTGCAACGGTAAGGAGTTTGATTTATGCTTCCTTTTTTTAGCTTTTAATTATGTGATGCACGTTTTTATTAGCAGTAATTTTTTGGTTTTGCGGGTGCATTCCCTGTCAGCGCTGTTCTATCTGAATTTTTTTTATTTTTCGGTAGAGGCTTCATCTTTGAATTACAGTTGTAAATTTTAGTTTATTTTCCTTCCAGAAGATGAGGTGATAAGAGAATAATTAATTAATAATAAATCGTTTTCCGCATTTGAAACAGAAGGCGTAGCATGTACCACGAGTCATTGATTTATATCCCAAAAACGGTTACAGTTTTCTGTTTTGAATATTTTTCCGCAAATGATTTGCGGCATTGAGTTTTTAGTTTCTTATATTTCAGGTGCATGGAATCATTTTTTGTTGCATAGCTTCGTTACTAATTTTACTCTCTTTTTTCAAGTTCTGTTTTTCGCTTGTTCTAAAATCGTATTTTAAGTAAGTTTCGCTTAAATTATTCAATATATTTTCAAAATAAATTTTACAAATGTAAATTAGCATTATATAAAAACTTGGAAACTTATTTGATGTATTCGGATGTTTTTTCTCTTAATTTCAGAATTTTTTTTTTCCATTTGTCTGCTTCTGCAATCTTAATTTAACTTAAACAAAAGTTCCATTTTATCAAATTAATTTAAATAAATGTGGAAATATTTGGAATATAGTTATTTTAGAATTAATAATCTAATCATTTCCTGCTATTATTACAGTTTTCGATAGAAATGACACTAACAACTCCCGGTGCTTTGTATTATAATAATTAAAAAAAATCATGGATTTAACATAATTTGCGTAAGATTTGCAGCTAGGTGAAATTTAATTTGTAAACTTCAAACATATTTTATAATTAAAACTTGTTTTTGATGTTATTGTATTAGTTAAGCGCAATATACCGTCAATTCATAATATTTTTTATCTTTTAAGCTTTTCATTGAAAACCGTACTTTCTTTCATAGCTTATATATTTTCGAAAGAATTTTATATAATCATATATCAATATTTTCGAAAGAATTTTATATAATCATATATCAATATTTTCGAAAGAATTTTATTTAATATTATGTGGTCAAAAACCATAGGATGCAGTTAGGGAAAATTTAATATATTCATAATATATTTATTCTAATTACAATAATAGCATAATTTATTATCGTAATAATAATATAATTTTTTTATTATACTGCTCTATTTCCTATATTAGAAATCTGTATTTAAAATTTGTTACATATTTTTAAAAGCTTATATAAATATCCGACAAAAATTTGTCATTATTCAATTCAAGCGAAACTACAAGAGGTTGAGTTAGCTCAAAAATTTTAGAATGCATTTTGGCAGCAGTCTGAGATTTTAAATAGTAAATGCTTTTAAAAGTCAATGTCACTTTTTCAGATAAAATCGGATGGCATAGAATAGATTTTTGCACGTGCTGAATTCTTGCAACTGTATCTGGTTGATTAATACGTTTGTTATTTCGCCGGCCGGTACTCAAACGTAGCTTTGTCCTTTATATTAATTACTTTGCAAATGTGTCTAACAATATGGCAAAAGCCATACTATAAAATTAGCGTCAATCTTTTATTTTTAAGAAACCCTTTCATGAACTAATATATTCCAAGACTATCGATCAAGTCTTAATATATTTCGGAAAACTAATATATTTCGCTCAGATGCCTATCTGAGAAATAACTGACTGTGTAGTATACAAAGGTTTATAATCATAGGCTACTTTTACAGTATATTTAAAGAGAATACTGTAAATTTCAGAGTAATGTTACTTCCTTTAGAAATCATATAACTAATTAATATTTTTTGAATTTGAATTAATTAAAATCGTTTAAAATATTTTTTTTCTCATTGCTGTTTCAGATTTCAATTCCAATGTTGCTTCTTAAAAAGTTGTAATAAATTCTTAAAAAAAAATTTCTTTTATTCTTAAACAGTTATAATAAATTCCTAAAAAAGTATTATTTTATTCTTAAAAAGTTATATTGTTGCATATTAAAATTAATAATGTTTAATATAAGTATTCCGTTAATATTTTATTAGGTTACTGATTTTCAATTTTTTTCTACTATTGTAGAAAGAATTATAAATTGAGATTTTAACTTATTTGATTATTCTTATGAATTATTAATGGCATAAATGCTATTCTTAATAAGACTTGTCTATTTATGGAATTTTAATAAATCACTGATTTAAAAAATAATTTCTCAAATATATTCAAAACTGTAATAAAAAAACTACCATAATCATTCCTTTAAAATGTATTTTAAACTTTAACATATCCTATCGTTTAAATTGTACGATATATACTTTAAAATTTTAAAGCGTTTATTTTTGAATACTAATTATAGAACCCATTTATTTCCGTATATAAATTTAATTCCTTTTCCCATTTCAATTGTCTTATTTAATACTCTTTAATCGAGAAAAATAACAAGAAATTAATGTATAATACTTTATTTTTTGAGTATCTTTCATTAATAAAAAATATCCCCTTTCTCGTAACAACGTTTTTCAAATGATTAATTTGTGAGTCGATAATATTACAATCTGTAATGGAATTCGGATAAGTAATCCTAATACTTTAAATTATTTTTCCATGCATTTTTCCTTTTTTTATGCATTATATATTTATTCGTTTCTCTTGCATTTATTGAAATTTCTTTAATTTCATTTTATTATTTTGTGCTTTTATTGAAATATAATCTTTATTTTAATTTTAATTCGTATCATTCTTTTTATTAATAGCTTTTATTAATTGCTTCTTACTTGTATTTATAAAATTAAGATTTTTAGAACATAAAACATATCAATGAGTTAAATTAATTGGAATTCCTCGTAATTCGTTGCAAATATTTTATTTCTTATGGAGCAATTGTTAGTAATGATTTATTTCATTTTTAATAAAATTGTTTTTGTATTTAATTTAATTTCTGCAATTTAATATAGCTATAAAATCCTTTCTAAAGCATTATTGTATAAATCATTGTTATTGTTGTTTTCAAAAGAAAATGTATCTTTTTAATTGTGATTTCTTTGATAAATATTCATAAAAATATGACGAAAGATAATTTGTTTCATGAATTGCTTTTGATTTAAAAAATTGTGAATAACATTTTGATCATTCTTTAATAAATGTTGGCTATTCTTTTCTTATGTAATTAAATATATCTTACTGAATTGAAGCATTTGAGTTTAAAATATCTTATGAATGCGAAATGACATAATTTATAGGATTTTTTTTCAAGAACAAATTTAATTTTAATGGTCATTTTATTATATAATCCATAAAAATATTAGATTTAAAAGTAAATTCTGAAGAAATATAGCAAGTGTTTTTGTTGCAAAACAGCGGATTCTAAATACATTTTAAATTATTTGGCTTCTGTTAATCCTCGAAATGCACTAAATAGCAAATGTCCGTTAAGAACTGAAGTATGGGATTCGGTATTTCCCAATGGATAATAAAGTTTGAATATTTCTTTATGTTAAATTTGTATAAAGCTTCGATTTAAACTTAAGTTATCGTAAGTTTACATTTAAAAAAAGTACATTTATTTCAATTGTTTCTTTTAAATAAATGTTTTTTTAGCCTATTGTGCTATTGATGTCTTATTCATTTATTTATTATCTACTAAATTTTTTTAAAGTTTAATTTCATGTTCTGAACCAATATTCCAAAATTCTTTGATTTCTGTTTAGGCAATATTATCTTCCTTTTCTTCATAATTCCGGTTCGAGGTATATAGATATTGATTAAATAACTTTCGTAGTTATAATTTCTGAGATATCTAATGTATATGTGAAAAAATTTGCTGTTGTTTTATTTTAAGTCGTGTTTTTTAGTGATAAAATTCATTTTATGGCATTTTTTTTTTCTAAATTTTCTTTAAGCTTTCTTTTGAAAATATTTTCAGTTTGAAAGTTTTTCTGCATTCTTGCAATGTAAAACTAGTCGTGTATTTAAATTTTTCTTTTTTTTATATATGGAGAATCTGATACTTTTCGTTTTGTTCGAATTTTTTCTTTGTTCTACTGAAGTTTCTTTTTCTTATAATATTTCTCAGTATGAAACAGTACACTTTTCCAAGATACTATGCTTTTGAGTAGATTGTATTTCGTTGTATCTTGAATCGGACTAAGTATTTACGACCATGATCTTTTTACCATGATTTTACTTAATATATTTTGATGATATCGTTATTGTGTTGCACTGAATTTTACATGTCAACTTATTTTCTCTTTTGCTATTCCAATCTGTATTTATTATAAATTAGATATTATCATAAATTACTACTTTAGAAGAAATTTCTGTCACCCACTCGTTTATTTTTTAAAAAAATTTTAAAGAAAATTTGAATCGAGATTTTTATTTTCGAAATGCCATTTTCAATCTTATATTTCTATTGTCTAGCTATAAATTGATGTGTATGCTATATTTTATTTTTAATAACTACAACTGTATTTCTTTTTATGTTGTCATGCATATATTAAGCCTTTTTTTATTTTATTGTAGTGAAAAATTGGAATTTAAATATTATATTATAGAAAAGTAGAACTGATGTACCAATTGCGAATGTCTGCGTAAAGTTTTTGTCTATCCTTATAAATGATATTTTAAGTATTGTTCTGTTCACTGACTGATAGTGAATTTCGTAGTGCATATACTCGCATTAAGAATTTTCTTTTTTTTTTTTTTCATATCTAAGCAATGTATGATAAAATCATTGAACATTTGTATAACAAAATCCCTAACTCTATATACTAGAAATATTTTTTTTTTTAATTTTAATTTTGCCATTATGTTTATGTTTTCTTAGGTATGTGAGCGCAATACTTTTAGACCTTAGCGAATTAGATGACTGCAATTTAATCTCTTATTCTTACAACAATCTAATATAAATATATCAAATTTTGTTCAAATACATCAAATACAATATATAATTCTCCTAAATAAATATTGCATTTTCAACGCAGCATCGCAATGCTGCAAAATGATAGAAATTATAAAACTATTTGTAGAGATATTTTTAATGACACTGTTACCAATCACATTAAATAAAAATATTTAATTCTTTTTTAACCACTTCAAGTGTTCATATGCATGTTGTATTCATTCCACGGAAAATGTTGTGCACAATTTTAACTATTATGTTTATTTATGTATCGGGCATCTCGCTCTCTTTATAATATATTAATTTTATTATAGTGCAAATATAGTTAGATTTATACCATCAAAAGTTTCGAATTTAAATAAGGAAATGGATATTTATTCTTTGTTCTTGTTTTATAAAGAAAGATTTGTCTTTTTATTATTTTAACCTCTCTGCGCTCTCTATTATACAACGTTCTCAGTTCTCTACCTCAGTCTACTAAGTATAATGTCAGTTGCAATTATAAAGACCTAAAATATTTTTTAAAGCGTACTTTTTATTTTTTTATAGTTAGAATAAGTTATAATACATTCACCGTTCTTTGAAAGTCTTTGTTATTTGAAAGACGTTTTATTCGGGAGTGCATGATAACATCAAGGAGAAAAAATTTTCGCGGATAAAAGTAAATTTCTTCTTAAAATAATATACACTTTCAACATTTTTTTATGAATTATCTAACATTTTTTCACCAATTATTCCTTTCTATTATATTGATATAAATTTCTGATTTATGTTTTTGCATGCCTTATTAAAGCGAAACCGCTGACTGTAAAACATTTCTTGGTATGCAATAATTTAACTTCCTTTTCAACTAAATATGAATTATTGCACTTTTATATTAAGGCTTTTGTGTAAAAAAAATCCCTTAATAGAAATGTGATGAAGGAACAGTATTTTTTTCAATACGTTCGAAAAAGAAAAAAAATAAACAAGTTTTTCAAACTTTTGAAAAAAGTTTACTAAAGATTTTTCTATCAAAACCAAACATATTCTTCTAAATATGTAAAAATGTCCTTTTGCTATTTTAGATCACTTTTTCTAACATAGAAAATCTCTTTTAATATTTATCATGCATGACTTTTTGCGTCCAATAAACAAATTGATCAGATGCTTTCAAAATAATCATCAATATAAAAAATCAATTTTGAAAATAAAAAAACAAAAAATAAAAAAACTTGATTAAAATTCGTGATGGTGTAACAGAAAACGGAAATCTCTATTGAAAGTGTTTGCTAAAAACTCGATTATTTTCAATTTTTCGAATTTTTTTTTAATAATGATAAATATTTTAGCATGAGCATCATTATCTTTTTTGTTAAAACATTCAAATCTTTCATTTTAATGTTTAGTGGTTCGGAATACGATTAAAGAAAAATAATTTTATTTTCAATTAAATTTTACGCTATTGAGGTTTGATTGACTTTATTTGTGGGATTAAAGTTGAGATTTTAATTTATTCAAGTTTATATTGATAGGGCGGAAAGTTATCGGTGATATATTACGCGTTAATCGGCGTGCTCGTTAAATATCCCTGAACATGAATTTGATATATTTAAACTATCAATGTTATATGGAAAAATGCTCTAGACATGAAATAGAAGTTGTTCCATTTCATAAAAAAAACTTTTGATAAATTTAAGACGCGTAGAAACATAACTAAGCGAGTAAAAAAGGCAGTATTTTGCTCTTTGAATTTTAGATGTCATGTTAACGGGAAAATGTTAAACAAGTCAAAACAAAATTTTCAAAATTATTGCATATTTACATGTATCGTGAGTCACTGTCAAATCATGTATCATATTCGTAATTTCCTGATATCATAGCCAAGATTTTACCACGAATTTGCAATGAGTCAGGAGTTTCAATAAAAGTATATTATGTTTTAAAAGAATTTTCAAAATTGTATGAAATATTAAAAAGAATTTCAAAAGTGTATAAAATATTAAAAGAATGAACATGTTATACGCACTTTTTGTACCCATGTTTCGATATACACAATATGTCATTCAAATATAGTATATTACAGACCACCTCAGCTATTCAATACTTAGAAAAAATTGGCTGTATGTGTTTGCTTTTCACTACTTTCTATTGACTATACGCATAATTTTTATGCTTTATAAGTTCTTTGGGCAATTATGCCTTTTTAGCATTGATACGAAATATGTACTCTTTATTTTGCTAAGCATAAACTGTTGTTCAAATATATTATATTGTCGAATCATCTCAACACCTACGCACTTTTGCAGAAAATGTATGCTGTACACGATTTCTGTACGCTACGTTTGATATAAGCTTTCTGTAAATTATGTTTTTTTTTTTAAATATTGATAAAAAAATAGCCGTTATTTCACTACGCATCAAATGCATAGATGAATTATGTTAACAAATCATGTCATCTGCACTGTACTTTGCGGAAAAAACATACGCTATTTCTTTATGCTACTTTCTATATGCGCTTTTCCTAATTATGTACTTTTTTAATATTAATAAAAAACGTATAACCATTATTTTTCTATGCCTAAATGCTGTTCAAATAAATTATATATTTGCAATTTATTAACTTCGTGGTGCTTTATGAGAAATCGTATGCCGATTGTTATTTCTTTACGTTACATTCAGTACATGTTTTGTGTTATTTACTTTTATAACATTAATGCAAAATGTGTGTCCGTTATTTCGCTATGCATAGTATATCATTCAAAGGAATTATTTCACCGAATTATGTCAATATCTCAGTATTCATGAACGTTGTGTGTAATTCTATACATTATGTTTAATACACGCTTTTTCATTTATATTTCTTTTTAGAATTAATATAAAACATGTATCCGTTATTTCGTTACCGTTAAATGTTGCTCAAAATTATGATGTTACCGTGTCATTACACGCAGGTAATGAATTCCTTAGTATTCGTTCAAAGTATACGCGATATTTTATGAGTTTACATTCGATACGCATTTTTTTTAATCTTGTTTTTTAGCATTAATAATAAAAAAATTTATTCGTTATTTCTTTATGCATAAAATATCTTTCAAATTTATTTTATTTCAAAAATCTCAGCTTTTCAAATCAATCAGCGAATTTGAAATGAATAATTTTTTAATTACTTTCTTTTTTAATATTAAAAAAATTATTCGTTATTTTGTTATGCATCAAACATTATTCAAACGAGTTATCTCCATTACGCAGTACTGTAAACTCTAAAAACGGACACTAAACGCGCTTTTCGAAGTTATACTCTTTTCTCATCATTAACGCCTTGCCTGCCGCGGGCGTATATATACGTCTCCGTAAGTCAATGTGTTAACTGGCCCTGGCGTATATATACGTCTCGCAACTATATACGTATATATACATGGCACTGGGGACCGAATCTCGCAAGTTAACCTCGGCGGGTAAGGGGTTAAATAAATCAGCTCGAGTGGTATCCCAAAACTTCCTTGTCAAGCCAAATAAAATTTATTGTAGTACAAAAGTTACGAAATATTAACTTTGGGGGGGGGGGGGGTTAACTTTTTTACTAACTCTATCGTGCGATCCTTGGCGAGTTATTTGGCTGTTAATCCCTGGCATGCAGTACATGGCATCCGAAAATCGAATTTGTGTTTTAAACACGCTACCGATTGAAACAAAAATTTGACACAAAACTGTACAAAATCCCATACCAAATGTGATGTATTTAAGTCAATGTATTTTTGATTTATCGCATTTACATGTTTCTGAAAGAACAGACCAACAGACAGTCAACCTGTGTTTGTATTTGGGTCAAAATTGGATAGATCTCTTTAGTATAGATGTTTAATCTATGTACCGAATTTTATTTATCTAGCTTTCTTCATTTTGCAATTATCGTGTTAACTTGCATTCGAACAGCCGAACAAATGGATTTCTGTTGAACAGATTCTACTCAGAATTTGATAACAATCAGCAAATTTCATGTGAAGACCGTATACCAAATTTTATCTATCTAGCTCAAAGCGTTTTTGAGTTATCTTTGTCACAGACAAACAGACTGACATTTTCCAAAAATTTGTTTTTCGAACTCAGGTAGGTTTAAAACGTAAAGTGAAAATATCGCGTTCGAATTTTTTGATGATTACTATACTTTTTTATTATGATTGATGATTACTATACTTTTATATTTATTGATGATTACTATACTTTTATATTTATTGATGATTACTATACTTTTATATTTATTGATGATTACTATACTTTTATATTTATTGATGATTGCTATACTTTTTTTGATGATTACTCTACTTTACAACGTATACGAAAAAGTAATATATAGTATATCATTTGACTCTGTATAAAAAGAAGTTCAAATGAATAAAGCTTTCAGACCACTGTGCTTCGAAATTGCTAACTGGAAAAAGCTCTAAATTTTTATTCTTTTGGTCTTGTGAGCAACAGAATAAACTATTTTAATATTGTCAAGCCACAGCGGAATTATAACCTACCAAAAGAGTTATTCATTAATACCTTTTCAATATAATATTTACATAACGTAAGATTTTTTTAAAAATTTATTTCTTTTTGACACATTCTTCCGATCTTGTAAATAACTAAAAATCATTTTTCTACAAGAAAACGTAACAATCGTTGGATGAAAAATTCAGATATCTATTTATATTTGCGAATATTTCGCAAATCCTCTTGCCATGTCGCAGCTGTTTGATTTAATCCTTCATGAATATTTATTATAATACGTCTCCATTTTTTTTTTGAAGAACAAAACAACCAGGCCACAAAAGACCTGGTATCATGTGAAATTATAAATGAAGTGTAGCAGTGCGGCTTGTCTTACAACCCATTTCGTTTTCAAAACGGTTCTTTACGTTTTTATTTACACGTTTTTATCGCAAAACTCATTTGTGAGGGTTTTTTTTTCTTTATCTTAGAAATTACGAATTCATAGGCGCTTAGGTATTCACAGAATTTCTTAACTTTCGTGAATTTTCGGTATTCCAAAAAAGAATCTTCTGTATTTGTTTGGTTATCGTAAGAAAAATTGTATTAAGTAGGATTTATATGTGATTATATCTTTGTAAAGGAACTGTTCTTGTTTTGTTTGTTTTATGTTCGTGTTTTTAAAATTATGCGCAGTTGTTTATGATTATATTTCATTTTTTGTGGTGTTTTGAGATTTTGATTACTATTTTTGTTTTGATGTTTTTCTGCATTTTTACTTTCTTATATGCGAAGAATAGATAAATTATTGTCAAAAATTTGGAACTCGAGATTTTACGAATCTACATGTTTCAGATCTTCCTGAATAAAATAAAAAGCATTTATTTATCATTATGTCTGTCTGTCTGCAAGCACTATAACTAGATAATGTTTTGAAATCGATGGCTGAAATTTGGTATACGGAATTACGACTAAATTTGTAGACTGATAATAAATTTTTGATCGAAATCCATTCACAGGAAAGTCTGTCTGTCAGGTAGTTTGAGTAGAAGCGAACTCGATTAATATAAAACCCAAAACGCTACGTAGATAAAATTTTACACAAGTTTATCGGTAGGTAAACATGCACAGCACAGATATCTTATAGATATGTTTTAAATTTTTGAAACGAATCCGTCAAACTTTTGACCGTCTCTCCGTCTATATTTTCACATGCATGTAAACGTAATGACTTAAATCAATGAAATTTGGTATGTTATTTTCTCATTATAATTGTGATTTTATGGCGAGTTCTCAAATTGTACAGACTGTACAAGTCTATGGCAAAGGATACCGACGTGCTCTGATTGGTTTGAGCCTTGGCATCTTTTTGCACTCATAACAGTGTAGTTTTCGCTTATTTGGCTCAAACCTTGTACCTTTCATTAGTTTTATGGAAGATACGAGTGAATATCAACACGATCTAATTTTTATTAATATAATTGTTTTCTCTAAATATTTCTAGTAATACTACTAGTACTAATTAATAATCATAATAATAAATATTACTAATAATACCCGTAATACAAGTAACTAATGTTGTTTATGCACAGAAGTATAAAAACTAAATGAAAGTAATTACTCAACATATGATACAGCAATTAAATATTTTTTTTTATTTTTCTATGATTTTCGTGCCTTTATTAGATAATTTATGCAGTCATTAAAACTTGTTGCTGAACGTTTGTTACTTTCACATCAACTACATATGAGGAGATGATTACTTAATGCCCAAAACGTATAAATGTGTAAGCTTTAACGGAATATGTGATTTCGTAGCTAATTTTTTTATCAAAATAATATTAAGAAGAAACACACATAAAAATATTTTTAATAAATTGTAATTTTTATATTTCCTGAATTTAGGTTTCAGGATTTGATCTTTTTCTGCTGTATATGTGTTCCAGATTAATATTACATGTAAACTGTAAAAAATAGGGGGGGGGATAAATTCACATATTTTATTTATTTTTATAAAAGTATATTTTGGTATGGCATCTTTTGCAAAACATTGCCAAAAAGATGCCAAGGCTTAAACCAATCAGAGCACATCGGTATCCTTTGTCATAGACTTAGTCTGTACAATTTGCGAACTCGCGATTTTATGTCAGATTTTGATATCAATAGGTTAACAAAAAGACGTCCAAAGTACATAACCTCGCGAAAGATTCAATAAATTGCTAGATTCAAGCCAAAACTCTATATTTCATAATTATCGTGCACCATATCATGCAAAGCGTTCGTGGCCTTAATTGGAGAGCATGCGAGAAAGTTTCTGGAAGACCATTCTCACTGGAGTTTACAAGTATGCTATTGGCTTAAATTTGCAATAAATGAATAATATCATTTTTATAATAAAAAATTTTAAATTCAGAAGGATCTAATATGTGATTGGTTGGATTACATGATTTTGCCATATAACCTAGTAGTATTTTATCCACAGTTAACGCGCTAGCGTAGTTAAAGAATCCGAATCATATTTTTCAAATAAAAAAGATTTATAAATTTTGATATGTTTCCATTTAAACAAATATCTTTATCATTTTCGTATTAATAGCGAATTTCATATTATAATTTATATTATTTGACTAATAAAATAAATGGATAATCGTAAGATTATTTGGTAAATTTTAATGTGATCTTTTGAGCAATATTGCAGTTTTATAAAAGTCTTAAATTACTTATTTTTGTCTTCTATCAATCTAACTGTTACCCAATACGCTGCCTCATTTTTTTCCAGGAAGTTACGCGGTTAAGACTGAAATAATTAAATTGGTTTGGTGCATTTTATGTGTATCACGTGATTACAAATAAATTCCATATTAAATGGAGTTATTTCGCTTTGCTACCCATATTATTGTTAAGAAACTGCAGTAGATCGTATTGAGTTGTAAATACTGTTATATTTGTTATATTCAATGATTATTTTCTGTTATTTAATATCTATATTAAATAGCAAATTAATTATGGATATTTGAAAAATTTCGTTGCAGTTTTACAAATTAAAATTCTGAAATTTACATTTTTCTAACTAACAGTAAAAAAACAAATCTTTTCTACACATTTCTATAATTTTTGGAAAAATTTGCTAAATTTGGTGTATTTAGTTACAAAGAAGTTCAGTCATATAGTAATGATTTAAGCTCCTTTAACAAAATACAGTTTTTCTAATTTAATTAACGAATTGATTTAATAATTGAATTAAATTTAGAAATACCTACAAATTATTTACTTTCGGTACGATGCATATCACAGGTACGCAGACGATAATCAATTACCATTTAATAAATTTGGGATTCACTACATTTATAAATAGTTTCCTATGAAAAAAAAATCTAAATTATTCACAGACGATTACGAGCAAGGTCAATTATGACCTATTAAATAATTTTATTAAAAAACTGTATTAGATTTTTTGTTCTATCTCATAATAAGCATTTTGGAATTGATTTTTTTCTCTGTATTCAATTATAAATTAAATACAAGTAACAATTTTTTTTAGATTAAATCACAGCTGTCTAATTTTGCAAACAATCACATAATATTCTTTTGATCGTGAAGACGTCTGTTTACTTTTGACATTTCGGATCGTACCTTTTATATATATAGAATCTTTTTTATTTACTTATTAAAAAAAATCAGTTTTTGAATTTAGACAAATGCCTAGGGAAATAGATATAATAACTTATATCGTAATTTTTTTTTTATACAGACGACTTTTGGGACCTCAAGACGAATATTCTTTTCTTTGCACTGTCTGCTTTGTTTCATTTCTTAGTTTATCATTTGAATCGATCTTTTTTTCATATCTTTCAGTATTTTGTCAATGAGAACTGTATGCATGAAAAGTTAAGACATCTGAAAATTCTACACATATAAATATGTTTAGAATAAATATACATAGAAGTGCATGTATTGTTTAGAAGTATATGCATGATATCCCTATATCGAAGTACATACATAACTAAAGAATATTTACATTTCAACATATGATTACAGCTTTTGCAATACTGTAGCACAGATTTCCATGTATGCGCGACTACAAAGGATAGTAAAGCTTACATTGCTTTCAATGTTTCTTATTCCAAAATTTCGAGTATTTTTAATGGATATTATTGATAAATCGTACTCCGTTGTTACACCTTTTCTGATTGTACGATTTCTATAAAACACAGTACAAAGCAAATGCAGTAATTTGTGGGAATAAGACACGACATTCTGAATTTCTGTTTTGCAACACGACTTCGATATTATAAAATAAACAAGTAATATAAAAAAAAATTTCAATTCCTACTTTCCCAAGAATTGAACTCGCATTCTTTACCTTCACGTGAAAAATACTGAAATCCTTGCAGTTTACCGATTGAGCTACTGCCTGTTGATTTCAACGTTTTTTTACAAATTGCTAAAAATATATTTAAAATATTGAAAATGAATGAAATGTAATAACTAATGAATTAATATTTGAAAAAACTGTATTAACATCAAGTGTCATCCACTACAAGTTTAAAAAATGTATTTGAACTTGAGTGGATGAATAAAAAGTATTTTATTAACGATTGAAAATTTGAACAAGATATATATAGAGAGAGTGTGAGCTAATAGTAGGAATTGAGAAAGACAATTTTTTAAGTCTTATAATGGTGTGAAAATCCGTTTTTTGTTATATAATTTCCAGAAGCTATCATTGAAAGACATCACAATCATGCTCCATTTTTAATTAATTAAAATTTCAAAAAAAATCTTTCTGAAGTGCAAATTCCCACCTTTTAGTGTACTTCTATGTCAAATTTGGTCCAACGGTCTAGAATGTAGTGCTCAACACACACACATGCACATTCTCCTTTATTATTATTAGAGATTTAAAAAAACAGACTTTATTCATTGCAGAAAACAGAAAATGCAAGTAGAAGAACTGTTCCTTGTAACCAGCTAAGAAATTTCAGAAAAATTAAAATAAAACATAAACCAAAGCAACATAGCTTTATAGTTCGATTCCCTTTTTTGTTAAAAATATCTGGCATTATTTAGTGGAATTTCTTAAATTACGGATCAAAGAAAGTTGCAGTTACAAGAAGTACTTACAGTTAGATTAATTATTTTAGATCACTCTGTGCTCTGTAAAATATTTACGCGCAAACGATTTCATTAAAAGAAAAAATTTATTGAAGGCAGAAATTGCAAAGAAAACTAAATTACGAAGTTCAAATATTTTACGCATGAATTTCTCATTACATGGTTGAAATAAAATACATTCCTGTAAAGAACGATAACGATTAAAAAAAATTTTTTTTTCATCGTCAAGTCAAATAAAGTATGTTAAATAATGTAGGAATGAATGAACCGCCTTATGGGAAGATTGAGAGTTTCGGTTTCGATACTACTTAGAATGAATAATCGTGTTATAGGTTATGTATAAGATTACATTTCCGATTTTGATGCTACAAGCAAAGAATTATTAGGATGTCGAATGTATATAAATAAAATCTAAACATTTGATTAATATTGTTAATTTCTTCCGTCAAACTCTTTATTTCACCGATTAAACCATTGAGTTTTGTCAATTTGCTATAGTATGCAGAATTTTTCATTTTAATTTACTGTTAGTAACTTCGTTTAATTATTTAATTTAAAATTAGTGTCATTTATTAACCATCCAAATAGTATTCATAATTCTGTCTAGTATTAACGCTATTTGGACTGTTACGGGAAACGTGTTGGTAACACTGTGAGAACGAGCTCATAAATTTTCTTACAAACTTCCTTTTTGCGCTTAAAATGAATAATTTAGTTAAAATTTCGAATTCCCTATGATTTATTTCTATAGAAACTTAAAATTTCTGAAATTACCTCTTAAATAAAACCGTATATGTCCAATGCAAATTAAGCCAATTCACATTTATGTAACAACCTGCAGATCTTAAGTTCATCAGTAATTTTTTTTCCAAATTTACACTTAAGCAATTGCACAATAAACGTGCACCGTTCGTGCAATGCATAAATGGGAGTTAGTTTTTACGTCTTACGTCTTTTGTCCCATAAATCCAAGTTTCTCATACCAACACCCAGTATCGTGATTACAACGTGGGGATGCACATTAATTGATGCTTCAAAGAATACCAAAGAATAAAAATAAAAATTTGTAAACATTTATTTATATAGATATAATAATATCAATAACTGAAGATATTTCTTTTCGATGAAAAATTTAAATTTAAGTTATTATGTTTTTAACCAAATGAATTTCTTTTCTTTAAAAAGTTAAATAAATAGAATAATAACTATGAATGAAAACATTTCTGTTCATAAATGTTCTTTTTTATTAAAATATGCTCGAAATCAATTTACATTTATTTAAAATTATATTACATTGTTTGTATAGATTCACACAATTATACATCGGGATAATCAATTTTAGAAGGAAGTTAACTTGCATAAATTCACATTGATTGCATAGATTTACATAATTATACTTTGAAATAACTAATATTAGAAAAAATTAAATTTAATTTGCATAGATTCACATAATTATCTTTGAGATAATTAATTTTTGAAGGAAGTTAACTTACATAAATTCACATTGGTTGCATAGATTCACATAATTATACTTTGTAATAACTAATATTAGAAAAAATTTAATTTGCATAGATTCACATAATTATGCTTTGAGATAACCAATTTTAGAAGGAAATTAACTTGCATAGATTCACATAATTATGCTTTGAGATAACCAATTTTAGAAGGAAATTAACTTGCATAGATTCACATAATTATACTTTGAGATAACTAATGTTAGGAGAAATTTAATTTGCATAGATTCACATAATTATACTTTGAGATAACCAATTTTAGAAGGAACTTTATTTATCACTTGAATGGGAAATGAATTTGCATTTACTCCTGTATGTTACTTATAGATATTCTCGGATCAGCATTCAATCTCTTAAATACTTATTATCGAATCTTTGGCATTAAAAATCTGCATGATTCATTCATGGGGGAAAAAAAGGCTTTAAAGTAATGGATTGTATAGCAGCCTATCTCTCTGACGTCACAATTAATCCCTAAATAATTGCCACTCAAAAAATAAATTTTCCCCGGACATAACTGCGCACTTATCTTTTGAGCAAACAAGGCTTCAAAGGCAACGGTAGTACGTTGCTTTATTGTAACTTAGCCTTTGTGAAATCCTGGTACCCCATATGGTAATTCCCCAGCCTGCCTCTTCTGGGCTTTTTCATTCATAAAAGAACTCGCAAAAGCGGGGTAAAAAAAAAAAAAGAATCCATATTCCATTCCTTTGCGCTATATTTCCCCCCTTCACCCATTTATAAGATTGAATTTTACGCAACTTGCTGTTGGTGCAAAGAATTTTTTTTCAACAGCCAATGAAAGTGAAAGGATTTAAATTTGATGAGAAATTTTCGAATCATAATCTCAACTACAGCTGCAATATGCATCTATATTAATTTCTGCTTTCCTATTCATTGATATGTAATAAATACAGGGATAAATGTAATAAAGAGAGGGATTAATAATAAAATTTAAATTTTAGATATGGTATTTTAATGATGTTGTTGAAATTTGAGGTCAATTCATGCTTCTGCCAATCGACCTATTGTAATTTCCTTTTAAAATTTATTGTTCATATTGTGAGAGGAAAAATACTTGGCGACATAATAGCATTTATTAAGACAACGTACAATTGAATGTTAAAATTATAAACAGTGAAGGGTTTTATGTGAATGTGATGTCTTTTCAATAAAATCCATTAAAACCTAGTGTGAGTATTTGTTAAATTGGTTAAACTAGCAATACCTGATGTTTCGAATATTGATTCAAATTTTGATTCAAGGTTTACATTGAATAATGCGTCAATTGCAGAGATAAATGTTTTTGCTGCACGGTATAGCGAATGCTTGATCCAATTAAACTCGATTCAAAGTTTAAGGATGCACTAGAAGTTGCAATTATTGCTGCTATTGTAATGGCATTCTTTTGTTCCAATTTGTTTATTAAAAAATGAAATATAAAAAGTAATTATTTATATAATTAACGGCGACAAACACCACCTTGTCCTATGTCGAACCTTGATTCAAACTTTGATCGAAGATTTCATTGAATGATTCGTCCGTTGCTGAGATAAATGTTTTTGATGCGTGGTGTGGCGAATGCTTGATCCGATTAAACTTGATTCAAAGTTTGAGGATGCGCTGTTAGAAGGTGTCATTGCTGTTACTATTGTAATGGCATTCTTTTGTTCCAATTTATTTACAAAAAGTGATTATTTACGTATTTAATGGCTACAAAGCAGCACCTCAAGTAATGTAATCGTATGCCTACATTCATAAATTGCTTACTGCGAATATTCAAGACTTTCTTTCACTCAAGTAGAAAAGACTGATAAACTCCAGAAAATCTACCAACTCAAATGTCCTCAAACATTGGAAGCTAGCATATCTAAATTTCGCTAGAGTGCTACAAATTATCCAGCTGCCAACTTATTAGCAGCATTCGTGTAGTTCCATCTTAGATTAATCCTGGAGTTCAGCACGCTGGAAACTTATTTTCTGGCTGTATCTCGTGATTTCTCAGAGATTTAAGGTTCAAATCTCCCTATTATAACGTTGATTTACAATTACAACACTAAAAATTTATTTTCTGCTGCATCTCGCGGTTTCTGCGAGATTGGAGGCTCATATAATAATGTTGATTCACATTCACAGTAATTACAACGGTTAAAATTTATTTTTTGGCTGCATCTCTCGATTTCCGTGAAATTGGAGTCTCATATCTCAGTGCTACAACATTGATTTACATTTACGGCAATTACAACACTAAATATTTATTTTCTGGCTGGATCTCGCGATTTCTATTACATTGGAGGCTCATATCTCCCTATTATAATGTTGATTTACATTTACAACTCAAAAATTTTTTTTTCTGGTTGAATCTCGCGATTTCTGCCAAATGGGAGGGTTTAATCTCCCTATTATAACTTTATTTACGTTGTCTTATTTAAGCCTGAAATATCAATAACAACTTGATTCATCTTAGAAAGTATACGGAATTATTTGTAATCAATCAAATTACGATTTAAGGAATTCAGTATTGTTCGGGTAAGAATTTTTTTCTAGATTGGCGTTCATTTCTAGCGTGATTCATATCCACGTGATATACATCATATGCGGAACTGCATATTAATTTGAGTATCTTTTACGCATCATATGAAAGGAAAAAAAATAGAAGGGAAGTCTATGTGTAATTCAGTTCAATGCTAGATGACATTCATTCAGTATATTGTTTGTTGCGTAACTTACGTCACATGGAAAGCTATTGATTATACCAGGTATACTGTGAATATTTGCTGGACTGATTAGATTAACCTTCCATTTAGAAGCTATGCTTTTTTATTTATTTTAATATTTAGCGGTTTTGTAATGTATTTGGTCATCTCTACCTGAGTTCTACGGATTTGCCCTGCACACGGTCTTGCTGCGGATTACTTTCGAAGGGGTCAGACGTCCTTCCGGTGGTATGAAATTGCAGTGTGGAAAGAGCTTGCTGCGTAAGGTGTTATTTTGGTCCTCTGAACGAAGATTCAGAATGATGAGATTTGTCCGAAAATTGCCCTAGACATTAGTAGCCTGGAGCGAGACGTTAATTAAATTAAGATAAACTTTGTAACCGTGAACTGAACTTGAATTAAATTTCAAGGACTCAAACATGAGGATGCTTGCCGCTCTATGTCGAATTTAATGTCATCTTAATTCATATATATGGCGGAGTTTAAATGAAATCGGGTGTTAAACCCATGATCATTCGATGTCACGCCCAACCTTCCACAAGGTAACTTTTCCTCTACATTAAAGTTTAGAAAATTTAAGTATATACTCGTATATTTGTTATGTAGTTTCCTTATAAAACATAAATTTTCAACCCTTGATATTGAGATTGAAAACTTATTTTATTGTGCTGTGATATATTTCGGTATATATTCTATTTTTTTGCATAATAATACACTCTGGTAACGTTACATTTGACCAAAGCTGCTTTTTTTTAATTTCATTCATGATGGACATAAATCTTGAAATTTTTTTCATTTAAAAAGTCAAATACCAATGAAAAAATATTTCAACAAGATTTAAAGAAGAGTAGCATAAAGAAAAAAAATAAGTTGAAATTTTACCTTGATAATATTCATATATAGAGGCTGACACAGAAAATTCAATCATGTAATATAAAGGATGCGCTATTGCTTCGTAGAAAAACCCGTTTAAAACGCTCCATAAGTTACATATTTGGGCCAACAGCCACCAAATATTGGCGCATGATTATTTCTTGTGTAATAAGTTTGAAAGAACTTATTTCTACAAGTTTTTTTTAAGAACTTTACAAAATTTTTGATAAATGTTTAATTAACCAGTCAAATATTTAACATTTTTTTCCCCTGTGACTTAAGAATATATACCTAAATAAAACTATTCTCACTATTTTAAAATTTAAAAATTAACTTTTTAGCTTTATTTCGGAATAATTTTTCTCTAATTTTAAAAATATTTTTGGTAAAATTTTTTGAAATATTTTTAAGCATATTTGCAACAAAACTTTTCATAGTTTTAAATTCTAAAATTATATCCTTGCACGTTATGAAGATGTTAAATTTCTTTTTTGCATATTATATACGATTAAGATTTAAATAAAGACTAATAAATAAATAATTAAGATTAAAAATAATTAAGATAAATTGATAAAGTAATAAATAATTAAGATTAAATTTAAAAAGTAAAATAAAGACGCATGAACCGAACTTGAAACATTATTATACTACGATTACAGACTGAAAATTCGAATCTTTTCTTTTTTTTTTTTTTTTTTTTTTTGTGTGTGTGTGTATCAAATCATATCCTTGAATTTATTACATATTTATTCCGTATCTGATTGATTTCTTTAAAAGATACTGTTAATCAAATGTGAAAAAAATAACAATAAATATTAAAAGCATTAAGTTTTATTTATTATTATTTATCATTATTACTGAAAAAATGACGTTGTGATGATAATCTCATTTTTATTATTAAAGGATTCTGATTTTAGAACCCACTTCTTTTATAAATAACTTTATATGTAGACTTAGTATACATTAAATATGACACTGTCAAGAGTCAAATATTTCTTCATTAATGGTAAATGTAGTTTGGATAGCGAGATTCCAGCTCTATTATTGCTCCCCTCATCTGAACATTGTTTGAAAATTTAGAATTCATTCTCAAAGAACTCTCATATTACATATAAATAGAATGTTAACTTTGACTAAACTAACTTGCTTCATTTACGTGTTTGTTTCTCTTTTATGAAGACTGAAATTTTCAAACTCTTTCATATTTAATGAATAACTTTGAAATATCCTCAAATTTTCATGATTTTTCTCCTTTGCCGTTATTTATTGACACTATTTTTTAAAAGTTTCCGCTCATGTATAAGTTCGCTGAAAAAAAAAATTCAAAAGTCAAACTAGAAAATCAAACTAGCTATGTATGCATTTAACTATTTCCAAAATTCATCGACTCACGTAGAATTCTATTCATAATTCTTAGAAGTTAAAACGCTTTCTTAAAAACGAAGTTTTGAAGTTTCCAAGAAAATTTGCCTAAGTGAGGATACATTTACGGTAGTAATTTTCATCTTCTCTTGCTTTTGGAAAGGTTGTGCCACACATAAACAGTTTTCCTAAACTGCTTCTTCCAATCATATTTAAGTGTTGATTAGTTTAACTCCTGTGAAAGGGATTTTCATGGAAACATTTTGAAATCCTCAGACGTGCCTCTTTGGGACTCAAACAGGTTTTGAGCCGACATCATTCCATTAACATATTTTTGTACATGCTTATTTTATTTTGGCGAAGAGTAATTACATCAGTAGCCTTTTAAGCGCGAAGTATTCGGTTAATTCCAGATTCTTAAATACTTTTCGTCGCATAAAACTCCTCAGGACGTGCCTACTTTACTGTGAGGGACATTTTGGTTTTTGACGTCTGCGTCCACTTAGCGGAAGTTAAGGCGATTTCTGTAAAAATATAAAGTGATAGACGCTCGTGTGTTTGATGCTGTGCTTGTCAATTAGATTTTATTTGTGTCTGGTAGTGTCAAAGTGTGTTATAGCAGTTCTCTGACTAAATTAATTTAATTATTGGTACACAAACATGAAAATTAGAGATTTCATATTGTTATGGTTATTTTTGTCAACAAGATTTTTATTTATTTTCATTTCTCTACTTGCTGTATATAGTATAAATTATCTGAAGCAGCTCTAAAACAACTAGAATGTTCTCTCTACTTTCTCGTATATTTGCATGATGTATTATATTTTATCTGCAGTTTCGTTGTATTGTGAGTGCCATTCAATATGCATTTTGGACTTCTTTCTATCGACCATTTAAATTCAGATAATGATCTACAATTTTAACTCTTTGCACACGGATGATGCCTCTCACTCTCCATTGAAGACGGTGCAACATTTTGGAGTTTTATTTATTTAATTTTGATTGTTAAAAATACCTTCAGGGTAGTAAGGAGACTTTAAAATTCAACTTAAAATAATTATATATATATTTATTTTTCGGAGCAATGAACAAGTCTTTGTATTAACCCTTTAATGGGTCGTTTTTTTCTAGTCATACTATGTTAAAATATTGTTAGGCTTGAAATTAGAATAAGAAAAGGAATTCATTTAGCTTATTAGATAAATTTAATTTGAATAATTAATTTGGTTCATTAATAAAGTATCAAATCAAGACGGGTCATTTTGTGTAAAATAAAGAATTAAAGCATCTAAGTTTCTGTCTTTCTAAAAAAATTTATTAGAACTTATGCCAACCTACATAAATTCATACGAAGATTGATAAATTTGGTGGGAAGCATACTTTCCACGGCCCTAGAAAGGGTTAAGTGAATAATTATGCATCGATTACTTTACCGAGAGCAAATGGTTAATGACAATACCAGTGCTGAATTTAAGCAACAACTGCACTAGTAATATCCTGTAGCGGAATTATAAAAGTAAATAAGTCGCAAAACAATGTATTAAAAGTGGTAAAGCTGTACGAGTTGAAATATCCTGTAGATGTATTACGGATTAACTACACAATTCTGACAGTTTTCTGATATTCTGTTAAATCTTTAATATTGAATCTATTTCTACTTTAGTATTAAGTCTACTTCTTTTAGTATTGAATTTTCTCTAAAGCATCTGGAATGTTTTCTCATATTGTTGTAAAATACATTGTTTTGTGTGCAGATTCGTTGTACTGCGAGTACAATTCTGAATGTATTTTGGGGTTCTTTGCATCGATCGTTTAGATTCAAATTCCGATCTGCAATTTTAATGTTAGTACAAGCGCTGAATTTACGCACTAGCTACACAAGCAGTAACTCAAGAGCCTATTTACTTAGAAGCCACCTTCCCCCCCAAAAATTCCTATTGAGCAGGTGTTTTATATAATAAATATATTACTTTAATGAACTCTTAAAGGACCCCATACCTCAAAGGACTAAATCAGGACATCATCAAGACTAAATCTGGCACTGAACGATCCCCTAATATTTAATTTTGTTTGCTAGTTTTAAATCATCGTATTCTAAACGATGAATCAAAACAAAATAGAAAAATGCATAGTCAATTCAGGTGAAATCCTGGCTTCGAGTTCGCTGTATGTTTTGGATGTCAAATTCTTATGCGAGCATACGGACAGATCGGCATACAGTCAATTCTTTGACTGATTCAGTCCTAAGTTTTGTTGTATATCTGTAATTTTAATAAATTCTTTAGTGATTTTATGTATGTTGCTCGTATTATTTGATATGTCGTATTAAAATTTGCATGGGCTAATTTCCATAAGTAGATGATATCCATTATAGAAAAAAAAGTAGTAAATTTTGATGTAAAAATAGCATAATAAATTAATTGTCGAGCTCTATAAATTTACATTTATCTTGTGTTTTAACAGAAACAAATCGATAGATATTATTCTAAAAAATTATATTTCAGACTTATGAATGAATGTCTGAAATATGTAAATTCATCAACCTCCAGATTAAATTACTTGACATTTATAATTCTTTCTCTATCTTCTTCATATACGGTAAATGCTAGATGGCACGCTTTCAAAGGTTTATAAAATTATTAATTTTATAAAGTTCTTTAAACTTAAATTCTACATAAAGCGGTTCTGTGCGAGCCGTGTAAGAAAATATTCATTTCACTAACACGCTATTTATGCATTTCTACTTTATCAAATATCATTCCCAGATGATATATTACCAGCTTTTTAATGCAATTCTATTTAATACAGTCAGAACTATAGCTTTAAAAAATTGAAAAGGAAATGTGAGTGTCACATTCAAATCATGCATCCTCCATGTCTGCATCACCTGAAGGTATACAACTTCTTTAAATTATAATTTAAAACCCTTTTTCTACCTCTGCAGTTCTTCCTTCGGGAATGGTACTGCGAAATTAATACCTGAACATGATGTATCGTCACCCACGTTCTTGTATAGTCAAAAGGCGTAACAGAATTCCGTGTTGCCTTGACAAATTACTTGTGAAGAAAATTTTCCATCTCTATACATCCCATGTCATTAACGAAATTTGGAGACCTTTTTCCACTAAAAGCATTGATCAAACCTCGACCACCTGCTTATATCTTTTCTTCATTTCACGATTCTTTTTTTCCACCGATTCTTACATCCTTGTCAGGAATGATATATAGACCTCATACTGAAGCAACGTGCTTGCCTAGCAGCGAGACGGTCGACATTTACTGAATGAATTTCTTCTTGCTTTTGTTTGTGGATCTGTTCCTCCACAAAACGCTGCCCGGTTGCGTCAATTATAAAGAGAAATAGATACTTCATTTCTTTTTGACAATGTTTTCCAGTCAAGAGTTATGATTGTTTTTGTACTGCGGTCTTCGAAAGGCTGTTTTATTTTCCAAGAGATATAACCATTGAAAGGGCAAGTATCTTGAGGATATTTTTGATGCGTTACGTGGAGCATATCTTTGTTCGGAAATAATAAATGTGCTTACGGAATGAAAAATGGGCGTAATGTCTTATTGCTATGTGATAAAATGCAAATTTAGTTTTAGGTATGAATTTCATATCATTAATTTATTTTCTCTGGTTTTAATATTTTATTAGATGGTTCTTTTTATAAGCTCCTGCATTGCTTAATGCCAGTGGAGTTGCCTTATATGAATTTCTATTAATATAATAAAATTAATTATACTTAATTATACAACTTTCCGTCTTCATTGTATTCCTCAAGACATCACGCTCGGAATATCTATTCCTCTTGTACCCTCGACGCGAAGCCGCTAGTTTTATAAATAAGTGTATATAAATTAAATTCCTACTAATTGTCCGAATTTGGAATTTTATTAACTGCCTTTTTGTAGACTTCTGCATTATTTAATTCTACGCTCTGCTTCTCTACATTTTGTAGACTTTCTTCTGCATTATTTAATTCTACGTTCTGCTTCTCTACATTTTGTAGACTTCTGCATTATTTAATTCTACGCTCTGCTTCTCTACATTTTGTAGACTTTCTTCTGCATTATTTAATTCTACATTCTGCTTCTCTACATTTTGTAGACTTCTGCATTATTTAAATCTACATTAATTCCACATTAATAGTATTATTTGCTCTAAAATTGAATAAATGATTGCGGATTAAACAATTTTAAGTTAATTATTTTGAATTTTGGAACAAAAAAAATTCGAATGATTCATTTTACATTCTTATTCTTGTTGCCTATTTTATCAATTTTAATGTAAAAATAGCATACTAAATGTAATAAATTCTTTAGTGTTATAATTGGGCAATTGAAAAAGTACGAGAGCATAAACCCTAAACTATAAACTAGATCATTTTTTTCGGCGATTGTTGTTTCTGTTTATTTGATTTTAAAATCCGAAAATAGGAAATTAAGCCTTCCACTCGGACTTTAAAAAATAATTTATAACAGAACACTTGTCTTCCAATATTAATTTGGCATGGGATTATTCAAATATGCGACAGGCTAGATCTTAAGAGATTTTTTTGACGATTAATCCCTGGCATGAAATGAATGCACAAATAACCGAAAATTGAATGTGTATTTTGGACTCCTTTTCTCTGATCGATTGAAGCCAAGATTTGATCTATAATTATAATCGTAAGATAACGTAACCAAATTGAATTTATTTAAATCATTACGTTTTTGAGTTATTACTTAAACATGCCTGCGAAAGTATTGACTAAAATTCGGTCAATAATACGATCAATTCTTTGACAGGATTTCTTCCAAAATTTGATAAGAATCGACATTTATAGATGCTAAAGGCATGTACCAAATTATCTAAATAGTTTTTTTTACATTTTATAGTTATCGAATTGTACTTGGGCAACTGGACAAGCAGACTTGATGAAGGGAGTTCTCAAAATTTGATTGAAATTAGAAATTTGAAGTAAAAGCCTCATACCAAATTCCATACTTCTTGCTCGAAGCAGTTTTGAGTTACCGCGTTCACAGAGAAACAAACAAAAAAAAACACCTTAATACAGAAATGTGTTTGTGGAACTTAGAATGAAACGCAGAAATTCGTCATAATCTTCTCCAATTATTTTTTTCGGCGAGTATAATACTTTCTCTTTTTATACTTCCTATACGAGAAAGTAAAAAGTTATTTAAAAATAAAGAAAGAAAGTAAAAGTAAAGACTCTCTAGTATAAAAGTAGTAAAGTATTTTGACTCGCTCCGGCAACGAATGGGTTAACTAGTTTACAAAAAGCCAAAGTGACTTACGACTGAAACCGTAACCATCCACCATCTTCAAACCGTTATTTAGTCAAATTACTTTCATAAAAAAAAAATCTGATTTCATTGCTGAGCAAATCTATTCAAGCACGAATAAGTAATATGAATCACCACACAAATGCATTATGCTCCATCTCAAAATCGTTAGGGCGTGACATTTTCAAGTAAAAAAAAGTAACAAATGGCTTTGGCCGTAATTCGATGTTTATGCTATGCAAGATCGCTTTCTGTGTGGGAAAAGTAATCTCGTTTCAATGTAGTGCAAATAAAATTTGTTGAGCGTTATCTAAAACCGGTAACCACTACTTAGTGATGGTTAGCTACCGAAGTACCGCCAACCATGAAGTTTGATCCTCGCCGCGTGAAGCTGACCGTGATCTATTTGCTGTGTTTGGCAGGTTTGTCAGAGGTTTTTATTTCTACTCCATTGATTCGGCGTGAGCTCCTAATGAATCTTGACAAACCATCTTGGAATTCGAGGCATTGGATTCCGTGATGGGTTATTTTTATTTTCCCTTTTGGCTTTCTAATGCATGCAATTCTCTCACATTTCGAGTAACTTGAGCATTTCAATTTGATTTTGACTTGAAATGTAGTAAGAATTTCTGAAATCTTATGATGTTAAATTTTCTAGTTAGGATAAACTGGAAGCACTTTACAGTTTCAGTGATGTTTCGAATAATTATTAATAATAATATTCAAGAAATGATTTATTATATGCTAGTACATGGTTCCTTCCGGCCTTGAAAAATCCTTGATAACTCCTTGAATTTTAGTTTGATATACAGGGGTCTAAAAGAATGTTTAGTTATTAAACTAGATCGTTGAAAATTCCTTTAAAAATGTAAATTTATCATTCTTGGCGATAAAATTTTGTGATTTTGATTTGTTTAGAGAGAATGGTTGTGTTTACGAAATTGGCACATAATAGTAGTTAACAGAAAGGGTGTTAAATAGTTAATGAAACTGACCATGCATTTTTTGATATTGTTTTGTCGATAAACTGAAATCAAACTTGGGATCCAGGGCTTTAATGTTTGTAAGATTTCGTATTATTTATCTCACCTTTGCATTTCCGAATTATCTCGTTTCATGCATGCGCAGATTGATAAACGGTAAAACTTTTGACGGGTTTGGTTTAATATTTGATATAATGACGATGATTGTATCTATACTTTAAATGCTAAAAGAATATTTTGATTTTACTTCTAAATGCATTTTGCGTTTTGAAATTTTGGTCACTTTCACTCGGACAAATTGACAAAATTCCTCTGAACGTATTTCGTTCAAAATGTGCTGAAAATCTGCAAATTTGGGGTAAAGAACCATGTTTCATGCCTCTGCCTTAAAATGTTTTCAAGTTTTCGTGTTCATTCACAGACAGATCAAAATACAGTCATTATACCAAAAATGCATTTTTCTGATTAAGGGAGGTCCGAAACGTGAAGATTCGTCAAAATCTCGAGTTCGAATTTTTTTCTCAATTACAATTATTTCTCTCTTTACATTTCATATACTTGATAGAAAGGGAAAAAAGGGTGTAATTATGTATTATTTTTAAATATTAAGTGCATCATATTTAAAAAATAAATTTCCTAAATTGAATTTCATGACAGAAGCTTCTCAAAAATTTTTATGAAACAAATCACATAAATTAGGAGGCTAAATTTATATTAATTATTAAAATATCTTACTTTTGCAAACCGGTTTCGATGCATTTCGAAGAAATGGAAAAAACTTTCAAACTTTTCTTACGTAATTTTATGGAAAATTGACTGTTCAATGCACGAATACAGATTGCGAAGTGGGCCGCGGTGGCCTGGTGCTAAGGTCCCGGCTTCGGAACCGGAGAGTTTAAGGTTCGAGACTCGATTCCACCGAATAACCGTGGTGTAAACAGGTCGGTGCACGTTAAATCCGTCCGGGCCAAACCTCCTCCCCCTGGTGTGGAGAGGGGGGTGCCAGCTCAGGTGTCGTCCTCGTCATCTGACCGTGGTTCAAAATTACGAGGTCCCAAAATAACCCTAGTGTTGCTTTAAAACGATTAACTAAACAGATTGCGAAGTATTAAAAATGAAAGTTTCTTATCATAAATAACAGCATAATGTTGCTACTGATTTCATAAATTGTTTAATTTTTAATCAAGAGTTATTTCAGCACCTGGTAACGAAATTTTAGTTTTGTGATTTAAATATTTGAAAATTAAGTGTCGGAATTTGTATTCATTATTAATCTGTGAGATCCAGAATACTCTGCTCCTGTTTCTCTATAGAACAGAATAAAATCGCAGCAGTAGAAGTCATTTTTTCAAAACCACGAAGCACCAGTGTATGGAATCAAGGCTACCTTAAAATTATTCAGTTTAACTGATAATTCAGATCAGAAAATATTAAAATGTATTGATGTCAAAAACGTAGAATTGTTCAACATTTTATATATTCTTGTACGTTAAGAAATTAATGAAAATTCGATGACAAGATTCCATATTTATAGACATGAAAGAAATCAAATTCGAAGTATTTTAATTATATCATTTTAAACGTAAAATAATATTAAATTTCACATGCCGACGAACTTACAAATCTGCATGCCTGCAACTTCAGACATTTTTGTTGGGTTACATTATGACATATTAATGTAAGCTGATAAAATTAAATAACACTGTAAACTAAGCTGATTAAATAATACTTTAATTAAGCTGATAAAATAAGCTATAATAGCACTGTATAAAAGTGTGTGATAAAATGAACCAAGTTTGCTGAAGTAAAATGAATAACAATCTTGCATATCGTTAAATATTTATTAACAGGAGAAAATTCCCACTTGTCTATGTAACTGTACGATTTTTTTTTTGTTATTGTTCATTTAATTCAATTAAACATATTTTTTCTCTATAATTTTTAATAAGACAATTTATGTAATATTACAAATTGCAAATAATTATCCATATGAATAATTTAATAGGGAACCGATATAAACAGTTATTTTCATTGCTTGCAATTTGTGTTTCAACTCAGCTTCGTGACTATGATGTAAGCGGATAGAAGAAGAAAAAAAATGCCGCATCTCGCTATTTTCGCGGATTAGTGCATTTATTTATTGTTCTGAAGTATTTAATAGTAAATTGCATTTTTAATCACTTTATATTAAAGTATTTGTATCTCTCTGCAAACATTGTTTGTAAGAAGCAATCTAAAAATATTTTACCGCTGTTAGGTCATTTAAGTCCTCCGGTTTTGATAAACTAATTGGACAGAATACTTAATTAACAATTAAAAAATGTGTTATATATATGCATACATTATTATTTGTATGTACTTTTATGAGGTTAAATTAATATGCCATACCGTAACCCGACGAAAATGTCTGCAGTTGCTGGCATGAGATTTATAAAATTGCATACGCATGAAATGTAAAATTTTATTTTTCGTTTAAAATTATATCATTAAACTCTTTCAAATCTGTTCTTTCAAAATCAGAATGTATCCTCAGTGATTTCCTTCCTTAAAAATCGAAAAGATTTATCCGTAAAACTTTTACCTTCCTCCTTGATTCATTCCTTTGTGTTTTCGTTCTCTCTGTCCAAAATCCGACAGCAGGCACCGATTCGATTTATCGCCTCGGTATCGATTAATCGAAGTAACGCTCTTCGAAGGCAAACACAATGCTTCTCCTCGCCGGCGATTATTTGCCCATGTCTTTACATAAACATATCATTTGTCACATTACAGAGACGGGATTCGCTCTCTCTCTCGGACAACCAACCCCCTTCACCAACAATTCCGATTGGTCGGTCACGGCTCGAAAGGCACTTAAATCCCATTCACAGAGTGGATTTCCATTCTGGCTAGCTTCAATTAGCCGGCGACGTTTCTCTCTTGGATTTATAGGCGGCCGAATGCGAATTTATCGGCTGTTCCGAGCTGTTGACTTTGCACTTTAATCGTCATCGAAGGAGCCGGCCCGATCACTCATTTTTACAAGGTCGTTATGGTTTTATGGGGTGTTGTTATGGGGGGCCCTTGATTAATGCTCTTCTGGCACTGTGGAGTGAGATGTACCGGAGTTTTATTGCTGGAATGGCTTGCTTGCTTTTTGTAATAAATCTCTCTCATTAAGGAGTGGGTTCGTTCTTGTTGAAAGTGAAATCGAAAATAGGCGGCGGTCTATGACTTACGATTGAATGCGATCTTTTTTTTCACTATAACACGTATTAAAGGTTTTTATCAATGATGTCGGATATAATTTACAAAGATTTTTGTTCATATCGTATAACTACGACATACAATGTCAGTACCGTAGCGACCAGTGTGGATAGGCGCCAGTCTTACAGGGCAACATGAGAAAAAAAACATTAGTGTGATTATGTCAATTTTTACTTTTTCATATTCAAAGTATAGAAGAAGTATATTAATCGTCAAAAAAATCGAACTCGAGATTTTTGACGAATCTCCACGTTTTATACCTTTCGAAAACATGTTTTTGAAGAAAAGTCCGTCTGTCTGACACACATAGTTCAACAACGCTTTGAGCTAGATGGTTGATACTTGGTATAGGGTATTTATACCAAATTTCTAGTTTTATAATAAATTTTGAGCAAAATCCTTCTCGAGGAAGTCTGTCCGGCAATTGGAATAAAAGTTGACACAACTACCAAATGAAGAAAGCTAGAGAAAGTTTATTACATAGATTTAATATATATAGTATAGCCATCTATCAAATTTTGTGCTAGTTGGATTAAATTTGATATACGGTCTTGAGATAAAATACGTAGATGTCTATCAAATTTTGTTCAAAATTCACTCGAGGAAGTATGTCTATCCGGTTGCCCAAATAAAACTTGATAATTATACAACGAAGAGAATTAAATAGACAAAATTTATTATATAGATGTAACATCTATAGTGTAAGATATCTTTCAAATTTTAAGCCAAATCCAATGCAGAGTTGATCGTCTGTCGGTTTATGCATTCAGAAACATGTAAACGCGATTATTCAGACGCAATGACTTATCAAATTTGCGATTACAAGTGATGTGATTTTGTTTTCTACAAATGTAGTGCTTTTTTTGTCAAATTTTTATTTCAATCTATTGCGATAAATGCATTAAAACACAAATCGGATTTCCGAATACTATTAACCGCATGTTAGGAATTAATCGCCTAATAACTGGTCAAGAATAACACGATAAATTCAGAAAAAAAAGTCTAAACTCACAGCAAAGGTTAATATTTCGTGACTATAGTACACCAATGCTATGCAGGCATTCTCTATGATAACATCTTTGTTAAAGAGAATGTGGTAAAGTTTGGAGGAAATCACTCCCGTTGTTTTATTTTACTTTCAAACTGAAACTTTTGTTGTATGGTTTTTTTCTTTATTTTACTTTCTACCTGAAAGTTTTTCCTAACCGATATGTAAAGTAATGAGAAAAGGACGAATATTGATGACGTATCTAGGAATCATAAGCTTCCAAATGAAATAAAAATGATGAAAAAATGGTACATTGGTTGTTGGTATATTAATATGGTACACTGTTTCAAAAATGCAATGGATTAAAATATGAAATTAAATGTGATTTTGAGATTACAAGTGTAATTCCGCATGCAATTTTGTTTCAATCATCTAATTTTCGTGGAGGAATTTGTTTAAAACACAAACTCATTTTTCGGTTGCTACAACAATGGCAAAGATGATTAATATTTGATAAAATATTTCATCATGTAATAAATATTTTTTTTTTAAATCCAAAAATTTGAGAAAAAATTTGAACCATTCTGAAATTGATATTATTGAAAAGATAATTTTTACAATTTTAAAATGATATAAAATCATTTATCTGCAGTAAATTTTTAGAAATTTTCGTCGCAAACTCCGAAATCCATTTAAATTTTTATTAATTAAAATATTTAAAACATTGCACGTTTTCACTGTCCAAGATTTGCCCTGTTTTTTTTAACTATAGGTCAAACAGTCCGACCTGTAGAGTGCCAACACATACACACACGCATTCATTTTTATTGTTAGTGGAGATTTAACGTACACAAAAACTATTTGGAGTAACAAGAAAACGGAAAAAGGGGCACAAAAACTAACAAGATATATTTGCTACAGAATATCTAAACGATGTATGATCTGAAACACTAAAAATTCATCACGTAGCTTCATTGGCTAAAATGGTTGGGGTTCTCATAATAAAATCAAATAAAATGAAGGATGGTTCACATCATTAAAAGACCATCATCTATCTAGGCAGCATAACCCTGTAGTATTTCGGCATGTCTCTGCAAAAAAATTGCCATTTTTGGCGCCATATTGCCCATTTCACGCCAAAAAATACCCACCTATAGCTTTGGGCAAAGGTCTACCTGGCGACAATCACCTTTTCATTAGGCCACCCATCAGATATTGCGTTCTAAATGCGGATATCAAAAATCGATGATTGCAGCGGATATAGGGAAGGCGGATAAGTCGGATGCTCTGGTGCGTTTTAATATCCGCACGCGGTCCGATGTCTCTATTTTTACCTTTCTGTAACGTTACCTTTATGCGCCGATTTTGGAACGTCGCCACTAATTTTTGAATGCTAATGATAGGCAGGATTGTTTCTGGCGAACCTTAGTGACAAAAATTAAAACGGGTTTAATAATATTGCCAAGCATGTACATGCATTGTTACGCGACTGGATAATGATAAATGGGGTGAAATGACTTATTTATATGAAATATACAAAAAAAAAAAGAATACCTTATTTTTCTTTTATTTATTCAGGTATAATAAGCGAATCGTGTGACTTTCCTGTGAAATGCATAATTATGATAAATAGCAATTTTTTTTATGGATGTAAAAACGTGTGAATAGAAAGTCAATTTTTGAGATGAAGTTTTGGCGAATGTCTGTGTTTGTCTGAAAAAAAAATTCATGAGAATAATATTGTTCAGCTTAATATTATTATTTTGGAATTTGCCGATTCCGTTGTAATAATAAAATGGGTTATTATTGAAGCATTGCATAAAAGGATTGTATTCAAAATTTGAATGATCTAAAACTGGATGATTAAAAAAAAGTGCAAAAGGTTAGCTTAGGAAGAGAAAAAGACAATTTTTAAACTAAAACTGATAGTAAAAATTTATTAACATATTATTCTAAAAAAAGGCTTTTAATAAATAGTGCACAAATAATATTTAGATAGTACTTGAATTTTTTAATGTAATAATCTTTTAAAAAATAACTATTCAATAAATTCAAATTCTAAAACTCGCAAGTTTCACTTTGCCACAATGCTTACTATAGCCTCTGATGAACTCGCTAATGGCATTATGAATTAAGACATGACCTAAAACAAGAATAAGACGGAAAAAACTATGTACTCTATCCTTTGACCTAACCTGCATTAATTATTATACTGGATCATATAACCTTGATAGCTTCTGGCAAAGCCCCCACTAGTTCATAGTATATTAAGGCATTGCATGTCCGAGAAATGTGAGCTAGTATTATGCGCTATGTTCTTAATGCATTATTCTTTAAAAATTCCTCCTGGTGGCAAGTATTGTAGAGTTTATCATATGGCATATTGGATTAAGGCATGACTTAGAAACATGAATTGAAGAAAGATTATTGTGGATTATGATGCCCGGTATTCTTATTGCATTATTCATTATACTAGGCCATGGTGTACCTATAAGTTCTGATTAAAACTACTAGTGGTACATCGTATTAAAGCATTGCATAGTCAAAAGATATGAAATGGATAAAGAAAACTTTGATTTTATACTTTGGTTGTGCTCTTAAGCTGCATTGCACATTAGATTAGGCCATGGTGGTCCATGTAACTTCTGGAAAAGCCCACCAATGGTATAGTTATTGCATAGTCGAGAAGCATGAATTGGAGGAAGTTCTGTATTTTATTCTCTAGCAGTGCTCTTGAGTTCCATTAATCATTAGTCTAGTCTACGGTGACCTTTATAACTTCTTGCAAAGTCCACTAGTGGCATTATAAAGTAAGACATTATATGGTCGAGAAGCATGAATCGGAGGAAGAAAGTCATGAATTTTATACCCTGGCTGCCTTTTTAAGTGGCATTAATCATTAGGCTAAGTCACTATAGTCCCTGAAACTTCTGGCAAAGCCCGCCAATGAGACGTGACCACTATTGCATGGTCAAGAAGCATAAAACAGAGGGGGAAAGTTGTGGATTAAATCTTTTGGCTGTGCTCTTAACCAGAATTGTCCAAAAAGCTGTTGGATCTATATGTGTTCCTTTTACTGTCGGGGCGATACTGGAAGTTTTTATTATTTTTCCCCCTAACGAAACACAAATATGGACTAATTTCTGTTAAAGATCTGTAAGAAGGCAACCAACACTTATAAATTAAAGTTAGTTCATATATCTATATTAAGCCATGTGTAAATTTTTCAAAGTCACTTTAATCAACAGAACAATGACGGCAAACAGATGCCACAATCCTTCTTATCATGAATCTTTGGTTCATGAGTCAGACTATTTAGGCTTCATCAAAAGAATTTGCAACATCACCATACATATGGAATGGTACAAATGATACTGTGTGTAAAGGAGAAAGAATTACCTTTGCTACCATTCATGAGGTTAAAAGCTTAAACAGGAGACTTAGGCCTAAGAAATCAAAGCTGGTCAATTGTCTGCTGAGTGTGTACAAAATAAATGAAATTGTTTAACTCTCGTTGAAATGTTATTCATGACTGGTTTCACTGACTATCGTTTTCCTTCTAAAAATCCAATCGTTACTTTCGCTCAAAAGAACGAAAGTAAAATAACACCAACAACAAAAAATCCTAGATTAAAGAATTCAACTTGTAAAAGCAATCATTGGTACAGACAGCGTTTCATTTATGAGAATTAATTCGACGCCAAACTTCGAAGAATAGGAGACGGGTGTTTTTAACCAATTCCGGATGCTCAAAATTAAGAAACTTTGGATTGGAATTAATGATCTTCACGACGGAATAGAAAATAGTACCTAATCAACTGAGATTATCCTTTTGTGATGGCGCGCCTTACAATGGTAAGGGAGAGAAGGGGAAGACTTTATTTGCAGAAAAGTAATGTGTGTGTTCAGTTCTGAACTCAAGCGCTCTTTTGTTTTTCGACAAAGAAGTTCATTAATAAAGGATTCGTTCCAATTGCATTAATGAAAAGATTTAAAAATTAATAAATTCCTATCAGGTTGTTACACGTTCGTATCATTACAGTCGTAATTGCAACTGGAGGGTTCTTCTGAATTGTTTTAACTTTGTCTAGTCGAATTTCTGGAGATTTTGCATTTCGCAGAACTAACAAAATCCTTTTGGATTGATTTTTACTATTTATCTCTTTTTCTTAAGGTTGGATTATTATGGGACTTGTAAGAGTCAGAAAGGACTATTCTGTGTTAAAGTAAATGGTTATGCATTAGATCAATGTTGAAATTTTAAGGCTAAGCAAATAAGAAAAGGGTTAATTTAGCTGACAAAACGTCTGATTGGTCTGAAAATCCCGAGTTTCGGCTTTCTGTGACTAAGGTTAAAAAGACCTGGATTTGTCTTGAATGCCATTCAATTATCCTAGAGTTTGTTTTCTTTTTTTATAAATAAATAATTCATATTAAAAAAAGATTGAACATGGTTATTTAAAAAGTTAGTGCAAATAATTTTAAATGATAGTAAAACAAAGGGATTACTTTCTAACTTTCATTTTGCATGCTAGATTACCAAATAACCTTGGTGAAGACGGAAGGGGCCCAATTTTTGATTATTTATCACTTCTTGAAACTTAGTCGAGAATTTGAATTGAATATTCCATATTTTTGTGTTTGATAGTTTATATTAAAAATAAAGATTAACTAGATTCACTTTTTTAACAGCATTACTGCCTGTAGAATTTTAAATTTTTACTATTCATTTAATAGGATCTTCTTAATATGATTGAGTCAAATCCACTAACTGTAAAAAAAAAAAGGTGTTTTTTTTAGCTTTTTTTGTTGTTGTTGTTGTTGCTATTATTTCCTTTTCCAAACATTTTACAATTAACTAGTTTATTTGTGTGTTTTTTTCAAAGCCTCTTTCCTCTTACTAATTTCCTGGTTTGAAGTCCAAATGTTTGCGTATTTTAACAATAATGGTTTACAGTTTTAATATTAATGCAATAATAATAATGTATATAACTTTTGCTTCGATATAGCTACATTTATAGTTACATTTTGACTTTAGCCTTAAGGCTTATAAAGGCAAGATATTAAGTTTTTATAAAAACTTAAAATCTTGTTCTTGCTCGTATCCTTCAGGTGGGTGCAAAGTTGAAATCGATAAAAATTTTCGCTATACATATGATCTGCTACAGATTTCGTACCTTTTGGCGGTTAGGGATACATTCGCCGTTGAAATCTTTCCATTTATTACATTTTTAATAGTTTTACCGTCCCTGGGATTATCATACCCATCATGACGGAAGCTAACGAGTCGAGACAAAAATGGCAACCAAAAAGAATTATAAATCTTATCTTCTAATAATTTTAGGATTTAAATATTAGAAGTTTTTTCTTCTCTGACTAAAACTGCGCTTAAAAAGTTATTTAAAGATTTCAACTTGCTGCAATATTAAGACTACAGAATTAAAAAAAAAAAAAAAAAAAAAAAAAAAAAAAAAAAAAACTTTTATCTTTACCTTTATTTATTCTGCAACCTCTGTTATGCGTGATCGTAAATAGAAGCCTTCATAAAGTTGGTTCATTTATTACAAATTATATAGAAGATATATTAACCATTTGACTGCTTCGACCTCTTCGGGAAATGCGTATCTAAATTTTGTCGCAAAAATTTAGCGATGACGAATTTACTCGTCCAACACAAATTATATTGTAATGAAATGGATTTTATTTTTTTTATTTCAATAATCACATTTATCTACTTAAATTGACATACATTTAGCATATGAACGAAAAGAAGCATAAAAAAATTAATTTGTATTAATTTGCTGTTAGAGAATGGTAATAAGCCCAGCATGTTACAATGCATAATATTTTATTTGTTCCTTTGATTTCGACTTGGCCTTCGAAATATTTTAAACATCTTGAAATTTACTACTATGTTTGAGTTTTTACAAAATTGTAATTCAAGCTGAAAATTGTCACTATTTATTATAAAGTCGTCATAACGCAAAATGTACTTTCTCCATGACGCGTATACTCGTCAAAAGCAGTTAACTGGTTATTTATGTTAAAGCCCCCCATTTCGCTTTTGTTTCCTTTCTACCGGAATATATGTATCGTTATGAGTGGTAACAAACATATTAAGTAAACAGATATCCAGTGATGTTCCGGAATAGGATTAACTCATTATTTGTGAATATCCCCATTGTTACAGGTTCATATTACATTTGATCTGGGTTAAAATTATATTATGTGAAATTCACTACAGGAATTATCTTTGACATCTACCAAAATCTGGTTTCATTTTTCGAATAATATTATTTAATTACTATAGCGTTTACTGATTTGTGCACATTTCATTTACTAACTGTTGCTAACATATGATAACATAATAGATACTGAGAATCGTATTCATCAACTTCATTTCGTTAAAACTCTGTTTATTATTGTGGACTACCAATTAACAAATTAGCGCTGCGGGAATTTTCTTTGCAGTGCCTCACTTCCAGTTTAAATGAATTAAATGCCGATTTAATCCATTCAAAATTCATTAAACCGAAGCTCAAATTCCTCTATCAGTTTTCAACTCCTGGTGGTTCCAGTTTAAATCCAAATTAATCAGTTTCAAAATCCAGTAAACCAGAGCTCATGTTCCTTTACCAGTTTCTAACTTACGAAAATTCCAGTTTTAATAAATGAAAAACCAATTTAATCAGTTCAAAATCCAGTAAACCAGAATTCATGTTTTCCTATCCATTTCCAACTGGAGAAAGACTCACTAACGTCATCACTTCTTACTATTTAATACTTTGAAGACATCAGGAGGCCATAGAGTTCGACATTTTCAACTTGTTGGAATCTTTCTAATAAAAATCTTCGCATACCCCCAACTCCAACCAACCAACCCTGAGGGCAACCACCCAGTGGGTGTAGGGGGGCTATCCAATATCGGCCTTAAAGAGATCCCATTTATTTTGATGGCCTGTTAAAGGGATCACGACCGACAACTAAACGGGGATCTATAAATAAGCGCCTTCTAGTTTTAAGAACCGGGACATCCGGCTATAGCTCCCGAGAGGTATGGTCCGGCCGTTATTAGGTACTAAGGCTGCGTATCGAACCCGAAATTTATAGCGCCGCCGGCCACGGCTTCCGTAACAACACGTTAGGATTACGAGGGATTAGGGTTAGCGGTGTTTACGCGTTGGATGAGCAAGTTAGGGCGGAATTGCGCCTTCCTATATTCTCTTCCGCTCTAGATTCCTGGTTTTTATTTTTTAGCAAGTAGCCAGAGAATCTTTTAATTGAATCGGTTCTAGTATACGGGTGGTGGTATGGGGAAGGTGAGAAGGGGTGGTTGTCCAGCTGCTGGTGATATCTTTTGGTGCTTAAATATAGTTTGTTGGGAAAATTTGAGATCAGATTGTATATTTTAAATAGTTTAGTGTGTGTGTGTGTGTTATAAATACAGTAATATATTTAACATTTAGTTATATTCCAAAACTGATGTTGAAATCTAATTTAAGTTTTTATTCTAAACTAGCCTTCTTGGCGACCAACTAATCGTACATTATTTAAATAATATTAATTTAGTAATAATGTCAGTCAACTATAATGAACTATTTTTTATCACACCAGATAATACTGATTATTTTTATTATATTTAACTATTATAACTACTGTTTTAAATTGTTTGCCCAATAAACATAGTTATTTTTGGTTAGCTATGAATGCATAATAATGTATTTAATTGACAGAATCGGTTTAATTGTTGAGGATCAGGAGCTGCGTAGAGGTTTTATTTTGCGATATCTCATGAAATTGACAAATGGAAGTAGGAAAGATATCATTGGTTATGTATCTAAACGTTATGAGCTTATCAAATTAAATGAAGGCGAAATTGATGCAGCGGTACGGACTGGGGAACTTTGTCATGATATTTTTCCTATAGTAAATATGAAAAATATTGAAAATAATTGAAAAATCGTAATGAAATATTGAAAAATTGTAGATGATAGGGTCAGATGACCATTGATGACTGATCTAGGAATTATAAGATTTCATGTGGAAAAAATGGACAAAATATAATCCAGTGTTATAATTGGTGCACTTTGTAATGGCTTTTCTTCCATAAAGAATGCGCATGAAATAGTTAAGCTTTTTTTTCCCAAGCCTATGTTGCATCGATACGTTCTGATATTACTGAGAAAAACTTTAAAATTTTTCTTAATTTTTAATTCAAAATCTTATTAAAATTCTGAAAAATTATTTCTTAAACATCGCACATTACTCAAGAAGTATCTATTTACCAAATATGGTAGCTCTAGTTTCAATATATGTTCTGTTAAAGATTTTGAAAGAGTTTTTTGTTTCGCTCCTATTGTCGCTTGACCTAATCTACTGGCGGTATGCCAACCTACAAAAATTATAGCTCTAGATTAAAACAAGTCTATTTAACTTTGCAACATTTAAATGAAATGTTGCAAAGTTAAATAGTTATTGCAAAGTCCTTTATTTTGTTTTTTCTTTGAGAAAAAACAAAATAAAGAACAGGCCCATGCATTTGATATAAAAATCCCTTTATGTTGACAACTTTTAGATGAACCATCTTGTGAAACTCGTCAAAATACGAATCCACTTCTTGACGCTTTCTTTAACAGAAAATTTCTCATTTTTCTTGTTTACACCTCATACATCGGCGTCTGGAATATTTTCGTTAAGTATCTCGCATTTCAAGAGTCCTAAAAAGGTCGAGTAACAATCATTTAACACTTTGCCCATACCATAATCCAGAAACTTTCATTTATTAATAGACCAAAAAAGCAAAGAAATTCTTCCTCTGGCCAGTCACTTCGCCCACGTTCTGCTACTGGAACTTCATCCTTTAAGGATACAAATGCTCTTTATGCACTACAGAGATGAAAAAGAAATGAGGAAGGAAAAAAAAATGAAAATGCTTCTCAAGTGTGGAAGCGAAAACATGTCAAATAATCTTGGGTTGGAGTGGCCCTTGAAAAAACATTAGAAGCTCGGAAAGGCGACACGGATCTGTGACATGTTGAATGTTGTCATTGGGAATTGAAAATAAAACATCATTTTTCAAGTTGGCTGCGTGTCCCTAAGAACCACTGAAATGGCGTGATTCATCGAAGTATGTTACATTCTTACAGAAATTTTATCCTGAAGCTGTTTTAGTATAACAATTGGTCTGTTTGCAGGAGCAGAATTGTTGCAAATGTAAGAAATTCTTGAGAATGTGCTACAGATATGTTTATATTTTTTATTGCTACGTTTTTTAATAATTTGAAGTTATTCAGGAATTCGAAACTGTTTTTGAAAAATTCTTACTTAGTAAACGATTTTGCGCCATTTTCAAGGAAAAGTCTGATAGTGCCATAAGGCAAGATCGAGGATAATTGACTCTCGGTCATCATCAGCGAGTTGAAAACGGTAAATTTCATTCAGAATTTATTTTTCCACAACTTTATTACAGTACACTTTAAAATATGACATAAATATTCTAAAGTTTTGTCACCTTGGCGTTGACGAAGATTGATATGCAGGAATCTGTATCCTATCTCCGTTTCTACCAACTGAGGATCGGCATAGAAGATATTTTTTTAAATCAAGGAACAAGAATTTATTTGTATTATTGTTAACATTTAAAAAACCAGATAGTTCTACAAATGCTGGGGATAATTTTGGCACGAAATCAGAATTTATTAATTTAACTGTTTGCATTTTAAACCACCAGATGATTGTGTAGTTGGCGAAGTTATACCTTAAACTTATACCAGCGTAATGGGTGCTAACTTATGTTTAAAATAATAAGCCAAAAACCAGTGATCCCGTCCCACAATTAGTTCGATTTCTTTAATTTTTGTTTCAAATGAAACTTTGTACCAAAGGTGTACCAAACTTCAACTTTGGTACACTTTCCAACTTTGTCAACCGGGCTTTCATAAATTCTTTTTACTACATTGCATTTGTTATGTAAATTATTTTACGTTTATTGTGAAATGCGATGCAAAATAATCTCATTTAATGTTATATATAAAATTGGTTGATATTCCTAAATTATTGCTATTAATATTGTAGTTGAACAAGTGAGCGCCGAAGGCGACATGTAGAAATTATTTTGCTAAAACATGCACTATCAGTATTTAAAATTGAACGCTTTTTGAATACATAAAAATTGATTTCAAATATTTCAATATTATATTTAACTGGACGTCATGATATATTGTGTAGTTTTCTCGATGCTCCCTCCGAGAATTATCATTGGCTGTAATTTAACAGCATAGCATAGTCCCCTCCTAGCTGAAGCCGCAAGGATTAAAGCAGCGTTTACACAAGGCAAATTATTGTGGCGTAATAGAAGGCCACGCTTACCTCAAGATCACGTGACCCCAATGATACAATGACAGATAGTTGTCTCATCAGGATAACTATTTACCATTGTCCTGATCACGTTGCTTCAACTGTTCACTATAAGACAATACCAGGACAACGGCAGAGAGACAACTATTGCGCCCAATAGTTGATCTTATGTAGGGGGCTAACCGCCTCGAAGAGGATGTCTGTTCGATGAATTGGCTTGTGTTATGAACGGGATATGATAAGGACAACAGTAGCCACAACAAATCCTGTCGATACTGCCTCGTTCAGTGATGGTGGGGTGGTCGGCTGTACACAAGGAGAAGTTGGCCTTATACAAACGCACTTTGAGTCTAAAGTAGCGAAATACAGCCCCACCTAGTTGAGAGGCATAAGCGCAACATGACCAGAATTACAAAAATTATTTCACGCCAAGACTCTTGGGTACATTCATGAATTCGGGGGTCTTAACGCCATCACACCACACTCAACATCAACCACTCACCCAAACTGCGTTAAGAAGATGAGTAAGTCTCGAATAAAACGCAGCACGCATTTATTGGATAGGCCTATAAACTAGCTCTTTAATCTCTCGATTGAACCAGTTTCTGGACGTTTCCTCGCTGATTTTGCTGCAGTTTACATTTTAAAACCACGTGATGCAAGTCTGAATGTCTGTGTCACATGAAAATTACAATGTAAGAACACAGTATTTAAGAAAAAATTCTCCGAAAATGCCATGTCCTGTCAATAATCGTCTGGAATGTAATACATACTCAAGAGATAACATTTCATATCGTTTTTTCATTTGGTCTGTTTAAATCACACATTTCTTTCGGCAACTACGTAATTTTTGTTTCAAAGAAGTTATTTCTGAGAAATCGTTATGAAGTGATCCATCGTATTTATTTTTCATGAACCCCAACACCTGCTGCAAGACTGTAGCTGAAGCAATCTGCAACTCATTTTTCCAGACGCTGGTATATTAAAAACAAAAAATGACTAGAATACCGTAGTAGGGTTTACCTTGGGTCATCGATCTAAACAGCAACATTTTTACCGCCCAGGTTATAAAGAAATAGAAGAGGAGGGATAGTAAAAAATAAAAAAAAGAATACTCCGGATGATTGTGAAAGATTTTACTTTCGATTTCCTTTAAAAACCGATTCTCCGCGCCCCCATGTATATATATTTTTTTTCTTTCGAATCCCCCAAGGCCGGAGCAAAACAGTCACAATTGATTGCCGCGGAATAAAAACCATGCTTAGAGGAGAAGCGGAAAAAATAAATAATATTGGCAAAAAAGTAGGTAGAGAAATCGATACATTCTATGCTTTTCGCCGATAGGTAAATTGGTTTTGTATACATTTTCTTCCCCCCCCCAATCCCCCCATTCAAAAATGAAAAAGAATGTTTTTTGAAAGAAAAAAAAAATCCGAGTAATACATTCTCCGAAAAGTGAGTAAACGATTCCTATAATGCTATTTCCACCTTTTTGATAACGCGTTCAAACGGAGAGCCTTAAAGAAGGGAGTATTTTTTTTGTGTGTGTATAAAAAGATATGTATATTTGAGATTTTTATCAGGCTTAAAACATCAAATATTTTTCAATCACTGCTCGTCCTCTTCAGAGCGATCTTTTGAAGTCGTGGTCTGGCAATTTTTATTCCTCGCCAAGCTTCCTCGTGAAGAAAATTCCACTTCCTCATTTTTAAATAAACAACAAGCAAGAGAGAGAATCTTCAAAAGAGAGCGATTTTAAGTGTTTTTCTTGCTTATTTTGTATTTCATGCTGGTGTGGAGAGAAGGTGTTGGATTCTATCTTTTCGCAGTGGTGATCTTATTTGTATTTTGCAGATGCACAAACCCATTTGGGTTGAATTTATTTTCGAATGAAGTATAAATTTGCATGCATGTAAGATAAAATGAAAGAAAAGGAATCTCTTTGTGTGATAAAAATAGGAATGTTTCTCCAGGATGCTTTGCTGTTTTCTTTTTTTTTTTTTTTTTCCCTCGCAAATTGGTATATTATTCAAGAACAACTTCTTTCAAAGCTTCTCATAGTGTTGTGCATTTCTTAGGACCTGAGTATTTTAAACATTTTTATTATTCAGTATACAACTGAGCAAAAGGAGAAAAGTTTTCTTTGGTGTATCGTGTAATAAAATTACTCTCCTGTAATAAATACCTAATTAGTGTATAACATTTTTATTAAAGTGTTCCATAAGTTTTTTTTTTTCCTATTTCTAATATGAAATGAATGCACAATATTTACTATTTAAGATATTATTTGTTTTGTTATATAAGAACCTTTTTGCTTTATTACCTTCTTCCATCTCTCAAAAAGCCTCGTTATGCCTTCTTTCCAAAATTGTTGTGTTTTGGTCAAGAAATAATCTTCGAGGTGCGCTTTTATTTCGCTGATGGATTTAAAGCACTTATCGCGAAGAGAATTTTTTAAGGACAAAAAGGAGTAATAATCAGATGGAGCGACATCTGGAGATTATGCAGGATGCCATAAAACATCTCAATCAAACTGTAAGAGCTAAGCTTTTAAGAGGAGAAAAAGGGAGCAAAAGGGTTCTTATATAACAAAACAAATAATATCTTAAACAGTAAATATTGTGTATTCATTTCATATTAGAAATAGGGAAAAAAAAAACTTATGGAACACCCTAATAAAAAATGTTATACACTAATTAGGTATTTATTACTGGAGAGTAATTTTATTACACAATTCTTATGATTAATGCAAATTGGTCTCGCGTTGCCATGATGAGAAACAACATCCCCGTCGGTTCAATTATTTCTGGTCGTATTTTTTGCTATGGCAGTGCACGATAGAAAGAAACTTTTGGGACACCCTAATATAATAGTGCAATTTGAGGATATAAACTCAATTAAATTAAGGAATTATAATAAAACATTTTATAATGATTGCCCTTTATATCTTTGTGCCAATGAAGTAAGCCGATGTTAGGCTATCTAGATCAGAGGTGGGCATAGCGATCGACCGATGGACCAACAAGACATTTTGGGGTAACCGCTTTTACCAAGACCTAAGACGCGCATACTAAAAGAAACATATTTATGATGTCTATTAATATTATGTATCCTGCTATTCTTATTATGTTTTTAGTTATGTAGGTAAGTACATATTCCGTGTTTATTATTAAGTTACAATAAATATTGTAGACTTTTTGTTTTAGCTCGTCACATCTGCATCACTAGGTAGACCATAACACCTTGAAAAAATTTGATCTTACCTTGGAAAAATCTGCCCCCCCCCCCCGATCTATATTATCGCATGAATTATTTATTGCAGGATTTCAAATTAATACTGATACATATACGAAAATATATAGGTAGCAAAGTACATGCATATATTCTCTCGTAGTATAGATATTTATCAACTTTAAACTAGGTAGGCATGTATTCATAATATCGGCAAAAACAAAATGTAAAAAGTGATCAAGTCAGCAAAGGCAAAACAATCATTGCTAGACTTTTCCCATGCCTATAACATTACATATTCAGAACAGATAATTAAACCATAAATTTACGCACATTTACTGTTAACATGTTGGCCAAAGTATGGTTTACCGAGCATGAGCTCATAAACTCTAATTTCTTAGTGAACGAAATCATTCTTCATGTCAGTCTGGCAGCTGCCGAAATCACTAATTTGCAAACGAATTCGTTTTAAACTGGAGCCATGTTAAGACTTTAGACGCTTTAATTAAGAGGTGCCTCCATATTTTTCGATTCCTTCCAATGCAGCTGGCCGGCAAATACTTCCACGTTTTTGAAAAGTCACGCTTTCCTTGTAGCCACATTTCCAGGCCCCGTATATCCCTAAGGCACCGAACGATTTCGACCAGTTAATACCTCGTTATTACGAACAGTTCAATTATCTTCGGGGAAGGACACAGTCTTGTAGTAGCTCCATCACCCCCCCCTCTTCGGAACACTGAGTGACCTCATCTACCATCTTTTAACAACTCCTCTCACGTTCTTTCAGGGTCCAGCCTAATCAACGCTGGGGTTCCACCACTGTTTTATCTAAATAGACACTGTAACCACGGGAGTTTTAAGTAAATAACGATATTTATCCGGAAAATGGGGGGTTCTTCGGCGCTTTAACCCCCCAAGGGAGGAAGGTTGTGTCAGGTTGTCCGTTCGATTCCCTTCGACCCAGCGGGGTGTCAACAAGCCTCTGTTCCTGCTTCATACCACAAACGGGATATTTATGTAAATACAGGTTGTCAGAAGCTGTCTATTGCTGCCTTGACAGTAGGGGTGTATTTGAGGATGGAAGAGGAAAGGGGGGGGGGGCTAACGCTTGGAGTGCGACATGTCAAATGATATTGGTATAACTTTATGGCACTCATTACTCTTAGTGTCGGTAGTGGAATTTGTGTTTGCGTTGGTGGAACTGAACGTTTCGTGATTGTGATTTCAATCATGTGCAATTCCCATTAGCAAAGGATATTTAACTTTCTAAAATTGGACTTATGAAAATTATGTCATCATTTGTGTATACATTATGTTGTCTTATTTTTAAAACATGAACTATTTAATGAAAACTCGGTGACGATGAATGTTTTTAATATGTCATTAAAAACAACATCCTCATAATATCGTTTTGTTAATATGAAATGACTAACTTACGTGATAAAATAAATTTTTCTTTCATTTGTCAAGGTTCTCTTGAAGAGGGATCAAGTATATTTCATTATAAATTAAGTTCTTAAACTTCATGATTATATTTTGGGTCTAGAAAGAATAATTTTAATTTTAATTTTAACTGCATGATTTTCATTTCTTTTTTTTTTAATGTTTTCAACGCATTTGAGAAAAAATGCAATAATAAATTTTAATCTGAACAATCACTGTCGGTGGTTGATACTTTCTCATTATATTGCTTTTCTTTTCAAATTGTATCATTACTTTTTATAATCATAAAAAATGCCTCGTATAAGGTAAATATTAACCATTTGCACAAGGATGTTGCTTCTCAGTCTCCATTCATGACGGGACATCATTTTAACGTTGTTTTTTTTAATTGTTAAAAAGATCTACAAAATGGTAAGATGATGAGGAAAATAATTCGTTAAAATATAAATTAAAACAATTATATGTATATTTTTCACAACAATGAACAAATTCTTGTCTTAAGTGAATAAATAAATATGCATCGAATTGCTTTTCCGAGTACAAACAGTTAAATCCAGTTGTCTGTTTTGATTGAAATAACAGGTTTATAATCAAGTAAACTTAAATTTTCTGCTTCTTAAATGAATAGATTTTCTTTCTTCTTTTAAATGATTCACAATTATGCACCATCCGAAGGTGTTTCGTCAAAAAAACCCAGAAGTATTTGTGACTTGTTTCAAATGCATAATTAAACTCTGTAGCAGTTTCATTACTCTATTTTTCTCTTTTGGATAATAGACGGCGATGCCTGATCAGGTACGCATCCCCAGAGTGCACTGCGATTGGAATTACAATGAGATGAGATGCTGTTCTTTTAAAGTGTGCGCGCTTTAATGTGGTGTCTTTCGTGTGTTAGTGTTACACATTTTGTGGGAAATATGATCATTAAAGAATGTTCCCGAAAACTTATTGCTTCCACTGCATGGATCATAATGATGTACATTCCACCACAACTCTCAAATTTATTTTTATTTGAATTCCAACGTAAAACATTTGGTTTGCGTTTAATTTATAAATCTGCTTACCTTAAATATGGCAATTCTAGTCTTGCGCTATTAATCTACACAACTTACTGTCATTTTGCAAGAAATATTACTGCCCTTTCTATTATATCTCCGACGTATGTTCCAGATTGCATCTTTAGAGGACCATCCTGCATTCGCCGATGAATGTCTTGATACTGTTCACCTCAGTCCCTTGACGTTTATGACTTTCTAAATGAGCTGCTCTCACACACGTAATTCCACTTCATCTCTGCATCACCAAAAACCATGGCCTGCAACCAAATGTAGATGATTTCGATGCAGCCCCGAATCTTACCGACGCAGCCGGGCGGCAATCTAATCGGGTCCTCATTTGCCCCCCGACCGTATGCTGAACTGCGTATATTACTTTAATGCCATTGCCCTTTGCGAGCATAACGATGATTACTCAAAGGAGGGTAAGAGGGAAGGGGGATATTCCTCTAATCTCCCTCACCCCTTTCATAAATCCGAGTCGCAACCCTTTCTGCTCCAAGCTTTCGAAATCCGCTTTAACAAAATTTTTAACCCTTTCGTGTGTCCCTTTTTAGGGTGTGCACGGAAGCGGACGGACAGACAGACCGCCGGCGACTAATGACAGACCAGAACGTGTACGAATTAATCGAACTGGAATGAAGGGTATGGAAAAGACGATGAAAAAAAAAGGAATGAGCCATGGAGGTACAAATGAATTAACAAAACTTTTCGCGACTAAAGTTACATTCCGCTTTTAGACTACAATGTGGGGAGGATGTGATAAAGGATTTTACGTCCGATGTAAAATGGGCGGGGTCGTTATGTTTTTTTTTTTTTTTTTTTTTTCTTCTTCTTTTAGTTCATATAATGAATTCTACTCCGAAAGGCATGATTAGGCAAAGTAGTTTTTTTTTCCAAGGCTTCATATTTTCAGGGTTCATGGTTAATGTATATTTAATTCCATATGGCAACATGTATTCAACTTTTGAAATCTATTCTAATTTTAAATAACCTCAACTTGGAATACATTTATTCCATTTTTTGAAACCTACCCTGATTTTAAATAATCTCAACTAGGAATGCTTGTAGTTCCAGCGATCACTGTGTAGAAGTCGGTAAATAAATTTAAAGTAATGCTGATAACAACTGTGTTTACGAAATAGCAAGTGTGGATGTCTCATGAGGGATCTGTTTAGTTATTTAGCAGTGCCTTATTATATGTTCTTGCTTCATAAAACCAATCAATTGAGTTTTGTATTTCAACATATTTGTTAATTTAATGTTAATGATTTATTTTAGGTTATTAACTTATTTTGTGAAAATGGATAAGTGTTTATTTATTTATTACATGTGACGTATGACTGTGCTATAAACACATTTGTACATACTATCATTTTAGCAGATGCTCAGCATTTATAAATATTGTGTTAAAGAAGAGAATGTAAAGAAAGAGATTGGAACTTGACCAATTATTCTTGATTAATTCTCAATATTATAATTCATAGAAATTTCATTTTTATATGCTTATTTGTTTGGCAACTAGTTCAGACTCCAGCAGCCCTAGGCAGTTACTAGTCAGAAATCCTTTATTAAGCTTAACATCTTTCTAAAGTGTGAAATTTTTCTCAACGAATCTTTGAAATAATTTGCCTTTAACTGAGATCGCACTTTTTGTAAGTATAACAATATTTAAGTCATAATATTATGAATAAGTGTTATGAAAGATGCTCGAAAAAGATGAACCATTTCCTCAGGGGAATTTGCTATACTCGATAAGTCATTTTTAATCATATAATATTGCGTTAAATGTCATTATAAAACATATAAGTAAGCTATTCTCTACAGTTACATTTTTAAAGGAGCCAGCAGGTGTGGTCTCCCTGAAATTTTCTCCCGTATTCCTTCATAAAGCTGTTATCCCATTCCCACTATAAAAATTGTGGTGCTTGTATAAGAACATAAACGTCTCGAGTTATTTAAAGAATTCTGCGCACAATTATTGTATATTTTATGATATAATAAAATAAAATCGAATATTTCTTTTCTGGCTGCTGAGACAGAACTACAACTTTAAAAATAAGTCATATCCAAGTCATATTTCATGTATGCAAGTCATTGCATTTTTGAGCTATCGTGCTTACATTCATGCGAATGTACTAAACAGCAGGCAGACGATCCTTTGACGGATTTAGTACAAAATTTAATATGAATCTACTCCTTAGATTATAAAACTGGCTGAAACTTTCTTCCATCTCTCTAGCTCTTTGATTTTTGTACTTTGTGACATTCACACAGTACACTGACACTGTACAGTGGTTCATTGTACACTGACATTCGAAAACACAAACTTCCTCTAAATGTTCTTTCAAAATTCGATAGAAATCTACAAATTCGGTTTAAAGACCCCATAGCAAGTTTTTTTATGATTCTAGGTCAAAGCCTTTATAAGTTATGTTTACAGATTCACAGATATAATTTCAAAAGTGTGTTTTAATGGTTCAGGGAAATGGATTTTGACGATTACAACACTCCCTCTTTTATATTTCTTACACGATAAATTAAAGAGTACTTCAAAAAGTAGAAGCAGAAAAGAAGTGTTATTTGGAAGTCCAGTGTCGGATTCGTAAATTTTTAAAATAAGAAGATATTCTTTATTTTAATTACTGCTGCATTGTGACTGCATAAGAATTTATCTTTGATATAAAGAATTTTAAAAAATCCCATATTTAAATGGATCAGAAGTATGATTGCAGATATTGCATAAAATTTAATTTTTGAAACCCTGATTCTAAAAAAAAAGGACCAAAAACAACCCACTTTATTTTATGGAAAATGTCATTTACCTTATTTTATTAACTAGATCACTATTTCATGATTAAAACACAACTGATGACATATTCACATTGTAAAATTCTAATCTTTCACAATCTACAGTCTGTATGTTAATGCTTCGTAAATATTTAAGATATTGCAGATTCTAAAGTCAGTTTATATTCCAAAGGAGAATTAAACTATGCGAAACTTTGCCATATATGGCAATATTCATAGAACAGGACTTAATCCATATCTAGATTGAATATATTGACTTAAAAGATGTTGACATTTCTAATTTTTAAATTAAGTCCACACCATCTACTTATTTCATATTTTAAGTATCAACCCTTTCTTAAATGTCTAGTAGATGAATGCAAATGGATCATTATGTGTCTAAAATTCCCTTTATTGTAAATACCTCGGACCAATGAACCAAAACTGTTCCCCGCCTTTGTTGTATGCCTTGCACTTGCTGAAAATACTACAACTGCCGGTTTCTCTATCCATGTACCAGAGCTTCATAATTCTCATTTTTAATCTTATAATATTACATTTGATCTAAGCTACTGGATGTTGTTAAGAGTCGAACGTCATAAATCAAACAAATCTACAAAATCTTATCCCTAATTCATTCAGTAGATTGCGATTACTTGACCACAGCTCAGGGCTTTATGTAAAATTCCTCTCATTTACAACCCACCGCATTATTAAAACATTGCTGTGTCTGTATTTTACTAATGTTATACAATATAAAATCTTTTAAGCTCGCCGCAACTAGGAATTAAATTGCACCTATCTGAGTCAAGGATGGTAATCTTCCCAGAATACGAAAATTATTAAGAAGTTTCAGAATTTGGAGATTTGCATCTGACTTGCGGACTAAGTCCACATCCTCAACTTGATTCATAGTTTCAGAATGAACCCCGGCTTAAATGTTTGATAGTTGAATGTAAATCATTGTGCTCTTAGTCTAAAATCCTTGTTCTTGTAAATACCTCGATCCTCGGAAGGGTGAATTATTCACCGTCTTAAGCTAGTTTGGAAAGGGTTTCACGCAAGAAGGTGGAGGGTGGGGGAGGTATTTGTATGAAAGAGGCCAGGGAGGATGTTCAGCAACTGAGTCACCAATTCATCGAGCTAAATGCCCCGCGAAAACCACACAGAGGGTCTTTTAATTAGATTGAGCGGCCGAGCTCGAGTTGGGCGATCTATTTGTTCACAGCAATTAAATTCCCTGACTCGTCCAGATTCGGGAAAGGATTCAACTGCTGCTGGAAATTCGATTGGTTTCGGCTTCGGAAAAGGGGAATGACCAATTCATTCTATTGGGCATAAAGATTTTTTGGTAAAGCTTCCTTCACTTTAAACGAGCCTCTCCTTCTCTCATTTGCATTCCAGGTCCATTAACTCGGGAAAATGGGGTAAACGAAGATATGTCTTCCAAAGATCTAGTGCAAGGATTATTGGACTTGGATGTTCGCCCTGTTCCGTCGATAAAGCATTATTGGAGTTGAATTTTAGGTTTGTCTGACGGTTTTCGAACTTTAGGTAAATCTATTTTACCGAGTTTTGGAGCTTTTTTCTTTAAGTACCTTCTTCGTGTTAAGATAAATTTCATTGGGGTCTTGCATGTAAGACTCGGAAGTATTAGCCATAATTAAGATATCATGTATTTATGTGTTCTGTTTTGATATTGTTGTATTTTTCTCTTTAAAAAGCTGTTAAGGAAGGTAAATTTTAGTGCAGTGATAAAAAAAATTTCACAGGTGCGTGTCCCAAAACAGTATCTACTCGCAGCGAAGCCACACAAAGCATCCAATATTTTTAGAAATCGGAAACAGATTATACAGTACACTTCCAAGTATCCGGATCGCAACTATGTGGTTTCATTTCTATCCGGCCTAGTAATCTTATATGAGGAAGGTACGACTTTACATTGGCATCATTGCCAAGGCATTGGAAGCAGGGGCCTGCCACGATCGTTCTACGTGTCATCTGGAAAATTCAAGTTCTGACAGGAAAAAAGCAATGTTCTGCTCGTTGTTCATTTTTTCGTCAATGTTCGCAAATTCCCATTCTAAGTGGTTTGAGATAAATGAAGGACTTAGTACTGAATAGGAAGTGAGAAAACATATTATAACAGTGAGCTTTGGTATAAAACCTTATCCTCTAGTATTAGAGGGCAAAGAAATGAGTTTATAGAGCTCTGGTCTATCTGGCCTTTTTGTTATCCGACCTACCCTTGTGCCACATTAGGCAGGATTGTACTGTATCTTCTAAATGAATTAGTTTTCAACGTAAGATTGTGCTGTTGTAAAATGTATTCCATTAAACAATCTGTATCAACGAAAATCATTTTTACTTCTCTGACAATTGCCTGCTGAGGATGTAGCACGCCAATGGCGATTCTGTGACAAAAACATTTCGACGTGCGTGGCACTCTTGCCACTTCAAGTGCTTAAATTTATTAAGATGCGATTCTGTTTCGGGTACTTTTTTTATGAATTAAGAAAATTCTCGAGTAATCGAATTGAGTTGATTTGTTTATTAAATTTTGCATTATCTATTAAGTACTTGTTTGTCTGTGATGGATACAAATCAAATAAGGATTCGAAACTTATTGCATGTTGTTGCCCATTACAACCAGTAACAACTCAAATTGAAGCTCAAACTCAAAGTAAGCTACAAATGGTTCAGCGCATAATTACGAATATATGTTATTACCCCTTTAAGAGCTTTAGATATAATCTTTGCGACTAAACAACTTCCATTTTAATAGCTTTAAACAACCTTCGTTTAAAGCTTTATTAGCTTGTTCAATTGAATCGTGTGTGTGTGTTCACTCTTTTTCAATAATTTCCATACCATTCAAACCATTATTAATGCGTTATAGATCTATAGCAAATCCGTTATCGTAATTTCCAAGTCAGGACTCTGTAAGTAGCTCCAGTTCACTGTAAATGGTTATTTTTTCATGGCTTCTACTTTGGCAGAAATTCGTAAATTCCCACTTTCTCACACATTTAATTTGCGATTGCAAATTCCCACATTCTCACACATTTAATTTGTGATTGCAAATTCCCACATTCTCACACATTTAATTTGTGATTGCAAATTCCCACAATATCACACATTTAATATTGCGGGATTGCAAATTCCCTCAATTTCACACACTTGATTTCTATGATTGCAAATGAAACGATAAATTCATTTTTGGTGAATAATTATTTAATTGTTTAACATACAGGGCGTTCATGAAAATTCGATAATGGCGTAATGAAATGATGGGAAATTTATCTAGAAAAATAATAAAAATAAATAAAATAAAACATAGTCTCCATTACATCTGTCTCCGAACTAAAAGATAACAAAACACGCAATAATGGGCATCATATCAAGCATGTTTTGTAAACAAGAAATTGTTAGATTTTGTTAATTCTTGTCATGTTTTCTATTCAGCTATAATAAGGTATCTAGTGGCAGATTTTGAAACTTTTTTTTCCTAGATAAATTTCCAATCATTTCATATGTCGTTACCCGATTTTCATGAAATTCTGCTGCATAATATTTGCTATAGACATCTCGAAAACGTCAGCTTTAATTATGGGCATTCTTATTTCAATGAAATATAAGTGTCTTAATCATAATTTTTTATTATTGATTATACTGATATGAAAGAATATGCGAATTTCCAAATGAATTTCTGAAACTTTTGTATGGCCTTGTTTGCATTATAGGATTCATAATTTAATTTTTTTTGAAACCTAAAAGCTGAAAATATTATTTTATATTTTATTCTGCACTTCACAAAATCGTATACATTACTACCATATTTGCAAGAATTAAAATTCGTTGTTAAAGGGTTTGGGCAAAAAATGAAATAAATTTAAAATTAAATTTAAAATTTTCTAGTTATCATAACAGTGACTAAAATCTGAAGAAAAATATAACAGCCGTTTTAAAATATGAAAGAAAAGCAAAGAAATATTGAAAGTCATTTGTTTCCGTTGAAATAGGAATAAAAATACATTTTCCCACTGATATTTTTTATGTCCCTCTCTGATTTCCGATTTGTATTTAAATGGTTTGTGTGGCCATTTGTTAAGTAATAAACCGCTTACTTCCACGAGAAGGCCACATGCCATCCGAAAGTGATTTCCTTCCTGGATGGCATAGAAAACTGCATACAGACACGCGCCTCTAATGGATCACTTCGTTTAAATTATAAATCATGCTGTTATAACTTTATTTTATTGAATTTTTCACTTGCCTGTGAAGTTGGCATCTAATCTCTTTGTACAATCTTGGAGAAAAAGTTTACTTTTTTCATCTGTGGTTAAAATTTATAGTGGCATATTTTCTTTTGCAAATTATTTGTCTTTTTATTTTGTGTAACTCTTATTTTTTCCCGTTTCTTATAGCAGAATGATGAAAGTTGGAACTATTAGTAAATTTTTGACTTGCACTAAACATATTTCTTTAAAAAAAAATTCAACATGTAATTACATCATTCTATAAATAGGACAAAGAGGATGGCTTTTACAGTTTTTGAATACGAACTTGTATCTGATTTTTTATTTGTGAACAGGCAGTGTTTCATATTTGCTTCGTTAATGCTCTAGATATTTGTCAATGAATTTCATTTCTTTATTTAGAAAAGAATTTTCAGTAAAGAAAATATCTATCTAAGTGTTTAAAATGCTTTATAAATAATTTCTTAGTTAAAAATTAAGTATTTAAAATTAATTTTTTTAAAGTAATTTTTTAATATTCTTTATATTAATCGGCCTAAATCAATACAAGCTACTTTAATAAGTAAACATTTTTACACTACAAGATTAAGATTATTTTTAATGTTGGTAACCGTAAACGCCCCACTCCGGCCCACTACTAAGGCATACAGATAAAACTGATTGATAAGACCGCCACAAAAGCTGCACTGGTGGGAATTAAAGACCTTCACCGGCCATGGTACAACCCTTCCCTTGGAAAGCATGTTCCATCATCGATAGGAGGTAGCCTGGCTCCCATCATTTCTGTGCCCACCCTGGTGGCGAGAACCAACCGCCATATCGGAAGCTTCTCATTTCCTCGTTTCTGAAGTGCCTTCCGGTGTGGGCTTTAATGATGGTAAAACGCAATATTGTCTAATAAAAATTCATTTTTTTATTAAATTTATTAAATATTTTTTTGGAGAGGCAGGTAAATTAAATGCTTGCAAAGAAGGCCCCAAAGAGTCAAAGTCAAAGAGTTCATTTCTTTAGCCAAGTAGTTCGAAAAAAAAATTTACGTTCATCAATCGTAAGCTAGTTAGCCTACCAAATTTAAACCGATTACAGCCGAGCAAAAAAATATATTTTTTGCTCTCGAATGATTATTATTATTATTATCCCGATTGGGGTAGCCTATGGTAGATAGTGTCTCAGGTATGAGAATTATCGCATCGAAGACTTATCTTGGAGCTATTTGAAGTACCAATTACTAAGTTCTAGGACTTAATTTGTGAACTTGGTGTTCGTTACTTGATGTATCATGTGCAATGCCGGTTTAGATGTTCGTCTTAGTTATGCCCACCATTCAGAATTCCGAAGGGCTGTTCTTTTATGGATTTCGAGTAACATCAAGAATGATACATTTAACTAATTAGGACTTCTCAAATTATTACTGTTCGCAATTGATTTCGGTAAAAAATTTATTTTCAAACACCATATGTCAAAAAAATGTAAATGTGCGTTAAAAATGACTATATGAGCATTAAAATGTGTTCATATGCCTTAATTTAAAGTAATATGATAATTTTAAAGAAATGCGACAAGTAAGACAGTTTTATGCATTGATTTTGTTTAGTGACATTGAAAATTTTAACTCTAGCATTCACATTTATTTTTCTCTCGAACATCATACCAGAGAATAATAAAGATAACCAACTCAATTGGTCTCGTGTTTCAAAAGTCCTGAAACCGTGAACTGAACTTTCATCACATATTAGTTGTCCAAAGTAATGTTTATATCTAAATCTACCATAGAAAGGAAATCTACTTATCCTTGCGTCATATTATTAGCCACTAAATATGCTTTATGCCCGATGGCGTAGTGGTAGCACTTTGCGCTCTCAACGCTCAGGTCCGAGGTTCGATCCTCAGGCTGGGCAAAGTCGACTCAGCTTTTCATCTCTTCAGTGGGTCGATAAACGGAGGACCAAGCATGCTTGGGAGCTAAACACTGGGGGTTCCGCATTTGGTTGATGCCTTACACCCCAGGGCTCTCGGTCAAGAAAGTAGATATGGGCACTTTAGGCCTTGGCCTACATGGGCTGTCGAGGCACTGAGTTTATAGTTTAAATATACTTTATATTTTATCTTTAGTGTCATTTCGCTTACTACAATTCTCTGAAAAGCTATACCAAATTTTTATTCTCAATTATTCTAATTCATTTACCTGATCGACCATAAAAATGAAATTCATCTGTCCTTACATTATTTCACGATTTCCCAATAATAATATTTTATATTCTTTATCCTCATTAGCATCCTTCTTACTGCTGCTATGCCACAGTTCCAACAAACTATACTATACCAAACTCTTATCAGCCAATGCTTTTATATATCTATCTACATGATCGGTCATAGACACGAAATATTTCTGTCCTTACATCATTTCATCATCCACTCGTAATAACGTTCTATATTTTTATCCTCATTATGATCCTGGCGGCTTCTCTTTTGCTGCGGTATCCTTTCTCTCCCATCCCTTTTGTTATCGACTATTTATGATAAGGGCAGTGAATAAGGAGCGAGCTTAAGTTATAGATCAGGATATTCCGCCAGTTGCCTCTATTGTACCCGTGGGATCTATAAAAGTGGGTAGGGTGCCAATAATTGCACAGGGGTAAATAAAAGTTGGAGTAAACTGTCTTCTCTTAATGAGGTGACCCTCAAGCGATTGGAAGAGACTTCGATAGTTGCTGACAGTGGCTTCTTCTGGATTTTAAAATTTCATTAAGGGCAATATTTAATTATGGTAATATGATTATGTAGTTGCGGTACTGTGATTCTTCTTTTAATCCTTCACACATTTAAATGTTTATCGCTATTTAGATTCAACACTTGCGAATGTGGTTGAACCTCAATGATCTGAGTCTCGATCATTCGAGGTCTGTATTATCCGAGTCAGAAAATCGATCAAAGGGAAATTAGAAATTGAATACTATCTGGATCAAAAATTGATTTGAATGTTGTTTTTACTTGTTTTAAAGTCTATACAAATGTTTTTTCTTAGATTATATAAGTATGTTATTCATGACGCATGATAAGAGTTTTAAGCAAACTTTTAACACGAGACCTTTATATTTGATATAGACAATATATATGCCCCCACCTATAACTAATTAAGAGAATATTTTCTTCAAATTTTACCTAATAGTCATTAGTAATATCTGATGATGTCGATGACCGCATTACAACAGAAAAGGGGTGCAGTATCTTCTGAGGGTAAAGACTCCTGACTACTCGAGGGCAGAAGTCTGACTTCTAGCTTATATGAAGATGACATTCACACACTTGCTTGCACAACCCCGTTTTACATGGGGGGGGGGGGGCTCTTTCACACAACTCGAATAGAACAGAGGGAGAAACAACCATGCCCGAACCAGGACTCGAACCCGGGACGCCCGGATCACGGGGAAGACGCGTTACTCCCTAGGCAAGGACGCCGCCATTAGTAATATCTGTATTCCGATTATAACTAAGATTAATATAACTAATATAGTAACTAATATTAATGTATATTCTGTTAGTTATATTAATATTAAAATACAACTAGTAATAGTGTAACTTAGAGTATCTTACAATCAAATTATTATACAATTTAAATATCAAATTCAATTCTTAAAACTTTTAAATGACTTCAAAATGTTTGGAAGAAAGAAGGAATGATTAATTCCCTGTCGAGGATTTTTTGCAATTATGAACTAAATTGAAAATGGGCTTCTATTTGAACTTCCATATGCTGCACTTCCAGCTAATTATATACATCTCATTTCAGAAACTTAGCCATATTTTTCCAATGATAAAAACTGATATTTCTATGCAATTGTATTTCATTAACACCACTCCCACTTGAACTGCCCTGTAACACACACCAGCACTTGATCGAACGCTTCCGTAGATCCCTCACACCCATTCAGCCTCAACAGTACCGAGCGACCCCTTTCACACACACCCACAGTATCCGAACCATTAGTGCATATGTATTAGTGATAATTAAGGTCGGTCAGTTCACACACGGCGCCGTAGAAGTAAGTGATTCCAACATTTTCTCGTGCTGGAGTCCCCCTAGTCATTTGGACAATCCATTTGTCGGGTGTGCAGCAAGTTTTTTTTTCTTTCCTCCCGCCATCTCTCCCGCTCCCATTTCTATCGATTGTGAGGTAAATGGTGCTGCACGAACTTGTGGGTGTTACCTTGTGTAAATTTCCACATGGGTGCAGTAACGGTGTTACTACTGAGACGGGGTTTTCTACTCCATTCTGCAATGGTACGGTAAAATGGCGTAATTGTTTGTGGGTGTGAGGCTTTGGCTGCCTGCTGTTGACATTAACTGTTTATGTTCACGGAAGGGGGAAGTTTGGGCCATAAGCTGTGAGATGTAGTGACGGGAGGTGTACGATGCTTGATACCATTGAATAAAAAATAGAACCACATTTGTGGTTGGGCATTCAAATTGAGTCTGGCTGTGTTAATGGCGTAGTGATTTTTTTTTCTGTTGATTTGAGTGTAAAATTTTTCCCCAGGCAACATATTTTGGTGACAGTTCGGTGTTTCATTACATGCTTTTATTAATTTTGTAAGATTTTTTTTTTTCTAAAAAGATTCCAAACCTGGGTTATTAGTATTATTCAACCACTAGAAGAGAAACGAATTGATGAAATTTACAGCTGAAAACTTTCTCTTGGCGAAAAGAAGAATCTAGATTATTAGTGAGGAGAAAAAAAAAACTGCCGGGTTGTTTCTTCAGAACTTGCGTGCATACTTTCTAATAAATGTATTATCCTCCTCCTAAAATTGCAGACCTTAGGAAAGTCCTTGAATGCCACGAGTGTTCAGATTTTTATTTTCAAAATCCCAGAGATAAGTGCTATGTACTTCATGGAATAGCAAAGAAGTTGCAGCTTAATTTAATGATAGCGTGCCTTAACTTAACGATAATGCCAAAAAATAATTACAGAATATAGATATTTAACGTGAATCTAGCGTTTTCACCGAATATAGAGAACGCTTATTTGTATTTTTTTTCTCCTGGCGATTAATCACTGACAGATAAGTAAAATACAAACACCAGAAATGATACCAAGTTAGAGTATGTATTTTGAGTGCCATTCTTTCTACTGATGGAAATCATTATTTGACAATATGAATTACAATTGTAGTTACAATCTCACGTGCTAAATTTCATTTATAGATAGACTGTCTTTGTGCTTTCAGATTATTGCGCATGCGAAAATACAGATTGGCATACAAATCAATCATTTGACGTATTTGATTCAGAATTCGATTACAATCTATACTTCAGATGCGAAAACTATGAACAAAATTTCATTTATTTAGCTTATTACATTTTTGAATTATTGCGTTTTCCTACATGGCAAAAGTAAAAGCGGACAGATTTGGTTCAAAATTTGATATGGTTCTACATTTTAGATGCTAAACTTGTGTATTAAATTTTATCTATCTCTTTTTGTTTTGAAGTAATCATATTCATTTGTAAATGAACTGTCTGATGGTAAGTCAACCATCTAACTCTCCGACCCGCCCTAAGGCACACGGATTTAAACCATAAAACTGAATGACCGGACCGCCGCAACAGCAATTGGCGGGAACTGTGGTTGAGTCCTAAGGGCCGCCACCGGCCACGGTACAACCCTCCCCGAAGGAAGTACGTCCCGTCATCGATGGGAGGAGCCAGATCCCCCACCTATTAGTGTACCCTCCAGGGTGGCGAGATCCAACCACCATGCCGGAAGCATCTCATCCTCAATCCGAGGTGCCCCCCCCCCCCGAGGGTTACTGTCTGATGGTAAGACTTCTGAATGTCTAATGATTCAGTTCTTTCCCCAACTTCTGCATATTCCGTTTTTATTCCATTTGTAACCTCCATAATGTTTACAAACGCCATCAACAGTCACCTGCCACTCTCCGAGTTCTATTTTTGAAGAATACTGTGAAATACCATGGCATAGCTTATTATGGCAAAATCAGTCCATGATATCCGCTTATGGACCGATTTCGCCATTTTTTGTATGGGTAACCCGTCAGAAGACTGTACATTTATTGTGCTAGTATTATTTTACATAGTACTTCCATTTTGTATGATATGATGTACATCATCACAGTATGTACTACATCAAAGTTGTTCGATTTGATTAAATTGAGTGAAAAGCCGAAAGTAACCTTTTTTATTTTAAAAATAGTTGCAAAGTACTTTCATTGGGTTTTTTTTAATCTAGTTATTATGCATATGGAAAAGCAAAGAGGCTTACATTCATAGGTGGAATCGGAAACAATTTTTTTTTTTCCAAAGGAGGGGTTGTGATTTAAAAGGATTTTAAGAAAGATTCTAGTTTGAAAGTGAATGCTCTAATATGCTTACATACCCTCCAAAAGCTTCGAAATTTCCGTAGTTATTACGGAAATTTGGGGAAAATTACATAATTATGGATTTATAACAAAAGACTACAATAAATTACAAAAAATGCCGATAAGGCCTTTTAAACGAATATTCGTTCACAGCAATGAAGATTGTGAAGATATTTTAAGAATGGTTAGGAAAAAAAAGACTCCTTCTCTAGAATGAATGCAACATCACTGGAGTCGCACCTCATAATAAAAACGAATATAGGAATTAATTATAATGCTAAATTGAGCAGTGATAAAAAAAAAATTAAGTAATTGCTAATAAATGAAACAAAATTGTAAATGTTTAATAATTAGTGTTAATTTGTTTGATCAACAATATCACATTGTGTAATATTTTTTTACAAAAATGATTTAACATATATAATTAGTTAATAATAAATACCTGTTAAACACTTTTGAATGATATTTAGAAATATTTGTTTTAAAATTAAATAAATATTTGTTTTAAAATTAAATAAATATTTGTTTTAAAATTAAATAAATATTTGTTTTAAAATTAAATAAATATTTGTTTTAATATTAATTTGTCTAAGTATTTGTTTTAATATTAATTTGTCTAAGTATTTGTTTTAATATTAACTAACTTAAAAATTTTAATTAGTTTAATTTTAAAGAAATTTCTATTCTTCAATAATTTGTTGATACTGCGTTATATATATGTAACATATTGGTAGAAAGTTATACTCATGACTGGGTCACCAATATTGGCGGGTATGCATGCATAGTTTGAATCTGAATCAAAACAGAATACCTATAAGACATTGTAATGAACTAAAATGAACCATTAGTAAAAATCGATTCTGCACTCAGATCTATGTCTGCATCTTCCAAACTAAGTGAATCAGCAGCGCAGTTCGAAGAACTACTTTAAAAGTTCTTCCGTGTGCATCGTTCTCAATCCGAGTCCTCCGCCAATTTGTCTTCCACCGTGAGCGTGAATCCGACAGCCAGAACTTGCACCATTGCCAACCGGGCACAGATGCGTGCCGATGGAAACAGTCCCAGGGCTCCAGGGGCCTAGGCCCTTCTCCCCACAACGGAAGTCCCTGCAGACAGGCCCCAATTACTCAGTCCATTGTGTCTCGATCTTAATTCAATTCTTGGCGTCCGCCGAACTCCCGGGAAAGAAGCGAGTATCAGTCTGATTGAGTTTTCTTTTGGCCGAATTACTTTTGCCACGGATCTGGAGAGGGTAGAGATATGCCTCGCTGGAACTATCGGGAGAATAGTGGGGAATAAGCAGTTTGTTTGGGATGCCCTCTAACGGATGGGTGCTCAAGAGGTGGTTGCCTGCAAAAAATATTTCTATTTTCGTATTCTGAACAGCTAAAGATATCGTATACCTGATCAAACTGCTAGAATAATTTGTTTGAAATCCTTTAACCCTTAAATACATGTATTTTTATTTTAAATCAATAAAATTTGAAATCGATCTCGAAATGGATATAGTTAATGGGAAAAAAAATCCCATAAGAATTTTTTAATTAAAAAAAAAACATTACTGTGTTTCCATATCATCATGAACAACCACCCCTTGAACAATCACCCCCTACAAATCCACTACGTACAATAATATAATATTTCAAACATAAATAATACTTATCATTACATCGCATTGAAAATTCAGGAAACAATTATTTTTTTGCATTTAAACATAAAGAAACATTGCTAGATGACCACTGTGCAGTACCACTGTGTAGTGTGTGTGACCAATGTGTTCTCTTACATATTGGAACTTTACACCTTCATTTGTTTGAAAATATAGGCCAATCACAGAAGTCTCATTTGTACATCCATAGATGGCAAAGAATGAGATGACCCACGAAGTTTGATGAATTTATGTAGAACCGATTTTGCTTAATGATGTATTGTTACACCACAAAAAAGCTACATTTTTTTTTTTGAATAGCTAGCCCCTTGATAGCTATTTAAATTCTATTTTTTTTATTTTAATTATGAGCTTTTTACCAGTGTAACGCCACTTTTGGCACACACTTAATCATCATCAGAATACATCGGAATACATTTTTTCTTGCATAAATTTATTAGTGTATGCAGAAATATGAATATTATATGTTGCTCTTACCTTGTTTCTAACTGAAAACTATTTTTCCTGTTTCTTTTTATTGCTTTTTATATAAGTAATCGTAATTCGTAACACACACCGAAATGAAATTGTACTCTGATAGCGTGCTAACAATGGAAATTGTCACATATAAAGAAATAAACTGTTAATGATTTTAGTTGCATTCGGAAACGATAAAATAAATTTGGTAAAATTAAAACAAAAAAAAACATCATGTAAAAGTTCCTACTTAAAGAGAGGTTTTAAACATACAATGCAGATCTACATCGCTTTGCATTTAAATGTTAAGTGTCTCGTAAAATCAAATCGCAATTATTTCATGCAGTTTGACTAGTGGCACAGTAGTAGCTATTTCGTCAGAGGTACAGTCAGTGGTCAGCGTAGTTTGACTTCTTCTTTTGTACAGCCAACCACCTCTCCACCACTGAACGCAGCAGTATTGAAAGGATTTGAAGGTAGTTTCACTAGTGGTACAATCGTCAAAGAAAGGTGTTTGGTGCACATATAAATATCAGTTTAAAACAGCTTGCAGTTTTATAAGGAAAAAGTAAGTAAGTAAATAAATAAATGAAAATTACCCTTGTTGAATGCATGAACTCGGAAGCATAAATTTGATGATTATTATTACTTTATTATTATTACTTTTTTTATAGTTTTATCAGATAACCGTGAATCCTATAAGTATTTATATTTTGAAAAATGTAAATATTTTTGTATCACTTTTAGAAACTTAAAATTTATTTTCCGTTTGTAACCTGTGGTTTTACTCAATGCAAAATAGCCTACTCGTATATCTGGCTAATCTCTGTGGAAAAAAAGCACGTCTTGTAAAAGCCAGAACACTAATATTAATAACCTATTTGCATCTATTAGTCTAAAATTTTTTACATGTTTTTTTTAGTATTTTCATGTTTACATGTATGCTTAGAGGATAATCTTTTCCCCCTTGTTTGCGTTGGGGCCGCGGTGGCCTAGTGGTAAGATATCGGCTTCGGTACCGGAGAGTTTCAGGTTCGAGACACGATTCCACCGTAGAATGTCGTGTCAGTGGATCTGGTGCACGTTAAATCCGTCGGAGCCATCTTTCCCGATGGTGTGGTGCGGAAGTTTGGAGAGGTGGTGCCAGCTCAAGTGTCGTCCTCGTCATTTGACTGTGCTTCAAAATTACGGGATCCGTCGTAAAATAACACTAGTGTTGCTTTAAAACGGGATGTTAAAAAACTAAACTAAATACCCCTGTTTGTAAAATTAAAATGATAATAAATTACATTTCTATCATTTCATGATGTATAAGCTACCACTTTTCCATTTTATGAACTGGATTAAATGAAAACAAAAGAACCACATTCATAAATGGTTTCTTCTTTTAGCACTCACCCCCCCCCCCTCGCTCACTTCACTCATAATGACAACAGCAAAAGCTACTCCACAAAAATCGTCGCGATATAATTTACAAAACTCCACTAAAAGCCGCGACTGAACTTCCCCACCCCTCCATTTCTCCATCAATTTATTTTTAATCGCATTCCCCGTCTCATCCTTCTTTAATATCTTAACTTTGTTGTGAGTTAACAAGCTCAGAGGAGCGGCTGCACGCCAGAAAGCGCAAGACCACCTTACCCCCTTACCTGGTGCAAGCTCTAATGAGGTGTATTCCGCCGAGTCCAAACTTTCCCAACCCCTTCCACCCCTCGGTGAAGCCCTGTTTACAGCTATACACACACTTAGCTGTAATCCGATTTCAAATTAATCACTATTTTAAGATTGACTGGGCTTTCGGAATGCTCTCTCTCTCCTTCCTTTTCTGCCATCCCCCCATCCTTGCATATTCCATTAGGGACTGAGAAACTTTGGGGGGGGGGGGGGGTCTGAGCGAGCGAGAGAGAGAAAGATTTTCCAGGGCGAGCGTAATCGCATTAAAATTGCCTTTGCCTTTAAAGGAAAACCTTGACTTTATACTGTGTTGTATTATGGAAAAGGGATAGAGGAGCAATAACGCAAAGAAAGGAAGGGGTCTTTTCAGAACAAGGGAGGGTGGTTTCGGCCTCGTGATGGATGAGGACAAACCCCCGGATGAATATGACATCATAGTCTTATGAAAAGGGAGCAGTTTATAATGTGTCCTTCCCCCGCATCGAGGTAGATGGATGCGTGGCCGTCGAGAGGATAGTTGGAATTTGACTAGGAAGATTAAACCATAGAACGAATTTACCTCGTAATAATCGCTCTCAAGAATTCAGGAGAAGAGGGCTGTTGTACTTAATGGAAGTCGTTAATGCCCCGTAATGGATGGGGTGAAGTGTTTTCTGGAAGGAATTCTTTCTCGCCGGGCCCACCTTTTCATAACTCCGGGTCCGCCGTCTTTTCCATTACTTCATAGAACTGAGCTGAACTTTGCTGAACTATGGAGAGGATGTCTATCTATTTAAGAGAATAAGAAATAGGGATCACAAATGGAAGGGAACTTTCAGTGGCGTCCTGGTATTGTTCAAAGAGGATAGAATTTTTCATTTACTGTCGGTGCATTAGTTTCTCACCTTTAATGTCAGGATATTGGGTGGTTTGATTAAACTTCAATTACCGTCCATAGCTTTATATTCATTATTTACCAGAACTTAGATGAACTAAAGGAAAACAGTCTTAATATTTAATCTAATAATAGAAAATTCTTACTAATGGTAAAGCATACTCCTAAATGAATTATATACTTTATACTTTAAATATGCATTAACTGAGAATTACTTGTTTATGGTCCCTAATGACATGACGTTTCCTTTAATTGGTTAATAATGAAATACAATGGCTTTAGATCAGATCGTCTTGTGTATCTAAACTTATCTTTATTGTACTTTATATTCATTATATAGCAGAAATTTAATAAACATTGATGAACTAAAAGGAAATTATCTATATATTTAAGACAATAATAGAAATAATGAAATGAAATGGCCTTAAATCAGAGATTATTATTTTGTATATCTAAAACTTATCTTTATTGCAGTTTGAGGCGATTTTTATCTCGGATAAAATCTAAAAAGTCAGCTACCGTACTCGATTAGTTAGTTATTAATTTTAATCGTACAAGAGCCGAATTTGGCTACGCAAATAGATTTTGCAAGATTTCTGTTAAAATTGTATGATGCTTCTAAGCAGATTATTTGAGAAATTTCTGAAATAACTGCACTTATTTATTGCTTCATAAGGCAGGATATTTCGTTATTTGGCTTAGCTTCGATTGATTTTCATAGATTTGAGTTATTCTTTTGTTGAACTTTATTAAACAACGGAAATAATAACAGTGACGGTTCCATGTTATTCAAATAGAATAAATTTTATTACATATAGAAAATTTTAAACTTGCATAATGTTGCTTTCTTTTTTAACAGTATATATCGATTATTTAACTAACTTCATTTTATATAAAGAGCAATAAGATCTACCAATTAATCTATTGCCGATTTGTGTGAATTTGTTTTAAATTGAAGTGCCCCATTTTCCCACTTTCTTTCTATAGCGTCGTTTATTTAATTTGAAACGTGTATTTCTACGTGTAGTTAATGATGGGCAGTAATAAAATATTTTAAATCTTTGAATTATAACGAAAAATATGTATGTGATTTTTAATGGTCCATATAATGAGTTATTTATTAATTGGTTCTGATATGGGCCTCGGTGGCCTGGTTGCTAGGTCTCGGCTTCGGAACCATAGGGTTTCAGGCTCTAAACCCGATTCCACCGAAGAACCGTCGTGTAAGCGGGTTTTATGCACGCTAAATCTTCCCGTTAGTATGGCGTGGAAGTTTGGAGACGGGTTGCCATCTCAGGCACCCGTCCTCGTCATCTGACTGTGGTTCAGAATTACGCGGTCCGTCCCAAAATAGCCCTAGTGTGGCTTTCAAACGGGACGCTAATATAACGAAACGAAACAATACTGATATGGAAATAAATTAAATGAAATTATTTAACTGTGATTTTTTTAAGATTTCGTCATTCGAGCCTTTTTTTTTACGCCAATAGAATATTTGGACCGTGTTTTCACACCTAATATTTTTCTTAACAGAAATTTATAAACTAACATAACGACGACAAAAAAATTTAAATAGAATGAAGTTTCATGAAGTTATTTATTAAATATATTTGAAAAGCTTTAAATTAATAAAACTCTTGTCACTAATTCTTGTACTATACCAATAAGAAATTTTCAAAAGTATTTAGCATCAAAACTTTTGTATCCCGTAATTGAAGATCTTGTTTACAAATAAATTCTCATATATTTGCTTAAATTGTTTCTTTTAGCAAAATTTATTTGAAATGCTACATTGTTTGAGGTCTTGATTATTTCAATTTGCAGATATCTTTTTTAACACAAGTTCACTCATGTTTTGAAGCTCTCATTTAATCAAATTTTCTCAAGTTTCATTTTAATATTCAATTGCTAAAACAACCGACGACACAAAATAGCTCCTGCGGCAAATTGCAAATCAATAATGTATTAATTTTAGCGAATTTTGTTGAAGTAATGAAATTGAAAAATATTATTTTTGCACAAACTGGAAATGATGGAAAAATGGGCTTTTAAAAATTATTTTCAAAGAATGATGCAAACTTAGATTTAAAATAATAATCAATAATAAGAGAAAACCACTGAAAATAGCTATATTTTGTAGATAGTTTTTCAAAATATTCCAATAATTATAATCCATATGAAATGCATACTTTTCTTGAAAGCTCTCATTAAATCCTGAAAAATTTCTAAAATGTGGTTTATTTTTCTTAATTAAAAGTATGGAAAAGTTTTAGATAAAAAAAAAAAAAGTAGAATCGTTCATGTGTTCAAAATCTGCCAAGGAAAAAAAATGCGAACCCAATTGCATCACTACTAAATTATCTCACCAAATGTATCATTCTCTAAGAAACAGAGAAATGAATTTTCTTTCAGTACGACATTCTGTTCGATAAATCCTTTTCGAAAATGGTGACGAATTCATTACTTTCTCGCCAAAACCATTCGTTTTCCCCAACTGCTTTTCCACTTTCAGGAATCAAACGATTCCGGGGCATTTACCAAATTAGAATCGCTTGCCGACGACTCTGTCCTAGACATACAAAGTACTCCCCCACCCACCCGCAAAATCGGCAACGACTCAAAAGGCATTAGGGAGGAAAGATTTTCCCCAACTACCTGTACATCGGTCTTTTCCGATATGTCGTCTTCGTAGCTTGGCGATGGTAATAAAGACATTATATTCCTAAAAGCCCAGTCGACTACCAGGCATGGCGTGATGGCGACCACGTTTGAAGCAAGCAACTTAATTATCCTTCCAAGCTAAATTACCAGAAGGGGGAAGGCAGAGGTGTGGGTGAGGGTTCGACCAGGGGGAGGGGGAGTGAGTGGCAGATTCTAATTAATCACACTCATGCCATCTCGATGTAGATCCTGCTGGAAGTGGAAGGGTGTGATATTCAGAGGGATTTTTGGTGGAGAAGGTAGTTGGCGAAAAATGGAATCCTTGATGGTTTTGTTGGCGTTGAGTGATGGTAGTTGGTGAGCCAGTGTGACTGGGGGATGATATTAATCATTCGAATAGGACAGATAAATCCTTTCTTAATGGATTACGATTTCTGGAAGTGATATCTGTGAATTAGTTAAATGATAATTAATCTATTTGCGTGGAACCAGATTTGGTGGGCAACGAATTATTCTTGTCCTCCAATTCCAGTTCAACTATTTCGAGTGATATATATGATAATTTATCACAGACTCTAATTTTGGATGAAAGCTTTTAAGATTCAGTATTATTCAGAGGGTATTTCAGAACTCGAATATACTGTCTTTAAGCAGCTAAAACTGTTGTGCAATTTAAAAGAATCTCTTCTTGGATTTTGTAATCAATCTGTTGATGTAGACACTGAACAACTAATGGAATGAAAATAAAACAATAAGACGTAATTGTATTTCTTATGAACATTGTCTTTGAACATATGCAGGGGTGTTTGTGGGACCCCAAAAAATCCCCTGAAACTTTTACGGACTTACTACCGACATTTTGGAGTTTCGAGAAGGGGGGGGGGGGGAGAAATGAAAAATTACGATTATGAAGTATTGAATGACCTAATTATAAAAGTTCAATGAATTACTTTTTTTGCAAAATTAATAACCATTAATTTTGCAAAATTAAGACCTTTGAACCCAGGTCACGTGATCCCACATCTGGTCGAACGAAGTCTCTCCCTTTTTTTTCTGCCGCGCCTACTTGCCGAAAAGAATCCAGAAGAGAATGTCCGAGAACCGGGGGAATGAGTCATAACTCGCAATAAGGAAAGAACAAAAAAGAAGTTTTTTTCCCCTTTTCACGCATTATCACTGCCTTTGGAGAAAGAAAGGAAAAGTTTTCACCACACACACTGACCTTGCGTTTTCTGCTTTCAAAGCAAACAAAATTACCCAGATCAAAATAAATAATTCATTATTATTCCTACTTCCTTTTGAACGACGATCCCCGGAATTTCCGGGTATCGAAGTTCAAAATCCCCGGAATTCCGGGGTTTCCCCGGAGCACAAACACCCCTGCACATGTTTCACAAAAGTTATGAACCTATTTTGTTATTTATTAAACTTCTTAATTAGCATCTGAGAAAAATTAAAGTTTTGCCATATAAAATTCTTTGAAGTTTTGAAATATCTATCTTCTTCCATATCATCGTACATCTGTAACAATTTCAACAAAAAAAATATTTTAATTGGTAATAATATATATTATATAATATAATTTTTCAATTCAGAATTGCTGTTTTCACATCTTTCAAAACAAAGTTATATTTTTCTAGAAATTGGAAGTTATTAATAAAATAATAATAATCTATGTACTTACTAACCCTCTACGAGGAATATTTTTTCCAATAAGAGAAAAATTGCACCGTTATATAGCGAATTTCTCTAAATTTACCGATTGAAAATACTGTAAGTTGACATCAACCAGCCATTAATTTCATATAGATTTTTCAACAAGGCTAGATATTGTTCATATAAACATTTAGTTTAAATGAATCAGTTCATATATACACATGTGCCCGTCTTCTGCATTTACGAGCAACTTATTATTTGCTTTTTCTATGGCATTAAAGGTATATGAGCAGTAGAAATAGCTGCCTTTTGTGATAAACAAGTACTTAAATACTTTTCTAAATAGAAAATAAACATTAATCAAGAAATAAACTTCTTCCTCTTTAAAATATTATGGTACTTTATCTATGCATGGTAGTTTGTTTAGAGTTATGATAATGTCTGTTTTAATAAGGACAGTACTTTTAGGAAAGTGTAAATCTTTCTATTAATAGACTTCAAAAAGTACGTTATCGAAACAAAAATAAGCTAACTGTACTCGCATGTGCGAATATCTCCCAATATTGCTTATACACGTGTCATTTAGCAAGATATTTGTAATTTAACAAGACATTCGGCTCTGCAGTTTGGATTGAGTTGTACATTAACAACTTAATCAATAAACTAATTATTTTTCCGAAAACCTAGACAAGAAGCTTAAAACACAGTCATTCAGTGTTTCTTGATCATCCAAATTTTAATGCGTCTCATTTCATTAGTACGATCGATCATTATTTACTTAAAACTTGACTAGCAGCAATTTGTACGAATGAATGTTCTTGTTTCGATGCAAAATTTGTAATTATAGCTAAACAAATTCATTATACTGCACTTGGAGCCATATTTCCACATTCTTTGACTCTCTGAACAGCAGAGTTCTCCGATTGTTTAAAATTTTAATTGCTGGCACGCTCTTGTCTCTGAACGCATTCGAAGCTGGTGTACTCCAGTTAATTTCTTCTTGATGACGTCTTCATGACTTCGCTGAAAGGCTTCAATTAAAGTTTCTCCTGAAGAAATGCTTCCAAGAGTTTTCCTCTTCCCATAACAAAATAAAGTGGAAAGACTTCCAAAGAATTCAATTAATTTCTCTTCGGGACGATTCAATACTAATCCTCCATGATCACATCTTGTAATTAATCCGAAGGGGGAATCTTCACAAAATGCTTCAGTTTTGACGATTCATTTATTTGGTAACATAATTTGTCAAGTAAGATAAACTCTGGGAAAATGTATGTTCGAGTTTTCAGTCGGTGTCTTGTTTCTTCTTGTTCGAAAGATTTTATCGCGGTACATTTGGTTTAGAATTGCTTTATTCGACGTTTACTGTCCTCTATAAAGTTTTTTGTTCTAGATAAATTTTATCTTGTGTTTGTTTTGAAATGGATAATTAGTTGAGCTAATTATCCATTACAAAAATCTGATATTTGTCAATTAAAACAGACTTCGGGAAAATGCAGTATTTTAAGAGTTTTCAGTCCAGTGTCTTCTTTCTCCTTGTTAGAGAGATTTTATCGTGGCATATTTGTTTTAGATTTATTTGGCGTTTTCTGTACATAAAGTTTCTTGGTATAGATTAATTTTATTTTGTACTTGAAGTTAAGTAATGGATAATTAGTTGATTCTTACTAATTATCCGTTACAAAAATCTGATCTTGTGTTTGATGTTTTGTAAGAAAATTAGTTGATTCTTTACTAATTATCCATTACAAAAATCTGTTCTTGGGCTTGATGCTTTGTAAGAGAATTAGTTGATTCTTTACTAATTACCCGTTACAAAAATCTGGTCTTAGGTTTGATGTTTTGTAAGGGAATTAGTTGATTCTTTACTAATTATCTATTACAAAAATCTGTTTTTGGGTTTGATGGTTTATAATAGATAATTAGTTGATTCGTTACTAATTATCCATTACAAAAATCTGGTCTTGGGTTTGATGTTTTGTAAGAGAATTAGTTGATTCTTTACTAATTATCCATAACAAAAATCTGATCTTGTGTTTGATGTTTTGTAATGGATAATTAGTTAATTCTTTACTAATTATCCATTGCAAAAATCTGATATCTGATGATGTGATAAATTTAATTGGCAAAATCAGAATAATTTAAGGAAATGATAAATATGACTACATTGCCAGCATAAGTAACTCAAAATAATACACGCATTTCAAAATAACTCAAATTTCGTGGATAATATAATTGGATGATATTTTAAAATGGCAAAGGCAGGTCAGGGAGAAGTTTGGTGTAAATTTTCTTATTTACGATTGCTACTTCAAGATATAAAAAATCTTTTTAGGTTAATCTTATATCTTTAAATGAGCAATTCTTGTATACATAATATTTCTTGAATCTCTGAAACGGCTCTAACGATTTGGATCACATTTTATATTTAGGTTAGGTTTTACTTTTTAAGTTTATCTATATAGGTATCTTTCTTGAAAAAAAATGCGATTTTACAGACAGAGAGACAGACAGACAGACAGACAGAGAGAGAGAGAGAGAGAGAGAGTAAATAAATAAATTAATTAATTAAATAAATAAATATTTATTTAGGAACATGATAGCCCAAAATCAGTTTAAACTAGATGTTTGAAATACAGTTTTAAAACTTAATTATTTATTAATTCCGTTAAGATGTCTTTCTGTCTAGTTGTTGGAATAAAAGTTAATGCAATAATTATAAAATGAAGAGAACTAGATAGATAAATTTCGATGCACAGATTTAACATCGAACATTAATTATGAGAGAATTTTTTCTATCTGCTCTCATGCTGACAATTTCACATAGCTCCATCTAGGGCCCGATTTCACTATAGTGAAACTGAGTGTAAGTTCAAAAGTATAATTAATGATAGATAAACTGTAAAATGAATACTGTAATATAGCAGATTGTTTCGAATAACATGTTAAACTAACTGCATTCATGATTTTTTTTATTTAAATACTAGTTTATATACAGGTAAGATTGAAAAAATATTCACATATAATCAGTATGTGATTCGCATCTGCTGAGCTAAGCTTCGTCTTCCTGATACTTATTATATTAAATGATATATTATAATAATAAATACGTTTATGAAGAATTAAAAACATTTTTCAGTTCTTCACTGTCTTAATGTAAGAAGAATGCTCTATTTTGTCTTACACTTAAACATAATTTTGGAGCTCTTTCATCATCTGTCTTACAATCAACAATAAATTACTTTTACATTCAGTGGCATAATGATAGGGTGATTAAGACAACAGTAGTTGTCTCCGGTGCCACCCTAAGTGGGAGGGGTCACTATATCAGCAAATTATTATTCGGCTCGTGTCACTTTTTTAGCAAATTATGAAGGGTTCAATTTCTTTACGTCTTTTTATATTTAATTGTTTTTTAGTTATCTCTTATGTTCTATTTGTGGAATTCTAATTGAGTTTGTTGAAATATTGATCCGCTATATATTTTAAGTAAGAATTAAAAATCGAATAAAATCTCACAGAAAAGTCCATAGTGTTATCTGAAGGTAAAAACTGCTTCCTGTCTTTTTTGAATGCATGGGAAAAACTCTTTAAATTCTAAATGTGATTAAAGTACACGAACATAATTTTAAAAATTTTTAATTTATAATTTAATTAATATAATTTATTAAACTTTGTGAAGGAATTTCGTCATTTACGAAATTTCTATTCCAGGAAAATGTTCTGACCAATGTTATATAGTATCACAATTGGTATCATTCTTCCTTACTTTAATCCCATCAAGAGATATGAGGCATAGTTTACCTTGAACCAACATGAAGACATACGAATGAGGCATAGTTTACCTTGAACCAACATGAAGATATACGTATGAGGCATAGTTTACCTTGAACCAACATGAAGACATACGTATGAGGCATAGTTTACCTTGAACCAACATGAAGACATACGTATGAGGCATAGTTTACCTTGAACCAACATGAAGACGTACCTATGAGGCTTACTTTACATTGAACAAACATGAAGATATAGATATGAGGCATAGTTTTAACTGGTAATCACGATAGCTTAAAGAATTCTAAAAATTAAACCAAAGACTGTACAATACGTAAACTAACACCATAGAAAAGATAAATTTTGGCAATTTTAAAATGGTGCAAAACACATTTGGTGCAATAATTTTGCCGGATGTTATTGGTGAAAAAATAGCAGAAAATACTGAAAAATTTAATTTTTTAAAAAATTGAAATTTGAAGGTAAAAGCTCCTGAGTGCACATTCCTATCTTCTTAAGTATATCTATGGCAAAACTTCTAGCTCTATTTTCATGTACCGGTTTTGTAGATCGTTGATAGGCAAACTTTCGTCTTCATTAATATTATTGTATAGCGGTTACTTAACTATACTACGTTCTCTTTTGATACAACAATGGCGTTACCTTATTAATACCAAGGTATATTTCCCATTATCCATCTTGGGGATCATTATTAGATTATATTCTAAATGAGTGTAGGGAATTTTCGTGTTCGTGTTTGTCTTGTGAAATGTGGAACTCGGAAAATAATCGAATAACTGTTCCCGAAACTAGTGCATTATTTTCATCTACCTCATAAAGAAGTTATAAAGAACCTCGTCCCTCTACGTTATTTGATTTTTCAAACAGATCTTAATATTCATTGCCATTGTATAAATAAAAATATAATGAAGAGAAATGAGTGTATATCACACACTACAAGTTGTTTGGAATTCATTGAAGGACATTGGCTAAGAAATGATACTCAATTCATAGCTAATATAACTGTAACCTTTTGTTGAAAAAAATTGTTTCACGTAAGTACTCGTTTTACGTTTATTTGAGTTTATCTTCTGGATATCCTTTCCCTCAGTTTCCCCTTCCATAGAAAAATAAGGCGGAGACTTTTCCAAGGAATTCAATCAATTTCTCTTAGCAAATATCTAGTACTAATCCTAGATGATCACATCTTATAATTAATCCGAGGAAGAATCTCCTCAGTTTTGACGACTCATTTGTTTGTATGAGTTGACAAATTATGTTAACCAAACTCGGGGGAAAGTTCAGTATATCAAGAAGTTTTCAAAGTGCCTTGTTTCTTCCTGTGCCAGAGATCTTATCTTGGCACAGTTGGTTCAGGGCAGATTTAGTCGTCAAGTTGTTTTCCTTCAGTAGTCAGCTCAGACGCTGGGGCTGCCGGAGAATTTGCATTCGTGTCTGTCTTGAGCCCGGTATTTTGTTGCCACTAATGAGTTGGTTGTTTACCTGGTCATGTGATTAATTTGCGTGACAAAACTAGAAACTTTAATCTAAGAAATGAGAAATAAGTTTGCGTTGGAAGAGGTGGATGCTGGAAATGGTTTCGAGAGTTCTGCGTGGTACTTAATTTACAATCATATATCAGTGACTAGTGAGTTTTATTTTAAAATGAAAATGCCGAATACGAATAGAAGCTGCCGAATATTTCAAAATTGAATCGACTCAATAAAGTTCGCTCTTAGCTTATGCTTCGATTTCAAATGCTATTCCTTAATCATTTGTTGTCGTCATGACTTCTGTATATTTCAAGACCTATTTTTTTACTTCATATATTCATATTTTCATAGTTATTAATAATTTTTAACACTTCAGTTAAGTTTATGAAGTATTTGTTAACTTGTATACATGACACTTGTTTGTTCTTTTACACAAAACAAAACAAAATCAGTAAGAAAATATATAAATGCCATGTTATAAAAATAAGAAACTTTTAATTCAAACATGAAGCATAGTTAGGAAAATCTATTCCTTATATTTCGTTGATTAGAAACCATATATTTGAAATTAGATTTCATATCGTTTTTGATACTCAAAATCAATATCAAAGAAACATCTGTTTGAATGATGTGGTTCGGAATTTTCTTAATTCGTTTGAACTTGCTTGTTAATTTAATTGATTAGTTTTGAGTAAATTACAATAACAAAAATTGTAAATTTACTTTTTTTTTACACAGTTTTGACAAATATTTCATTAATGAAAAGTTTTTTTTCTTCTGAAAAAAATGCCTTATTTTTACCATAATTAAAAAAGCAATATTTTTAATTATTTCATTTATAAATTATTTTTTTATTTTTATTATTTTTTATCTATTTATTTATTTTAATACTAAATTTAACTGTTGTAATGGCCAAAGATCTTTTTATCTTAAGAGCTGTTTTAATATTATCAAAATTTAAAATATTTGTATCGTTAATTTACAAATTCTTTATCTCATCTCATTTCATGTTTGTTTACATTTTGTCCATTTATTTTACCATTTTTCTTCGTTTGTAAACATAAATGCTATGTTGTTAAATTATATATATATTGTATAAAAAATATATCGGCTCTATTTTCAGTTCTTTCAGACACCGTTAAACAACTGTTTTAAATCCATAAAAAAATTCTGAGAGATGCGAAACAGAAATTTCAAAAAAAAAAAAAAAAAAAAAAGAAATCAGATTAGGTCACTGATTAAAGTATTTCAAATTCAACTGCGTTTAATTTTTTAAAAAAAATTCAGAAAAATCGAAGAAAAAAATGCGCAGAAAAGATCTTAATATGAATAAAAAAAGGTAAACTTTCGAATTTTTAGATAAAATTAGGACATTTTTGCAAAAAAAAAAAAAAAAACTGTGCAGATTGCACAGCAGAAAAATGCAGAAAAACAGCTAAATTTCAATTAATCTCCAATTAATTGACTATATAATTAACTTTTGCACTTTCAAAAGTTGATGGTATTCTTTCTTTTTCTTTTATGCTGAAAAGTTTGATTGGAATCTGACCAATTGTTTAGGAGCTATAGAACATACATACATATTTGTAGGAGTGACTACATTGAATTTATTTATGTTAAGAATATTCAAACATTAATTGAAATATTTAGCTCATCAAAATGTATTCGTAAACAACTGTCTACTTTATTTATTTCCTTCATTCTTATTTTTCTGTAGCTATTGCTTTCCAAACCCTATCGGTCTAGTCATGTATCAAAATCTAATCTAAGTCCATACCTTTTTCTCGAAATCACTCTGAAAGTTTATCCCACGCAAAATGCTGCCATCCAAACTTTCAGGAAAACGCATCTCCATTGAGTGTCTAGAACTCGCACGACTCCCACCCATTCAGAGGAGAGCTTTTCTCAAGTATCCAGTAGTGATTTAGGACTCGATCGGGATTCAGACGGTATTCATCAACTTCGGACGGAGCATTCTACTCCAGAGAAGTGAAATAAGGGAAGTTGAGGGGGAAGGGGTAGCAGAAAGGGAATCATTAATTACCCGAAATTACCGGGGCATGTCACATTATTCCTTGAAATAAACGCGTACCATGACAGCGAGAGTGTATCGGGGTGGAAAAGTGAAATCTGTCATAATCAGAGTGTTATTTTTTATCATCTGCTGTCTCTTCCCTTCCTTGCTTGTTTAAGTTTGTGTTGTCTTCTGTTTTGTTCCTTACTCAAGGTAAAGAAATTCGATTCGATGGTAAGGAGCTTTCGCAATGGTTTGACGTGTTTTTAAATTGGAAAAATGTCATCGCTTTTTCATCCGTAAGGTATGGATGGCGAATGGGTTATTGTCTTAAGACATCATATTTTTCTTCTGGAATCAGACAATAAGTAAAACAAATAAAATTATCGGTGAATTTCTGAGCTGTCTTTTATTTCTTTTCATCATCTGCTGTTGATTAAAACCAGAAAAAAAAATTATGAAATGAAGGTATTTAAAATAGCTGAATGACCGAATCTCTACTTTTAATTGTCTTAAACAACAAATATTTTTCTGATTGTTCTTCATTTTTTAATGCTTTATATTCAGAATGAAAATTTCCATTTAAGTATTTGGCGCCAGGCAATGTATGAATTTTTTTTAAACTTTATTTCAGAATTTTATTTTTTAAAAGATCAGTAATTAATGGCATTTGGAGAATTTGTTTCGAACTTATATAAATTTAATTTTGTCACTAATTCTAAACTCAATAGTTTTCTTTTAAATCTTGGTTGATATATTTTATATAAAAGTTTAATATTACATTGTCAAGTAGAAATAAATAGGTAATCTGTTCACTATAAACATTTTTTATTTTAGTAAACTCAACTAATAAAAGTAATGCATGCGAAAGAGAAAAACCAAAGAATAATAAGCAAATCTGAACATTTTTACAGTATAAGGATTTCATGTTCTTTCCGAGATCATATGATCCTTATATAAAAATTTCACATCAAATAACTCCAAATTTTACATGAAAAACTTACATTTTAGTCATCATGTCATTAACTGATTAAACGTCTGAATGGATAAGTAATTTTTAAAAAAAAAAATTCACCAATCACTCGAAATTCACAGTCCAAGCAGAATCGAAATGACGGCATTACTATGAATTTATTTTGCTTTGCTTTTCTGTTGTATAATGTAGATGATTTCCTTATAGAGTAATTGCGTTTAATTGCTGATCTTTACTTAAATCGGATAGTTTTAACTGTTCTTGTTCTTAAAATTTGTGAACAATTTAGATGGTTGTCAAACATTTATGAATCAGTGCTGTTATTATCTACCTGTTGTATACCCATTGTTTCGTAAAAACAATGCATTGAGTTGTATGAAATCACGACGATAATAATTTTGTCTTGTATTGGGATTAAATGCGTATTCGCCAGATATTCCTTAAAATCCATATTTAAATAATTCAACTGATACGCATATTTAGGTCTTTTTTCATCGTATATAATAAATATAGGCTTGCTATAACCTTAATTTAACTGAATTATAGTTCTTCCCAAAGCAATTGTCAAAAATGTCATGGGAAATAGTTATCTCAACTAAATTAGGAATTCTTAGAAATCCTGGCAAGTAATTAAGCACCAGAACCTGAAATGTGAAATTAAAATTTCCATCTTGACTTGATAGTTAGATATTAAGACTGTACTATTGTTAAAATAAAAAGGAACAAAACAGAATTCTTCACAAAGGCTTGTTAAATTGCACGATAGGAATCAGAAATTCCCAGAAAAATTGTCTTATGAAATGAAGTCTTCTTTCATTGAAGTGGAGGTACTATAAATTCGCTTAAATTGAATAATAGTTCTGAAAACTAGTATTATCCAGAGAAATGTTTGCAGCTCAACTAAAAGGCAAGAAAATATATTTACTGGTAAACGCTTTCCGTGATGTATAGTTCAGAAATTTCAAGAAAAATTGCCCAACTCTCAGTCCTCAAAACTGTGAGCGACGTTTCTAAGCGAGGCGCCCTAAATGAGTTGTTTGCATATTTCTTTGTCTGGAGGGGATCCTCTGATCTGACATTCTATTTTGCCATCAATATTTGCCTTGCAGCGAGACAGCCCTAACTCGCATGAACGTCAAACTTTTCAAAACGTTTCAAGACCAAACAATCGGCGATTATGCAAACAGACAACAATGCCGTCAACAGCCAGGCTCTCGACCAGACTTTTCTCTAAATCCCCCATCCCTAGCTATTTGATTTGTTCGGTCTTTAAGCACTCCTCCGAAACGTTTGGTGCAGTGCTGTGCTGGAACACAAGCACAATGCGAAGCGAAGATCCGTCACCGGAGCGGCCTGCTGCTTTTAAAAGACTGGAAGACCCCGTTCGTTCTCTGTGGAAAAATTCATTCTTATGCAAATTGATTCAGCGAAAAATACACGGGAGGGCGCTTTTAAACATTCATATTCCAGTAGGAAAATGCTGCCTTCTCGAGCTGTTGCGAATGTGTGCAGATATAGAATTGTCGCGACACGGAAAAATCGATGCCAGATGATATGAAGAAGCATTTTTCACAGCACCATCTCTCGATGAAATCTGGTTCCCAACCTGAACTGAAAAATTCTGTTTATCTCTATCAAACTTGGGGGAGGAACATGTTCGGTGGATTCCATTCGAAGTATCTGGAGCATAAATATGTCAGATTTTCTAAGAAATTCCGGACCAACAGCTTCATTTGCCCTGATTTACGTCTCCCAGATATGCGTGATTCAATTGATTTGCGATATGCAATCCTCCTACCGCCGGTTAATTTACATAATCCGTACGGAAACCACACTCGCTTTAATTGAGAGTTTCGACGTGGAAGGAGGGCTATCCATTTTTCCGCGCGATTTATTTTAAAGCGCGTTAAGGACTGCACCGTTGCTCATGCCTTTTTCTCAGCTGTTGAAATGCATATTTTATGGGGTGCCGAGGCAGAGGGATTTCTTTTTTACTCGAAACTTGTTTTATGTATTCACAGAGGTGCCTTTTCTCGGTTTAGTACATTTCCTATCCCTAGCTTAGGATAATATACACCCGTAAAGAAATAGGATGTATTTTATAGTACATTGCTTTCTCGTTGTTATTCTGCATTTCAACATATACTTCTCTTAGTTAATTCAAAATAATTTTTACTTTCTCGTATGCGTAATATAAATATGGTAATCATCAAAAAAAAAAAAAAAAAAAAAAAAAATTCTAACTCTAGGTTTTCATGAATTTTTAGATTTCAGACCTCCTTGAGTTCGCTCCCGCTGGTGTGGTGTGTAGAGGGGGGTGCCAGCTCAGGTGTCGTCCTCGTCATCTGACCGCGGTTCAAAATTACGACGCCCTTCCCAAAATAGCCCTAGTGTTGCTTTACAACGGGACGTTAATATAACTAAAACTAACCCTCCTTGAGTTCGAAAAACACATTCTTGGAAAATGTCCATCTGTCTGTCGGTGACAAAGGTAAGTCTAAAACGCATTGATCCAGATAGATGAAATTTGGTGTTGTTTCTTATGGCACTTGCCATGGACAAGCCCGCTGTTACGAAGACAGGGATTTTAAGCCGGAGGGGAGCGTCTCTTGTTTTTTATAGCAACGTCATCTAGGGCCAAGGGAACAACTTAGTTACACCACGACAGATTTACGCGCGTCAGCCACCAAGCGGCGGGGTTCGAACTCGCAACCTAAGGGCCGCGAATCCAACGCTCTACCAACCAGGCTATCCTGGCCCTTGAAATTTGGTTTTGATATGTAGTTTTTGCATTAAATTCGTACACTTCTATAAAATTTTGAACAAATTCCGCTCATATAAATTCTGTGTCCAGTTTTTCGAATATAATTCAACAAGATAATTATAAAACGAAAATAGCGAGTTAGATAACATTCGATTTAGAGAATCAACATCTATAGTCTAGACACCTTGCAAATTTTGAGCCAATTCCAACTAGGTATTGACAGTTTGTCGGTCTGTATTTCAGAAACATATAAACATGATGATTGAAGATCCAATGATTTAAATATATCAAATTTGGTATGGAATTTTGTAACTACAATATAATTGTGTATCAAATTTTTGTTTAAATCGGTAGAGGAAAGCGTATAGAAAACACAAATTCGATTTTCGGATACTTTTAATCACATACCAGTGATCAATCACCAAATAACTCGCCAAGGATTACATGATCGATTCATTAAAAATGCTATATTCCCGCCAAATGTTAATATTTCGGGACTATTATATGGCAATACCATGCATGGCGTTCTCTGGGATAACACCTATAGAGAGTATGCGAGAAAGTTTTTAGGAAACCACTTCCACTGGTAAAATAATGATTTTTAACTCTTCAGTTGGAGAGTCTTTATCTTTAGTTGTTGCGTATATTGAATTGGTTGCCGTTTTCCCTCGCATCTCTGCTTTGTATTATTGGTTGACTGAACCTCCTAGTGGTTTTGAAACTGAATATTTGCTAATTGTAACGATGATAGTCATGCTCGTGAAATCCGTGGAAAGTCAAATTCGTTGCCAGTGGTATGTTTAATTTAGTTTAGTTCTATTAATGTCCCGTTTTAAAGCATAGCTAAGGCTATTTTGGGACGAACCTCATAATTTTGATCAGCGGTCAGATGACGAGGACGACAACTGAAATGGCACTCTCGCTTCTTCAAAATTCCGCACCACACCTGCGTATGCTTTTGTATGATTTAGAAGTAAGGAAAGAATTTTTGCTGAGGTCTCATTCTCGGAACTATACATTTGTATATGCCCTAGAAAACTTTTGCGATACTTCGAAAACGGATATAATCAAACAAAAAACATTTAAGATGGTATAAAACTGTAATTAACTGTAGTGAAATAAGTTACGAAATTTTAGTTAACTTATAAGGCTACAGATAATTTACCTAAGAAAAACTTTGGTATTTGTCTCGTCTCTTTTTAATTCCTCCTTTTATTTTCTTTATTTTTTTTTTCAAAAATCTATAAATAATGCCATCTAATTAGTCTTAAATGTATTTTATATAGCTCATTTATTGAACGTTGTTTCAACAAAACAGTTTTTACTGAATGACCTTGGTACATATTGTAGGAGCAATGTAAAGGATTAATCTATCTTGCCTTAATCCCTCCTTTTCCTTATTTATATCTAATTTAGTTCCGTTCTTTTGTTTCCTTGCATAAGACTTTGTTTTATTTCGATGTTAATATAATACTTCACGTATTTCTCTAATTTTACTAAGATATTTTTGTTATATGTTTATGTTAGTTTATAATGTTAATCAATTTAGTGTTTTTAGCTAAGTTTTTATTATTTTTAATTGCAGACGCACAGAAATAAGATAAGCTGTAATTGAATAAATTCTCGCTACGTATATAGGAACGCTAATTTTTATTTACATGCAAAGTGCCCAAGAACTAATTTTTAAACCGTTAGATGTAGGCATAAACTAACAAATGGGAAAATAATTTATTTCTCATAAATAATTATTTTATGTTGATTGAGTCAATAAATGTATTTCTGAAAAAAAAAAGTACGACATCTAAATTTTTATATATTTTTCTGACCCCCATATGACGTATTTAAAATCGAATTATGAAACTTTGAATTTCATTATTTAAAATCTGTCAGCAGAGATCTCAAGCTATAGCTACGAATTCATTCGTTATCTTATTTATTTAAATTATCTAAAATAGTTTTTTTTTTTTTAAAGTAGCATTCAAAACTTCAGAACTCGGTCAGTTTTAATGGAAGAAGAGTGGAAATTTTGTTTAACGTGTTAATGCGTCAAAACTATTTTATTCTATATGGCTAATAGGATCATTAAATTATATGAAAGTTTTACCTTTATAATTTTTACCAGTGAATTTATTTACTAAAAGCATAAAAACATAACATAAAATGCAATTCTTTACAGCATTTGTTTTCTAATTAGAAATATATTCATATCTGCAAAGGCTTAGAAATTAGCTATTAAGCCACGAATAGATTGAATATCCTGCATTTTAGAATCTTTACTTTTATATTTCTCAGTGTTTGTTGATCTTTTAATCTGTATCTCTATGATGAAGATTTCCAGTATACATTTCTTTTCCTTATCAGAATAAAGCTCTAAGAATTAACATAATGACAAAGAAATATTTTTCACGACTGTAAATAGATTTATTTTGAAACAGGAAAACTTTTGCCTTTCTTTACGGAACTCGAATTCTTCAGTTACTACTATTTAGTTATATTACAGATTCAGTTACAGTTAAGACCATTCAGTTATATTCGGATACACTATTCAATTCAGAAACATAAAAGAATTTGGTAAAAGCAGATTTCGTTCGGAAGTTTTAACTTAATCTGATAAATGAATAAATTTCGGATACCACTCCCATACTTTTGTTTGTTACCTTTTGATCAAATTTCCATAGTATCGTAGATTTTTAAAATCGTTCATCGAATATGTTCAATGTGATAAACAGCTTCATAACTATTAGCATCTTTAAGATTCACCATTGAATAGTTACTGCAAATCTATTGATAAATTTTTATGACATTCTTTTATTAATTATTATTATGATTTACAAAGATTCGACTGCTATTCTGAACAGTCGTAAAAGTATGAAACAACATTCCTACATTATTTGGTATCTCGTATCCAAACTTGGCATAATAGCCATTGTGATTTGGCGCGCCCACGCCTCCCAATTCCAACTATTCAACACTTTCCTCCGCTTTACGATCGCCAGATTGTCAATATTGCTTTTGACATCTTTCCACCAAATGTCGCATAAGCCGAATATACACAGCAAAAGACTAAAGCGTCCTTTTCCTCCAATGACAGGCTTTGGCGATGCCATAATCCCGGAGTGAATCTATTCCCCGGGCTCATCGGAAGTGGGAGATATTCATAACTGTGACCGGGAATTCTTTGGTAAATTCAAAATCCTGACGAATCTTCATCAAGCGTCCCCAGTTCGTATTAATGCCAGCAAAAATAACTACAGCCTGCACGATGCTTTCTAAGTCTAATGCACGTTCCACCCATTCTGCCAAGATTTATCTTTAACGACTGAACACTGAAGAGGGGTGGAGTTTGGGGTGGGGGTGGAAAAGGATTCTTAGAGGCGTTTTCTGAAGGAAGAAATTCGGAGAATTATCGTGAATAGACGAAGGGGTACGGCTCCTTGATATGCAAATGAAGACAGACCTATTTAAGTAGAATAATTTCTGAAAAGGATGGAGGCCTGTGATAAGGGTTGTGACAGCATTGGTTGTGACTGTTGTAAGAAACGATGTCGAAAATTTTCGATCCCTCTTTTCAGTACGGATGTGTTCGAGGCTTTTATTGTGAGATGAGGTTTTTTTTTTCTCACTCTCTCTGAAAATGCATTTGAGTTATTTCGAACTGTGAGTAATCTTTTGTAATGCACTGTTAGGAAGATGCAGTGGCGATGCGGAATGGTTGAGATTAATCTATGTTGAGTATTAATGTGATGCCATATGACACTCGGAAAATTGTAAGGGAAGATTTATGTTCTGAAGGAATGCTGTCTTGTAGCTCACGAAAAAAAAGAGCCATTAATCATTAACATAAAATCGCATATTTATTACTTCTTTTGCTTATCATGAAAATAAATACTTAAATAATTGTATATTCGCACTGAAATGAACCAATTTCCTCAATATGCGTTAATCTGGTACAAGAAAGAATGTATATTTTTTCATTAAATATCACATCATTGAATTTTCAATTAAAAATGATTATACTTATATATAAAGCTCAGTGTGTGTGTGTGTGTGTGTGTTGGCGCTCTACAGAAAAGACCATTTGACCTACAGCTACCAAATTTGGTACGTAGGTACCAAATTTGGTAGCTGGTAGGTACTTGGAGGTCGGGAATGTGCACCTGGGGTCCCTTTTTTTGAAATTTTAATTATTAATCAAAAACTAACTTTTCCGCCAAAAAAAATCCTTTCATTTTCCCCACCGCCAAATGAGTAAGGCTTCAGTTTTTTACACAGCAATGAGGCTAGGGCTAACATTTTTCGACCGATTATTTCAAACGATTCTGTTTATTTTCTTAAGGTTTTATACATTTAAAATTAAACATTGTTAATGAATCGATCTTTCAGATTCATTCTGAAGTACTTTTGAATTAAAATAAAACAGATTAAAGGAAATTAAAAATTTCTAATCTACATAGCGTTACCCCAACTGGCGTAGAAAAATTCACGCATTTGCGTTACCGTAACTGGAGTTGAAAATTCGCGCATGCGCATTGTATTCTGATTGTTTACTTTCAACGGATAGCGGACTCGATTTAAATTAGTTTTAGGTTAGTTTTATGCTTTTGTAATTAAATTGTATTTCTGTTAGTTTAAGTTCATCGTTTTTTAAGTAATTTTTTAACCTGTTTTCGACCGATTATTTTAAACGATTCTGTTTATTTTCTTAGTGTTTGATGCATTTAAAATTAAACATTGTTAATTAATATACCTGCTCAAGATGAATCTGAAAAAATTTCGTTGACAAATTCTTGAGATATTACATAAATTAAGATATTCTTTAGTGTCTATAAGGTTTAAATGCTCAGTGACTCTGTTTTCAGTAATCATATTACAAAAAAAAAAAAAAAATGCTTTGTTTCAGTAAAAAATATTATTATATTAATTGCAGATTGATCATTTTCACTTTAGTTTAAAGCATAAATTCTACGGGAACTAACAAAATTGGAGAGATACAAATTACGTTATGACTGAAGGCCTTTATAATATTCCGAGTGAATTAAAATGTAAAGTTTTAAAATATTTTAATGAAGAAGCTATTAAAGTAGGAATTACATAAAATAGTTAATTATTAAAATTTTAACGAGCATTAAGATTGGCGAACCGACTGGTCGCCAAAGGCGGCTAGTAATTCAATAAATCTTATGATCTTAACAATTCTTAACAAACTTGATGGTTTAAGATTAGAGATCCATGAATAGCGATTACAATGGCATTAAATATTAATACATGAATAATTGTTTTTGTACGGTCCAACTTTATCTATTGTTCAATGCTCAGTTCATAGAACTCATAAGTAATGTGAAGAATAATATTTTTTCGGAAATATTTGTCCATATTTGAATAAGGTGTGGTTGAAATATTGAGATCAATAAGACCATATTGTAGATAATGCCAATGAATTGTTATTTATTTGAAAACAAATGGTAATGTATAGAATTCAAAATTTGAATTTCTGTGTTTCAGATACATCTTGCTCATTAAAAATTAATTTCCATTTTCCTTCTTGATTATGAGTACTTCAATGAGCTTTTAACGACATCAGAAATCTTATTAAACATTCAAATCTGTTGCTGAATCCACTAAATATATTCTAATTTGAAACTATAGACCAGAAAATTAAATACATTTTTGGCGTTTTCAAGCCAAATTTGGTTCTCGTATCATTAAAATCCAGCCTAAATTCTCAGTAGCTTGGCAACCAGAGGCAAGAGAAATTATAAATACCAAGTTTCTAGTATTGGTGGGACAACAATGTTGATAAAACAATAGTGTGATTCTGTCACTTTCTGAAGTTAAATAGTAAATGAAAGTAAAATAATAACTTTATCCTGGGGACCATTTACTCTTGCAAACCTTGCTGAAGTAAAATCTCAACAAATTTATAAGATGTCTTCAGAATATTGGCCGATATTCAGAATATCGAATAACATCGTGAATATATCGTACAACATCTTGTGTTAATAGGAAAGTCAATGATGCATGGAGCGAAAAAAGTTTGTGTCTGGAGCGCATTTTATCTTCCCTACGCCACAGCGCATTCTCTATAATGATTCATTTCTTATTTTGCTAAAGTTTTTTTAATCTTGTCATTAAACTACATTTTATGTGACATCGGACTAAATTTACGCCAGAACTTATCCGAAATCTCTAAATCATTATTTAACCTTGAGATGGAAAAACTTCGCCAAAGTTAGTATCGGATAACAACAACAACTCGTTGCACCACTTAAACCACTTTTCCATCCTGGCCAAATGCTTTCCGTTATTGTTGCTATCGATACGTGAGGGTCGTTATTTTTATTGCTGGGAGGGCCATTCCCGGACGTTTCGGGAAACAATGCCGGATGATTTATCCAGGCGATGGCGTCTGGAACGGCCGGACTAGCTTTTCTAGCTCAAGAAATCTTTCCTCTTTTCAGGACGAAGGCAACTCTGGCCGCCGCTTTTCCTCCTGAAGTATCGGGTCCCCGAAAACTATATTTCCGTAAAGGGCAATATTTTTTTATGATTTACGACGTTGAGTTTTGGGTTTCTTGCGTAAAATTTATAGGCTGGTGGAGGGGGGAGGTGCTCTATTTCGGAAAGGGATAGAGATTTCATCTGCGATTAATTCCCGGACTTCTTCTTTCTCCCGGGGAGAAAGGACCTTGCTGTATTTACTCTTGATGGGGTGGGGTGTTGATAAATAAGTGTGTTTGTGTTCGATCGGAAATGATTTATCATTCTATTTTCTTTTCTCGGTGGAGTGTATTCACCCTCCCTTGGTGCTTAATTGTAAATCTTTAATGGGGTTGGAATGGCAGTTTAAAATGTGCCATGAGAAATACCATTATTCCTGGTGATATTGACACGCCGTTAGCTCGCGCCTGTGTCTGCGGAATTATTCTTAAATAAACCAACAGTAGTGGTCTCACCAACACTTTCTCGCAATAAAAGTGTTATGCTAGAGAACATCTTACGTGACATTAGCGTATAGTGGTTATGAACTTTTGGCTTCATTTTTTACAGAATTTATCGTGTCATCCTTCGAGAGTTATTTGACTATTGAGAATATGGTTAATAGTAGTCAAATATCTTATTTGCGTTTTAAATGGATTTTTCTGAACCGTTTGAAACAAAAATTGGACCGAAAACTTAATTTGTAGTCACAAAATACCGAATTTGATGCATTTGAATATTTTTGCCTTTATAAGTGCAAACTGACAGATAATCATTCCCTTATTGGATTTGGCTCTGAATTCGATAGTTTTCTAGATTATAGATGTTAATTCTGCGTTCCAAATTTTATCTATCTAGATCCCTTTATTTTGTAGTTATCATGTTAACCCTTTAAAGGGCCATTTTTTTCTAGTCATATTATGTTAAAATATTTTTAGTCTTGAAATTAGAATAAGAAAAGGGATTCATTTAGCTTATTAGATTAATTCAATTTAATTAATTTGGTTAATTAATAATTAAGTGACAAACCAAGACACATCATTTTGTGTGAGGTAAAGAACTGAAGCATCAAAGTTTCTGTCTTTCTAAAAAAATTTATTAGAACTTATGCCAACCTACATAATTCCATACAAAGATTGATAAATTTGGTGGGAAGCATACTTCCCACGGCCTTAGACAGGGTTAACTTATGTCGAACAGCCGGGAAGAAGGACTTCATCTCAACAGATTTTAATCAAAAGTTAATAGAAATCTCTAAATTTGGTTTAAAAACAGTATTCCAAATTTCAACCTAGCTGAAAGCGTCTTTGAGTTATCTTTGCCACAGATAGACAGACGGACATTTTCCTAAAATGTGTTTTTCAAACTCAGGGAAGACTGAAACGTGAGATTTCTCAAAAAATCTCGAATTCGAATTTTTTGACGATTTACAGTAACTTTATCTATACGACGTATACGACAAAGTAAAAAAGCAGCTACTAAGATTGTTTTGATTTTTTTTTATTAATAGAAAATGAAACCTTTTCGTGAGAGGAGTATTAAATACATTATTTGAATTCAAAATTTACATATTGATTTATTATATCAATTTCCATCCCAGAGATACCAGAAAGCCTATAGGGATTTTCTACATAATATCAGAAGTGACGTATTACACTATACTCAACTTTCCAAACTTTATACGGAGCTCACCATTACGAAGTAAAAATGTTTTGATCTCCACAAATTTAACAGGACGTGGCAGGGTATAACGCCTTCTAACACGATAGGTCTCTGACTAAAGCAAAAACCTAAGTGAAAAACTTTTAATCTGCATCATTTATTCTTAAGCCATTTTGATCAAATTATATTTCGGAAAATTTAATACTGTACTCCAAGCAAATAAGATTAGAATACACTTACTCCCTATTTCATAAATTATTTTATTCCCTGAGTTACGACTTTATTTAAACTCTTAATTATATGTCAAGTTTTATTTAAGGGCATTTATTGCTATTTCTAGTTTTAGAAGAATATAAAAAATACTTACCCAAGTTATTTTTGCCTTCTGAATTAAATGCTATTTTAAATAAAATAAAATTTAGTTATCGGGGCTTCTGCGATTTGTATCGAGTTTAATATATCATCTATGTACCATGCATTAAAAGACAATCACGTTATATGGCAATGAAGGAATTATTTTTTAAATAAAAATGTGAAATTAAAGCAAAGTGATAAAAATGGGAGAAAACTTGTAATATTCAAATTTGCGTAGTATTTATTACATGTTTTTAATCAAAAATTAGAAATTCCCTTTCTTACGTTTGTCATTGTAACTTTCTTTATTTTATTATTTTCGGTGGTTCAAGGTTTTGATTTTTTTACCTGCATATTTTTGATAAAGAAATTAGAAAGTAATGTATTAGAAAAATATTTAATACATTAGAAGAAAATTAGAGATGTTTTAAAAAAATATTATGAATATATATTTTGGGCGCTAATAAAAATGCTTTCAAGACTTTAAAGTTTTTAGTTATTCACTATTATAAATATTTCGAAATCTTCATTTAAGTTTTTCTCTCATTTACTTTCGTACGATGTCTGTCGCATGGAATCAAAATTAATGAAAAATATTAATCAGTCTATCTATTAATTAATAATTGGATTCCGAGAAAATATATCAAATATTAAAATTGCACAATACGTAAGAAATTTAAACACTCTAGTACATTAAGAAGTTAATGAAAAACAATGAAAATTTCATGCTTGAAAACATTAAATAAATTTTATAAAGGAATGTAAAAAAAAATGCATTATGCGTATGTAAAATGTAGACGTCTAAAAACATTTATTTGGAAATTTGATGTCACATTCTTAAAGATACATATATGTATTTATATTAACAAAAAATAAATTTTAATATGTACCATTTTTAAAAACTGCAAAATATTTAAAGTTTTAATAATATAGTGAAAAATAGTAAAAATTGCTATTATGCTTTTTGTCGCTTAGTTTTTTTAATTAGTTCTGTTTTAATTAACAAGTCGTGAATTAATTCTGATTCCGGAACCGGAATCTAATCTATTAAAAATCAGATAACTGCTGATTAATTCAGATTTTTTTTCCCCAAGAAATATGAAAATAATCTAAACTCCATCTACATAGAGGATTCGATAATTTGGTTCACCACCTGCTGGACACTTACCAACTAATAGATATTCACATATGACAATTATTTAATTACAATAATGATAAATAGCCTAATTAATCCTGTTCTCATCATTTGACGAATTTAATAAATATGGAAGAATCGTTTGATGAAAAATGATTGAAATGATAAATGATCAACCCCAATGTCAGCCGGACCCTTTATTGATATCGACGCCTCATACCGCAAAAGATCAGTAGACTTAAGGGGAGGAGTTTCATTCAATTCTGTTGATATCGTCTTACAGCTCCTAATTTAATTAAAACATCTTTAATTAATATTCTGGGCAGGCCTTGTCCGGACGGAAATCCCAATCGAGACTCCGTTGACCGTGACGCCCATTGTGAGCTTGAAAAAAAAATTGCAATTTGATTTGGGAAGCTGGTTTTAATTATTTTCGTACAAATCTGGTGCTGTCTTTGCTTAAATTGCTCTAGGCAACCCTTTGGTTACATAAAGTAATGGTGTTTTCATTTCGTAAATTTAATATGTGCCATGAAGCGTATCGTGCTCTTTGTCCATTTGAATTTTGATTTGAATTTGCCTCTAGGTTGCCAATGAGATGAAAGTATGACGTGGAGGGAGCTATGATATTTTTATTCATTTCTTTGAATAACTAATGAATTTACATCTAAGTAGTCCAAGTCGATTCAACTTGTGATTGCAAGACCTTTCCATTGTTAGCCAGCGAGACAGAAAAAAACTTTATTATTATTATTTCCATGGTATTCTGTTTCGAAGTTAAAGAAGTTTGTTTAGAAATTAATTGTACCTGTGAAGCAATGAAAGCAAAGTTTCGTTTGGACAAATATTCGTAATTTTTAAATCTGTAATCAATTATTTACGTTACGTATATCGAAATATTATGCAATTGCTATTTTGGGGCCCGTTTTATCTAAAGTTAAAATCATATGATTCAGCAACAACGAGTTTCACTGAATTGAGTAAATATCCCAAGACTGAGTCGCCTCGAATTCAGAAAATTCGAGTATCCCAATTAATTGGAATCTCTACTCGTTTATTGAACTCATTGGCTATTTGAGAATTGCTTTTATCTCATCTCTTGCATGTTATTAAGTTGTCTGATTCTGCGCATATATTGTCTACCAAGTCTTCATAGCAAGTCACTTAATAGCTGCTTTTACAATAGTCCACGTGAGGTTATCCACATATATAGTATATCCTTTACCTTTTATTAGCTGACCATATATAATGCATACCTGTCCCATTAATCGCCACTTGATCATTTTCCTATGAGATATAAATGGTACGCCTCCAAAGAAGTAATATCAGAATATTTCTGAGCCTGTGTGCAAAACGGATGTTGACTATGTGCCCCCCCCAAGGCTGTAAAACGGTAATCATCCCCTTATGGTATTATCCTTTTGAACCCTTGTCAAAGGAACCGCTGACAGTATCTAAATCAGCACCCCATATAAACGGATGTTTGATCAGTGGTGTAGCGAAGAGTCGAGCATTTTACAAATATCCATCCATATCAGGGAGGGACAAGGGGTTGACATTATTGATAACACATAGCATGCTTTTATATCATTTTTTTAAGAGTGATATCATGAGAAACCTAAAACAAATGCCATTCCCTGGACCTTCTCTATGCCGCTTGTCTCCTAAGACTCAACTCACAATAAATTCACATACACTGTTGACTTTCAGCGAAATCAAGTCTCGGATGCACTGTCTTCAAAACTTGAAGGCGGTGCCCTATTGGCACAAAATGGCTAAGAACTTTGTTACAATATCTACACGATGTTGGCCGGCATTCAGAATATCGGACAACTTCGTGGAGTTAGAGTACTATATCTTTGCTAATAGGGGACTCTATAAGTCATGTATATTGTCGTAAAGAGGAAAGTCAACTAACTGACTCTCCGACTCGCCACGAAGGCACACTGATTTAAACCATAAGGCTGAATGACCGGACCGCCACAAAAGCAATACTGGCGGGAACTGTGGTTGAGTCCTAAGGGCCATCACCGGCCAAGGTACAACCCTCCCAGAATGAAGTACGTCCCAATCATCGATGGGAGAAGTCAGATCCCCCACCTATTTGGGTAATCTCCAAGGTGGCGAGATCCAACCACCATGCCGGAAGCATCTCATCCTCATTTCGAGGTGACCTCCGGGAGGGGGTTTCGTAAAGAGGAAAAGTAAGGTTGTAAAAATGCTCCGAGAGCCAGTGGCAAGGAGCGCAAAGGAGACAAAAGATTAAACTACTTAATGTATTTTTTTAAGCAAAATAGGACGTGTAGCTAAAATGCTATGCTCATGATATCGTTTATCGTTATTATGTCACTGCACCATAAGGATACTGGGTTTTCATCTCAATAATGTATAATGATGAAATTTAAAATACAGTGAAAAAAAATAAAAAACGGCTATGGTGTAAACTAAAAGCTTAAAAGCTTTTCATTGTTACTGTACTTATATAATAAATTTTAATGTAAACATTGGGCTTTATTTATTTTGTGATTGGTAGATACCGAGTCATCTGACCTGTAATATTTGAGGTGCCAGTATTACTTTAAATATTTAATGAAAGTTCTTATTATTTCCTAATAAACATTTATATTGCACTTGACGATGAAATGATGACAAAAAAAGTAAAGCTTTAATTAACAACAAAATAGCAGAAAATCAGTTTAAAAACAATATTAATTATTAATTCTACTTTTAGACGCACCGTTTGTGTCTTAATAATGAATATCCTTCTGATCTGTTTTCGTTTCTCGGCTAGCAATCGTCTGAATACCTAAAAAATACCCCTTGCATTGTCTTCTTTAAATAGTAATGGGGTGTCCAGCTATATCAGATGAAAAAATGCGGAGAAAGACCGAGCGAGAATCTGCCAATCTGAATGGAAAAGCTGATACATTGGCGACAAAACTTGAAAAATTGGAACCATATTTATAGATTGGCGATATGAACGAAGAATGTTGTGGGACTTTGAGTCTTGAATTGGAATTAGGCCAATCAACGAATATATCCTATCATCATGGGAAGATTAAGCGCCCAGCATTTAATGAATGGGCAGTGAAGTTTAAAAACCTGCTAAATGGAACTGACGAACATCGGGTTTATATATATATAATAATATAAAACATTTGCGCAGAAAGCCCACAGATCGCCATGCAACAGAATTTAAAAACTGACAGCTAAATGTTCAAAAACTACCATCTCTGCTTCCTCCTTTTCTGTATTCCATCTCTGCTTCTTCCTTTTCCTGATATGACACACCTCTTCCCGCTCATAAATTCTAAAACCCTGCTTTCAGAAGCAGAGATGGTCAGTAACCATAACTCGCCTCTGCCCAAAGTGCACTCGCCAGTATCTCCACTTTCTTCCGAGCGTCCGGCATCGTGTTTCAGTGACCATAACCATGAGGGTTTTCTGAAGAAAAAGAAAACCCCTAAAAGAATAAAACCCGTCCCCTTCTCCGAGTAAAGGCAAGGCACATCTACAGATAGCTCCCTCGGGTTTTTTCTCCGAATGGAACCCACCATCGTCGCCTGTCTTTTTCCCCGCCGCGTGAATTTATTTTTTAAGTGGATATGCACCCAAGTCTGTACTCAGATTCAGGTCTTGCGCGCCATTTCATGTTACTCGATACCCAAGAGCGCCTTTTTTGTGAAAAATACAAGGGAGATAGAGGAGAGTGGGAAAAGTGGGAAGGATAAAATTTTCTCCTTCCGTGAGTTTATTTTATTTATTCTTATTTTTTCCCATGCGCGCGCGTCTGTTACACGTGGCTGCGAATAGTACGCGGGGGTGGGATGGAGACAAGTGTGAAAGGGTATTTTTTTTTTTTTGTATTTTTTTCCAGACGGATGAAACAACATTTTTTCGCCACCTCTGATTTTTATATATTCCCGTTTTTCCACGCGGGTTTTTCCCACTTGCGAAAGTGCATTTTCGTGTTGACTCAGCACTAGATTCCGACGCAGGAGTGCCCAGTTTTCGGAAGAAAAAGCATTTGTAGAAAAAGAAAGCAAGAAGGAAAATAATTTGTTTCTCCTTTTTATCCCTTTTGTTTACTATTCTTTTTTTTTCAATAGTAAAAATAAAATATAAATAAATTCATTCGATTTAGTGAAATTTTATTTTATATAATTTACTTACCGTTTAAATATAAAACTTAATATATAGTAAAATATTTTATTTCATACAATAAGATTAAGGTAATGCTTCTAAAGCGGCGTTCCTACGACCTGTGGCCTTTACAGATAGGGTCAATTGCCAACTGACCCATTGTTGGACCATCCCGCCTGTGCGCGATCGGGAGCTTCCCGCAAAATATCGGTAAAATGAACAGACATCAAAGATCCCTGGAAAAACCACAAGAGAGGGGAAGTGTGCCTGTTTCCAGACGCGCACAGGTCGTTGGAACGTGGCTTAAGGCAGTGTTCATCAAACCGTGTCTCACAAGGTGTCATGGGTCAGATTGAGGACATTCTTAGTAAAAGGTAGCTTAAGAGAACCTAATTAAATGAATAGCATTATACCTATTTATATAATTTAAGTTTAAAAAAAATGGCTCTCAAAAGAGATTTCAGTTGTTGAATTGTTGATAACTGGTACTGTTAATTAATGATGACCGCGATGGCTTGGTGGCTTCGGAACAGGTTGGTTTCAGGTTCGAGATCGGCTTTCGCAGATTTACCTTCCTGTAAGCGGGTCTGGCGCACACTAAATCATTCGGGGCCAAACGTCCTCCCGCTGGTGTGGTATGAAAGTTTGGAGAGTGGATGCAGTTTAGTTGTCATCCTCATCATCTGACCGTGGATCAAAAGCGAGAGGTCCGTCCCAAAATAGCCCTAGTGTTGCTTTAAAAGGGAACATTAAACTATTAATTAACGAGTTTGCAAACCCACGTTCTAAGGCATGTTGTATAGATGAAACAATATAGGCTTCTTTTCCAGCCTTTTAAGACAAATAATCCCGTCAATTGGTTTAAAAAAACAGCATGGCTAAGAAACATGAATTGGATGATGAAGGATTTGGTTCAGATCTTTGACAGAGCTATTGTTCAGCATTATTCAAAAATTTAAAAATAAGTGTATACATTGGCAATAAATTGCTTACTGGTAGGGCGGGGGATTGCTGACTTTCCTTATTTTTCTATACGTGATACACCAATGTGGAACAGTTTCCACTGAAAAGTGACCTCATCTCATACATAAAAGCTAAAATCAGAGTTTAAACTCAAATATTGCGGAGCAGTCTAACCAACTCAGAATGTCTCGCTTACTTTTCACCATGAGTCCTTCACTAATGGGTTTGTTAAATATATGTTTAATAAAACGAGATAAGAACGTAAAACTAGATTCGAGTTCCCAAAAATTATTAAAATGGATAAGTATGGCTTCATTTAATTGTTGGGTGTACGACTCAAGGGTTTAATTTTTTTTCATAGATTAATGAGTTTCTTCCTGTTGTATTATCAATAAAGTAACTTTCGATGTATCGCTTTCTTTTGATAATTATTGGCCGCCATGGTAGTCTGATGATAAGATAGTGATGGACTCGGGACAGGTGGATTCTTGTTTAAGAACATGATTCCACCGAGAATCGCTTTGTAAACTGGTCTAGTACCAGTTAAATCAGAAACACGTCCTCCCGCTGGTATGACGCGGAAATTTGGAGGTGAGAATTGCAGAAGCCGGCTAAAAATAGCCATTACATTACTTCGAAAGAGGATGTTAATATATCTTGTAAATATTCATGGTAGGTTAGTTTAAACTGTAGTAATTTTCATTGATTACATTAAATTAATGAAATTTCTTACATCAGAATGCAAAATATTCCAGCTATTAAATTAATTTGAGTATTATTGATCCATTTGATTTATTGCTGCGTTATTTAAAATGATCTGAATGAAGAAACAAATAATGAAGGATAGGACTAAATCATAACTAATAAATAGGCTTTCTGTAATTATAATTATTGTTGTTAATTATTTTGTGTTATGCAATTATTGCTGCCGCAGAATTCTTTAAAAAAATTTTAGTATGTCTTTGTTATATTTATATTACATATCGACTAATTTAACGTAATAACTAGTCCATGAATATATTTATTTATCACACATTTCCATTATTTCATGAATTAGCTAAAATATAAATTTTAACAGTAATTCTGAAAAGCTAATTCATTTTTTTTTTTACTAAATAAAATTTGCCGTACTGCTCATATTAAATTTAAATGAACATATCATTTTACCATGATCACCTCTGCATGGCTAAAATGACTTCTAAAAATAGGAGGCAATGCTATACCTTAGAATCAAACAAATTCAAGTTCCATTACTCCAGTTCTATCACGGAATTATAAAATCTGAACAAGAAATCTTTTCCCGTTAATATTTATATTCTAACCAACTTAGTAAATTATAAAAGAAAGATTTTTAACAGATTTGCGTTGTTATGGTTTCAAACCTAACCTAGTTTCAATTGCAGAAATATAATAAACAGTTTTCTGGCTGAAGCTCATTTGTCTCTGCAATGCGGTCTCTTATTGATAGCTATTTCGCATTTTCAATTACTTTGCTTTCGTCACCCTTCTGTTAAAAAAAAAAAAAAAAAAAAAAAAAAAAACTTTTTATTCGCGCCTAAACTGGCGATATTTATCGAGTCAAGGCCAATACATTTCACTAATTACCTTCTTTCACAGAAAGTTATCTATACCACGGAATCTGAATGAAATATCTGAATATATAATAACTACTTTTTCAAAATTTAATTCAAATAACCCTGTGAAGAGGAAGAAAAAAAAAGAAGGGGCGGAACAACTTATCTCCCGATTCGGGAGCCCAGCGGGGATAACGACTGCAAGTCCCCTCTCTAACGCATCTAATTATTGTAAACTCATTACGAGATAGAAAAAAAGAGAGACGACTGGATTCTCTTTTTATTTTTTTATCTTCTGGTACGCTCTCTCGTTATCAGTATTTTTCATCAGTAATCTGCTGTACCTCTTCCGTCGGCAGAGACTTACCGAGGAGAAAAATCATCCGCCAACAGTAGATAAGCGGTCAGGACGAAAAAAAAAGTTGACTCTCAACATCCCATAAAGGCAAAGCACAGATGTCCCCTAGTAACAGTATATACTTTTTTTTCTTTTAGGTGGGTGAAAAAAAAAAAAAGAATCTGCAGCATCCCATCTCCCTACCCCTTTAGCTGCTTACCCCCTCCATCCCCTAGGGATGGCAGTGTCTATCGTCCCTGGAGGATCCCTGTGATTTATGCCGCTCATGATCACTGACAAGTTTTACCATTCATTCAGAAACCAGGACACAGGACATTTTTTTGTGTCCTTTTTGTAAGGTGTCCTCTCTTAAGCCTTTATTCACCGGCTTTATTGGAGGAAGATTACGCGCGGCTGAAGAGACTTTTTAGGGGGCTGGAGGAGTGGGGTGTGCTGTGTTGTGAATAGCGAAAATTCAAATGACTATTTTTGGTTGAAGTGGTTGTGACGTGTTGTCGAGCACTTCTGATCCTATCTTGCTGTCGGATAGGGACTAGGGCATAAGGGACTAGGGATCAAATGTTGAGGATGTAATGGATTGGAAATATATTGTTGGTTTCTAATGGACTATTATAACTGGAGTGAAGGTCGATTACCTTCTGTTGTGTTAAATGCAACGTTAATGTGCCAATCTGTCGGGGGAAATTATCTTTTTACTTAGATACTGAGCGGAAGAGCGACTGTTGGACATGTTATCTTGCATATTGTTTGAACTGTTCAATTTCGTTGTTAGAAGTGATCAAGTTCATATGAGCATATTATCGTGCATATTGTTTGAACTGTTCAATTTCGTTGTTAGAAGTGATCAAGTTCATATGAGAATATTATCGTGCATATTGTTTGAACTGTTCAATTTCGTTGTTAGAATGTAATCAAGCTCATATGAGCATATTATCGTGCATATTGTTTGAACTGTTCAATTTCGTTGTTAGAATGTAATCAAGCTCATATGAGCATATTATCGTGCATACTGTTTGAACTGTTCAATTTCATTACTAGAATATGAAAATTCATATGGGCCTGTTATTATGCATATTATTTGAATTGCTCTATTTAATTACAAGAATTTGATAAAATTGATATCAATAAATGTGATAAAAAGATAGGTATTTAAAAATAATCGCTCAAAGAAAACCGTAAAAAAAAGTGCTGTCAAAAAATATGAAGATAAAATAAAAGTTTGAAGTGTTCATATAGAATATCATTAAATCCATTGAGATTTTAATCACAATAATAAGATATTTTAATAAATAATTATAAATAATTCGGAATTTCTATATTATGATATTCTTAGTGTGATTTATTTTGCAAATATTCATTATAAAGAAAATAAAACAGTTTCGTCTTTTTCAAACAAATACTGAAGTCTAAATAAAAAGATCTTTCACAGCGCACTATTTTTTTAATCTAGTATGCAGTAATCTGCGTTTTGAATTAGTGTATTACTAAACGTCATTCATTGTTGTTTAATGAAATGTTCTTGCATTTAGTTTAATGTATTTATTTCGCTTAACGATTGTTTAGATTAATTTTTATGTTTATCAAATACAGTTTTCGAAAATTTCGTGGCATTACTTTTTTCTAATACACACTCTTTTTTTCTTTTCTAGGTAAGTCCATTATTGTTTATTGTGTTTCCTGTTAGCTGTATAACGCTTTACAAAGAAAATGTAAGTGTTGTTTTCTGTTAAGTTTAAATAAACTTTTAGATGTTCAAATTCAGCTCAGAAATGAGGGCAAATAATGCATCTAGTATTCAAATATATTCGTATTTGAAATACTAGGACAGTTTTTCTACTTCGTTAATTATATTGACTTGTATTTGTTTTGGTTTCTGATACAATATCTCAAATGTTATGACAAATCATATCTCAATTTGTTATTATTTTTCGTTTATGAAATAATAAATCACTTAGCAGCTACTTAACATAAATTTTAATTAATTTTGCAGTGTATAATAATATATATTTGTATCATAATTATGTTTTACCAAAATTAATTTTGAATAATTTAATAATCAATTAATGGAATATTTCCTTTTGACTTTCCTTTATTTTTGACCTGAAATAATGATTTATTTTCAGGAAAGGAAACGTTATTTATTAAATAAATAACGTTAATAATTAAATAAATATTAACGTTAATAAATATTAATAATTTAATAAATATTTAATTAAAATAACGTTATTAATTATAACGTTATTTTAATTAAATAAATATTTTATAAATATTTTTTTATAAAGATTATACGTTTGACTTCCTTTCTATGATTTTATTCGTGACATATTCTTTTTTGAAATGAATTGACTTGACAAAAAAATAGATGAATATAGATAAATTTTCTACAGAAATTTTTATTTAAATAAAAGCTGATTATACTATGGGGGCTGAAAAGAAGTTTAATGTCAAAAATATCTCACCATAAAACCAAAAACGATTATATATTATTATTATTATTATTATTATACATAAATTATGGAGACAGTGATTAGTGACGTAGCAAAAATAAATGGTGCACGGAGCATTTAATTATTGTTTCGCTTTTCATAGTATTTAACCATATAAACTGACCTAATCGCACTAAAGTTTTGCCTCTATGCTGAAACTGGTGCTCGAGGCGTGTATATCTTTCTTGCCCTTTGATCACCGCGGGCAATGCATTCTATTAGACATTTTTGGAAATTATTCGCTTTAATTGCGAAAAAAAAGTAATGCATAGTTATTAGAATAGGAATACTCAAATATCTTAAAGAAACTCTTGAAAGCAAACATATTATTTTTTTTAAATTTTAAATCTTATTTTTTGAAGAATTAAAATATTTTAATAAAAATCATTTTTAATTTTTTTTTCTTTTTAATAATATTATAATATAAAAATATATAGAGTAAATATAGGTATTATTTTGTAATTTTATTTTAAAGTTTATATTTTATAAATATTTTTACGTGCACTCAATGAATTTTCATAAGAATTTTGTATACTTCAAACCTAAAATTGATTTTTAATTGTCTAAGAGAACTCGAAATAAAAAATGCAAATTTATTTTGTCATAGAAATATTGGTTTGCATTTTATAGACCTACATTCATGTTATAGAAATATAACTTCAAAGAAAATTTTATTTGATCTATTTATTACAAATATTATATTATTTCCTGAAAAATTAAGATGCTTGGAACATTTTAAAGATATTTAAGTCTAAAAGTAGTTGCATATTATATATTTTTCTAATAAAGCGTTAAAAAAGAAACTTCATTTTTTTTGTTACTGTTAAAATTTTTATTTCTATGATATAATAAAAAATTATTTAATTATTTATTTATTCTTTTGAACATTGAACGAATCATCGTTTTTATTAACCTATCACTCTCTGACATCCCGCTTTATTTTTTCCCTCTTTTCTTACCACATAGTAACTTCACAATATAGTTGTGCAAATTCAGTGTCCTAGGTCTAAATATAATCCTTGCAATCAAAACAATGAATCAGCGTCCAAAAGGCAAATTCATACGAGTCCTCGACAATCAAAATACAAAAATAAACATGAACTAAAGACTCTGCCAGCGTGTATATCTTTTCCCCGTTTTCCCTCAAAAACCAAACAGTAATCTTTTGTTTGCTATGTTTGTTTTTTCTTTTACGCAAACAAACCTGACGCGCGAACCAGAGCATAAATTTAAGCGCAAGCCGGTGGTAAACCAGGCTTAATCTTTATCGGCGTTGAAAGCAGATGAGCGTTTACTGAGATAACCTCTGGGACAGCCACACAGAGGGAGCGAGAAGTCAAAAATACGAAAGGGGGGGGGATAGAAAAAAAAAGCATCGACCCACCTCTGTAAATAATACTGAGACAGGAATTCGTGTCATCCATGTTTATGTTTCTGCTTAATCACTCCAATGCCTCGAAAAACGTTCCAAAGTGACGCGCACGTCAACTTCAAACGGTTCGAGACACGCTCTTGCCATCCTTGCTGGCTGCAAGCCAGGGGAGGCCGCAAAAAAGGAGCACTTCAGCCAGACCCCGTGGCCTGTAATGCTGGATTGGGACCTATCCCACCATGTTTGGACACCAAATATTAAATAGTATATCGTAAAAGGGATGCAACATATCAAACAACTGAGATTGTATTTTCAGAGGCGTAATCAGGGATCAAGTAGATTAAACTGGGTGCACATGCATTTGGAGGGCCTCTAGATTGTGTCCTCGTATTTTTCCAGGATTATCCAATTCTATGTTTTTATTTAGTCTTTTATAGTCAGGTAATTGAAAGCAATCATGTTAAAACTAAAATTTTAACAACCATTAATCCCATCAAACCAACTAGTCAAGAAAGTCGGCTAGTAAATGAATATGAATCTTAAAAATGAGCATATTGTCTAATAAGGGCTCGATTATCAAGTAAGCAGAGCAGGATGCACATTACTTGGTATTTTCCAGGATTATCTAATTTTGTGCTTTCATTCGATCTATTATGATCATGCACTTGTAGGCAATAATATTACGATTAAAATCTTAGTAACGATCAGTCAAGAAAGGCGGTTTATAAATGAATGTGAAACTTAAAAATGAAGACATTGTCTTTTGATTTAGTTGTTAAAAATAAATGAATTTTATCTTTGCAAACAAAATTTATTGAAAGATATTTTTAAAATTCGTGATGTAATGTATGCAAATAATCAATATCGGCCGATTCCATTTAATGTTTTTTTTTTCCAGAAATACGATAAAGTTGAAAGATCAGAATATGTCAACTTTAGTCCGAAATATTAATTTGGCATCTAATATGAGAAATTTGAGAAAAACCCTCTGAAAAATAATTCATAATATATCAAAAACGAATATTTATTAGGAACAGAAATAAAAGTGATTGTTAAAAAAAAAGAAAAGAAAAAAGAAATTAAGTTACTTTTTCATATTTGGTTTATTTATATTATTGCATTAGTGTTTATTTATCCTTTACGAATTAGGAGTGAAGGAAAAATAAAAATAAAACTAGTTTTATATTTATATTAATATTATAAATTATTTAATATTGTTATTTTATTATTTATTTATTTATTTATTACTGTTATCATTTTATTTATTAATATTAATATTTATTAAATATTGTTATTTTATAATTTATTTATTTATTACTGTTATCATTTTATTTATTAATATTATTATTTATTCAATATTGTTATTTTATTATTTATTTATTACTGTTATCATTTTATTTATTAATATTAATACTTATTCAATATTGTTATTTTATCATTTTATTTATTAATATTATTTATTCAATATTGTTATTTTATTATTTATTACTAATATCATTTTATTTATTAATATTATTTATTCAATATTGTTATTTTATTATTTACTTATTACTGTTATCATTTTATTTATTAATATTATTATTTATTCAATATTGTTATTTTATTATTTACTTATTACTGTTATCATTTTATTTATTAATATTATTATTTATTCAATATTGTTATTTTATTATTTATTTATTACTGTTATCATTTTATTTATTAATATTAATACTTATTCAATATTGTTATTTTATTATTTATTTATTACTGTTATCCTTTTATTTATTAATTTCATTTATTTATTTTTTATTTATTTTAATATTATGTATGAGTTAAAGAAAGAGACAATGTGTTATATTTTATTCAAAAGAAATGCACTTTTTTTTATCCCGGAAAGGGGGGAAGGATTCAAAAGCCGAGATTGCCACTACCAATCTCTAACCCATGGCCACTTTATTAAAAGTTCAACATTTCCCCAAACCTTTAATCCATACATTTTCATAATGTTCGAATAATTCATTCGTTTTGAAGTAACTCTCAAATTATTCTGGCTTGTTGAAAATAAGTAGACAATGAAGTGAAACCCTAGTTATTATGAAACGCAAATCCAGGGCGTCAGTGATGATATGAAGCTATTTCAGGAGTCAAATTCTGCATATACCATTTATTCTGCTTAAATTTATGCTGATTAATTTGCACAAGTTGATTAAAATTTGGCACTGAAATATTATTAGACTTCGTAATCCGCGATCTAGATTAATTCAGAGAGGCAGAAATGCTTTACGCTGCATTATTGTAATTAAAATTTCATTAATATATCCATTGGAACATCCGACTTAATCATTTACAATATTCATTTAAATTAGATACCTCACCCCTTCCAACATTTAGAAACATAATATATTTTTAGTTAGTTTGAGACAGATTTTAAGAAGTTTGTGAATATATGTTATAAATGTTAGTTCAGTTTATTTAAAATAACCCGTGATAATTAGCTTGAATTATATAATAGTATTCTGTTTAAAATAACTACGAATTTGTTATTTTGGACTTTAATCCTTAATTATGGAAATACCATCAATTTTTCAAATTTATTTTTGAACCATTAGTTAAGTTTTGGTACAGTATAAACACAGGAAGGAGAAAAATTTTTTTAATTATTTAAACTAGTTAAATTGAGTGTAAAAGATTTTTAATGGTTTTTTTAGGTGATATTAACTGCTTTCTATTGGAAAAACATTCTTCGTGTTCTTTCAAATACTGTTAAAAAAAATAGCCATATTGTGTTGATATCAGCCAGATTTAAACGATACTTTAAAAGACCATCGGTAAATAAAGGGTTAAAATGAGAAAAATATTGACAAGGAAAATAAATATTATAAGAATTATTAACAAAAAAATGACTAATTTTATTTTGAAGTTTTTATATTTTGACAATTTATGGTTTTCCTTTAGGAACTTTATTTCCACAATAAAAAGTGCCGATAGTCACAGACGGTCCAAGAAATATTTGGTAGCTTTCTGAGTACCCTTATTTAAAAAAAAATAAAAAATCCATAATTGATTATTTTTATAGAATTTAAAACTCAAACATTTTACACAAGGAATGTAAATACTGTATGATACTTTGATATACTGTAAAGTTTCAAAAAATGATATTAAATTCAAATTAACTTAAAGTACGAAGATTTTTTTTTTAATTTTTCAATGAAAATAATGCAAAATTTTCCTTTTCCTGTTGAATTTATAAGGGAGAGTAAATGCACGGAAACATTTTTAAAGGCCAATTCTTAATTTATTTTTAATTATAATTTTTAAATTCAAACTTTGGGCGTTAATTAAAAATCTTATCTTTTTATAAAATATCTATTTTACAAAGATAAAACGTAATTTCTCTATATATAAAATTTTAACTTTATAATGTTTCCTTAAATTGTTTGTACTTCTATAGAATTTCAAATTACTAAATAGATTTTTTTTTTGTCAAATTTTATTTGTAAATATTAAAAAGTATTAGGAAGTTTATTGAACATTTCGTGGCAATTGCTTTAGGATTTAAATTTCTATTATTGAAAAATTAAGTTTGCTTTGCTCATAAGCATAATAGAGCCCTCTATTATCGGTTTTAAACTCATGTAATACAATTATTTAAATTGAATTGAGGGGAAATTAATGAAAATATTTTTTTTTTCAAAATTTCACCAAATGCTAGGAATAGGAAATATTGACAATAATAAATATTTATAATATAATTAATTTTTTTAATATTGTCATTTGATTAAAAGACTGTAGATTATTTAAATCGTTTTATTTATTTACTTTCGAATTTCCATTTACTATGTTTAATTATATAATTTACGTCAACTTATTAACAGTGTGTGTGTTAATTTTATATAACTCTTCAAAAAATAATTAATAATAAATGAAGATAATTAGTTTTCTACGGTTTTTAAAAATCAATAGTTCAATTAATATTCTTATTTTGTAAAAAATTTTGGCTATATGAGAATTTTGTGTATTATATTATTTTCTTAAGCTAAAACAATAAGATATGAAAATTAATTTTCCCTAACAACTCTAATTATATCAACTAATAAATAAATAATAAAATGTAAGCAATAATTATTTATATGAAACAATAAAATTTAATCGGCAATATAATACGGCATATAAATTATCTATAATATAATGCTGTATTTAAATAATCAATAATTATACATCGTCAAAATGTAGTAATACATAGTCAAGTTATAGTAAATACATTGTAAAAAATGTAATGCAGAATGTAAAGTCTATAATGCTATACATTGAATAAATAATCAATAATTATGATAGTAATGAAAATATGATTCATTTCACAATTAATCATGCCAATTTAAAAACCAAGATGGCTATAAATATTAATTTTTAATTACTATCAATATTAATTTTTTAAATAAATAATGACTATATAAATATTAATTTTTTTAATGTTTGTGTTGAGTCAAAGAAGCATTTGAATTCATACTTGATCTTTACTCGGCGAATACCATTTTATTTCCTGCATTCTTCTAACAAAATAAGTACCTTTATTCCTTGCTTAAGAATGCAAAGGAACTACATTTTTAATTACCGACATTTATGAGCTTTGAAAAGATGGCAACTTCTCGGGAAAGTTTTCTGGAACTATTGGATTCTCGAAATTTTCAGTTATATAATGACCGCGATCTATTGGATTATTAAACGTGTACGGAGAATTCGTTCGGCTGTCATTTGAATTGCATTGCAAAGGCATTGCAAAGTCAGCAAGCCCGAAAGAATGCTCCGGAACATTAGAAAGGATTAAAACGGTGATCAAGTCCAGAGCGAATAATCAAATATGAATGAGCAATGCATTAATTTCGCATTTGAACTTCTCGTGCCCAAAGTGATTAAATTGGATATTGATTTTATATAATGAAACTTCTTTAGTCTTCTGTGAGAGTTTAACTGTTTTTCAGATTGAAAACTCTGGAAGCTCCCTTCCAAATCTTTGTGTTTAATCACTTTGCAATACTAATCATAATTCAGTCTTACTGATTTGGTTATTAGTGTTAAGAAGAGTATAGAAATATGAATTGTTCAAAGTATATTCAAATAAATAGTTATAAAACTATATTGCACCTTATCATACTTTGCAATTCAATAGAGGAAATTATATTTTAAATAGTAAGAGAATTCTGAATTACGAATAAGGAATGTAGAAAATAAAGGACAAATCTTAGAGGATGGATTCATCCTGTTGTCAAACTTCATCCGTATGTTTGACTATAATATCAAGTTTCGTTATTAAATTTACTACTTCATTTACCTATGGGCACGCCCCGAGGCCTTGGTTGGGAATTGTGATGAGTAGAATTTGAAGTTGCACAAAATTATAATAAAATAATGCATATGTAAAGTGAAAAAAGTTATTAATAAAAAAATTATAAAACATAAGAAAAAAGATTATAAAATATTGCTAAAAAAGTATGAAGAGATAAATAATAATATTTACTATATTAATATGAATTTGATTTCTGTGTTTGAAAGTCGATTTGCCTACAATTGCATCTCGTAATTATGAGAAGCTTCCGGCATGGTGGTTGGGTCTCGTTACCCTTGGGAATATATGAAAGAGTGGAGGTGGCTACCTCCCATCGATGACGTGGCGTACTTCCTTAGGAAGGGGTTGCACCGTGACCGGTGATGGTCCTTAGGATTCAACCACAATTCCCGCCAGTGTCACTGTTGCGGCGGTCCGGTCATTCAATTTTTTCCGTGTGCTTTCGGGCAGGTTGGAATAGTCAGTCTATGATGCCATATTTATCTGAATGATTAAATTATATCTATAGTAAAATTTAACACGAATCATTCTATAAAAAAAGAATTTTTTTTTTTCAAATAGAATGCTAATTTTTTATAAAAATATGACTGTTTCTTTATAAGTAAAATCTAAGCTACCCTTGGGAGTATATGAAAGAGTATGGTGGCTACCTCCCATCGATGACGTGACGTATTTCCTTAGGGAAGGGTTGCACCGGAACCGGTGATGGCCCTTAGGACTTAACCACAAAACCGGAAAAATTCGAGATACTTTTAAGCTGTAAAAAGTGATCATAAATTAGTGACTGCCTCTTCTTATCAGGAACACTTCATTAAAATTGAACCTTATCTGCGTTAAATGGCAAAAAAAAAAGTGTTTATTATTATTATTATTATTTGAATCAGCTTATGGACCTACAGAAGCGATGCAAATTTTTAATATGCGAAGTAAAATCAAGCTTTTCTAAATGAAAATCAGGCTATTCTGTTAAAAATAGGAACGAATTTGGAGGAATTTTTTAAGCTAGAATAAGCCATCAGAAATTGAGGGCTTTACCAGCTTATTCGAGTTATCATTCATTTAAACAGAACGGCAGCTTTAATGCTTAAGCTTATTTCAAACTAGATGGTCAAACATGGTTACCAGTGTGGTTCCTCATTTCAGTCAACTCCTAGACCTGCTTGGTAAAGGCAGACCGACGCGAAAGAAAAAGTCACAGCTAAGGCTCTCTCATCAGGAGACGACGTATGATGTGTCGGAAAAAAAGTCGGGTCGGATCGGGGCTGTGCAAAGAAAATAGATCCCGGGGAGCTTCAAATGTGACAAACCGCTTCAGTCAAGTCGAAACGTCAACTTCCTCCTGCAGCCGCAGGAAAAAGTCCCCAAATCCACAGCCGAAGAGCGATAGTTAGAAGAGATACCGTGAAGGATGATGTCTCGGCCCACGCCGACTCACATGTCCAGCCAATGATTTTTTTATTACTTCATTTTCTCTGTGGTTAGCAGACGTCGGGGCGAGATATCTTATCTGTCACAAGACTTTAGCCTTTTTATTGCTTGTATGGGTGTTTGCCTAGTTCTTTTTATTAGGAAGAGAATGGCTTTGATGTGTCTATCCTGGCTGGGGCATGGTTAGTTTGTATCCTGTAGAGATGCCTACCTTCTGGAGAGATCGGAACTGGTTTATGGGACACTTGGTAGATTAAATTGCATGCTTAGATAAAAAGAACATTTTGATGAGGGGAAAAAATTATTGATTAGCCATGAATCGAATTGTAAAGGATTTTATAGCTGACAATAATGGGTTTAAGGAGATTTCATTATCTCGCATGTCTTACTTAAAACTTCGGCATGATTTGTAAAGTACTTAAACCAGCAAAGATTCGTTACCAAGCTGAAAGATTCACGGTGTTCCTTTTTAGATACTTAAAATCATTTTTATTTTTCATATTGTTTAATTGAATAATTGAAATTCATTTGTAAGATATATACCTCTATCTTTCAGTATGGCGTTTAGGTAGTTGAAAACATATTTTTGCATGATTAATTACATAAATGCTCAGAATTTTTAAAAAGTACTAAAGAAAGGATGGTTTATTCTTGATTTTTGGAATGAACGAATCTTTCTTCATTGCTCTAAATTTTATCTCTTATAGTTAATGTCCCGTTTCAGGATACTTTTTCCATGCCATAATGCGAACCGGAATGGGTGAACCATAACACGAAAGCATTAAAATTTGGTTCCAAAATACCCAAGTTAGCTTTATTATGTTGAAATATTGGAATAATCACGAGTTACTAATCAACATATTGGTTGGCAATCAACGTGTTAACTGCTCTAGTGATAATTTTACTTCTCTATCAAATTGTTTTCCTACTTTATATGATAATTAAATTTCTTGTTAATTGAAAGAGACAACAATAAGACAAGATAAATAGCTGTCAGAAGAAAGGACAAGTTTTAGATTGAAAAGGAGAAAGAATGTTTTGTGTTTCTTTGTATTTAATATTAGAAAGATAGATAATGATTTCATTCAACTGTAGCGTAAATTCCATTATTTCAATGATGAAATCTCGATATCTTCGATATCAATTGTCAATAATCTTTAGCTGCTTATTGCAAATGGAAGTCCTTGAGATTTTAAAGCAGATATATCCTGTAAGATGACTTCTTGAAACCTTAAGACACGGCTTAAAATTTATTCCAAGAGCTCCAAATACATGGCAGCAGTTTGCGGAAGAGGCAATGTAATGGAATGGGCTTGCAGACGAATAAATCAACTGGCTATAGACTCTCATTAAGACAAAATAAAGTAAAAAGAAATTTCGAAACAAAAGTCATTGAAAAATGCTGATTCAATTCCAGTTCTTTCAATGGCTCGTATATAACATTTATTTCTCTGTTATTCCAAAGAGGAAGAAGAAAAATAATAATAAAGAAAAAAAAAAAAAAAGGCTGTTCAAAATGAAACGCATTATTCATGGCGGCACAGCAAAAATAAAGTTTTATAGCTCCGGCGATATTCGCTGTAAGTGCGATGGATTTAGATATCCGATGAGGGTGGGCGGGGAGATTAAGGTATCGAATTTCGGAAAAATAGAAATCGTTCCACCTCACAACAGGTTCTTTAATCCCCGCCCTTCACATCTTACAAATGAAAAACTCGGGATCCGAGGAAGAAAAGAATACGCTAAAATATTCATCCGGCCTGATATCCGGGCAAAAGCGTAAGTCGGTTCCAGGAAAGGGATCAAAGTAACATTAAGTTTATGGGAAACAAAACTCCTGGAAACGGGAAAAGTAGCCTTTACGATGGAGGATTTTCCTCAAACTGATTTAACTGCCTCCGAATCCCATAAAGTTAAAGTACGGGCATCATTTACCGAATGACGTCCAACAAAAGGCGCTCTGTAGCCGAAATGTTGGAACCGTTTAAAGTGCGGATAATGTCAACACGGAATCGGATGCGGATAATGCGGAGGTTTAGGGTGTTTCTGCACCGAAAACCATTTCGTTTAACGCGCTGCACTTTGAGGAAGACGGGAAATGTAATTATGAATCGGATGGTGTGAGCTATGCTTCGACGTGTTAAGACATGCCGGGGTGCCAATCTAGTGCAAACGGATAGGGTTCGCTTCTAATCCGTATGTGAAAGGGCAAATTAAATTTTCTGTTTCTTTCTGTCCGCTGTAATCTCAGCGAAATTGTTTCTTTATTTACTACTGTAAATTTCTTTGGAAATTGCCTTGAAAGGTAGATCGGTTTCTCTTTTAAAAGAGTTTCAGCTTTTAAACATTTTTGTTACAGATTAAATGCGTGTGATTTTAAAAAAACGAGAGCAATTGAAATTGTAATTTCTTGAATGTGTTCGCGTTTTCTTTGAAACAAATATAGGTTGCCGCAGTACATTTGTGGGCAGATCATTCAATTGGATTTGAAATGAAAGTAATAGAATGCCGTCTTAATATGAGGAGTTTCTTTTCGAAACATAAAGATTTTTTTTTTATTTTTAGTTTTAAGCGCCAAAAACTTTAGTTTTTTTAGATTTGGGAGATTAGGGCCATTAAGTTCTGCATTCTTCCTATTGCAAATGGTGCCATAAGAGCAGACCCGGAATTTTTAATGTTTGCATTTATATGTTAGAAATTTTTGAATTAAATAACGAATAATTCATCAGTTTATATTTATGAAATGGAGAAATGAAATATAGTATTTAATACTATTAGTTATTAAATCCTGTTATTAGAAAACAGGATTTAATTACTAATATCGGCTATTTAATACTTGCATCGACTATTTAAAGAATGTATTTCTTTGATCGATGTTAAAAGTTTCATTACCTCTAAAATTTTGCAACAATTGGCATATTTTATCCTATAATCGCCAAAAAAAGATTTAATAAAATTAAAAAAATAGCTCTAATTAATGAACCAAAAAAAAACGTTCTCTGAATACAAAAATAAAATTCCTCACTAAAATGTATCCAGTTATATGCGATAAATTATTTTTAACAAGTAATCATTCTTTTTGTTTCAATAGTTTATACAATGTTTTTTATTCTTTTTGTAGACTCACAATGCAATATTAGTTGAAGTTGTGAATTCGAAATGAAATCTTTTATAATTTCGAAACTCATAAATAATTGTTGGTGTTTGTTCTCTAGCTGAATGATCGCTTTGAGGCATTAATTGGTCCTTTCCATTTCTTTTCTGGAAGAAATGCGAATGGCCCTTCAATACGATCGGTACGATTAAAAATTGATTAACCACATGATGATTTATTTAGACTTTGGTTAAATTTCCAACAATAAAAGCTGTTTAATGAAAGAATTTCCTAAAAGATAAAATCTGGAATCCTATACATTTCCGTTTTGAATATGAAATGGTTTTGACATTGAACTTTTCGATGAAAAGCTCGATCAATCATTACCATTAAATATCTAATATAATTTAGTGCGATATATGAACTCGGCAATTTATAGGATTAAGATTTTTAAATGAAAGTGAATTATTTTCAGTCAGCTTAGGAGTATTGGGCTTTAAGCTCTGTTTCAGGTGTGCGAGTGTCAAATTGTAGTAAGATAAAACGTGGATATTATTATGGCATAAGATTCTTTTGTAAGATAAACTGCGTACAATCGCAGAAAGAAGGTGACAAGCTGATGAATTAGCTATATATATCTTTAAATTTGAGACATGGAAGTGTTCTTAATATGGCATGGAAGTGTTCTTAATATGGCATGGAAGTGTTCTTAATATGGCATGGAAGTGATAAGAAATCACTGACTAAATATTTAGAAAATGTTTCCGAAGCTTAATGAGAGAAAAATATGAAATTAAAATGATAAAATTTACTGTAGTTTAATTCTGAAAAAAAAGCCTTGTTTCTGTACTAGCAGCCTTTCTTTACCGTTTTCACTGCTGTTAACTTTAAATAAATTCTTCTTTAACGCTGTTAGAAAATGATTTATTACGTGCCTATAAGAAACAAAAGGTATTGTGATATTAATTTTTGAAAATTCTGAAGTTTATTGGAATTTGGCTTGATTAAAACAAAACAAAACAAATGGATTATAAATACAAAAAGGCTGATTGGAAAGAAGCCTACAAAATGAAATCAAAAGAGAAGCCTACAATATCTTATTATCGAGTTGCTAATAGTTATATGCATTTAGTTGCATGTTATATATATATATATATATATATAATATATATATATAAATATATATTGCATGCACCTTGATATCAATTTTTGAAAATTCCGTAATTTATTGAAATTTGACACTCTTAAATCAACAAAGCTGATACGAAAATACCAAAATTTTAAGAGCTAGTAACTCAAGGCACTAAAGAACACCTTGAGTATCTAGTTGGTATCAGCTATCCAATAATGACTTAAGCTTCGACTTTCATGGCAGGAAAGGTAGCAACAATGTAACAAGTAACATGGAGGGTCTTCGCTCAATATCGAAGCTATGAAGCATGTATTTTTCTGTCGTGCACTCCATCATTCATCCAGGATCACGTAAGTAGGTAAGCAAGCTGAACAAACATAATTACTTTGAAACAGAAACTAATTAACATGGACCAAAAAAATATCACTTTGCGACATGCCGCCACCGTTTGATATATGCCCAGAAAACCCTTTAGTCGGCGAAAAACATAAACACTGTACCTGTGAAAGCGAATTAAACTCCCATCACTTGTCAGACACAAGGAGACAGGCTCTTTATATTCAAGTCACACCTTTGCGATGAATTTTCCATGCAGTTATCTATCTCGGTAGCACTTAAAGTCTGAAAAGCATCCAACAAAAGGGGCGCACATCAGCGGCCCCTAATCCCGTTATATGCCCCTCTGTTTACCTTTAAAGACGTCGTCGCTTGCAACAAAGATGATTTTTCACCCCAAACTAACTATTATCGGGGCTTCCGTACTCAACCCTTTTCATCACGGCTATACGCCATCTTCAAGTTGTCGTTTGAGAGAGGGAGAGAGAGCGGATTTCTAATTAATTCTTCCCTTCTCCATCCCCTAGCAAACGATTAAAAAAAATTACAGTGTTTACTCGAAACCGTGCCTTCATCTAATTAATCGGGTTTTCAGCTCAGAAAACAAGGCACCAAGCACACGCTGATTTCCTTCCTTTAGCCTTTCCTGCGTAATTATGTTCTAAAACTGCCTCGCTTCTAATTTTTTTTTTATTATTTATTTTCCTCCAGTCTTTAAATTTGTGTGGAAGCCACCTTGTCTTACCTTTTGATGTACGATTTATGGGAATTCTCAGCTAGGCAGCTGTGCCAAGCATGCTTCTTGATGACTTTAAGTGAAACTACTTCTCGGGTTCTTTCGAACAACACTCGGCAGCAGTCAAGTGGGAGGCGGGATCCGATGCCATGATTGAACAAATATTGACTCGGGATTCCATTTAACTTATAATAAAAAGGATTTGGTGCGGAATTTAAAAAAAAGTATATATTGACTTCGTCTTTCATGTTTGTTTTTGCTTTGTTTTAGTTAGTGGCATCAAAATGAACAGGTATAAAGTAACAGGTATTTTGCATGTGGGTTTTTTATCAGAGAAATTTAGGCATTAATTTCGTGCATTTTAAGAGCATTAAAACTAGACATTTATCGGCAGTGTATAGTATCATCTTTTCATACCATTTAGGTTGGTTCCTTGTAATAATACTATTTATTACTATAGTTCTTATAATATGACTTCGAAAAATTTTTTAGATTATGCTTCCAAAGACTTATAAGACCATCGGCCCTACTGTTGCTAAATTTGTTGCATATATATTTCGTTGACAAAGGACTTTAAAAAAATTTAATTAGAATTTCAAATAAAAATTAATCAAAAAAGTCAAAGATTTCCCCCAATATTTTCAATGCATCTTATTAGACATAAACAGTTTTTGTACTACTTTAAAACTCAAAACGTCTTTAAAGTGATACCAATTTATTTCCAAATAATTTTTTTCCGTCTATACTTATAATAAATCGCAGTGTATGTATGTGTCTGTTTCTCATGTTTTTAAAGACATGCTGGGATTTACTAAAATACATCTTTATATTAATTGTAGTTTCATTATTTCCACCTTAATTTAACGAACATTATAGAAAATTAGCGAGAGCCGCGTAATACAATGAACAGAACGCCTTAAGGCCTACATAAGAGTATAAGTGAATAACGACTATCAAAATTTGAAGCTCAGAATACATTTTGCTGAAAAGCCTATTATCAGAACAAGTTACATATAATATTAATTGAACATTTTAATGAGCATTAATACGGCTGGTCGCCAAAGATGGCTAGTTATTAACCGATTTATTAAATTTAATTTTTACGTAGACTTTTCATGAATAAATTTCATAGACTTATTCATTGCTTATTGCACGCACTGAAATGAAATATAGTTTTTGCACCTTATTCTTGCTATAATTAAAAGAAAATGTTTAAAAAATAATATGAAAGCAGACGATATATTAACATGCAATGATATTTCAGACTTAATTTTTATTTTATTAAAAGTATGCTGTGTTTATTACAGATTGCCAATTAAAAGAAAATACCCCCTCTAAAAAATGCCAGAAATTCTTTTAGTTCCATTTAATTTTAAAAGAACCTCTTTTTATATATAACTAATAAAATTCGAATTTTCCTGTGTTACAGATTTTCTTTCAGAGATAAATTTTTAGGAATATTCAATTTTATTTTATTTCAAAATACAGGCTTCTATGAGGGTATTCTTCGACCGTAGTTTTAAGAAATTTAATTCACAATAGAAACCACACACACAAAAAAATGTATTTATGTTTTTAGTATTTTTTCATTCTTTGAAATCACTTTCTAACGCTATTTTAAATGCAGCTTTATTATATAGCGTTTCTAATTTCGAGTGTAAATTTTATTTTCAAAAAGGATTTTTAATTTTTAATTAACTTGTAACCATCATTCCAAACATCAAAATAACAAGACTTTAATATTGTGCATGTTTAATTACCACATTACTAACTGGATACCGATAATTTAATGAGTTATCTTACGAATGTACTTTTGTTCAGTGTAAATTTAAAGTACTAATTTTTTCTCTCATTTCTTTTATATTGGCAATTATACGTTAGAAAGCATGGAATGTGACATTTCAATTGTTCTAAAATGTTGCATTTAAAATAAGAAATTTGGATAACAAAAACATTCGCATTATGGAATGGGTTTTATTTTTATTTTTTATGGCAAAATCCAGTAAGGTAATCTACCGAACAGATGCGTCTTTTGTTATTTGCAAAGCCTGGATCCTAACAAAAGAAAAGAAGTACATTGTTTTCATATTCATATTTATTACAGCTTTAACTTTTATAGCGTTTTGAAAAATTGCTGTACCAAAAATATGATTAATGAGGTAAAAGGAAATGCCGTTTAAAGAATAATTAAGCCGCAGACAAAACAACAAATTGTTACGTACCGTTTTAAATCCAATGAATTGAGACGTATTGTTACGATAATTTTGTGCAGAATTGCAAATCTATGGAAGCACACAACACAATGGTGCAAAATAAATGCCATCTCAAAGAACAGCAACAAAAAAAAAGCATGCATGTTTGTTGCTAGAATAATTAAAGTCTTATTTTTCTCTGCGATGGAATTCTTTAATTTCGCAAAGAATTTTTGATGAAAACAGATTTTTTTTTTCTTTCTTTCTTTTAGAGAAAACATTTGTTTTTGCGTAGTTGAACGAAAATGGTTCGTGTTTTCCGATATATTTTTTTAACTTTGTTTGTCTCCCTTACCTTTAGATAATGTATACTTCTTGGTAAAAATGTACTGCGCATATTTTAATTTAGTCATCTTTAAACGTGTTTTGCACATTGACTTTAAGGAATGTTAGGAAAAAATTATGTGCTTCTAGGGTCTCATTCTTGGTGAATGCAATTACTACAGTAATAGTAAGCAGAATACCTCTGGGAATTCGAAAATTAAACTCGGAGTATTTTTTCATCGAAAATTGTGTTATATAATTAAATATAGGAAGTGTATTGCATAAATAAAAATATTATGCGAATGACCTTCTTGCAACATCGTTCATTCTTTAAGATATAAAAAGTAACATTAAGAGTAACTTTGTTTATTTTTAAGACATAAAAAGTGATATTAAGAGTAACATTGTTCATTCTTAATTATGCTAAAAGCATATAAACGATGAAATTATTCATTCTTTATTACGTTAAACGTAGTATTAACTGCGGCACTTTTTTTCCTTTTTTATAATTAAAGCATATTTAAAGAAAGCATTGTAATTGCAGGAAAAAAAAAGACTTACACATTTTGATGGATTTGCTAGACTGATCAAATAACGAAGCAGAATTTCCAGGCAATTCTTTATTTTACAGCCCTATATATACAAAAGAACAATTTGTTCTAATCTTGGTTAAATAAATAGTTATTTACACCTGCAGTAGGGGATACAACAGTCGAAGTCGAAGAGTTTCTTGAAACTCAGTTGGTTCACGGACTCCGAACTCGTGGGCGTAGTCTAACAGTCTCCTGCAATTCGTTTCTTCTCTCCTCCTAAAAAAAATCTCCGCACTTTTTTTCGGCGACAATTTCCGCTTCTTAATTTACATTGGTCATTTGAGCTCTCTTGCGGCCAATCAGAGTTCAGCAATATGCTCTCTCAGCGGCGCCAATGGGTTGTGGAAAAGTCTTTCACAAAGAGAAACATCTAGCATCCAGATGTTTGGACACCCCTTTCTTTTTGAAGGTACTATCAATACCTCTTGAACGAGGAATTCCACATGTGGTCTTTCACTGTAGTTGCTAATGAACATATGCGAGACCACCCAGGTGAAAAGATCCACCATCAGGCAGCCTCGAGGAGTTTAGTAAGTAACAGCGACGACACAACTGGCTGTAAAGGTCTTATCAGTACTGCTAAACGGGGAATGTTATAGTATGAACTATTATAATTCAAAATGATCGAGATGGATGAAATTGAATATAACTATGCAAAGCTTAATGACCATAAGTTTCCCAGGAAAAAGTTTTTAAGCATTAAATAAAATAAATAAATATGGTGTTATTTTAATATCTTACATATATTCTATTCATTGTGCATATGAACCTTCTGAATAGAGTCAAATCCCATGACATCATAGCGCTATTAAAAACGCAACCATTTATGTATCTATTTTCTATCTTTCTAGGTTTGTAACTTTGCTTTCTTATTCTTTGGCAACCAATTGCTTCGGCTGGGATATTGATTATATTTAATTTCAGATAAATTGTCCAGATTTAACTTCGTTTCCATTATTCCACCAAATTGTCTGATATTAAAGCCGTTATATTTTAATAGCCTTACTTAGGTACTCTTTATTGTTATGAATATTTGTAATGAGACCAGACTCATGGCATCACAGCACTATTAAAAATGTAAATGTCTGATTGATCTGTTCTTTAACTTTCTCGGTACTGAAATTCGCTTTTGTATTCGTTTTGTGAACTACTCGTATATTAAACATAATCCTTCGTATTTAGTTTTATACAGAAGAGAAAAAAAGAATCAAACATTTAAATATTTGATGAAAATGCTTTGAATTTCAGAGCAGCAATCGATTATGTTGTTGATAATTAGGCTAAAAAATTATTTTTTTCACTTAGAAAAATTTTGCCCGATTATTAAATTTGTATTATTAAAAACACGTTTTTGCATTTTGAAAAAATGTAAAATTTATTTCTATGCTGTAATATTTCAGGAAGTTTTAGCGAAAAAACAACAAAATTCAAAAAGTTAACATTTTGATGAAATATTTTTTTTAAAAAAAATCCTTCCGAAGTAACATTCTCACCCTCCAAAGTTCATGTGTTAACCCTTTAAAGGGCCATTTTTTCCTAGTCATATTATGTTAAAATATTTTTAGGCTTGAAATTAGAATAAGAAAAGGGATTCATTTAGCTTATTAGATAAATTTAATTCGATTAATTAATTAATTTGGTTAATAATTAAGTAACAAATCAAGGCACATCATTTTGTCTGAGATAAAGAGCTGAAGCATCTAAGTTTCTGACTTACTAAAACAATGTGTCAGAACTTATGCCAACCTACATAATTTCATACGAAGATTAATAAATTTGGTGGGAAGCATACTTCCCACGGCCCTAGAAAGGGTTAAAATAGATAGCTGTAAGTCAAACGGCCTGGCCTGTAGAGCGCTAAAACACACATGCACATATACATACAATACATTCCCTTTATTATAGAGATGCATATTACATTTATATTTAAAAAATGTTCTCTTTTAGCTAGGGACAGTGACAAAAAATTATGCCATTAAATATTTGATGTAACAAGAAAACAGTTTGAATTTCACTGTAATAACGAAATCGATTGTTGAAATTTATACAAATAGAAATATTAAACGAAAATTCAGAAAATAGATGGATATCAGTTAATGTAATATGATTTTTAAAAAAAACAAATTTTTCAGTTTTAAAATGTTGTAAAATTCTAAAATTTTGTCTAGCAATATTTTAGAGAATTATCACGGGAAAAAACATATAAAATATAATTTAATGTTAAAAAATTTGCCACCCTTAAAAGTGGATCTGTGCTAGATTTGGCAATGCTGGATCAAATTGTGTGTTAAACGCCAACATTCGTTCTTATATCAATTAATCTAAAATGATTGAAAAACAAAATTTTCAGTTTTAAAATGTTGAACAAATCAATTTTGCCTAACAATATTTTAAAGAATAATCACAGGAATAAATCTACAAAATCTAGCTTAATATGTAAAAAATTTCCAGCCTCCAATCATATCCAAATATGATAGCTAGGTCAAACTGACAGTGTGTGTGTAAGGCGCCAATAAGGATGTATACATATCAATTAACCTAATATGGTTTTTTTAAAAATTTCCGATTCGCAAATGTTGTAAAAATCAATTTTGTATAACAATATTTTAGGGAATCATCACGGGAAAAAAACCTACAAAATCTAGCTTAATGTTAAAAAATTGCCGTCCTCCAAAACAGATCTGAGCCAAATTTGGCAATGCTAGGTCAAATTGGCGGTGTGTAAGGTGCCAACAGATGATATAAGCATATCAATTAATGTGATTAAAAAACAGAATTTTTAATTTTAAAATGTTGTAAAAATTAATTTCGTTTAACAATATTTTAAGGAATTATCACAGAAAAAAAACTGAAAAATGTAGCCTAATATGTAAAAAAATAAATAAATAAATCCTCTATCCAAAGTGAATCTGTGCGAAATTTGGCAACTCTTGATTAAATTGGCAGTGTGTGAGGCGCCAACATTCAGAGGATATATGCATATCAATTATTCTAATATGATTTTAAAACAATTTTTTCAATTTTTAAATGTTGTAAAAACCAATTCTTTATAACAATATATTAGGGTATCGTCACAAGGAAAAAAAAATGCAAAATCTAGTTTAATATCTAAAAGAAATGCCGCCCTCCAAAGTAGATCTGTACCATATCTGAAACTAGGTCAAATTGTCGGTGTGTAAGGCGCCACATTCAAAGAATATATGCATATCAATTAATCTGGTTAAAAAAAAAACAAATTTTAAAATGTTGAAAAAATCAATATTGTCTAACAATATTTTAAGGGATAATCATGGGGGGGGGGAAGCTACAAAATCTAGATTAATGTTAAAAAATTGTCGTCCACCGAAATAAGCCTGTGCCAAATTTGGCAATGCTGGGTCAAATTGTCAGTGTGTAAGGCGCCAACATTCAGGATATATTCTTTTTTATTATTAATAGGGATATCTCAAATTCGTCAATAAATATTTTTATCTACTTTATCATCACATCTCACCCGAAATAAAGCAGATTTATCTCCAAAACCTAGACGCTCTACAAACCATCTGCTCATGGATTTGAAGTAATTACCAGATCTCCCTTTTCTCTCTCCAATATTTGCATCCTGTGTCTCGGGCCGAAGCGAAGGATCTATCTATCCAGCTGATTAGGATCTGGGCAATGAAGAGCTCGTTAGCGCGCGGCTTCAAGTAGCCCCGTAACGAATGGCGAATAAACAAGAAGTTTCTTCATTGGCTACTCAAATAAATACCTGGAAGAAATGACTAATGAGAATCTCGTTTAGGAAAGAGCCTTCCTCTCGGTAACGGGGCGGGCGGTTCTTTGCCTCTTGAAAAGGAATTCCTTTATTATTTCCATTTGTGAAAAGGAAGATAATTTTGTTTCCTGAAGGCTACTCCCATTCATTCGGTAGCCGAGAAAATTTTCTAAAACACTTCAGAAAGTAATGACTTTTCTTGTGTTTCTTTGATGAAGTATTTGGATACTCTTTCTTTAATGTGCTGAGTAGTAATGTGCCCACGTTTTCAGTGCTTAAATGACTTACAATTTCTGGATTAATTTCATAAATATCTGGCTATATATAAAAGTAACAAATAAAAAATATCTTGAAAAACATGCTTTGATTAGCATATTGAAGAAGTGAAAAGTACTTTTTATTTGAAAAAAAAATATATATATGAAATTCAGAATCAAAATCCTAAAAGCCTGAAGCGCTAATAGAAATTATCCTATTAAACTGAAATTTTAATCTTATTTTTAATGATATTTAAATTTTTGTTTTCATATAATGTTACCTTTTAGTTTAATTTCTTTACAATTTTTTTCCGGTTATGTTTTTATTTTATTTTAACCTCTGTATATATGGTAAACACTTTTTTTCTCATTTTTATACAATGATAAAAGCTTGTGTATCTGGGGGAGGGGGGGGGGTTTACAATTTTGCTTTTTTATAGTTTATTATGATATTGATTCTGATAGTCACTTTTTTTTTTCCTACCTTACTCCCAGATTGCGTCGTAATCCGAATTTATTTATTAATTTATAATCAAGCTCTGAAAAATATGTTTAAAAAATTGTAACTGAAATTATTGCGGATTTGATGTTCTTTAATTACTACTGATCAACAAAAAAGAATCCACATACCTTTCTGCTGAACAAAGTTCGAACCAAAGTGTCCGGGATAGATCTTGCCTACACTAAAAATATCCAATAACTTCTCTACTGACCACATGACAAAAGCAGTGAGGACGTTTTCTTTAACATTTTAACAATTTTAATGCCCATTATTAAAATACAAGCACTGCTTTAGGAGTTCTAACCGACCACTAGTAAATTACAAAAAAACCAATATAAATAATAATCCCTTCTGGCGCCACCAGACCGGAAATGAACAGATGCATCATATATATAAAAAAAGCAAATAAAAAAAAGGAATTACAGGAAACTACGAAAAAAAAAATCAAGTTTGTTCGTTTCCCGTTGCAATAGAAATAAACGGCTGTATAAAATTTCAGAATTCTAGAATATCAAGATGTGAAAATAAAATAGAATTCCATACAAACAACATGGAATATTTCAGTTTCAAAAAAATGTCTGTGGGAGAGGAATTAAAATACCGAGAACTGAACCTATTATTAGGACTTTCCACACTAGAGAGATTTCTGAGGGTTATTTAAAAAGTAAAAATTTGTTTTTATTAAAGGCCAAATACCTTTACAGCAGTAGTTAAGAAAATGATCTCCAGGTTTCTCATATAAATCTAACTTGAATATTTATGTGTTTATGTGAAATTATATTTTAATTATAATGATCAGTTTATGTCATTACTTCTGCGTAATTGATTTAGCAACCAAGGTGTCATTCTCAGAAAGATTTTTTGTTTTAAACATCGTGTTTTTATGACTGAAAAATTTGAATATATGAATAAAGGCAGGGCGTTATTATTTTTTCCTTCTATTCTTATAAAGCGTTAGGACTTCCAAAGCGCTACCGCAAAAAGGAAATGAAATATTTCGAACTGTATTATTTGGTCTACGCCTTTGGATTCAACGACTAAAACCTCGAAGCGCCGCTTTTATCTCCGAAGACGAAAATACAGACAGAAAACGAGAGAGTAAAGAAAGAAAAAAAGGAAAAGGACAGAAATAACATTTTTATATCCTACAAACAAGCTGAGGGGGGGGGGTGGCGATATTAAAAAAGATAAATAAAACTACACTACACCAAGAACATGAACAAGCAATAATGAAAGAATAAAAAAAGAAGGGGGAGGGGGTGCAGCGACGCCACGTGCAGACGGATCCATTCCCTATCAAGATCACCCACTAGAAAACGTATATCGCTTCCTATAAAACATAGAAAAACACACATACACTTCTCATCTGGAGAGGCTTCGAAAAACACGACAACTAACAACAAAAAAAAATGACGTGTAGGGGAAGGGGGTAGAGAGAGGGGGGAAGGAAAGGGACGTCTAAATCCAGAAAAATCCGCTCGGCCGTCCCTCCAATTTTGAGCCTGACCGATTCCACTGAAACAGGCAACTGCGAAGGAGGAAACACAACAGGACTGAAGACAAAAGACACGCAGAAATATAAAAAGAAACAGAATTTCTGACCTGTCGGTTTCAGCTGCTGCTGCTGCTTACCCCTCCCCCCTCTATCCCTTGTCATCTCGTTCATCCGCCCCCCCCCCCAGTCTCTCTTTATCTATAGCTATATCTGTGCACAGTGCGATATGTAGCTGTTTCGCAAGAGGAGCTAATATTCCCATGGTGCCTTATGCCGCGACAATATATATTTTTTCTTTCCCTTCGTTTTCTGTTATAATAACGAGGTTCGGTTTGCTACGCCCATTTATATCTGGAATGTTGTTCCGAAAGCGATATTGGAGTGTTTGTTGTTGTTTTGTCTCACTTCATATGGAATCCGATTCATTTGCGCGGCGATAGCTATATAATTCGTATTTTATTATTATTGCATACCAGACGCATAGATATTCATTATGAGCACATAATTTATACATGTATATTTTAGTTTCTAGAGTTCTATAGAAATGGAAATATACAATGGCAAGGCAGCTGCCTATGGTTAAGGGAGGGGGACGCAGACAATCCGAATAAAAAATGTTTTCTACCCTAGATACCAAATAAATCTTTAAAAAAGTGCAAATCCTTTGAATTATAAAATACTTTACATTTTTGATAATTTTCTTTGTCATGTTCCTGTCTATTCCATTACATTCACTTTATTATTTTAATATGTTATAATTAAATTATGAGGTTCTATATTCAATAGAATAATTAAGGAGATAATGCATTTATTTCACGAAGTAGTTAATTATTCTATCCAATAATTGACAAATCACGATAAATTATTTCATGAATTGGTTATTTTTTTTCTATGAAGTAACAGATTTCATACTTTAATTATATCTGGGAAACCAAACTTCGCTATTTTTTGTTTTTTTTTGTAAAATTGTAGATGAAATCCTATCCTATGGCTCGTTTGAACTTATAAACAAAATCTAATTGAATTGCAAACGCGGGGTCAAACATGACAAAAATGTATGGAAGTCCGAAGCCCTAACCACTGCTCCATCTCCGATACGTTTATGTAGCTCGTATATAGCCACATGTCAATATTTACTTATAATTGTGTGTGTGTGTGTAAAATCGCGTTTCTTCAGGAAAGGCACCTATATAGATAAACATAAAAAGCAAAATCTTATCTATATATAAAATTACATCCAAATCGTTAGGCCCGTGTCCGAGATGCAACAAATAAATTTATATACATACAAGAATTGGCTTCAGCCTGGTTGGTAGGACGTTGGATTCGCGTCCCTTGGGTTGCGAGTTCAAACCCCGCCGGCCGAAGACTCTCCGAGTGTGTGGTGGCTGGCGCATGTATAAATCTGTCGTGGTCACAAAGTCCTCCATGGCGAGAGTAATTCTCTGATTCAGGTCTAAATTTCGGTCTGTGGATAAGTGAATGAAATGTATGAATGAAGTCCACCCCGTAAAAAAGGGTTGTGATGTGTGTGTGTAGCTAAGTCGTACTCTTAGCCCTAGATAGCGCTACTGAAAAAACAAGAGACGCACCATTGGCTTCAAATCACTGACTTATAAAGTCAGTGGGCTTGTCTATGACAAGTGCCATTTGAAACAACAACAACAGAATTGCCCGTTTAAAGTTATTAGATATACAACAGGTGTCATCTTAAATATAATTGCTTACAAAAGTAGACGCTGCGCTTTCATATATCAATACAAATAAATAAATAAAAGAAAACGTATACATATTTACTGAGTAATTAAATAAAAAAAACTGTGTGTCATAATATTACTTCACTTGTATGCGGACGTTTGTAATTGCACGCGATAGATTTGTGATTGAGATACGCTAAGCTGATCAAAGAATACGCTGATGATCAAAGGATACGCTATTCTCGTGCTACGAAGCTAAACAAAAATTCAAGTACCGTATTTTGTATTTCTATTAGTTATATAACAAAAAACACATTCATTGATTTTTTTTTTTTCGAAATTACTAATGAGTAGTTATAACAGAATGCAAATCGGAGCTGGCTTGCTAATTTAAAGGAAGATGAATTTTGAGAAACGGGACTTAAATTAAAAATTACTCTTTCAAGTTAATTTAATTTAAATATTTTTAGCAAAATATTTTTCTATTTTATTTCCTAATTATTTCTCGAAATATGCATTGCGCAATATTAGTCTTCACTACTTTGTGTTGTTACCGTGCTTTGCTAATTGTCTTTGCATAATAGCGAATTTAATATTTCATAAATTAATGGGCAGGAAAATCGAGATTCTGATATAAAAATCTTGATTATAAATGCAGCATCAGTGATTTCCTAATCATGCATTAATTCAACAAAAATTAGAAAGCTCCGGAGACGTTCCTAAAAGTTACATTTTAATTAAGATAAGGGGGGCTTCCACGTAAGAATTAAGAGCTTGAATTTTAATCTGATTTTCGATTCTTGGAATTAATAATCCTTAGGAGACTAAGAGGGTTAAAAATATTTCGTAATTAAAAGGAATTCAGTTTTATTGATTATATAATCATTTGTTTTTTAGCCAGGAAAAACTATTTTCTCCGAAATATTTTTAGGTCATTAAAATAAATTCAGTCTCTTCATTTGAAATTAATATTTATTTTTATTTAAACATTTAACATAGTTTCTAATGTTTCACAGTGTTTTAGCGATTCAAAATGCAATGTAGAAATTGGGTCCTTTCGGTCTTCACTTTCAGATAGACGTAAACCCGATAATACAGAAACGTGACAACTTAAATATATCAAATTTGGACGGGAATTTGTGACTACAAACGCGGTTTTGTGTCAATAAGTTGTGAAAAATGTGTCTAAAACACAAATTCGTTTTATTACTAATAAAGCATCCAGGGATTAATCGCCAAATAATTTCGCCAAGAATGATTCAATAAAAGTGCTAAATTCACACCAAAAGTTAATATTTTGTAACTATTGTGCGAAAATGCTTTGTAAGGCGTTCGCTGGCACGACTAATTTATTACAAAGTATGCGAGAAAATTTTGGGAAGACTACGCTTGCTGGTTTAAAAAGCAATGGAGAGTAAATAAAGTTATAAAAGTCAATATTTCTTAGAAACACACGTTAGGAATCCTTTTACATTCAATCTTGTACTGCCTTGAATGACTCAGAATTTCACTTTTTGCAATAACAAAAATGCACTTTTTCCTTTTTGTATTAGCTATTTTTGAATTGTGCTTTTTATGTTTCTTCTATATCTTTTATAACTGCTCTTAAAAACTTCTTCCACCAAGTGAATGTGTGAAAAATAAGAAACTTAGCAATCAAAACGTTTCGAAAAAGAAAAAAAAAGAAAGATAGAAAAGAACAACCCCTTCTAAAAGTAAATAAAGCCCTTTTTATTTTTTTGGTTCGACGCTTTCTCTAATTGCTGCCTTCCAATCCATTTCATTGCTGCGCTTTCAAAAAGTGGAAGGACTGAGTGACAGAATTTCCAGTCCTCCTCCCCTAAGTCCCACGAGAATCGTCCCCCAAGTTTCTTCCACTTCAGATCCCGTACTGATAGAAATAAAAGTAAGGTTCTTTTTACTGTCAGAAGGACTAAACTATTTTACCGAAATAAGATAGAGAGAGGGGGAAAAAGTGTTTGAAAAATAGAATTAAAAACAAGAAATCCATCCCGTTCTTGTGTTCTTCTCGCTGCACCGTGCCGCCAAATTTAAGACTTTAGTGGGCAAGCCGACGTCATGTGTGTTTCCTCCACACACACATATCCTTTTAACTTGATAATCTGGAAAGCCGGCGCATATAAAAGTTTAAAAACCCGCTTTATTTCTGTTCTCTGCTTATTTATTTTTCTTTCTTTCTTTCTGTCTTTGTTTTTGAGCAGCTGAAACGGTTTTCTTTCCAAGCAGAAGGTAAAATGGAATTCGACAATCCAACCTCTCCTTCTGCCTGTGCCGGGATAAAACATTTAAACGTCAGAAAATAAAGCGTTGTATAAATAAAAGATCGACTCTCCTTACTTCTTGTTCGCTTCCTTTCTTCTTTTGTGTGCGTTTGTGTGTGTTAGATTTGATTTGAGAATTCCGGCGGAATCGGCTTTGTGTGCCTAGTGTTTGCATCAGTCAAAGGCCAAAAACTGCTACGTAAACAGGTTAGAAAGCGCCTCTATCATCTTCAGTCTACAGGTTTCTTTGAATTAAAATGACAACATTTTCCCGTTTAAAGATGGGCTGGGAAAAAAAAACTTTCTGGAACAATAAGTCAGTGTTTGTTGTTCGTAAAAAGAGAATGGCTTCCAGCTACTTTTGGTTCAAGTCATCGAAATGTATTTTAACGTTTTAAATTATCGATTTACGACGCTTTCCCAGAGTTCTGAAACCTCTTAAGTGCGCCGTAACATCATTGAGGTCTTTTTTCTTTTTTGGTAAACATTGTCTTCTTTTATCTAAAATTATTGTATTTCAAAAATATTTTAGTTTTTCTCTCAGTAAGCCGAAGGATATCAGAATAAATGAATGAATTATTTTTTGATGATTCAGAAATAACTGTTTCATATCATTTGTTGATTTTTATTTTTTAAACATAGTTTCATTTCAGTTTTTATCAGCAGGAGTTTTTCGTAGTTGCACCTGTCTGATTGTAATTAATTATTTATCTCTGAATTGTATAACATCTCTAAATTGTAATTACATATAAATTCGTAGGAAAAAAAATTGGTAAACATTCTTTTTTTACCTAAAATTATTGTATTTCAGCAATATTTTAGTTTTTATCTCTGTATGCCAAAGGATTTCAGAATAAATGAATAAATTATTTTTGATTATTCAGAAATAACTGTTTGATATCATTCGTTGTTTTCTATTTTTTAAACATATCAGTCAATAATTTCTTTTCAGTTTTTATCAGTATAAGTTCTTCGTAGTTGCACCGCTCTGATTGTTATTAATAATTTAAGTTGTCTCTGAATTACTTGTGGTATGAATTCGTCTAAAGAAAAAAAAAATCTAAATAAATAAAAATCTAAAATTTGATTAAACACAATGTGATGTTAGAAATATAGGGGAGGGGGATTGTGAAATCGGAGAATTAAAACGAAGCTCTGTGAATCGATGTTATGAATGATTAATCTAAATTACCAATAATATGTAGTTTATGTTGTGCAGTCGAATCTATAATTTCAAATTGGAAATGGTAAAAGTGAAAAATTCGAATATTCTGCTGGTTTCTTGCAGAATCTTGAATCTTTCATAGAATTATTTAGTACAATATATTGACCATTATCATCAGGAAAATTTGAAAAATAGCGATATTTTTAATGATTTCAATTTCACCGGTCTTCATAACATAGGTGGAAAGAAAAAAAAATTTGTAGCGAAAGTAAAATCGAAGTTTAGGAACCAAATACTGAAGCATCTGTCCTAGAAAAGAAGCATGTATGAAGACTTCAAAACAAAGACTGTAAAATCCGAAGTAAAGTATATTCTATGATTTTAAAATTGAGAATCTAGTTTTAAATCGTTCTAGAAAACTTTATTCCTTGCAATGTTTGATAAAATTCCTGTTATCACATTGCATAGCTGTAAAATTCATAGAGATATTAAAATTGTATTTGTTTTATAAAACACGATTCTTGAATATCATGGTAAATCATCAGACATTTATTAAAATGGAGTCTTTGCTAGTCTTCATTAATGAGTGTTTGGGTTGTATTATTTGAAGATCCATGGATATTCTTAGGTAAAGCCTGACTCTTATATTTCTTAAAAATAGAATGCTATCAAAATAACCTTTCGATCATCGCATTTCATGACAGAAATCATTAATCATTCATTAAAATTTAACATTCACTTCATAGCTTTGAGATACGTTATAATATTCAAAAATAAATGTTAGAATGCGGTGAAATCGGGCGCACAACATTTTACATTTGATATTTTTGATAATAACAAAGATATAAAAGATTTTTGATATTTTTCAAAACATAAATGCTACCGTTTTTAAGTTTTGCCTTTAATTTAAATAATTAATTTATCCATTATAATTAACCACTTAAACTGTTTCGACCTCTTCGGTAAATGTGTATCTAAATTGTGTCGCAAAAATTTAGCGATGACGAGTATACTCGTCAAACACAGAGTATGTGTAATGTGTTGTAATGAAAGGACTTTTATTTTGTTTTATTGCAGTAATCCTTTATTTACTTAAACTAACATATATTTTCTGTATATGAACAAAAAGAAATTTTCTAATAATTAATTTTAAATAATTAATTTATTATTTTAATATTCTGTTGGAGAATGGTATTGAGCAAAGAATGGTAATAAGTATAATAATCTTTCATTCGCTTCTTTGACCTGATCTCGAAATATTTTAACTATCTTGAAATTTACGTATATGTTTGAGTTTTTCCTAAGATTTTAATTTAAACTGCACATTGCCACTACTTATTACTCCTGACGAATAAACTCGTCATAACGTAAAAGATTGCGCCTTTTCCATGACGAATATACTCATTAAAAACAGATAACTGATTGAGGATATTGTAATATCAATTATGAGTTGTTCCACTGAAATGTTACTCTCAAAATCATGATTTATTTTATTTTTTCAAATATTTCGCATATGTTAAAAAACCAGTTTTGCTTGTATTGTTTTTAATCTTTTATTATTGGTAAGAAATTTATTTTTTCATTATAATTTTGAAATGTGTAAACATCACAAATCAGCTGTAACTCACATTCACTATAAATTTTAAAAAAAAAGTCCGATAGTTTATTCCAAATTATGAAAAAAAAATCGTTTGCATTTTTCTTTTTGTTTTTGGAAGAAAAGAAAAAAAAAACATTACTTTTTGCTTGTTAGGGCTTAAATATAGTCCTAATAACTCTTTAATATTATAGCATTAGTGAAGGGCTGGAACGTATACCCAGAATCAACATTTGCTGAATTCGTGTTCCAATGATGATTCTAATTGGTTAACAAGAAATCGTTTGCTTGTAATTTTTATTCGCTGCTTAACATCTGTCCGTCTTCCATACGATTAGAAGTTTGCATTTTTCTGCATTCTTTTTCTTCTTTGAAGAGGCAGGTGTCCCAAACCACGCACAATATAATTTTTGCCTTCAAATTGCAACGTGAAAACCATTACTTTCAGCAGTAGAAATAATGATCTTTGTCAGAGAGCAAAGCCTCTGAACCATGCATAATTGCATTCTTTTTTTTATTATTAACCTTTGTTAACTTTATTATTATTAACCTTTGTTTCTTATATAGATTTAACTAAACAAGAAAAAAATATCTAAAATGTATAAATAAAATGTTAAGTTGAAAGAATAAATGATAGCTTGTAGTTTTATTAATTCCTAAAACATCTGTCTTTAAAGTTTGTATTGAAAAATGTTTGCTACGTTTAAAAAAAAATGTGAAGATATTATAATTATTAAATATTATAATTCAGTCTATTAAAAAATATATTAAACTAACCAAATGTCTTATCTACAAATTTAAAAATAATATCAGAACTTCCTAATTTTAAATAATTTCGGTTAGATTTATAATTGTCTTTTACTCAATAATGCATACAAGGTATATTACAAGTCGTGCGTTTATTGTGCTTGTAGTCCGACCATTCCAAATTACCACATAAAAAATGAATACAACTCTGAATTCAATACACATACATTCAAAAAAATTGGCATCATTATTTTCTATAAGGCAATATAAATTAAGTAAAAATGTTTTTAAAAAATCGATAATTATAGAAAAAATTTACAAAACTGTTAAATCGATATCATTAAAAATACCATGTTTAAAACTTTGAAATATAGTAAAATTCATTTTTATGCAATAAAAATTTCAAAAAACTTAATTAATTCACTTAATATTTAATTAATGGAAATTTCAAAAAAAATCTCTCCGAAGTGTACATTTCTTCCTTCCAGAGAATGTATGTGCCAAATCTGGTAATTGTAGGTCAAAAGACCTGTAAAACAACACACACACATATTCCTTTTATTATTCATACAGATAATGACAGTTGATCGCACATGATAATCTGATAAAATTCTTGGCTTCATCCCATGTTTTAATTCTATGAAAATAAGAAATCGCAACTTTTCCGTTCATTTACATTTGGCTGAAGCTGCTCTTGTTTATTAATATTTATTATTGTTTATTTTATTTATTTATTTTGATATCTATAAAATTATGGTATTAATAGTAACACATCAAATAGTGCTCATAATTAAATATAACCTTCATCTAATTATAGGCGCTAGATAGTTAAACTGTTATTACAAGAATACTCATTTCATTCTTTTGAAAATAATTTTATCTGTTTTTCTGTGTGAACGGGAAAAAAAAAAAAAAAATTGCAAATATGTTTTTCACTCGCTTTATGCAAATAAATGGATCAGTTATGGCCTTTTCATTCCTTTCATTTCAACCACTTCTTCACTCTTTTGCGGGGGAAAAAAAAACCTAATCACAGCGCTGATCTGGAGCTCGAACTAAAAAGGAGCCGAAATTAAAGCCGAGATTTAGGTCGATCGTATATTCCTATTTTGATCGCTTTCTATTCGAAGGCTTTCGCCATTTTTTTTTTCATGCCTGCCCCTCATATTATTTCTCTCTCTCTCTCTCTGTATTTTTCTTTTTAATTCCTGAAAAAAATCCTGGATTTTTTTTATTATTATTATTCTCTTCCTTTTTCCTTTTTGCTCCGGTTTTCTATGATGGCGCGATGATAAATGACGTTATAGGCTATGAATTTATTACCATTTTTTTTCTCAGTTTCCCAGATTTTTTTCCCTCTTTTTCTTACCCTTGCCGCCGCCGCCACGTTTCTTGCGAAGAAAATATGATAAATGAGGAATTTGACACGGAGTCGTTTCGCTTTTCGAAAATGATTTTCCAGTTTTTGTTTTTTTGTTGTTTTTTGCTGCCTTACACTTTCATTATTCAAATATTTTGTATATATGTTTTAACCGATAACTTCTCTGAGAGGGGAGGGAAGTGAACTGAAGAGGCGGTGAAGGAGTTGAAAAAGGGAATGGGGATGGGCGATACTAAGTTTCCTTTTCTTCTTGGAACCCGTCAACACGTTTCAGTTTCCAATATCGTTTAGACGGGACTTATAAACCCAGACAGGATTTGATTCAATTTAAAAGAAATGCGGGTGAACGCTTCTGACAGCTTTTAACATGAAAAGAGTGATTTGTATAGAAAAAAAGATTCAAAACGAGTGGTTTCTCAACCATTACTTTCTTTTCTCTTTCTCTCTTTTTCAGTTACTGCGTCTGATTTCTAATTTAAAAATGATTACATACTTTCGAACTTACTGACATAAGAATTGAAATTTTTTATTAGGCATTTTAGTAGATTTGAAGTATTGATATTTAAAATCATTTCCTTTTATTTAAATGAAAATTGATACGAAAACAAATATAAAGACTCAAAATGAATCAACTCAAAATAAAAAACATGTAGGGACTCAAATGTAAGAAAACTTTTTAACAAATTTCACATTCATGTTTAAAACACTTATATAATGGATTATTTTAGAAAAAACGCCATGAATTTTTAGAATTATTCAAATTAATTGGTTCACTAGGTATAATAGTTCTTTTAATCATTTTTTTTCTTTTAAACGCACATATATCCTATGCGTATAGTAATTTAATTCAGGAAATGGAAAATATATATCAGGTATTTTAGCAGATTTGAAGTATTGATGTTTAAAATCATTTCCTTTTATTTAAATAAAAATTGATGCAAAAAATATATATAAGGACTCAAAATTTATTAATTCAAAATAAAAAATATATAAAGACTCAAATGTAAAGAAAACTAAATAAATTTCCCAAATGTTAAAAAAAAAATTATTAAATCGATTATTTTAGGAAAAAGACATGAATTCTTAGAGTTATTCAAAAAATTTTGTGTTCATTTTGTATAACATTTCTTTTATTTGTCATTTTTTTAAGATTTTAAATGCACATATATCCTCTGCATATAATAATTTAGTTCAAACATTTGCATTTGTGTTTAATAGTTATTAAAGACCGATTAACAGAAAATTTTTTTAAAAAAATCTTTTAATAGCATGAAAAGTTTGTTACAACAACCATGCAGGTTTCCATCTATTTCGTAAAATTTTTACCCATTAATAATTCCGTTACCAGCTTGCCATCTCTTATTTATTTCAACTTATATAGATAAGAATTCAAGGAATGAATCGAGGGGCCACGGTGTTCTGGTGGTAAGGTCCCGGCTTGTGAGCCGTAGGGTTTCAGGTTCGAGACCCGATTCCACCGTAGAACCATCGTATAAGGGGACTGTTGTACGTTAAATTCGTCATGCCAAACATCCTCCCGCTAGTGTGGTGTGGCTTGGAGAGGGGAGTGCCAGCTCAGGTGTCGTCCTCGTCAACTGACCACGGTTCAAAATTACGAAGTCCGTCCCAAAATAGCCCAAGTGTTGCTTTACAACGGGACATTAATACAACTAAACTAAACTCAAGGAATGAATCAGGATTCATTCTTATTCTCTTCGACTAGAATAAGTTCCCCCCCCCCATTCTAGAACATTCTTGAATAGTTCTTTAAAATAACTACAAATGTAACAAACCCTCACCGATCTTATCAACCAAGGTCAATTAACAGAAAAAAAATATTTTAATAGCATAAAAATTCTGTTACAACTGCCATGCAGTTTTCCATCTATTTCGTAAAAAAACTTTTGTTTTTCTATTGTAATGCTCGTTATTTCTTATTAATTTCATACTCATGTAGATAAGTAAGAATTCAAGGACTGAATCCGAATTCATTCTTATTCTCTTCGAATAGAATATATATATTTTTTAATTCATTGCTGAACATTCCCGAATAGTTCCTTTAAAATAACGACAAGAAACCACAAGTGTAACAAACCCTCGCCGATTTTATCAACCAAGGTCAGTGAAAACATGATACTTAAATAATACTTAATTCATTTAAAACTGCACGAACAGTAGCTAAAAACATGACGAAAAACCCTCCCTGAATTACACAATGGAAATCAGCTTAGTTTAAAAGCCGTTTCAAATTACTGTCAGAAGTAAAATATACATAAAAAATAGTTATACTGCATACGTTTCGTGTCCTTCTAAAACCAAAATTACCTTACCGCAAAATTGCTGCACTATCTCAAACTCATCATTACTTCACCTTCACATGACACGCACCTACAAGTCGTACGTAATGAAAAGAATAATAACACTGATAATAACTGGCAACAACAGAAAGTATTCTTGAGGAACAATCACGAACCTTAAACGCAGAACAAAGCAAAGCTATAAAAATGGCGAAATTGTAAATCCCACTTTAAAGGCATCTGACCAATAAAATGTCATCTTGAGATAAATGGGCGGTGCTTATTACTTTATAACGCATTCAATCAGAAGCTGATGCGTGACGTCATGTAGATAAGCAATCGTGTCGAGTATAAAGTGACCTTCCGTTTTTGAACGCTGTTAGCACTACGTGCGAAAATAACTTGTATCCCTTTGTCTTTACATTGTCTCTTATTTTTATCATTGCTGCAGCATTCATTTTACATGGGTGGAAATCTGATCCCGCCCATTTTGATATTTTAATGCTATTTTTAATCTTAATGGTTGCTGTCTTTCCCACGCTAAGGTGTGAAACAAAAGGTGTTGTGCCGAGCTGCTCTCTCCTGAAGAATAGCTAATATCTATGTTTTGCTGTTCTTCTTGCCACTGATGAATAGCGTGCGACGAGAGTGTACTGGTTGAAATTATTTCTGGAGAGTTTGCCAGTGAAAATAGTTGGTTTTGAACACGTGACTAAACATACCATTTTCTTAATAGTTTGATTCAGAGTAATTATTTGAGATTTTAGTCACACGAAGAATCCTTTGTCTTCTGTGAAAATCTGTTGATACCGACAACAAAGCCTTTGTTTTCAACTTTATAATTTTCTTCGGCTTTCACGCGGCTTTTTAAGCTGTTGTTTTTATAAATGTATTCAGTTTTATGTTCATCAGTTGAATATTCCGCCGTGGCTTGCTTTCGTACGTTTGCGATTTTGTTTAATGATATATTCCAGTAGAAATGTTTGTCTAATGTTGGCGTTCCGGTCACTGTACACCATTAAATTTTAAATTTCGTTCTGTGTAAAATAGTCTTTGCTTTTTTATTATGGAAATGGATTTAATGAAAAATAGAAACTTTCTGTTTTGTAAAACCCGTCAAGAATAGATAATTACCCTCCCCCCTTTTTTTCTTCGTTGGGAAACCGAATTTCTTTCGTTTTTTTAAACACTTTTTTAATATTAAATTGGAAATATAAATTAAAGCAACATTGTGGAGCTGTTAACGGACTCAGTAATATGTCCGAATTAATGTAACAGTTATTTATTTACAGGTTAAATTATACACATAAACATAAGTTTAGAATAATTTTAAGATATACATACAAGAGCAGGGATGGAAGCATGCAGAACATGTCATCACTAGATCTGAACTGAGTCATAGCGGCAGAAGGCATCAGACGGCGCTCTCTCTGACATATCATAGTCGATTATCGTTAGCGTTTCATGGGCGACTACAACCTTATTTTAATAAAATGAAAAGTTAATATGAGATTTTTTTATATGGGATAAGTTGAGATTCAGAAACCTGTTGAAGATAATTATAAAAATACAATTTGTCAAATCGAATCTGAGAATAATAATCATTTAACCATAACTAGCACGGCATAATTTGTTTTTCAGATAGTAAAAAGCACAGTTGTAATGCAACATAGCACTTCCATAACTACAGTTTTATTCCAGCTTTGCTTCAGTGGAGCAAAAATATCATCATTGAACATGACTTCAAAAATTCCATTCCTAAAGCTCCATTTCGCTCAAAAGCTGTTCAGTGAAAGAGGAAAAAGCTTCTTATAATAAGGCATTTCAAAACACTTCTTTGCTTTTGCACGTTTCAAGATTTGGGAACTTCATAAATAAGAGGTAACTCGAAAATATCCTTTTACTGAAAGAAGAATTAAGTTTTAGAAGGAACCTTACTCATATTTAGCTATATTACGGCATGTAAAAGGATATCCGTAAATTAATTTCAATTTAATTTACAAGAAACGTAAAACTAGGGACCAAGAATTTGCTAAATGAAGTTCATGAGATGTAGAAATATTGCTAGGAAAAAAAAATCCCTTTATTAATGAATGGTGTTTATTAGAGATAAAGTAAAACTTTGCTAAGAGCGCATTTATGTATCTTATAGTTACACATTATCTTACTGTTAAGAGTGTATTAATGCATCACTTAATTAATTGCTTTAATAATCACACTGCCGGCGTCCTTGCATGGGGGTAGCGCATCTTCCCCGTGATCTGGGCGTCCTGGGTTCGAATCCCAGTTTGGGCAGGGTTGTTCTTCTGTGTTCTATCTGTGAGGTGTGTGAATGTGCCCCCCTGTAAAAAGGGGTTGTGCAAGCGAAAGTGCGAGTTTCATCTTCATATGAGCTAGAAATCAGACTTCTGCCCTCGGGTGCTCAGGGATCTTTACCCTCAGAAGCTACTGCACCCCTTTTCCGTGGTAACGCGGACACGACGACATCATCATCAATAATAACACTGAAGAATTTTGCATTCCTTGATGTTCCTCAAATAATTGATAATTTTTTGATCGGTTCAGATAACAAAACTCGCTCATTCATAAAGCGCAATCTTTTATTTATTTCAACATTGAGATGATACATACAATTGTTACAATTATACATATTAAGATGATACAACATTGAGGTGATAATGTTGCAAGCATTAAAAAAGACGACATTTCACTAAAAATATCTGGCTAATGGGTGATATACGAAAATTGTTTAACACACACACACAATATACGAAGACTAAGAAAAAAACACGAATAAGAATACAATTGAACTGCCACCTAAATTCTGTAAGAAAACAAAAAGAAAATTTTAAGCGGGCAGGACACATGAGGTTTTTAAATAACTTAGCATAGAGAATTATTCAAAACACCTGCAACAATCACAAATTGCTCTAGATTCTTTGGTAGTCAACGACAGGAAAATAAAACTTTAGTATGGTTCAGAAGGACATTTTAATAAATGTTTTATACGTAGTGATTGCACATATTCTTAATTTTGGTCATTGGGATAATGACACTGCAGTTCTCCATTTCACGCAAGCACTGTGTACGTTACAACTTTACTACCATTGATACGTGTCAAGTAGACATGTGAAAGATCTGCTTATTTTCCATAGCCAAACACATATTTCTGCTATCTAAATCTTCTCAATTTGTTTCTTATATCCATTTGATTGGGATGCGTCGTTTATTCAGTCCTGACACATCTTTTTCATGCAGCAATGAACGAATTGAATATGCATTCCTACTTAAACAAAATTTTAAATAATATTATTACGGTATCTTCATGATATTCAGAAAATCCAATAATAACGTGTAGATATTGTACAATATCTTGTACTACTGTGAACATAAAAAATGCCTCACCTTATGAACAACAAAGTAAATATTGCCCTTGTGACGAAAAGAAAGGTTACATAAGACATTTATTACGTACGAAACAAAACTTTTAAGTCTTTTTTTATATTCGTGTAAAAATTAGTCTTCGTAATGTTGTTTATAAAGAAATTATAGCCACTAGTAATACATACAATTGTTTTAAATAATTCTACAATACTTTTTTAATTTAATTTCTGGCAACACAACTCTTTTTGTATTAGATTTTTGTTTCATGTAACTTAGAATTGCACAGCATATTATTTATTGGAAAATAAAAATGCTGTAATATTAAAGTTACCTGCACCTTCATTGGAAATGCTACCCTATCACTCTTATTCTGTCACGTATGCATGTGCTGACTCAGTTCGAAATGAATAAAAAATGTTTCTTCATAGTCTGGTTTGATAAATGAATGTTTTGAAACTCTAAACCAACAATGAATAAATAATAGTCCTATATCCAATGCTTCATCGACATAGCGTGCAACAGCAATCTTCTTGCAGTACATCTTTCCAGTCACTCGTTTCCATGCAACAGGTGTTTTCATGAACTCCTTAATGACGTATAGACATTTTTACTGCAAGCGGGGAAATTTATAGAGCAAGCTCAACCTTTAACCGTCTTTTGACCTTTGATCACCGCGATATACCATCCCAAAGATCTTCTTCTAAGAAGTTTTACTGCCATCGAAGGTTGTGTCTGAAATGGATACCGTTCCTGAATCACTTAACCAAATTGTCTGCAATTTGGAATCATTTTTCCCCCCTTCTTTGGCATTCATATTTTTTATTTTCGTCCCTTTGTTGTAGAGAGCTGTACCACTCCTTTCCAGAATTTATGGGTTACGATGACAGTAGTTGCTGGGGGTCGTATATAAAAATGGGTGTGTTGGATGACTTATAATGTAACTGTGCTGGACTGGAATGGGTGTTTTTTTGTTCTTGTTGTTGAGCAGAAGTGTTTACTTGATGAATCATGGAAGATAAAATAAATCAAATAGCTCTTTCTTTTTTATTTGCTAAAAGACAGTTAAATAATAAAATCAATTTAGGATAAAAATGTTGATTTGTGTATTCGATTGTATTTTTTTTTTTTTTTTTTTTTTTTTTTCTGTTTGACTACAGAAAACAAGTTGGACAATCATTTCTTTATGAACAATGAATAAATAATACTCCAATACCTGGTCATTGTATAAATTTTTTCAACTTTGCAGGATTTTTCAGTGGCGTAGCGAAGGCGGATTGGAGGATGTTTATATTTATCTCTTTCTTCATGCACCAGTCTTACGTAGGGGTATTGGAGTTTATAAAAAGTATTTGTTTTCCTTTTTTAAACCCAAATAGAAAACAGGCGAGAAGATAATGCTTTTCCCTAGGTACCTCTTTGTTATGCATCTGAAATGTTTCAAAACGAAATACTTTATCGCAGACCATTTTGCTGATTATACTCTTTTTAAAATTGCTATCATCAGTTAAATAATCAATTAACAATCGGTTTTAAGGTTATCAAAAGACAATAAATTTTTATGACAGTTTTAATATTTGAAAAATAAATTGTTCGCGTTTTGCTTGTACAAGGAAGGCCATTTTTTATTATTTAAAAACATTCTTTTTATTTATGCAAATATTTTATACTTGTGCTAATATTCTTTAATACTTTTTATTTGTGCAGATATTTAAAAGCTAAAATTCTTTCTTTAACCATATATGAAATATTTATGCAAAGAAATACTAAAAATTTTATTCTTGTATTCAAGGTAGAATAAAATTACAAGATTATTCTAAAATCTTCTTCTATTTTAATAACGTTAATTATTTAAGTTAATGTTGTTAAAAATTACGTAATTATATATATTACAATATCCAAAACAAGAAGTTGACAATTAGTAATATAAAATATATGATTTCCTTGAACTACAAATTTTTTTGAATTTACAATCATTAATCCTCGGAATGAAAAATTTTTTTATCAGATGTTATTTACCTCCTTATAATTTTAAACATCAATTTTACCAAATAAAAAAATTAAAATCAAGAAAAATTACCATTTAGATTAGACACGTCTGTAAAAAATATATCGAATTTTAATCTTCGTGAGTTATTCATTCAAATCTGTATAACAATAAGTCTGCATTGCAATTAATAAAATAGAATCCTGATTACGTAAATAACATAAAGCTCTATATTTTTCTCATGCATTTAATTCCCTAAACGGATTAAGACTTTATACAGCACTTATTTACAAGGTACGATTTTGTACGTATGCGTTATCCTAATTATTTCCATTTAACTTGGGTAAATTAATTGGAAATAATTATCATTAGAATTTCATTCAGCCATTTTACACTGCAAAACTTCAACCGTGTTTCCATTTTTAAAGTAAAATTCAAGAATTAAAATAAATTGCAAAAACAGTTGGTGGAGATGGCATTTAAGGTACGGAAGAAGAATCTAGTTTAGCAATTGGCATTTATAGTAGAAATAATAAGCAAGAAAATAAAGCATTTTTAACTTAGAAGTCTAACAAATTGATTAAAGAAGTATTATTTGATTTCATAATGTAAATTATCCTAAATGAAGAAAGAAAAGGGCATTTAAACACAGCCATTGAAAGCACTCAGTGATCCTTACCTTACAACTCATGCACAAATACTTTAGTTATGGTATCAGCAATAAATTACCAGCATTAAAAAAATATGATTGTATTACCAACCTACCACTTTTTAAGTAGTAAAAAAAAAACTTTCAACTTTTTCGTTTAATTATAAAATATTTTTGTTTAAATTTTAAAAAAAATTAAATTTTAAATTTATCAAATACCTAATAAACTTAAATTTGCTGAATACAGATTTACCTTGCACATAGTGAAGTAATCCCTGCATTTGGCAAGAATTCACTGCGTCTAATTGTTATTTTAACCAAATGCTGGAAAACAACCTCCATCTCCAGAGCCCCTTTTTTTATACAACACCAGCCAATATATTGAGAACAACTCAACCCTTAGTTCGGTTTTTCGATGGGCGCGAATAACGTTTCCTCCTTTCTCCAAGTCGATTCTTTTTTTTAATACGTTTTATTGTGATGTAATTATTTTATGCAGTATTTGTGTGTAATTCATTTGTAAGTTTACCTAACTTTTTTTATTATTTGGAGCATCTCATTGTAACCAAATGCTTTTTTCTATTTGGAGCATCTTATTGTTATTTTAACCAAAAGACAGAAAACCTCTTGTATTTGGAGCATCTTATTGTTATTTTAACTAAAAGACAGAAAACCTCTTGTATTTGGAGCATCTTATTGTTATTTTAACCAAAAGACAGAAAACCTCTTGTATTTGGAGCATCTTATTGTTATTGTAACCAAACTCTGAAAACAACTTCTAACATTTACAATATCACTCTAATGGACAACGACAGTTGATATATTGAGAACAACTCTCGACTTTTCCACCTTTCCCTGAGAAAATTCTTTTTTTTTTTCATTTTTAATTAATTTTGTTTTGTTATAATTATTCTATGTAATATTTGTGTAATTAAATTCATTTGTAAGTGTACTTGGCTTCTTTACTATTTGGATTGTGTCCCTAACTGAATTTTCAGCCAACCACACCGCTACATTAGAACGAAATGTAAAAACTACATTCCGGAAGGGAATAATACGAAGCAATAACCTATCTGTAATTCTAAAACCATATAAAAGCTAAATGCAGTATGAATAGGATCGACTTTAACGCAGAGTATCCATAATAACTTTCAACTACTCCGTAGACGATACCTCGAAGTCTGTGGTGTATTTTATTGGAGCAACATAATCACTCAGCTTGTGCGAATGTCCAACATCAAAGTTTCAGGTTTAAGACCCCAAAAACCATCTGAGCAACAAAAAAAAAAAAAAAAAGGAAAAGACTGCTTTCTCTTGTCCACGTTTACGTTTTTAATAAAGAAAGTTTTACGACGTACCTAACAGAGAGCGCTTTGTTGAGCAACCACCATCCGGTAAGAGAGCCCCGTAAAAATCTTCCAGGCTCTTTTGGATGCAAAACAAGAACAAAGTTCCCTTTCTTCGCGGTAGTCATTTGCATTTTACAGACCTTAAAATGATAAAAAGATGTACCGGCCGAGCCCAGAGCGCGTGGATAAGTATGCTGATGATGGTAAAATATACACCTCTTCTGCGGAAAGATATCTCTTGCCTTTTTGAATAGGCTTAAGAGTAAGAATTCTTCAACACCAAGTCTTAAATATGTCGCTTCGGATAGCAAAGAACTTTTTATTTCTTCCTCTCTTGCGTTGCTTTTTTTTCTTTGTGTTGCCACAAACATGACGTAAATTTCAAAGCATTTCATTCATTTTTAATCCAACCTTCTAGAGGGCTGGCACGTTGAAGTTAAATTTGCTAGTTTATCATTCTGATGAATATCCACGTTTGGCAAAGACAATTAGTCGAGTGCAATAAAAGGATAAGTATAATTATGTGGTTGTCATGGTTCTGCTGGAATGTGCTTTAAACAGTTCCACGATAAATGTGCATTAGGTATTTGAAATTTTGCATTTATGGTGATATAGGCAAGAAATCTGTAATTATAAAGTTTCGGAAATGCAAACACTTATTATAGGAAAATGCAGGTTCTTATTGATAGTATTAATAGTTATTAAACAAATAATCAAATGCATGGAATATTGCATTAGCATTACTGGCACAAGGGTTATTTTTTTAAAGGTAGTATTTTAAAATATAAAATCATATCGACACTTTAAAAAATTCCAGGTTTCATCAATTGATTTTTTTAAAGCAAATAACATCCAGTTTTTAATTCCTAAGTTTGTTTATTGTTTTCAATCTCCAATATTTGTTCTTTGAAAAGACTTTGAGAAAAGAATATATTATCTTTTCTGCCAGCAGGTATACTGTTTTACAATTCATCAAGAACTCTCCTAAAATAGGTAATTAAAATAAGGAAAGTGACTGTGGTTTTTATGTAATATTTTAAAGTGTGTGAAAACTGACGCTTGTTCTAAATTTTCTTTATCTATTTTTTATTAATATTAATTGATTTTCAGTACTATAAAACTTATTTATAACAATAAACTAGCTTAACTTGATGGAGTTCTTTTTATACACCTGAAGCTCATAGAAATACATATTCCAATATTCACTGGTATCGTGATTATTTGTAGAATTCCATAAGAAGTTACAAAAAAGAAATTACAATTTATTGCTTGCCGGGAAGCATTTATAGTCTTAATATTTAATTAATAATGAAACTTTATTAGATAAGCTTCCTCTAGAAGAACTGATAACTGGAACAATAAAATTTATCTAATCTAATTGATTATAGTTTAAATGTCCATTCGAAAAAATTCTGCTTATCTGCATTTTTTTATTCATTTTAAAGTATAAAAACAACTAGAATTTTTTTTTTAAATATAAACATAAGATAATGACGTTAGAATTTATATTTACCAAGCAACAGAAAATCGTTTGCATGAAGAATGCAGTTTTCTTTTATATATATAAAAAATGTGTTTAATTTTTCTTCGGGAATTTTGTTTTTATGTCTGCACGAACAAATATTTAGTTTATTAGATGTAAATTATCGTTTAATAGATGCAATTTTCGTTTAAATTTTCCTTAAATCACCTGGCTTCCATGTAAAAATATAAAACGATTATTTATTTATTTTTGTAGACGATAATTTTATTTTCAAATTCCGAGCAAGAACATAATTCTATCCATATTTTAATTTATAATAGTTAAAATATAAATTCATATATACTTAAAGCCTGAATTTTTATTACAGTACATACAGATTTATCTAGGATATTTATACGAGTTTGTTGTAAATATAGAATTGTGATACCGCTGTTATCACTTGTTCTATGTAATCATTTGGACAATTTAATAACGAAGCCGCAGGGAACGATTTGCAAAAAGATCGATAATGGTTTTTAGATTTCATGTTTTATGCATTCTTCTGGGAAAGTGATTGCTTTTTATGAATATTTAGATATGGTTTGAGGTTCTTTTAATTTTATTACTTTTATTTTCGAATGTTTGAAGAAGATTCTGGAAAATTAATTCTGAATTTTTTAATCATACGCTAGCCAAATGCATAATTTAAAAGGATCGTCTTATGCATTTGCATTGTTTATTAATTTAAATGTTCGAAATTAATTCAAGAAGAATTATTTTTTGCTTTCTAAATGAATTTCTATTAAAATTTATGCTGATTCTCAACATTTTCTAATACAAAATTGTTTTATCCATAATTTTATCGTTTTCATCATGTCCATCATTAATTTCATCATTTGCTGGATCAATTAAGATTTCAAAATCATCGCTTGATTTTTTTTAAAAAAGTATTTATGACGGAATTTTATAATTCCACTGAATGAATGTTTTTTTTTCTCCATATTTCAATATCTTTCCAACTTACTGATAAAATTCTTTTTTTTCCACGCAAAAAAAGGAAGAAAAAAAAACTGAACTTACTATTTTAATTTGTAATATTTTAGAACGCCATTTTTACTCCACTGAATTACTCACACTTGTTTTGCTATATAATTATAAACAACTGTGTTTATTTTTCTAATCCTCAAAATATTTATCAAAAATAGATTTTATAGAAAATTTCCATATTAGAAAACATAGAACTCATTTATGTTTTAAATTAATTTAAATTAAATTTATTCATTAAAATAATAATTTTAAATATTATTTAGTAATTCTCAAAAACAGTAACGAAGGTCATTTAAAAAATTTTTTTTATATGTATACTAAGACGATTTTTATAATTCAGAATAAAAGTGATGCATATTGATGAAACGGATTCAAAGTCAGTAAAATTTCCCAAATACTTCAATCCAGTGCCATTTTGGTATCCATTATGCCTTTTGTTGAAAGAAAAAAGAAGATGATTTCATAGAATTCTGTAAAAACAACACACTGTTAGATGTGAAATTATGTGTTGAATTACGATTCTTCTGTATCTGTGACGTCACGTATCTTTGAAATTTTTTTTATTAATGTCAACTTGTAATACCTTTTTGCTATATTATTACATTTCTTTCATTTTTTAAATAATAAAGAAAGAAATTTTACCTCTTTTGCCTTCTAAATTATAGTAATTCTTTGTAAAATATTTATATTGTGAAGAAGATAGGATATCATTTCAAGAAACAGGATTTCTACCAATGACAAATCAAGTCTAGAGCACGATTCAAGTTGAGAGGGACCGCATCACCAATAAAGGATATATTACATATTTCTGTGCATCTTAGAACTTCATGAAATTAAAATACTTTCTTTTAAAATTCATTTTGAGGGTAATAATACATCCATCACCTAGCCTTTCTTGAAAGTTTGAATCTTAACTGATTGCTTTAATGTCGATTTTATGAACACTCTAAGGTATCTTAAGTTTACTATTAATAAATTCAATACTATATTTATAACTTATCGGAGCAAATATCCACTTCATTGATGCCTTATGTTTTTACGCATTTTAGAGCTTTATAAAATTAAAATACTTTCTTTTAAAATTCGTTCTGAGAGTAACAATACACCACCTAACCTTTCTCGATAGCTTGAACCATAACTGACTGCTTTAATGTCGACTTTATGAACACTTTATGGCATCTTACTATTAATAATATTCAATACTATATTTATAACTAATCGGAGCAAACACCCACGTCATCGGTGCCTTAAAAATAGAGTTGGGCAATCGAAAAAAACATCTCAATGCAGACGAAATTGATTCCTTTTATAAAAAAAAAAAAGTAAGCGCCTCCGAATAATACAAGGGGAAGAAAACTTATTGAAACCATTACTTTTGCCGATTACTCTCAATTGGGCCTCGTTAGTCGCTTATTTCTACTCTTTATTCAAAGGAGAGGCTGAAGGATTTGTTTTTTGGTTCGGAAATCCGTTCGTTAGTGAGATACTAACGAGCCCTCTCTAGGAAACACCTCATGCGGGACCCCATGAAAGATATCCCTAATTTGAGAACGCTTAAATGGAGACCCTGTGGATAAATGTACGACTGCCTGCTTTTGAAACGTTTCCGGCCTCTTAGAGAGATATATTTTATAACTCTGAACTGCAGATTTTTTTTGTGTGTGATCATTTTTTATTGCACACTTTCGCCTTGGACTACTCTGAGGGAGGGTGGAATGGAATTCATTAAAAACGGCAGGGTGATCAGGGATGGGACTCATTAAAACTGCTTTTCCTGTTTCACTTTTAAAAGTCTTATCTTGAAATAAGAATAAGAGAAATTAAATAATTTTTACCACCTCGTTTGGTATTAATATATATTAAAAAAAAGTATTATAAACTTTTTTAAAAATTGTATCATGAAATATTCAGGGGTCACCTTAATTTAAACTTTTACCCCCTCAGGGTCTGAAAAACATATTTTTTTAAAATTAAGTCTGTCTGTCCATCTGTGTAAAGTCGATAACTCCGCAATTCTATGAAATTGGCAGATAAAAATTCACAAAAGAAATGAAATAATTCTTACATTTTCATATTCAGTTAATATACATAAAAAAAAGTATTGTAACCTATAAAAGAATTCAATGTCGTGGTTTTGTAGATTTTTTCCAGAGTCTATAAAATACATGTTTCGAATTATGTTCGTCCGTCTGTCTGATTGTAGTAACTCCAGAACAGAATGAAGTGGCGTTTGGACAGACATACTGACTTAGTTTTCAAAAATGTTTTTCAACTTGATTTTAAAACCGTATTTGAATGCATTAATTGTATCAGATTTTGAATAAAATTCATTCTTAAAAAAGATTTTCGGTTTGTCTGTCTAAGAGTAGTGAACACAATAACCCAAACATAAAAGAAGCTAAAGAAATAAGATTTGGTTTGTGGTATTCAGATCTAAATTTTAATTATGTTGCAAATTTTGAATCTAGTTGGTCTGTGAAAAAAGATCCAAAGATCTTGATTTCTCTTCACTCTCAGTTATCCGGCATTTCATCCATTCATGAGACTCTCAGTTATCCGGCATTTCATCCATCCATAAGACTATCAGTTATCCAGTCTTCTTGTTATCCGGCGTTTTCAGAAGTGCTGTAAACTTAAAAGTCAAACATTTTATCTGGAAATAAGATTAAATAGTAATATTAGATATCTAATTTTTCGCATTTATTTTTTGAGTATTAAATGAAACAACTTATCTTGGAAATACTAATATCGAATACCTAAATTTTTGCATTTATTTTTTGAGTATTAATTGATACGATATATCTGTTAAAAGCCAAAAATTTCTTTTTTCCCTTTAAAATTACACCAGAAAGTTATACTTTAAAAAAACCTACCATAGGTTAAAAAAAATTGCAAAATGTATTCTCGTAAAGAACAAATTGAGGAACTGCCATCTCACCGAACTATTTTAAATCCTAGATTTTATTCCTTTTAATAATAAATACAAATCTAGAAGCACTCCTTTTCTTTAGCACTCTTTTAGAAGCACTCTTTTTCTTTAAATAAGCAATATCAATTTACTTTTGTATAGTAATTCGATAAAAGTGCTTTTTTTCCATTAGGATGAAATGTATATTTTTAGAAATCAGATAAAGTAAAAAGAAGTTGAATGGGATCTTATGAAACGATGTCTTCATATCGATATTGAGATTTACAAAATTTTAAATTTTGTTATTTTGAAGCCCAAAATAGTAGCAAAAACGATCAGCTTGCTAAGTCAGCGATGTAGTAAAAAAGAATGAAAGGAAAATAAAAAATAAAGGTTCTTCAGATCATGAGTTTTGCGAATTTGGATGTCCTAAATAATTTTTCTTATCATACAGTAACCCAGGCTTAAAATAAATATTTTTCTTTTTTCAAAAAACTAGAAAAAATACAACTAAACAAAAACGTGTCGTCAGTGTACAGATTTGAAGTTATTTTTTTTCCTTTGCTTTTTTTGGAAGACGTAGAATGCAATCGATAATTGTGGCAAGCTGCTGCTGATTTTTTTTTCTTCTTTTTCTATTTTTAATTTTTTTTTCCGACTAGTTCTTTTTTCTCCTTTTCTTATATATTTATGTATTTCATCGAGTATGGCTTTGAAAAAAATCGTACCCATTTTCTATTGTTTCACTTTCGAG